>NW_027526241.1:0-618072 GCF_048455015.1 Haemaphysalis longicornis
TCTGGGCCTCCGTAGGGTGGGTACTGGTAAGATGTAGCTGTCATACACTTTCTTCTTCAGGGACAACTGCAGCAGAAATTTCGACTGCACTGAAACATTATCTCTAGATATCAAATCAAATCAAATCGTTTATTTTCCTTTCTTTTACACAAGGAGGGTACATAGTCTGACCTCCCTCCATTTTTTTGTTTTTACACTGCAAGTTACAAGACGTTGCGCCTCCAACACACACAACCGCCTCACATCACAACTGACTTGTGAAAATGGCAGATCTTGAAGCCAATGTTACGAAAAGGACAGCCTTTTGGCCAGGAAGATGTGATGCCACAGCCAGCAGAACAGACACAGCATTGCTTGGGTGGAAATGCACAAGCTAAGCATGCAATTGGGGTGTCATTTCCATCTCATGGCTGCTTGCACACTATTCCGGAACATGCAGCATCATCTGCTACGGAGCTATCTTAAACAGTTGATTGACTCAGCTTGCCACGGAGTTAAGTCCTTGTTGGGTTGGTTCAGAATACATGTTGACAAGTATGAACACCGTCACCAGATTTGGTAGTTCGGACATGTTTTGCCAATGTAAACGCCTTGTTCGAGAACTGTTTACCTTTTGTCCTGGTGAATCGAGGGACAGACAGACAGACAGAGCGACCAAAGCGTTCACATTAAGTAGCTCAAGAAAGACCATCGTCTTAAAAAAACTGTCCGTGTACCTGCCCGCTCTGTTGCAAATTTCGCCAAAAGACGATGTTTGTCTGCCGCCCACACACGCTCTCCCCTCCTACTCCTGCCATGGTTAATGCAATGGTGATTTTCTCAATTACGTTCAATTTTCCCGCCCTTGCATTGCTCGCGTGCCATATGGTGGGACAGAGCACAACTTGCACCCCTGTTGTGTGTTCTACCCGCCGCGGTGGCTCAGTGGCTAAGGCATTGCGCTGCTGAGCACGAGGTCGCGGGTTCGATTCCCGGCCGCGGCGCCCGCTTTTCTGATGGAGGCGAAAAGCAAAAACGCCTGTGTGTACGAGATTTCGGTGCACGTTAAAGATCCCCAGGTGGTCAAAATTAATCCGGAGCCCTCCACTACAGCGCGCCTCATCGCCTATGTTGCGTCGGCGCGTTAAACCCTTCAATCAATCAATGTTTTGCGTTCTTTTATGTTTGCTACTGTGAGAACCAACGTAACGTGTATTTTTCTTGAAAGAACTTCGCTTCTGCCTTGCCCCAAGCATGCCTCGGCAGGATTTTGTCTTGAGGACTTGGACAAGGGGGCAATTGGTGCCCCTTCTGCATCCCCTGCCGACACCCATGAGCACGCCTAAAGTGGCACATCAAGGGCACTTGGTTTAACATACCCCGTGTCTGTTTCTACGTGCTTCTTCTGGTCCCTGTGCCTTAGACTCTTCAGTAAGAAGTGCGCTCCATAGACATCCTAGGCTGGCAGAGCAGGCTTCACAAAACACGACGTCCGGGCCTCTTCCAAGTATTCTCTTCTCCACGTGCACCTAGTTAGCCTTGCAGGCAGCAGCAGCATTTTCATATCACGGTGGCTCGGGGCGTCATTTCTATTGTGAAAGATGGCGTGCTCGTCACGGCCTCTGTAACACACTCAGTTGCCGCGATGGCTCAGCGGCTAAGGCGTTGTGCTGCTGAGCCCGAAAATATTCGAACCCCGGAGACGAAAAGTGGTGCATTATTTGGTGCATGCTAAGATCCCCAGGTGGCCAAAATTAATCCAGAGCCCTCCACTACAACATGCCTCATAGCCCAGACGTGGCTTCACCCTGTTAATCCCGCAAATTAATTAAATTACAGTACATAACTTTCAATTTATGTTAGTGTCTGCACACCAACGAGTGAAGCCACACGAGTGAAGCCACAGTGCCCCAACAAAGAAGGCTTTTGGGTAACGTCATGACAGCAAAAGCCCAAACAAACGAGCAGTTAAGTGGCGCAGAAAAGACATCAGCCATTGATGTAGCTGTCCAATCAGGTTGGAGACGATAAAAAAGGCAAGCAGCAACCAGTGCATTCATCACGGCTGCCTTCATTTACACCTTGACAGCTGTTGGCCCGGAAAGCTGCAGGCAGTGGGTCGTGAAATTGCCGCTCCTTTCTCGGTGCCCTAGCGTGCGCTACAGGCAGCTTTATTGGGAAAAGTGCAGCACTAGCAGCGTAGCAGGGTGCCTATACGACGGAAACCGAAACTGCCAAGTGCTAACTCGAAGGCCAATAGGGGCCGCGAGTGCTCGCCCAACTGCTCGCTGTAAACGGTCGACAAACACGGGCCATAGCCTCCTTTATAACGGCTTGTGCCTGCTCAGTGCCAGAAGTTCCGCCGTTCTCTCTGGTGGCGCCCTAATCCCAGGTTGTCCTGTGTTGGCGAGGGCATGGTAAACATTTGTCTACACACCTGGCAACAATGAGTGGTTTTAAAAGAAGTTGTCAAGGCCCTTTGCAAACAAAAAATATGTTGTATAAAGGTGACTCTGGCTCTGAAATTCACGAAACCAGAAATAAAACCATCTAGGTAGGGTGACGCCTGAACTTAACAGTGTAATTATAAAAGAGATGATCTTTCTCGGGCTATCTTGTTCGTTCATGAATAATTTAACGAAAAATTTTTTCGCTGCGTTTCCCTCGATTCAGGCAGAAATGTTACGGGTGAGTTTACTGGTGGGTTTGTGACCCACTGGGAATTGATCGGTTATTCGGTATGTGATTGGTGAGGTAAGAATGAATGTACCCGGGAGAAGTAGCGAGAGAAACAAGCTAAGTGCATGCCGAATGTTTATCCTAAGCGTATATAGGGGCTCTCAAATACTGAGCATCGCCTTGAGCTAAAGCTTGAAGTCGTCATTCTTTGCGCAGCAGCCAGGCATTGCCGATTACAGCGTCGTCAATATATCTACTACATGCGCGATGGCAACATTTCCTGGAGCAGCAGCGACGGAGAAATAGGGAAGGGATGGAGGAGGGTGGGCGTGTACCTTTTCGGGGACCCTAAAAAGTATTAGCCGCAGAACAAGACTTAATAGACTCGTAAGTAAAAAAAGGGGAGCTCACGGTTTGGACTTCTTGAAACGAAATTTAATTAGTATGACTCGATTACCCCTAAACATCGAATCTAGAATCATTATTTTTCACTTATCAACTTTTCACTTATCAGCGGGAGAAAAGTTAACTGGCTCTTATCGCAGTGACAACCATTAGGTCATGCATACATTTTGTTGGGAAACTGCCGGGGCGAACCCAAAAGGGCGAGTGTGCAGGCGGAAACAGTACACTGAACGCAGTTTAGTAGGATTGCGACGCCACCCATAAAGCTTTGGTCTTTAATACTGGCTCATGAAGTTCAAGCTCGCCGTTTTGCGGACTTTCGTAGCTGGAAGATGCCTTCGTGTAGCAGACGACGCCGAAGTGCGTTTCAGTTCACCTCCGCCTGAAACAGTAGTTCGCATCGGCATGGCCATCGAAAAACCTGGGAACTTGGCGCCCCCACAGTGAACGGGCTGCTGCAATGGGTTTCGGGGCGATAGAGCAGGCACAGTAGGTTATATAGGAGGCTATGCACGGGCCCAAATTTGTGCCACCTAAAGCCTGCTGCGCGCACCTTAGAAGCTTGCCCAACTGTCAAGCGAATTTCACCATGTTAAGCAGTGCATTTGCACTGTATACCCATGCGCGCGTTTTTCAATGACACGACTTGTTTCAATGCGCAGCCAAAAACAAAATGCGCCGATGCAAGGGGTTCGAGCCACTTCCTGAACACAAGTCGCCCCTATCGACTTAGAACGAAGCGCGGGACGCTCTAGGCGAAGGCCAACGAACGCCAGCGAGTATTCCCGATCGTTAGCTACAAGCTCTGCATTTCGTTGTTCTCGTCAAATTGCAGCGACCGATTCGAACGCTCTGCGCAGTTGGTATGCGGGGGTTTTTGGGGCATATCCAAGCCACCGGAACGTAGCATCTCTGGCGATTCCCGGATACGACAGCTCGAGTAGCCGTTGGAATGCGCCGCCTCTGCAACCGCGCGCGCGGGGCTACGCTCAAGTTTCAGCCGGATCACACGAATCCGCGCGACGGTCGGCAAAACGGACAATGAGCGGACAGCCAGCAGCAACAGCAGCACGATCTCAAAGTGGAGCACGACCAACAACAGGTTGCCGTCACTCACCAGCACCATGGCTGTGCTCCTCCAGTCAACGCTGGCACACGACGACGAGGCGGCTGGGCGGTCGCATTAGCGAGCAGTGCCGCGCGCGATCGTACCAAGCCGCCTAGCACGAGAAGGAAATGCTGGCCTCCTGCTGAACTTGCCGCAGCTCGCTCAACAGCGCGCTCGAGCGCTCGTCCACAGAACAGGGAGGATTTTAGAGAAGCAAAGGTCTAGCTTTGCCTGTAGTGCCAGAAAAAGCGTAGTGGCGGCGTCGTGAACTACCCAGTACGCCCGCTTGATGGCGCTGTAAACACGGCTTTGTAAACATGGCGGATGCTTTTTGCACAGGCCGCTTGAGCTCCTTAATAACATGGCTGCCCTCGCACGGCGGCCGCCGGCTCGCTGCTCCACGGCCGGACTCGACTCTCCTCCTCCCGCGCGCGAAAGGGGCGTCGAGTCCGGCCGTGGCTGCTCCTGCTGGCTCCTGGCTGGCACGCTGGTCGCGTGTTTACTTGCGCCGCGCTAGTGAAGTGATGTTACGCCAGGTGACCAGATGGCCTCGACTGGCACAGACCACAGTGAGCAGCAAGTGAGAACAAATCGTTTATTGACATCCGCAAGTTTACAGAGGCCAGGACATCATTTCATTTCGATCGCTGCAATTGTACGTCGCTTTCGTGACAACATTTTTTTTTTTGCCATAACAACTCGTTCACTTGCGCTAAGATTTCGAACGAAGGGCACAAATGAAGTATTGACGGCGACAACGGTTTCCTTTGCACCGTCTTTCTAGCGGAGTGCATAACACTCACCTTCTGTTGGAAGAATCGAATATTCTGGCCTCGACAGCTGCCTTCCGATGCGGAATTTCCCACATTTGTCATTCCACAAGCACTCAATTCCCGTGTTTTGCCAGTCCTCTCAACAACTGATGGACGCAAAAGCACATAACAGCAATAACAGTCACGAAACCGGTGCTCCGCGCACATTGAAACGGTCGGCCGTTGCAGCGGTTTC
This sequence comes from Haemaphysalis longicornis, assembly GCF_048455015.1. Lineage (NCBI taxonomy): Eukaryota > Metazoa > Arthropoda > Arachnida > Ixodida > Ixodidae > Haemaphysalis > Haemaphysalis longicornis. The sequence goes on from NW_027526241.1 coordinate 5,180, forward strand.
AATTTGAATTGGCGGCTTTGTGGTTGCGAATTCAGAAACGAGGTGGTGCACCAGTCGGCTGTTCGTAAAAAGTTGCGTACATTTTTGCTCAACGGATGTTTGATGCGGAACTTGTTAATAGTATTTTTAAATAACACATTGTAAGCGAACTGTGTGGGCTCTTTGAGTCACGGAATGAATGTTTTGTATTCTATACCAAAAGTAACATTTTGCCTGCGCCGTCTGGTGGGCTTGATGGTCGAAAACAGCGCTTTAGGTTGGTCACGTGGGGCGTCGATTTTTACGCCGCCTATAGGGAAGACAGGGAACGTCCAAGCTTGAGAGGCCTGGCTCGTCCTCGATGGCCCTTCGTGGCTTCGGGAGCCTGCGGGAGCGTCGTATCCCCCTCGCACATTCTCTCCTCGCCCCTGTTCCAGTTAACATAATTGTTTTCGTTTCTCTTTCTTCTCTCACCGTTTTCTCTTCTCTTTTTTTCTGTCATTTGATGTTTCTTTTTCTTAATTTCTTCTTTTTTTTTGCTGAAAATTTGTTGTCTTCACGAGGGTTGGGATAACATCAATCAGAGTGGCTGCTGCTGAGATCACAGTTTGTGGAGAAGTTTCAGTTTCAGCTACAAAACTGCCAAGCGAATCTTTCCTTTAATGTGGCGTCACCTGGCCACAACTATACAAACTAGTTGTTTTTACACTCACCGCTGTGCTGCTGGGAGGCGGTACAGCACTGGGCGGCCTTAGGTGCGCACCGTTGCGCGCGTATTATGAATTGCGCGAGAGCTCGCGCCCGATAGCAGCTCACTGAAATGAGCTTTGTCTTGTGAAACCGTATTTGTTGGCACATATAATGCAAGTTCGGTCTAAATGCACAAAGTGACATTGCTCGCCGCTGCTTGCCTTGTCGTCTGATGTGGACGCGTCCTGTCTTCAAGCTTATCACCTGGCCAGCGCCTCGAGGACCTGCCGGACGGCTCATAGTTCTTGGTTGCTACTCGTCTTCGCGGCCTCCAGTCGCGGCAGTATGCGTCCTGATTTAGCCTCGTCCGGATTTTTGATACAGTCCCACAACATGCGTGCGAAGGTGGCCGTCTCCCTGCGGCATGCCTCGTACTTGTCGTTCGGTTGTGACTCAGGGTACATTCTGTGTAGTAGTGCCGGGCTCGGCAGCGTGCCCGTTTATAGTTGCCTGAATATAACGGCCTGCGACCTGCTTAGCCCCGTGCAGGGCGGCGGGAGAAGTCTGCGGGTCAGACGGAAGGCCTTGGTCATCTTGTTGTAGTTTGTCATCCTGTCTCTCGTACTGAACCATAGCGGACGGTCGCCGTGGGCGCGGTCGGTTAGTGCTCGCGCCGTAGCGTGTGCTGTTTCGTTACGGTTTGCGTTTTTCTCCGACGCCTCGCCCACGTGGGCCGGGAACCACTTGATGCGCACGTTCGTCTTTCCTTTCACTTCTCGTAGTATGCGGATCGCCATCGGTGAGATTCTGCCCTTGACAAAGTTCCTTTCGGCTACTCCGATCATCACGAGGTTTAACAGAAGTGGTGAAATGACTGAGGCTTGAGGCGTTCCTGTGCTACCTCAGGTCGCCGGCCCTAAGTTCCCCTGTCCTGCCCGCGAGGAAGTCCTTGATGAAGTTATACGTTCTCTCGCCCATGTTTACTTTGGACACACAATTGCTATAGAATGGCGGAGTTTTTGACTTTGTCAAAAGCACTCTGCAGATCGAGACTCAGCATTGCCTTGGTGTCTTTGGTGTCTCCGTCTATGATTTGATGTTTGAGTTGGACCATGGTGCCCTGTGTGCTAAGGTGTTGTCGAAAGCCGATGATCGTCTCGGCATACAGCTCCTCTCTATCGAGCATACAGCTCCTCTCTTGCCACCTGTTTAGCAGGACGTGCTCCAGAACCTTGCCCACACAGGACGTGAGCGAGATTTGGCGGGTGTTGTCGGTGCTCGGAGATTTCCCCGGTTTGGGGATGTATCATCTTGGCTTTCTCCCATTGTGGTGGACCGTGCCGGTTTTCCAGCAATTGTAGTACGCCGTTAGTTTCTCTATGGATCGATCTTCTAGATGTTTGAGGGCTTTGTTTGTGATGGTCTGGACCAGGGGCCGATCTGCTATTGAGGTCGTGCAGTGACGTTCTGACTTCCTCTACTTCGATGTCCCTGTCGAGGCGCGCGTTGCATCGGCCCTTGTACGGTCCGTGATTGTCAGTTGGTGTCGATGGGAGGTATTTGTCTTGTATTCGCTTCAGGACGGCGTCCGTCCCGTGCGTCGTGACTTCTTGGTGTAGAAGCTTTGCTATTCGGTCCCTTTGGTGCGATTTGTCTTGGTCTCGTCGAAGAGGTGCGTGAGTAGGTTTCAAGTTTGCCATTGTGCATTGTCCATTGTCCATCCTCAGCGTTGCAGGTCGTTCCATTGTTGGGTACATTGTGTGTGGCAGTGCTCGTCGATCGCTTGGTTGAGCTCTGCCACTTTCTTGCATAGTTTTCGGTTGAGACGTTGTCCTTCCATCTGTTCTGCGTGGAGAGAGAGAGAGAGAGAAAGAACTTTATTCTGGAACCGTTGGGTCAACGACGAGTGGTGACCAGCGCTTGGAGGGCGCCGGTGACCTGGGCTGCTCGTTCAGCGAGTCCTTGCTGGACCCGCGGATCCGAGCTGCCTAACGCCGCCTCCCAGTGCTCCACACAAGAGATGAGAGGGAATGAGTTTTGAGGGCATTGCCAAATGATATGAGCAACTGTTTCGTGGGCTCCACAGTCGGGGCATTGGGGAGAGGGAAATACAGATGGATAAATTGCGTGTAGTCTGGCGCGACAGGGGAGGGTGTTAGTTTGGAGAAGGCGCCAGTACCGTTCCTCGGCGATAGAGAGTGACTAATGGGATGGAGGGTAGCGCCGGCGAGAGAGGCGGTAGTGGGAGGTAATTTCCTGGAAAGTCAAAGGCTGTCGCGGGTTGATTGGGCTCCATGGGAAGGGGTGCGACCTGGCCCAGCTCGGTGGGTTAGCTCTCAAGCTGCAAGGTTAGCCGCTTCGTTTCCTTCCAGCCCCGCATGGGCAGGAGTCCAAATCAACTCCGCGTGGGAAGTGGGAGGATTTTGAAGGAGAATTTTGAGAGCCTGCGGGGAAATAATCCCCCGGGCGAAATTTTGAATGGCCGTTTTCGAATCGGAGATAACAATTGTTGTGGTAGGCCGATGAGTGAGCGCTAGCGCAATAGCCGCCTCTTCCGCAGTGGCAGGGGAGCGCGCTCGGATAGTGAGTGAGTGGTAAGAGGTTGCGTTTGGATCAAAGACGGCGGTGACTGCGTAGGCGTTTTGACGGGTATAACTAGCGGCGTCCACATAGGCGGTGGACTGGCCCATGGGGTATTTCCGGGCTAGGACGCGTGCGCGATGTTCACGGCGTTTAATATTGTGCTCCGGGTGCATATTGCGGGGAATCGGCCGCACAAGCAAGAGGTTGTGCAAGTCGGGTGGAATGTACACTCTGGGGTCAGTAACAATCGGTGCATGAAGCCCGAGCGACTCTAGGATGTACCTGCCAGTAGAAGTGGTAGAAAGGCGGGAAAGTTGACTGACAGAATGGGCTTCTATGAGCTCTTCAGCTGTGTTGCAAATGCCGAGGCGTTCCAGTTTGGCAGTGGAAGTACTTTGAGGTAGTAAAAGCGTAATTGTTTTGTATATTCTTCGTATCTGGCAGTTGATTTTAGACAGCTCCATTTTACTTGGGTTTAGGTACGGGATGGCGTATGTCAGGCGACTGAGCACGAATGCTTTAACCAGCCTGAGGCGCTCAAATTCTGTCATTCCTTTGTTTCGAGCTGTTATGCGACGGATGAGGCCAATAGTTTGGTTGACATGTGAGGTTAGTTGAGAGATATATCGCGTATTGGCTCTGTTGCGCTGTATGATCAAACCGAGGACTTTAAGAATAGGGACACATGGTATGGGATTATTTTGTATTCGTATAGTTATGTCTGGAGTGTAGCGTTACCGGCGGGGGCCAGGGACGGTCAATAGCTCCGACTTAGTTGGGGAGCATTCAAGACCGGCCAGTGCCGCTTCTGCTACGACGATGTCTGTGCCTGACTGAAGCGCCTCCTCAATTTGTGCATCACTACCTCCTGCGCACCACAGAGTAATGTCATCAGCATAGAGACTATGTCTAAGATGTGGAATTCAAGCTAAACGCTTAGGGAGAATAAGGAGAGCCAGATTAAAAAGGAGAGGAGAAAGGACTGCACCTTGAGGGGTACCAAAGGAGGGCATGTGAATGGTGTCCGATACTAAGTCACCGACATGAATGACGGCAGTACGATTAGTAAGGAATTCTTTAATATAAGTGTAAACCCGTTGCCCGGGGTTTGTCGTTGCCAGATTTTGTAGTATAGCTCGGTGTGAAACTGTCGAAGGCTTTGGTCAGATCTAGTGCTAGAACAGCAGCTGTATCTACTTTGGAGGCCGGGATAATGATCTCATGTTGAAGTTGCAAAAGGAGATCCTGTGTCGAAAGACCCTACCTGAAGCCTAGCATGGTGTGGGGAAGTGCATTGGTTTTGGTAAGATGTTGAACTAAGCGGGCATGTATGATGTGCTCAAAAACTTTCCCTACGCATGAAGTGAGCGATATTGGGCGGAGATACTCCAATTTCTATGGTTTTCCCGGTTGAGGTATTAGAGTTATTTTAGTGTGCTTCCAAGAAGAAGGCAAAGTGCCTGTGGTCCAATAGAGATTGTAGTACTGTGTGAGGATGTAGATGGAGTTGTCGTCTAAATTTCGAAGGAGTTTATTGGTTACACCGTCTTGTCCAGGTGCTGATCCAGGGCTAATCTCCATGAGTGCCGCTCTGACCTCCGTTTCGGAGATTTCTCTGTCCAAGTCCGGATTATTATCGCCCGTATATGAAGGCAGCTCTATGGTATCCCCTTCAGCTATGCAGAGAGTACGAAGACGGTCTAGGAGTTGTGTATCTTCCCCAGGAAATTGTTGAATAATTTTCATGAGCCGATTATTAGTAGCTATTCTCGAGTGACTGGGATCCAACATGTGTTTGAGGAGGACCCAAGTACGCATAATGCTGAGATTACCTTTAATCTGTTCACATACCTGTCCCCATTGAGCACGAGCAAGTTCAGAGGTATAAGTTTCTATCTTTGTAGCGAGAGAGGCTAACCTTATAACTTTAAGGCGCTTATTTTGCTTCTGCTTACGCGACCTACGCTGTATGCTGCGGTAAGCGTCCCACAGATGATACAGGCGGGCATCTACTAATTCCGCAGGTATTTCGGGGTCTACAGGATTGTCGTGAGTGTGTTTGTTATCGAGAATTTGGCTGACCCATGTAGGATATGTGTCAGGGGATATTTCAGGGGACTCTGACACTGCGCAGGTTTTCTTAAAGGCATCCCAATCTGTAAGGTATTGCTGTCGGGGTCGGCGCAAGATTTCAGATTGGAGCCGTAGATCGAGTCGTATAATGAAGTGGTCGCTGCCGAGCGTATGTGGCGTCCAGAGCCATTTAACTTCTGGGATACCGCGTGAGAAAGTAAGGTCCGGAGAAGTATCTTTGTGCACGCTATTGCCGATTCTTGTGGGGAAGGAGGGGTCGGACTCGATTGTAAAGCGCTGACCTGAGCTCCCATAAGAGACGGCCCTTGCGAGTAGTGTGTGTGTAACCCCAGGCTATGTGGGGGGCATTGAAATCACCTAATACGATCAGAGGGTGAGGTTGCGAAGCCTCAAAAGCAAGGTGAAAAAGTTGTTTGAATTTGTGTGAGTGCGCACGGGGGCTACTGTACACGTTGAGAATGTACAATCGGGAGGCTTTGCGCTTGGGCGGGTAGAGGACAACCAAATCATGTAGAATATCAATGCTGTCAAATTGTGAGCGTTCACCGGGAATATTACGTTGAACGGTGTACGGATTATCCAGAGATTGGAAGGCCTGATAGCCCATCAACTTGACGTTAGGTCCAGGTTCTTGTAGTGCTATTGCAACGGCGGCTTTTTGCTCAGTGGAGAGAAGTAACTGCAGGTTGGGGCGTTTTCGGGTAAAGCCTCTGCAATTCCACTGCCAAACAGAACACTCTGCGTCCCGCTTATTCATCGTAAAACTCACTAGGTGGAAGGGGTCGCCACTACCACACTTTGCCGCAAAATACCCCCCTTCTGGGTGGAATTCTTGGCTTCAAATTCAAACAGCTTGGCGAGTTCGCTGTCCAATATTTCGGTTTCGGTGTCCGTCTCGATCTCCTTGGTAGACTTGCAGACGTCTTGGGCGATCTTCGTCCATTCGTCGATGTCGTTGATCTCGTCTTTTTGCGCTCGTTATTGGTCCTGACGTCTGGATTTTCTGAATTCCATCCACTCGATCCAAGTGTATTTCTTCCCGTTGTCGCTGGGATTCCCCTGGGTGGGTATGTTGATCTCGGCGATCATGTGGTCACTGCCCAGATCGCTGCCAGTGCTGCTCCAGGTGGTCGTGATCGGCTCATTGTTTTTGATGAAGGTAAGATCAGGGGTCGTGTCTCTGGATACCGAGTTTCCGATCCTGGTAGGATGGACCGGGGCAGTGATGAGGGTGTAGTTCAGCTCTAGCGCGTCTTGTTCCAGGTTTCTTCCCTTGGCGTTGCTCTTCGCGTATTCCCACGCTTGTTCCATGGCGTTGAAGTCGCCTCATGCTACGAAAGTGTGCTTGCCAGCTGTCGTGCTCCCCTTGTTTTGGGTGGTCTTGTATCTTTGGAGCATTTGTGACGGGTTGCTGTAAACGTTCAGGAGGACGATGCTGTCCTTTCTGTGCCTGGTTTGGATGAGTTCTGTCAGTTCTGTCAGGGTGTGTTCGGTATTGACGTGCTTCAGCTCGTGTTCGATGAAAGTCAATTCCTTTCTGATATGGGCGCACAGGCCTCTGCCGTCGGCCGGGCTCACGAGCGCTGTGTAAACGGGAAGGGATGGCGTATTCGTAAGCGTTTCTTGCCGTAGCAGCACGTCAGGTTTGCGTCCAGCGTGTTCTATGTGTGATCGCCACCAGGTGGCCGACCGATTTGGGCGTGCTTCACATCAGCTCTGCTAAGCACCGCTACAAAGACTCGTCAACGGCCTCCAGAGCCACAAAACATACACCAGCCGATAGACCTCGTCAACGCGATTGCCGGGACACCAAATTTCCAGCAGCAAGCCCCTAAATGTAGGGTTAGCCGTGGTGACGGGATGGCTTCCTCGGCAAGCTCGCTACCTCGCTCCAGCTCGCCCACACCAAAGCCGCCGCAGCGACCGGTGCTGCGTTCACAAGCCTGTTGCCACGCGTTCACAGCAGCCTTGACCTCCCGACCATGACATCCACGACTATGACCGTTGAAGTTGAAGGCACCGAAATACCCCGAATCGTACAGCCCCAGCAAATGGACCCTTATACGATACGACAGCAAGCCCACCAAATGACGCCGGCGACCGGCACCTCGCCTTCTTCTAGCCCGGTACATCACAGCAACACCCGTGGGAAAACAAGACACGCCCGCAAACTACCACCCCTAACTGCGCTTCCGGCCACGGTTCTCCGACCTCTTGGAGGTTTCAATATCTCTGAGACCTCCACCCTAACCATCGCCACCGCCGTTCAACAACAATAGGCTGGCTTGGACATGAATGACATGGACCAGCTGCGACTTCACAAAAAAGCCAACTTCATGGTCGTCAGCTTTCCCGTCTGAGGAGAGAGCAACACGATATACGCAGCCCTCCAAAGTCTTCAGCTGGCTGACTGCACCTACCCCTTGGCCATACACATTCCGGCCCCCTCAAACACATCTTCAGGAATCGTCTTTTTACCTCCACACCCAAGAGACGCCCGACGAGATCACGGAACAACTCATCCTGTGGAAAAAGTCCAGGGAGGCAAGGGAGGAGGCCATCGTCAGAGAAAAACCAATGTATTTACACTATATACAGAGAACGGGTGTTAAGCAGCCATATCGTCGTTGGTTCATTGGTTGGCTGGTACCAAAAAATTTCCCCGCATTTCCCCGAGGGGAAGAATGTGAAAGTGCGAATGCAGGAGTTGAATTTGCGCGGTTCGGTAATGTTCGCGAAAGAGAGATCACACACACACACACAACTATAAAGAAAGAAAGATGCATTTATTCACAGACACCTATTTGTGTTGTCGTTGTACTTGATTGCTAGAGCGGATCTCAGCTTTGAAATTTCGTGTCAGTACTCCTTTAAGCGGGTGAATTAGCCCTTCTCACGCCCGATTCCTGGCCAATCCCCCACGTGGGTATGTGCCATGCACAGACACCTATTTGTGTTGTCGTTGTACTTGATTGCTAGAGCGGATCTCAGCTTTGAAATTTCGTGTCAGTACTCCTTTAAGCGGGTGCATTAGCCCTTCTCACGCTCGATTCCTGGCCAATCCCCCACGTGGGTATGTGCCATGTCAGCGGCCAGGCAGCGCGCGCCCATCTCCCCCCGTTGCCAAGGAAGACGAGGAGATTCCCGGCCAATATGTGCCATCTCCCCCCGTTGCCAAGGAAGACGAGGAGCGCGCGCACCCGCAGCTGTTGCTATGTGGACGGACGGCGGTCAACGGAATTCAGGGTCGCTTATAAAGTGCATTCGCACTTAAAATCAATGGCGTCGCCTCGCCTGGTCGTCTTCTTCATCGCCTATGCGCCTGTTGCGCATGCGTCTTCCACGGCCCCAAAGAAGCCGTGGTCAGCCCGCGTCCAGTCGGTACATTAGGTCGTTCCAATCGATTCGGTGAGGCAGTCTGACAGGGAAACTGTCGCAGCGGCCGTCTTTTAAACCCTCGCGGAGAATGTCGCCGCAGTCGACGCAGCCAAGTCAAAATTCGTAGGCCATCTTCGCCGCTTCTGCACTCGTATGTTAGTTCTCGAGATTTAGATACCGTGTCTTGATAACAGTTTGTGCGAGGCTTCCCCTTCTTTCTCAGTCCCTGTAGTCTCGTGGTTCGATTGTCGTTGTCAGATGCTTTCTTGTTCTGCAAACGGTGTTTGCCGTGAACGGCTTTCTGCAGATTGCGTTGTGTTCGACCAACGGCAACCTTCTCAGGATGTCTCTCACTAATGTCGGTATGCCGATCATCAGTTTCCTGCGTAGCGTGTATGTTGTTTGTTCCCAATATTTCTCGTTTATCTTGGCCAATATTACTCGTTTATCTTGTTCCCAATATTTCTCGTTTATCTTGCCATTTTATTTTCTGAGGAGAAGCGTTCATGGTTTTCGGCTGAACACATACGGTATACGGCGCATGTGCCACTGTTACGGCACTAGGTGAACAGCCGGTCTCAATCGGGGTCCTTTCCGGAACCACTTGAAACGAACACAAGAACCTGGTATCATCCGACTGAACGTCACGTGCTGCCAACGAGCAGGGCCTCTTTTCACTTTCTGCTTGGTGGTGTACATGTGACATATGCGCATTTTCTGTCGCAGAAACTTCTTCATCAGGGTTTGTCAAGTCTTGTGCTTCAGAGCATTGCTCTGTCAATGTGAAAAATTCCCCGAAGTTTGCAGACGAATGCAATTTCTCTATAATATGGCACTGTTATGTGCCATATTATAGAGAAATATAGAGAAATTGTGCCATATGTTGTGTCACTGCCTTCATAGATTATGAACCCTAGCAGTCATTCAGGCATTACGGAACCAGGGGGTAGATGAGCATTACGTAAGAATACTACAGGATATCTACAATGGGTCCACAGCTACCATCATTTTCCATAAGGAGAGCAGTAAAATACCTATAAGGAAGGGCGTCAGACAAGGAGACACAATCTCTCCAATGTTATTCACAGCATATTTACAAGAAGTATTCAGAACGTTGGATTGGGAACAGGTGGGAGTAAGGGTTAATGGAGAATACCTCAGTAACCTCAGATTTGCTGATGACGTTGCCTTGCTAAGTAACTCGGGGGACGAATTGCAAAGCATGCTTTCCGCAATGGGCGAACAGAGTAGAACCGTGGGCCTGAAAATTAATATGCAGAAAACCAAAGTAATGATCAATAACCTCGGGACAGCACAGCGGTTTGAGATAGGTGGCGAGGCAGTGGAAGTGGTAAGCGAATATATCTACTTAGGCCAAGTTGTGACCCCGGGTCCCAATTATGAGGCAGACATAATAAGAAGGATCAGAATGGGGTGGAGTGCATACGGCAGACCTTCTCAGATAATGAATGGCATCCTACCATTGTCCCTGAAGAAGAAAGTGTATGACAGCTGCATCTTACCGGTATTCACCTACGGGCAGAAACGTGGAGGCTCACTAAGAGGGTGCAACTTAAATTGGGAACGACTCAGCGGGCAATGGAGCGGAAAATGATAGGTGTAACATTAAGGCACAAGAAGAGAGTGGAGTGGGTCAGGGAACAAACGCGTCTTAAGGACATATTAGTAGAAATTAAGAAGAATAAATGGGCGTGGGCAGGGCATGTAATGCGAAGGCAAGATAACCGTTGGTCATTAAGGGTAACAGAGTATATCCCTAGAGAAGGCAAGCGTAGAAGCGTAGCAGAAGGTGGCAGAAAGTCAGATGGGCACGTGAGATCAACAAGTTTGCGGTGATAAATTGGTCGCTGTTACCACAGGACCGGGGTAATTGGAGAATAATGGAGAGGCCTTTGCCCTGCAGTGGGCGTAGACAGGCTGGTGATGATGATGTTTTGTGTTGTCGGATTTTTATCCTTCAATCGATAGTATATTCGAATCACAACATGAGCCATTTCACCTTCATATTCTACATAGGTCGCATATTCCTCGTCGAGGGAGTCGGTGTGAATAAACGATTCGATTTCTTCGTTCAGCATTTTCAATTCAATTTCAGTCTTCCGTAGCTGGCGCATGAATTCTTTCAAAATTAAGGCCAACGCTAATGTGGCTTTTGCGTATCTGCATAGTCTCCGAGCGATTAATCGCGCCTTCTCTCTTTTCGTCGTCAGTCCATGCAGGCGCATCGTAGATTGAGGAGCAATCTGTTCGTGCGGAAACGGTAGCACGTCTTTCGTTGCGCGATGCTTTGCGGCATTCCACTCACCCTTAATGGAATCTCTGCCTCGACCCATTAGGCAATCGTCGGAGGTGAGGTTGCATCGTCGTCTGTCGTCCCATCGTGCCGTTCGGCTTTGGGTACAACAGCCGCCGTTCTGTCCATCACAACGGTCCGTCGTCGGCATCGAGGGGCCTTCCTCCTTTCGGATAAGTCTGAATCCCATGGGGGCCTTCATCCTGGGTTTCGGCACCAGAATGTAAAATAAGAGGCGAGACCAAGAGCCGCGACGTCCCGGTGACCCAGTGGTGGTGGTGGTGGTAAAAAACATTTTTTATTGAGCAGCCAAGGGAGCTGGAAAGGGACGTGGTCAGCCTCCTACGTCCAGGAGGCCGCGAGCCTGCGCCGAATCCAGGGCTCGTTGCACCAGGGTGATTTGATGCTCCGGTGCCGAGCTGGTCTGCGCAGACTCCCACTGCTCAAGGGAGGGGGAGTGAATGGGGTGGGGGTGGTGGGGACATGAATACACAAGGTGGTAGGTTGTGAGATGAATGTCACATTGTGGGCAGTTGTGGGGGAAAATGGACGGAGATATGTGGGAGAGGATAGTGTGGTTGTAGAAGGTTTCTGTTTGTAGACGCCGATATATGTGAGCTTGGTGGTTGGAGAGACTGTGGTGTGGAGGAGGGTATGTTCTTCTGGTGTGTGTGTAGTGCGCGAGGAGGGAGCTGTAGGTAGAGTCCAGCGGAGTTAGGATTTCATGGTCAGAGATGAGGCACCCGGCGGTGTCGGTCCTTGCGGTTGGGAGTGCCCGGGTAAGGAGATCGCGGGCTGCGGCATGAGCCGCCTCATTCCCGGCAAGGCCAGCATGGCCTGGGGTCCAGACGATAGAAATTTCAATGTCCTCGGGAAGGTGTTGGAGCACAGGGAGGGCCTGGGGTGGTGCAAGGCCAGCTTGATACAGCCGACAGGCTTGTTGGGAGTCCGTAAAGATGGTCAAGTATGGTTGATGCTGGTGTGTGGTAGTTGCATGGGCGATGGCAAGCGCTTCGGCTGAGGTGACCGGCAGATTTTGATAGGTGACGGCTGTGGCCAGATGTCCGTTCGAGTCCACAGTAACTAGGGTGGTGCGCGTGCGGTCGGGAGTTGTAGCAATATCCGTATATCGGGTTTGAGAGTCGGCGCCATACCGTTTATCAAGCATCTTCACTCTGGCTTCGCGACGTCCTCGATTGAAAGATGAGTGCATGTGTTTGGGTACCGGGCTAACCTTCAGGCGTTGACAAATGGACAGGGGGATGCGTTGGAGTTCGTGATGAGGGGAAGGGGAGGGCCGGCCAATGTTTTGGAGAACGCGTCTACCTGAGGGAGTGAGGGCGAGGCGATGGAGGTGGGACGTCCGCTGTGCTTCTAGTAGTTCGCTGAGCGTGTTGTGCAGGCCGAGGTGAAGCAGACGCGCATTGGAAGTATAAGTTGGGAGTCCAAGGGCAGCTTTGTACGTTTTCCGTATTAGAGCATCCAACTTGTTGATTTCCTGTGGTTTTAGGTTGACAAAAGGAGTTCCGTAGGTTATACGGCTGACCAGCAGTGCTTGGACCAAGCGGCAGGTGTCTTGTTCTTTGAGGCCGTGAGTGGATCCTCTTATTCGTCGTATTAGGTGAGTGAGCTGTGTGACCGTTTTCTGTAGCTGCGGCAGGAGGGTGGCGCCAGAACCATCGTAGTGGATAGGCACACCCAATATACGGAGAGTGGGGACTTGGGGAATAGGTGAGCCCTGGATGGTAACTTGCGGATCGGGAGTGGCCACAGGAGGCCGACCTCGACTGCGGGCACGAAGGACTAGGAGAGCCGATTTGTTAGGTTCGCATGTCAAACCTCTGGGCGAGAGATAGTCGATAGTTGTGTCGATCGCTTGTTGGAGAGCGTCTTGTTGTGCGCCGCTGGAGCCCTGCGTTGTCCAAATGGTCAAATCGTCCGCGTAAAGAGCGTGCTGGAGACCGGGGATAGCTTGTAGGCGACTCGGAAGGTGAAGGAGGGCAATATTAAATAACAATGGCGAAATAGCGGAGCCTTGTGGGGTGCCCTTGGGCGGAGTGTGGAAGATGGGGGATCGAAGGGGCCCAAGTCGCAGTGTTGCGGTCCGGTTTCGGAGAAAAGCTTTTACGAAGTGGAAAGTCTTGATGCCGCAATTGGTCGTGTTGAGGTTTTCCAAAATGGCTTGATGTGTAACGTTATCGAACGCTCCCTTGACGTCAAGTGTTAAGATGGCCCTAGGAGTGGCTCTGCTCAGATGATCTAGGACCTGTTCCTTGATCTGAATTAGTACGTCTTGCGTAGAGAGATGCTGTCGAAACCCGAACATTGTTAATGGATAAAGATTGTGATCTTCCAAGTACGTAGGTAAACGTTGATGGACCAGGTGTTCGAAAAGTTTCCCGAGGCAGGACGTCAGGGAGATGGGCCGAAGGGTCGTGGGGGAGACGGGCTTGTTTGGCTTTGGGATTAGAGTGATGTCCGAATATTTCCATTGTTCAGGTAAGGTGCCTTCAACCCAGTGGCGGTTGTACAGGTCCAGGAGCGCCTGCAGGGTGTCTTCGTCCAGGTTTCGGAGAATGCGATATGTTATCTGATCTTTGCCTGGTGCAGTATTGCGTTTCAAGCGGGCAAGTACAGCATGGAGCTCGGCGAGGATAAAAGGTGCGTCCAACTCATCATTTGCCTGGCCGGTGTAATGTGTTTCCGGGTAGGTCGGATAAGAGGCTGGGTCTCCAAAAAGGTGGAGTTGGATAGACCTCAGGAGGTCTTGAGAAGACAGCGAGCTGTTCCGAATCAACTGGTGTATTTTATGGTTTGTTTGCCGCCTGGTAGTGGTGTCGTTGAGGAGGGACCGAAGCAGATGCCAGGTTTTCTTCGTGTGCAGAGTGCCTTGGAGCTTGTCGCAAAAAGAGTGCCAATTCTGTCGTTGAAGATCAGCAGCGTAGGTCTGTGCTAGCTGTGTTAGAAGGGCTATGCGTTTTTTCAAGGAACGATTGTGTTTCTGGCGTTTCCAACGTTTTGACAGGCTTCGTCGAGCTTCCCAGATGTGCATAAGGTGGGGGTCCGCGGCTGGTGTACTGTCAGTGAGTGCGATTTCTTGGGTGTGCTTATTGACCCGCTTTTCAAGCTCCAGTGTCCATTCGTCAAGATTTTGATCTATGGGTGGTAGAGGAGTGACGTCATCTCGAAACGCGGACCAATTGGTTAGGCGGGCAGTGCCCTTCCGAGGAGACTTCTTCGAGGTCGGAATTCGGATGGAGATGATCTGATGGTCGCTGCCGAGAGTTTCATCCAAGCATGACCACGTGATATTTCGAATGTTTTTTGTAAATGTTAAATCGGGTGTGGTGTCACGCGTGACACTGTTACCGGTCCGGGTGGCGACTGTAAGGTCATTTTGCAGGACTAACTGATGATTTTGGGTGGCGCGTAACAGAGCCGTACCCTTCTTCGAAGCGCGCATATATCCCCAAGCCGTATGTGGGGCATTAAAATCACCAAGGAGAAGCAGCGGGTTGTCATTGGCCTTGAGTGTAGCTTCATGCAAGAGCGCCTCGATGGTGTGAAGACTGCTGGTGGGAGGGCTGTAGATATTTAGTACATACATGCTGGGTTGCGATGGGCGGGTGGAGATGACTTCAACGAAGGTATTAGGAATGGTCTGGCTGAGCTGGTGTGCTTGGGCTGGGTGGGAATTCAGTACAAGGATGGCTGTGCGGTTTTGCGGGTCCTGGGTGAAGGCGTTGTATTGTGGCAAGCGAGGGGCAGGAGTATTTGCTTCTTGAAGAGCGATGACATCTGGCGGGTCCTGTTGGGTAAGGAGGGCTAGCTGGTGTCGCTTACTACTGAGAGATCGGCAATTCCATTGATATACGACGAGGAAGGCCTCCGGTGCGCTAGTCATGATAGGGGTGATGCTTGAGCTTCTTGGTCAGGTGGGAGGACGCCAGGGTGTCATGTATGCCCTGGATAGCCTGTTCTAACTTGTTCTGTCGGTCAGTGAGCGCCTGAATGCCAGAGCATAAGGGGGCCAGACTCTCTCTTTGGGCGTCCATGAGTTGCTTTAAGACATCGACTAGCTTGCTGTCGATGGTGGCGTTTATCTGGTCAGATGTGGGCACGACTGGTGCGACAGGTGTGGGGAGAGGGGACGCAACGAGGGCCTCAATCTTCTTGGTGAGAGTGTCAAGTTGTGTTTGAAAACGTTGTTGTTGTTCTTTGAGTTCCTTAGCACTGGTTCGTAAGTAGGGGGGACAGGGGGGAGAGGTTGTGAGGGGTGGGAGGGGATTGGGTTGGGAGCAGTGGGAGTGTTGCGAAGTGCGGCTGACCAGCTCACCTGTGTTTGAAGATTATGATGGGACTTGGAGCGGGCGTCCGTCGGTGGGGTATGTAGCTCCGGGAAATCTTCAGTACAGTAGGCCGGAAGAGGTTGGTGGCTGGGCTGGCTGCGAGGCTTGCGTGGAGCTGGGGTGGGAAGCAGGCGCTTGGGACAGTCCTTGTGGGCCGTGAGGTGAGGGCCTTCACACAACTTGCAGCGTGGAACGCAGGGGTGATCCGGAGGGGGGTTGGAGATGCCGCAAGCCGGGCAGCGTGGCTGGTCGGGTTGGGGGCACACGTCATGACGGTGGCCGATGTCGCCACAACACTTGCAAGTTTGGACGGCACGACGATAGGGGCGGCAACGCACTAGTTCGCAGTCAAATTTAATGTAGTATGGTACGCGTGGCCCGTTGAAGGTGAGCAGTGCAGATCTTGTGTTACCCATCATCCGGGCGTGAATCAAATATGGGCGGTTGGTAGCCGTGAGTTCGAGCAGCTGGTCATTCGTGGTGTTCTCCGGGATGCCATGAATAACGCCCCTGGAGGTACCGGGTGGTGGCTTCATGTAGGCGGAAACGGCGTAGTCGGTTCCCCGAAGGGTTATAGTGGCGAGTTGGGATAGTCGATCGGCCAGGTAAGGATCCGGAGTGCCGGCGACAATGAGGTTGGGCCCCGGCTGGGTTTGGAGAGTGACTTCCTTGCGGAATTGCAGGTCTGACATGTGGCTGGCGGTTGCCAGGCTGCGAGCCAATTCTGAGGTGGGCCAGTCACTGACTCGGAGACCACCATGGGGGCGGAAAACCGTGACGTGGTAGGTTTGGGGGGACCGCGGAGGGGGTATTGGGCGGGCAGATGCAGGGCGCTTCGTGGCATTGGAAGGAAGTACCTCGTTGTGAGTCAAGGATGGCCGCTGCCGCGATTTGATGACTTGTATCCATGGATTTTGGGGTGGCACGGTACGAAAGGGGGTCGAAGTCCATTGCTGCGGCCTGGTTGTTCGCAGGGTTGGAGGCTTCCTGGTCGGTTGGTTGTGGTGGTGCGATTACGCCAGGAGTAAGCGCTGTAGCCATTCTCGGAGAAACATTCGTCGGCGGTTGGGGAGACGTGGCTGCAGGCACGCAGAGGAGCGTGCTCTCCGACAGCGGGGAGGCGGGGAGGCAGCCGCTCGCGCCAGGCCTGGAAAGTAGGCCTAGTTGCGGCGCCGGCGTGGTCGAACTGGAGGGGTGGCTTGTTGATGCTCCCGTCGGTCGGAGATGGGCTCACAGGGTGTCAATCGAGTCCGGATGACTTCCGACGACCAGTAGAGGTGCTGGTTAGGTCGGGATCATCGATAGATCGCAGGCAGGGCGTTGGAAACGGGAGTCGAAACAAGGCTCGAGTTCCTGTGTCGGCCCCCCGACCCAGTGGTGTTCTATTTATATAAGATGGCGATGAGACAAAGACGAAGCAGCTCGAGCGCGAGCTGTTTGTCTGATGACCGGCACCGATGAAATCATCATCATCGGTGCAGTGAGGATTGTCCATAAAGTTTCTACACATCCTAGATGCTAGATCCTACACAGCCTAGGTGCTAGATGCACACCGCACGGGCACCACCGATGGACTGGTCCTCCAGTCGAAACGTCAGTAAAATACTGTTTTTGTTTTTAATCGTGAGTCAAGTATTGTATCATATGTTCAGATCTTGTTCGATGAGCCCAGGGTGCCGTACTGGGTCAGGTATAGAATGACAACCCACCGATGCACGCCACTGCGCCGGAAAGTGTAAACTTGTGCCCTGTGCTGGAGCGAACCCCCCAACCGCCCAACCGGCGCCCAACGTGCGGTACTCCTTACGCCACTGAAGCTCCGGTGAGCCGTACGGGGCTTTCGCGCACCTGCGCACTTAAGCGTGCATTTTCAATAAACACTGCTGACTAAGTTTGCGTCATCGTCACGAATAATATTATTGGAGCGCTAGCTGGCCGTTTTTACCGTGGCTCAGTCACAAAATGCAGCTAGCGTCAGAAGCGTGAAATATGTTTATGATTCCGAAAGTAGTGACCGTAAAACAAAGTGATCGGGCGAACTGAGTGGCCGTTCCGTTTCCTTGATGCTCTCACTCTATTTAATTGCGCTCTTGCATCATATATTCCCAGTTCGCAATTACATGGAGCCGACACGCCGGAGGTCTGGACGGTAAATCGGGTGGGAGGGAGAGGGGTAGAAAAAATTAAGCGGATTGCCAATAATATTTGAAAATAATCTAGCGAAATGTGAACATGGGGGACAATGCAACTGGAAGCGATGAATTCTCTCGTATCGCCGTCTAACCCCATTTGAGGACAAAACTGGCGTGTCGGCGTTCACATTGTTAACGACGACCCCTGCACTGCAAGATAACCAACACAGTGACGATCATGTGTAAAAATTTTGGGCCACGTACATTGTATACGGCTGCGCTATGTTATATAAATATGCAAGTACACAACCAAGCAGGCAACGGACTTTCGATTCGATTTTTATTCGCGTACTTTAATTGCTCTCAATCTGTTTATTTGACGGTATTGCCTCACCTACTCGCTAGCATACATGTGCCCTTCCATTCGTACACCATGTGGGGTAAAATGTTAAGGAAGAATCATTTAGTTTGCGAAAATGCAAAACAAAAATTTTCCACCCGTTTTCAAGGCGGTGTCAGGCCAGCAGCGTCAGCTGAATCGGCTGCGCTTCTCGCGTCTGCTGGCATGCTCCCACTGAAGCAACCATTTACAGTTACCTCAGGCTCAGCAACGTTCTGTTTATGCTACTTGTGAACTTTCCTTTGTCGACCGCACGCAAGAAGAACGAACGATAATTATCATCAAAAACTTAGACCACCCGACTTGGCGATCCACACGCCGCGACGATCACGACAGCTCGCTGATAAGAAATGCCGATAAATCGAGTTGTGGCGGATATTAGTTTGTTTAGCCTCTGCAACTACTTTAAGGGCTATTTAATTCAGTATGCAGTCATCCAAACGCGCCCCAAAATGATTAAAATAATTATAACTAACTTTCGCTCTGGATTGTGATTGAAAACACATGGAGGGAGGCGAGTGTTGTCTGCTTTTGTACTACCCAGACGCGTTGGCCATGAGGGGGCGCTGCATGTCGTCAAACTCCAGCGCAGGAGCCCTATGCTAAAACTCTCACGGGCATCATATCACACTACAGACACGAGCGTCAACGGGTCCCGCCACCCCAGCCGCCCCATTCCCGAGACGAGGCGACCACACTTCGCCGGCTCCAGACACACTCCACACTCCTCCGCCACAGACCAACTACAGCAGCTGGCAGCTGCTACTTCCGTACCTGGGCCAAAAACACCACCGCCTTGTCAGATGGGCCTGCCCAACACCGCTCCAGAAGCTCACCTGCGAAGAGGGTGTGGCCTGGCGGCCACTTCACTTACTGCATATCATACACCTTACAAAATATCCACCAGATGCCCATACTGCAGCGAACATACCCCACTGTACCACACCACGTGGGCTTTTTTTAGAAAACACCAACAGCCCCCATTATTCGCACTGTGCAGTTCGGACCCTGCGGACCAACGGCCGTTGGTGGACCACGGATGCAGTACCGCAGCCGCCGCAGGGGCCCTGGACTGAGGTCTTCTCCCGCTTTCAAGCGCGAACCTCTTTTACTTGTAATAGATGTTTTACCACCACCACCACCACTTCCGGCCATAGCCTGGCACCCTGTATCGTCTGGTAAGGGGGCGGGAAGCAATCCGGGGGCCCAGCAGTCCCCGTCCCGCGTACGAGAAGTGCTGTCCAGCTCAGGCTGAAGAAGAGATACCGAGCAGCCAGGAACGACCAGGACATCGCCTCTACGAGGCCGCTGCTCTCACCATGCATGCACGCACGATGCGCGCAGTTGATTCTCCCGCCCTACCTACATTAGGCGCGCCACATCCCGCTTTCTATCTGCCAACTTCCACTGCTTGTGTATTTGGCGCTTTATTCCACCCCTTCGTAATGGAGCAATGCCGTGTGAACGATAATAACGATACACTTGGAACGGGCTGTTTCCGCGTTGAAGGTACGCACTCAGGCATTTGTGCACCGGCGGCATCCATTGCGGTGCAGGAGCTGCCCGTGGGAAGTGCAAACTTGCCGCTTTATTGAGCAAGGGGGAAGAAACAAACATTCGGGGCGAAAACGTTCCGTGGTGATTGTTCGAAGTTCACTACCACGTGTCACCCTTATCCCATCGTTGTCTCGGGCACACGCACTGGCCAGCTATAGCCTCGGGTAGCACACGTGGGCGACTCCGTGGCCGAAGAAGAGGAGCGAACGGAGGGTGTCGCTAGAGCAGCGCCTGTCCCCCGCCGGGCAGACAGGCCCCCGACGACTGCTGGGAGGGGACGCCGAGGCACACGTGCAGGCGCAGCAGCTGCGACAGGTGCTGCACCTCGAGGCGGAGCCGCTGCAGCTCCCGGCGCAGCTCCTCGTTCCCCCTCTGCAACCCTTCGGACTCCTGCGGGAACCGGAAGAAGCGATTAGACGCCAAGCAGTTGGCCTCGGCCGGTTGTTCTTTTGCCGAGGAAGTGGTCGAGGCAAATGATTATGGCGATTATAAATTGCGCATTGCCTTTTCTGTGGACCAGACGACAGGATAATGCTCTGGGGTCCAGACCGCAGTGTTATGATTTGTTCTGAGCCATTGCTGAAAGGGATGTGTTTGTCTTTCTCTCTTTGTGCCCGTCATTTTACCGCTGTTAGAAGAATGAAAGGGCTCTGTTCGTCGGCTTCATCGGCGCAGAGGTAGACCATTGGATTTTGGCCCTTTACGAAGGTACAGGTTCCGTAAATAATGTCACCGCTATTATTATAAACATTAAGTGATTTTAAAATAGACAAAATCATCTTTACCACTAGTAAATTATACTAAAGATTCCAATAAGACAACAAGTTAGTTTCTAACAACATTATTACGCAAAAAGGTGGCGCTGGCGTCACTAAATAGTTTGGTCAGGAAGGTAGCCTGCATCGTTGCTGACTTCGATGGTGTCTCCTCGAAGCAGTCTTCTTTTACTGCCTCGTTCGAATTGGAACGGGGCTTAACATGGCGGACTGTCCGCGAAGACGGTAGCGAACCCGTCTAGAGGGTAAATTCGAACGCACCCTATGACTGGCCTTTCTCCACGCCGCAGTAAAGCGGCACCATGTACACAACGCCCATTTCGCACCCAACAAATTCTGTGGTGGGCCTCTTGGCGCGGTGGTGCTTCTTTCAGGGTGGAAAACACCCGGCCACCTTTTAATGGAGGGTGGAAAAATTGTGCAAGCATAAAGTATGGCCACAGGCCTCCTTTCTTGGCGATTCGGATCCCGCACCTTACGGATCTGCCGGAATCACCCCAACCAGCCAAGGCGTGATGATGATAATAACTTTATTTTGCCCAAAACTGGGTGAAAGGAGTAAGGGGAAATGGAAGCCTTTCTGATATCGGTGCTAGGTTTTTTGTGGCGCAATGCAAAACATTTTCAGCATGGAACTAAGACACACCTGCTTATTATGAACGTTTGATGTACTCTTGATCATACTTGCACTGTTGGGACTCGTGGCTACAGGTTAACATTAAAAGTTTGGAAAGAGTGCAGAACTTAGCGGCCCGCCTGGTGTTCCATAATTACGCTATAGAATTTGAGAGCATCGCGAGCAAAAGAGAATCTTGGATGGGAGGAACGCAGAAGGGATCTGAGGTTGAAGTTGTTCCATAATGAATTTCACTCCAGGACTGTAATTAAGCGAGAAAAATGCACATTCAAGCTTGGTTATATGTCATTTTACGTTTAGACCACGTGAGATAAAATGCAATACACATGCGCTGAGACTGTATTTTTTCCTCCAGGACAATACCGAACTGGAACAGCTTACCCCAGTGTAATGCCATAGCTATGTTTAGCGATGCGTTCTTTTGCTTGTTATCTATACACCATTTTCCATAAGCAGCCGGGAAAGGAGGAAAATACTCTCAAACCAGTTCTTTCGGCGGCCGGCCAGCGTTGCCTGTGCGCGCTGGGCTGCTAACATCGCTCGGCCCGGTGTGCTCCGCTGCGTAGTTCAGGAGTATTTCGCACGGCGTTTTTGCGGAACTTTCAACTGTTTTAGCCAATGCTGCGATGCCGTTCAAGGCGCAAACGTCGCTTGGTCAGCACTGCGCGGTGGCGGGTTATTGCAACAGCCAGATAAAGCGAGAAACAGTCGCTGACAGCACGCATGTGCAGGACACTGCCTGGAGAAAATGCAGTGTGGTTGCGGCGTGTTTTAAGTGCGAATGCACTTTATAAGCGACCCCAAACCTTCCACCGCCGGCGGCGCCGTCCGTCCGCAGTCCTCCTCTCTATATATATATAAAAAAAACAGCATCCGGCGCCAGGTTTCGATCCGAGGACTTTGCGGCGGCAGCGCGACGCTCTACCGACTACGCCACGGACGCGACTTTTTTTTTTTCTTTAATGCATGGAAATGTTAGAAAACTTCAAAAGACGAGACACTTAACACACAATTTAAGCACTAACAGACAGTCGAACAAAGATCAAAACTCAGGCAAGCAAACGCACGCATCCAAAAGAGGCAGCCACTCTGGTGGATCACTCTGCGCAGCATAAACGCTCCGCACCAACGCCGCCTGTTCCCGAAAAATGCACTTGGTCGGCCTAGGGGGTTCCGCATGCCGATCAGTCATACGGCACTTCCACAAGCTAAACAATCCTAGGAGGACGAAAACGTCATATGGCACCCGATTAACATCTTCAAATGGCAGGAAGCGAATGGTGTACGGGGTGATGTCGATGTCCTTTTTTAGTGTCCGCTGCAAAACGTCCCAGAAGAACACAGCGTCCCGGCACAACACAAAACAATGATCAATTGTCTCTGGTTGATTACAGAGGCGACAATTGTCCGACCAAGGAATAGACATTCCTTTTTCGCGCAGCCATGTCTTAACTGGGAGTGTGGAAGAATGAAGCTTGAAGAAAAATGTTTTTGCATTTGGCGGGATACACATGCTCATTACGCGTTTTAAAACATTGCTTTTCTGGTGGCCTAAGTAAGGCTGGCGATAAACAGGCACCGGGAATAGACTTTCAATAAGAGTGTTCGTCATAGTTTTCCTTGACATGCTGAACAGATATTCCAAGGAAAACCGCGCGGTAAGAAAGTTAAATGACTCCACGACCTCTTTGAGAAATCCCCATGGAGGCTTTGTATTGACCTCGCCCGTACATACAAGCAAAAAAGGCAAATGGAAACTTATGCGCTGCTGAAGTACAGTCAGTAAAAGTGGGTGATCAACCAATTTGTAGAAGAAAAAACGAGACACAAGTTGGTGCACAAACAAATGCATGAGCCCAACACCCCCTGCCTTTAAAGGAAGCAACAAGTTGTCCCTGCGCATAGGTTCCCATTGAGAGCCCCACACAAATGTTGCAAAAACTCTATGTAGGGCCTGAACTTTTGCTCGCGCACAGTGAAGCACTTGAAGCACATAAAGGAGCTTTGTGGCAAGGAAGACGTTACACACTCTTGCACGTGCAAACACAGAGAGGTCTCGCCCATTCCATGCCTGCGATGCGCGCGTAACTTGCGTGAGCGCTGATGACCAATGAGGCCCTGTGTTCCGTATTTGATGTAACGGCACGCCGAGGTATTGAAGTGGGGCGCTATCCCAAATAATACCAGCGAATGTAGATGGTTTTGTTCCCCATTGTCCGATCCAAAATCCCTTAGTTTTTTCCATATTAACATCCGCTCCAGACACATCGCAGAACTGCTTAGTCACTGTAAGGGCTTCCTGGACACTCCTTTTGTCAGCACAAAAATACGCTATATCATCTGCATAAGCAAGCACATTAACTTCGCACGATTGTAAGCAAAAACCTTTTACTCTTTGACTCTGCTGAATGCTGAGACAAAGAGGCTCGAGGTACAATGCAAACAGCAATGGTGACAGGGGGCAACCTTGTCTGACAGACGACTTGATCGCAATCGGCTCAGACAGAATACCATTGACGATAAGCTGTGTACTGCACCGATCATAGCACAGCTTGATGCCCTTATATAACACATCACCTAAGTTGACTGCTGCCAGAAGTGCGAATAAGAAATCATGAGAAACCCGATCAAAAGCTTTTGCAAGGTCAATTTGTATTAGGGCCATCTGATCTACCGAATCGGACACGCACTCCAAGACAGAACGAGCGATATGAATATTTGTGTGAATACTCCTACCCCGAATACCGCAAGTTTGGTGGGATCCCACTAAACTAGTGATTACAAATTGAAGGCGCCTAGATAAAATTTTTGCAAAAATTTTGTAGTCAACGTTGCAGAGGGAGATTGGTCGGTAACCCTCTACATACCTTAGTTTTTCTGCATCCGCAGTTTTGGGGATTAGCACCGTGTGTCCTGAATAAAAGGTTGGCGGCAAGATATTATGATCATAGGCAGTCGTAAATACGTCCAAGAGAACTGGAGCAAGGATACCAGAAAACTTTTGATAGAACTCCCCACCAAGGCCATCTGGCCCTGGGGTCTTGTTAGTCTTAAGCGCGGAGATAGCATCCTTAACTTCCTCCAGTGTAATAGGCCCTGACACCATCATGCACTCGTCCTCTGTAAGCCTGGGAAGTAAGTCAATGAGGGAATGGAACTTTAATTGCTGAGTATTCATTCTGGACCCCCCAAATAACGTGCTGTAATGTGTGTGGAAAGCACTGACTATTTATTTAGCTTCAGTATACCTAACACCGTTATAGTAAATTTCAATTATCTCCTTTGCAAGTGCGGATTGGCGCTCATCACTAAGACACCGGCGGGAAGGATAACTATCAAAGAATCTTTCAGTTCTGGACCGAATTAAGGCACCATGATACTTTTCAGTTACATATTTTTGCAATTGTCCTTTTACAATCCCAATTTCTTCCAAAGTTGATCCCGCATTGACTGTTTCCAGTTCGTGAAGCGCCACCAATGTACGGGAAAGTTCACGTACATAAAAGCGTTTTAAAAACGAAAGCCGAGCGGACTCCTCTATTGCGTCATTCCTAATTTCCTGTTTAAAGAGATCCCATTTTTGATAAAGAGATAGTTCGGGAGTGTTTAGAATATGGTGTAAGCAATCAGATACCCTTTTGCAAAAAATTTCGTCAGCCAGTAGAGAGGTATTAAGTTTCCACAGATCCCATTGAGTCGGCTTGTTACGTGGTCTTCACCTACCGAAGTAGATTGAGACCATACAGTGGTCAGTAAAAAATATTGGACGTACATTATAGTCCGAAACACCAGAAACTTCCTCTGCTGATATATATATCCTGTCAAGGCGAGCATTTGAATTGCACTGAAAATGAGTAAAGTGCACTGCACTTCCTTTCATCTGACCGACATCAACAAGACCATGCTCGTGCACTAAATCGGCCAGTGTGGCTGCACTGCGGTCATAGCGCGCAGCTGGCCTTGAACGATCATGCTCACTGCAGACGCAGTTGAAATCGCCCATAAAGAGAAGCTTTCGTTGTGTTCGGAGGAACTGCCCCAGCGACAAGAAAAAGGTATCACGGTCTCGACAATTAACTGGTGCATAGAGGCAAATGATTTGAATTTCACCGTCGCGGCGCCCCCCGAGCGTGTGTCTGTGTGCGCGCTTGTCGGTGCGCGCTCCTGCGCGGTCGTCGCCTCGCACCTCTGCAGCGGTCCCTGTTTCTACTCGGCCGTTGGAACAGGCCCGCATTTGAATTTCACCGTCGCGGCGCCCCCCGAGCGTGTGTCTGTGTGCGCGCTTGTCGGTGCGCGCTCCAGTGCGGTCGTCGCCTCGCACCTCTGCAGCGGTCCCTGTTTCTACTCGGCCGTTGGAACAGGCCCGCATTTGAATTTCACCGTCGCGGCGCCCCCCGAGCGTGTGTCTGTGTGCGCGCTTGTCGGTGCGCGCTCCTGCGCGGTCGTCGCCTCGCACCTCTGCAGCGGTCCCTGTCTCTACTCGGCCGTTGGAACAGGCCCGCATTTGAATTTCACCGTCGCGGCGCCCCCCGAGCGTGTGTCTGTGTGCGCGCTTGTCGGTGCGCGCTCCTGCGCGGTCGTCGCCTCGCACCTCTGCAGCGGTCCCTGTTTCTACTCGGCCGTTGGAACAGGCCCGCATTTGAATTTCACCGTCGCGGCGCCCCCCGAGCGTGTGTCTGTGTGCGCGCTTGTCGGTGCGCGCTCCTGCGCGGTCGTCGCCTCGCACCTCTGCAGCGGTCCCTGTTTCTACTCGGCCGTTGGAACAGGCCCGCATTTGAATTTCACCGTCGCGGCGCCCCCCGAGCGTGTGTCTGTGTGCGCGCTTGTCGGTGCGCGCTCCTGCGCGGTCGTCGCCTCGCACCTCTGCAGCGGTCCCTGTCTCTACTCGGCCGTTGGAACAGGCCCGCATTTGAATTTCACCGTCGCGGCGCCCCCCGAGCGTGTGTCTGTGTGCGCGCTTGTCGGTGCGCGCTCCTGCGCGGTCGTCGCCTCGCACCTCTGCAGCGGTCCCTGTCTCTACTCGGCCGTTGGAACAGGCCCGCATTTGAATTTCACCGTCGCGGCGCCCCCCGAGCGTGTGTCTGTGTGCGCGCTTGTCGGTGCGCGCTCCTGCGCGGTCGTCGCCTCGCACCTCTGCAGCGGTCCCTGTCTCTACTCGGCCGTTGGAACAGGCCCGCATTTGAATTTCACCGTCGCGGCGCCCCCCGAGCGTGTGTCTGTGTGCGCGCTTGTCGGTGCGCGCTCCTGCGCGGTCGTCGCCTCGCACCTCTGCAGCGGTCCCTGTTTCTACTCGGCCGTTGGAACAGGCCCGCATTTGAATTTCACCGTCGCGGCGCCCCCCGAGCGTGTGTCTGTGTGCGCGCTTGTCGGTGCGCGCTCCTGCGCGGTCGTCGCCTCGCACCTCTGCAGCGGTCCCTGTTTCTACTCGGCCGTTGGAACAGGCCCGCATTTGAATTTCACCGTCGCGGCGCCCCCCGAGCGTGTGTCTGTGTGCGCGCTTGTCGGTGCGCGCTCCTGCGCGGTCGTCGCCTCGCACCTCTGCAGCGGTCCCTGTTTCTACTCGGCCGTTGGAACAGGCCCGCATTTGAATTTCACCGTCGCGGCGCCCCCCGAGCGTGTGTCTGTGTGCGCGCTTGTCGGTGCGCGCTCCTGCGCGGTCGTCGCCTCGCACCTCTGCAGCGGTCCCTGTCTCTACTCGGCCGTTGGAACAGGCCCGCATTTGAATTTCACCGTCGCGGCGCCCCCCGAGCGTGTGTCTGTGTGCGCGCTTGTCGGTGCGCGCTCCTGCGCGGTCGTCGCCTCGCACCTCTGCAGCGGTCCCTGTCTCTACTCGGCCGTTGGAACAGGCCCGCATTTGAATTTCACCGTCGCGGCGCCCCCCGAGCGTGTGTCTGTGTGCGCGCTTGTCGGTGCGCGCTCCTGCGCGGTCGTCGCCTCGCACCTCTGCAGCGGTCCCTGTTTCTACTCGGCCGTTGGAACAGGCCCGCATTTGAATTTCACCGTCGCGGCGCCCCCCGAGCGTGTGTCTGTGTGCGCGCTTGTCGGTGCGCGCTCCTGCGCGGTCGTCGCCTCGCACCTCTGCAGCGGTCCCTGTCTCTACTCGGCCGTTGGAACAGGCCCGCATTTGAATTTCACCGTCGCGGCGCCCCCCGAGCGTGTGTCTGTGTGCGCGCTTGTCGGTGCGCGCTCCTGCGCGGTCGTCGCCTCGCACCTCTGCAGCGGTCCCTGTTTCTACTCGGCCGTTGGAACAGGCCCGCATTTGAATTTCACCGTCGCGGCGCCCCCCGAGCGTGTGTCTGTGTGCGCGCTTGTCGGTGCGCGCTCCTGCGCGGTCGTCGCCTCGCACCTCTGCAGCGGTCCCTGTCTCTACTCGGCCGTTGGAACAGGCCCGCATTTGAATTTCACCGTCGCGGCGCCCCCCGAGCGTGTGTCTGTGTGCGCGCTTGTCGGTGCGCGCTCCTGCGCGGTCGTCGCCTCGCACCTCTGCAGCGGTCCCTGTCTCTACTCGGCCGTTGGAACAGGCCCGCATTTGAATTTCACCGTCGCGGCGCCCCCCGAGCGTGTGTCTGTGTGCGCGCTTGTCGGTGCGCGCTCCTGCGCGGTCGTCGCCTCGCACCTCTGCAGCGGTCCCTGTTTCTACTCGGCCGTTGGAACAGGCCCGCATTTGAATTTCACCGTCGCGGCGCCCCCCGAGCGTGTGTCTGTGTGCGCGCTTGTCGGTGCGCGCTCCTGCGCGGTCGTCGCCTCGCACCTCTGCAGCGGTCCCTGTTTCTACTCGGCCGTTGGAACAGGCCCGCATTTGAATTTCACCGTCGCGGCGCCCCCCGAGCGTGTGTCTGTGTGCGCGCTTGTCGGTGCGCGCTCCTGCGCGGTCGTCGCCTCGCACCTCTGCAGCGGTCCCTGTTTCTACTCGGCCGTTGGAACAGGCCCGCATTTGAATTTCACCGTCGCGGCGCCCCCCGAGCGTGTGTCTGTGTGCGCGCTTGTCGGTGCGCGCTCCTGCGCGGTCGTCGCCTCGCACCTCTGCAGCGGTCCCTGTCTCTACTCGGCCGTTGGAACAGGCCCGCATTTGAATTTCACCGTCGCGGCGCCCCCCGAGCGTGTGTCTGTGTGCGCGCTTGTCGGTGCGCGCTCCTGCGCGGTCGTCGCCTCGCACCTCTGCAGCGGTCCCTGTCTCTACTCGGCCGTTGGAACAGGCCCGCATTTGAATTTCACCGTCGCGGCGCCCCCCGAGCGTGTGTCTGTGTGCGCGCTTGTCGGTGCGCGCTCCTGCGCGGTCGTCGCCTCGCACCTCTGCAGCGGTCCCTGTCTCTACTCGGCCGTTGGAACAGGCCCGCATTTGAATTTCACCGTCGCGGCGCCCCCCGAGCGTGTGTCTGTGTGCGCGCTTGTCGGTGCGCGCTCCTGCGCGGTCGTCGCCTCGCACCTCTGCAGCGGTCCCTGTTTCTACTCGGCCGTTGGAACAGGCCCGCATTTGAATTTCACCGTCGCGGCGCCCCCCGAGCGTGTGTCTGTGTGCGCGCTTGTCGGTGCGCGCTCCTGCGCGGTCGTCGCCTCGCACCTCTGCAGCGGTCCCTGTTTCTACTCGGCCGTTGGAACAGGCCCGCATTTGAATTTCACCGTCGCGGCGCCCCCCGAGCGTGTGTCTGTGTGCCCGCTTGTCTGTGCGCGCTTCCAGCGCGGTCGTCGCCTCGCACCTCTGCAGCGGTCCCTGTGCGGCCGTTGGAACAGGCCCACAGGCCAAAGGACTCTGCGCTTCGTCGCCCTGGAGCACTCGCTCAGCGGCAGTGGCAACGCATGGTCACGCTGCAACCTAAGCATCGCTCCTGATGTTGCAGGTTGGTTTTTGAAGGTTTGGTTGTCGCTGCTGCTGAGCGAGCCTTGGCGCGATGTCGGACGCATGTCATTTATGCAGTGAATTATTTGATGATGACGAATTCTATTTGACTTGTGCTATCTGTAAAAATAGTTTCCACATTGGCACTTGCTCCGGAGTAACGGACAAGTCGTACCGAAAAAAAAACAAGACCGCGAAGGAATCTTGGAGGTGCGGAGCATGCGCCAACGCCAAAAATGGTCAGAAAGATAGCAAACCGGCTGAAGCCGCAGCAACGCATCTCGCAGACGAAATCGCAGAAATTAACCGCAAGCTTTCTTTACTGCTCACAATGAA
The DNA here is from genome assembly GCF_048455015.1 of Haemaphysalis longicornis. Lineage (NCBI taxonomy): Eukaryota > Metazoa > Arthropoda > Arachnida > Ixodida > Ixodidae > Haemaphysalis > Haemaphysalis longicornis. The sequence goes on from NW_027526241.1 coordinate 34,242, forward strand.
ATCCCAAGTCGATGCCTTCGCGGGCATTAAGTCAACGGTTGACGCCATTGAAGCTTCAATGAAAGAGATGTCTAGCAAATACGATGAAGTTCTCGCTGAAATGAAGCAGCAAACCGCGGAAATAGCAGGGCTAAAAAAACGCGTCGTAAGGCTAGAAGAAAAGAGTAAGACCGAAGATGTTGCATCTCTGAAAAAAGAGATCAACGATCTGGAGCAGTACAGTAGGCGACAAAATTTAGAAATACATGGCCTTCCCCAACATAGCGATGAAAACCTTCTGGAGAAGCTTAACACCTTGGCAACTCATCTCGAGCTACCCCAACTTTCTGAAACTGATCTAGAGGCCGTCCACCGACTGCCTTCGAAATCTGACAAAAACGGAGGGAGCAAGATGCCCACGGTCCTCGTACGATTTTCGTCGCGTGTAACGAAAGAAGCATGGCTAGGAAAGAAAGCACAACTAAGACAAGAAAAGTCTACGATTTTCTTCAACGAAAATCTGACCGCACAAAATAAGAAGCTGTTCTTGGAGATGAAGGCGAAGGATGAGGAAAAGGAATACCAATTCGCCTGGCACAGAAGCGGAAAATTGTTTGTCCGTCGCGGCCCTCGGGATCGGATAATCAGAATAAGAGAGCTGGCGGATCTTGCAAAAATAACATGAGCACGTAACTCGTTATCGGTTTTAGACAGTGCAGAAACCTTTCTAATGTCTAGTTGTCCGGTGCAAAACAGTTATCTTGATCCTGATTCTTTCAATCGCTGTTACGCGATACGTCACAAACAGCAGTCTTCCTTGTTTCACTTGAATGCTCAAAGCCTAAAAAATAAAAAGGATTCTGTTGATATGCTCCTTCAAGAGCTTAATCATAATTTCGATCTGTTAGCTTTTACTGAGACTTGGTTTTTAGATGATTGGGATACTGTGCACTTTACCGGGTACAGATGTGCATCAATGTGTCGGAGCAATATGAGGGGAGGGGGCGTAGCCATTTACGTCAAAGCAAATGTACATTTTACTATTGTCAGAGAATTTTCTACTGTTAATCCTCACTACGAATCTATCATGATCAAATGTTTGAACACTATATTTTTGGTTGTGTACAGACCCCCTTCTGGTACATTGACTGTGTTTTTGGAATTCTTAGAAAATGTTTTGCAATACTGCGAATCTCTCCGTACGCCGGTAATCGTAACTGGGGATTTTAATGTCGATTTATTATCCCGAGACTCTTCTTCACAAAATCTGCTGGACATCTTTCTTCCCTGTGGGTATGAAAACGTCATTGATATCGCGACGCGAGTGACAGCGGTATCTCAGACATTGATTGATTTATGTTTCACGAACTACGAAACAAGCAGTTTGCAAGCAGGTGTAATAATTTCAGATGTTAGTGATCATATGCCAATCTTCCTTTTTTTCACACCATTTTCAAGTCGATACAAACAAACTGCAACAAATACACCCACTATGCAAAGATTAATAAATGATAATAATATTACGATATTTCAGAGATTAATGGCCGTGACCGAATGGGACCCAGTCTTGCTTGCAACCAATCCTGAAGATGCTTACAACATGTTCGCAGACAAAATTCGTTACAATTATAACTTAGCATTTCCAAATGTAGAGTTAAAGAGAAACAAAAAAATAAGGAAACCATGGATTGACTGCAGTATCCTTAAGAGAATCAAAGAAAAAAATAAACTGTTTGCTTCGTTTATAAAAACTAGAAATCATGATGTTTTTACTCAGTTTAAAAAAGTGCGGAACAAATTATATTCAGATATTAAAAACGCGCGTAATGCATACTTTGAAAATAAATTTGCAGCCATTTATAACGACCCCAGGAAAATCTGGAACAGTATTAATAACCTCATGGCGAAAGGCGAGAGACGAGTTATTTCCGAGATTATTATTGACGGAGAGCAATGCACGGGAAGTTTGCTTGCAGATAAGTTTAACAATCATTTTTTACAATCGGGTGCTGCTACGGTCACACACACAGCTAGTCCTAGTAAAAAACATTGTATTCCATCTAGTACTGCAGGTTCAATATTTTTGTTTCCCGTTACGGAATCAGAAATTCTGAGCTTAATTAAAAAACTAAACAACAGCCGGGCATGTGGGATTGATGAATTTAAAATACAGCCGATAAAAGCAGTCGCGCAATATATATGTCAGCCACTTTCACATATATGCAACCTGATTCTCAATTCTGGTGATTTTCCTGATGTTTTGAAAATTGCCAAAGTTTCCGTAATTTTCAAAAGTGGGGATCCAAATGATATGAACAATTACCGACCGATTTCAGTTCTACCCATTTTTTCAAAAGTAATAGAACAGGTAATCAATACTCGAATCTTAAGCTTCTGTAAAACTAACCATATCATCGCCGAACAACAGTATGGCTTCCAAAAACAAAAATCAACTGAAATGGCAATACTAAATATAAAAGATAAAATTATTGATAACATTGAACAAAAATTATTTACTATAGGAGTGTTTCTAGATTTTAAAAAGGCTTTCGATTCTATTAAACACGATATTTTGTTTCAGAAACTTGAGACATACGGAATCAGGGGAACCTGTCTCAGTCTAATCAAGAGTTACTTACATAATCGCCTTCAATACACAGAAATTAGTCACGCCAGGTCCAACTTTGGACAAATTAAGTACGGTGTTCCACAAGGATCTATTCTCGGCCCGCTATTATTTTTATTATATATAAATGACATTGTTAACTTGCCTTTCACCCCGGATATAATACTGTATGCAGATGATACAAACGTCTTTTTTTCTGGCAGAGACCTGGCTCTGCTAGAAAGACAAACAAATTTATGGCTTGAAAATTTGTCAATTTGGCTGAATACAAATAAACTGAATTTAAACACAAGAAAAACAAAATATATGATTTTTCGAGCTTACAACAAACGTTTAGGGCAACAGGTTCTCCTCAATTTCAGAGGCGAATGTATTGAACAAGTTACTTCACACAAATTTCTTGGCATTGTGTTCAATGAAAATTTGAGTTGGTCTCCACATATTGACAAACTTAGAACGGATATATCCCGGTGCATTGGTATTATTTATAAGATGAAATATTTACTACCAGCTTGGTTAAAAAGGCAACTGTACTACAGTCTAGTACATTCTCGCCTTAACTACTGCCTTCTAGTGTGGGGTTCAACAGGGAAAACAAACATAGAAAACCTATACCGGCTCCAAAAAAAAGTCTTACGCATAATTGAAAATGCACCCTACTTCAGCCACAGTTCTCCATTATTTAAGAAACATCGGGTATTGACAATTATGAACATTCTAAATAAAAAACTCTCTTTAACTATTTATCACCAGATAAAGACAGACTCTAATGACTTTTACAGAAAATACACGTCACGAACACATGAATATGGGTTTAGGCAGGTAATATATACAAAGCCAAAAACTCGCACAAACTACGGGCACCAGAAATTGAGCTACCAGATTCCTAACATTTTAAACAGTCACCCCGCAATTTTAACCATGGCACAAGATGCTAAATCTGAACAAGGATTTAAGAGGAAATTAGACATGTACCTTTTGGAATTGCAGTAAAAAACGTGTATTTCAACTTTTGTTTCTTTTAGAAACTTTGAGGTATTTTTTTTTCCGCTGTATGAAATCTTTTTACTGTATTATTGTTTGTTTATGAAAACTGAGAACTGTCTTTTTTTTGTTCTTTCTTGCTGTGAATTCTTGAATTCTACTCATTGTTTCCTGAAATCCGAGAGCTGATGTGTATGTTTTTTTCCTAGTGGAATTGTCATTGTAATTATTGTCTTTCTGTAAACTGAAAGCTGGTTTTCTATGTGTTAGTTGTGTGCATTATTTTGTTAATTTTTATTGTCACAAAGTACGTGCCATTTCCCGCAGAGTCGCGCCAACACGTGGGGGGGGGGGGAGGGGGACGTCACCTTGTCAGGCTTTTTTTTTTTTTTTTTTTTCCTGTAGCCTTTTTGACCGTCCCCCTCGACAACTGTATAGCCAGTCTTGTACATGTTGTCGCAAACTTTCACAAACGTGCTTTCAATAACAGTCTTGAATAAACAATCATAGATATTTTTTTAAACAGGTAATACATTTACATTTTTCCAGGAAATATCGACTTTTATTAGAGCAGAAAACTCATTCATTTTGGATGCACCTTTTCAACAATTTTATTTCGGAATAAATTAACCTTTTAACAAAAATTTTATACTTCAACACAGTTGTAGAAAACAGGTTATCCATTTCGCATAAATCCAACCTTGAAATGGGGCGTATGTGCGTATTATGATGTTTTTCTTTGTATTCATCTTTTAAGAAAAGAAAGAAATGTCTGTCCATTCAACACCCCCAAGAACAAGGTCACAGCAAATCAAACGCCCTGAAGTATCTACAGTGCAGGAGAGACAAGAAAATCCTACTTGCTTGCTGATGCAGAGGAAACATCCGCCAGACAAGCCTGAGGAATGAGTGACGCACGCATTATAATGTTCCAAAAAGGGCTCTAATGCAGCCGCTGTGTCCTCATCACCACAAAGCTTTGTCTCCTGAATAGCGGCGATGCTTACGTCCATCCGTTTTAGGAGACGTAAGAGCTGATACTGTCTTCTCCTGTTCCTGAGTACTCGCACATTAAGTGTGGCAGCGTGCAATGCCGTGACACTTGCCATCCCGTTGGAGCAGCTTACGTAATTCTTCCTCCAGCTGAACCACCCTTGCGGCTGGCCTTGGACAATTGAGGCTTAACTTGCTTCTTGGAGCCGGCCAGCGGCACGCCTCCACTAACCCCGGTGGCCGTGTCGGCATGGTCCAAAACAGTGGACGCCTGCTTTTTGCCGGCACTGGATGCTTTGTTTTCGCTGTCAGCTGGAGCTGGTCTTTTTATCGGTCCACTGCTGGCACTCGAAACGTCCTCAGGCAGTACCGAGGCATCCGCCCACGATGGGTATGAAACATCGCCATCGTCGATATCCCCAGAAGACATGTCGCTGCGATCGCTATCGCTTGCCGGAAGGGGCACTACAGTGTGGTCGTCACCCACCGCGTCATTTGGAGGCAGTATATGCGTGTCCATTTGCTCTTCCTGCTGCTGGTCGCACGACGTTGCCTTAGACTGGCTGTGATGGGAGCCCCCATCTTGCTCACGATCTGGGGACACTGGAGGTGGACACATATCCTTGTTTTCTCCTGCTGAAGGAGCCGTGGGCACAGCCGTCATGTTTTCCGACAGCATCGACTGGCTAATCTCCCCTGTCGCATCAACGACCTCCGTGACGTCCATTACATGGGCGGAGAGGTCCTCATCGGTCGATGGTTCCTGACCTTGGCGGAGCTTGTCAGCGTACGTCATGACGCATCTCTCAGCGGTGTGACCATATCGCCTACACTCGCTGCACCGGGGTGTTCGGCATTGTCTCCGCACATGTCCAATCCTGCTGCAACGCAGACAAAGAGGTGGCCGACCAGGAATCAGAACAAGGCACTGGCTTCCATAAATGTCCATCATATGCGGCACCTCTGCGACAGAGACGCCGTCCTTAAGTATAAGGGACACTTCCCGAGCTCCAGTTTCCATGTGGTCCATACCTGGACACCGCCACATTTCGCGGACGACGGATTGGGTAGTCCCAAATGGCTCAAGAGCTTCTGTAATCCGACGGTTCTCCATGTGACGTGGCACCCAAAGTAACTTCATTTTGATGTTCCTTGTGTCCGGGTCAAACACCATACACTTGAGTCCCTTGACGGTGATGTGCTCAAGCTGAACTAACTTGTGCTTCACGGCGCTCGAGGCGCAAGTAAGCATCCACACGTGACTCATTTGGTATTGACCAATGCACACTACGTCACGAAGGTTTATCACGCGAGCCAGGGCATCCCTAAAGTCAGGAGCACGGTATGGACGGCCTTTCAAGTCCGCATGCAGGAAAACGGTGTTCAGGACAACATTACCGGTTGGGAGACGGGGAAGAATGATCTTGTAGTTATCCATCTCACTTCCGGACGAAGTAGAACCTCGGCACAAGGCCGATGCGCTGTTCCCAGCAGAGAGCATAGAAAAACACAGCCGTTCGGAACGGCGTCTTCTGCTGATATTAGTGTTAGTAACGCGCCTTATATCTTTAACGCATTCAAACTACGTCAGCGGCGTGCGTTGGCGACTCAGCGGCGTTATAGCGGCTTGATAACTGCGTGGTGTACACGTGATACTACAAACCCGATGGAAGAGATGGAAGAGAAGGCGGCGAGGCGGTGGGCTGCGGGGGCCGAGCGCAAGCGCCGCAAGCGGGCCGACAACCGTGCATTCGCACTTTCACATTATCCCCCTCGGGGAAATGCGGGGGAATTTTTTGCTGCATGGCTTCCCAGCGCACACCGAGTTGAGATATCGGTGGATGCCGTTGATAAATCGCAACGACTTTGTACCAACGGCCAACTCCAGGGTTTGTTGGGTGCACTTGGACGGCAAGCAGATGGAGCAAAATCCATTTATTACACGCACAGCTGCGACAGGGAACGGAACCCCCTGAACTTTATCCTTTACAATACAGCATTGATTGATTGGTTGATGGAATAATTGATTCATTATGGTGTTTAACGCCCCGACGCTTCATAGGTGATGAGGCGTGCCGTAGTGGAGGGCTCCGGGTTAATTTAATTTGACCACCTGGGGATCTTTCGCGAGCGCCGATACAATACATTACAATAACTTCTGTTTCCTTGTAGTCAATTTAAAATACCATATATTGTTTGGTTTTTACAGCCGATTGGCATTAAACAATCCACTTTTCATCTAATCTAACCTTTAAAATCACGGCGTTTGTTTTGTTTACTTTTTTTCAGGCTAACGCATTACATTGCCAAACGATATGAAAGAATAATTTTCTCCATCACACACAGCTGGTCGCTAGCAGGATAAGCAGGCAGCCCAATCTGGAAACGCAGCTCGAGATGCGCGTGAACACTGCATTTGGAAAATAGCTCAACCTGTTCACAACGCGGTCAAATGAAAAGCTTCTAATCCTTTTGCGTTGTCACGGAATCTAAAGTATTACAATTAGAAAACAGTTACTGCTGGTTGCGCAAAACATTTGTGGTGTAAGCAGCGGTTTCACAAAGGTGGGCTCCGAGCGACAGGCCACATGCGCTGCGCAGAGTTAGGTCAATCATGATCACGATCATGATCAACGAATATTAACTCGCCCGAACGTCGACCCTTGTGCTCAACCTTCGAATAGTAATCTGACTGGTTGTGCGGTCGTAATTATTTTTCCGCCCAGGTAATTTCGTTTCGTCAGTAACCGTCATAAGTTTAGTTAAGGGAGATTATATTTCATTGCAATGTCAACAACGTCGCAATCGCCTTGTCGGAAGTCCATCGCGAGCACGGTTTAGCGTGACCCACACATGCTGTGCGCGCTCCGCATTCGACGTCCGCGCTTCCATAAAAATGACTAATCGGTGGACATAACAAGCACTGTGCCATTAAAAACACGTATTTACTCCCCGATATCGATTTCTATGTCAGTCGGTGCCGTACCGGTACGTTTACATCGCGGAACTGCGGAGCACCACCGGCACCACCACCACACTGCTACTGCTACTCGCAACAGCCGGGGTCGGCATTTTCCGTTCTGGCAGCAAATTAGGACCTAAAATCCGTCCGCCGATAATGAAAACAAAACAGAACACACACACACAAGCACTGCAACCACTAACTTAACGCCAAACCACTACGGTTCACTCCGTAATGCACGGGTACCGAGCAGACGCACGGAAAGAACGGAGCACTTAACAGCCCAGCGCGGCGGTTTCGGCGGTCGCTTCATAGACGGCGCTAGCGTCGGGTCAGAAAAAGCAAATGGCGGCGCCCACCTCTAGCAAGGAAAATGGTGTATAGTGAAATGATTGTTGTGACTGCTGCATATCCCTCCCCTCCCCTTCCGCTTCTGTAATGCCCCGTGGCGCGGTGTGCTCTGTGATAAATAAAAATTGAGGCCTCAACTTTGTGGGATACGAGGGGGGAGAGTCTCGTGGAAGACCCAGTCGGGGCTGGTTCGGCGGAACATCGCGGCGGTGCGGATACGTATATCTCAGGTGGGAACTTTGTTTGTCGCGCGCCGTGAGTGCCTGCCTCCCGTTCGCGGTCACGACCCGGACGGCGTGAACACCGTCGAGCCTCGTGCTCGCATGCTTTGGTATTCCCCAAATATACGGCTGTGATTCGGCACTGCTGCCTGCTGGGTTCTCGTATCGGCGAACTTCGCTGGGCTGCCGTAGGCATGGGAGCCCGCGCGGTTGACACGCCGGGAGCTAGCGTGGTGGCCTACCCCAGAGTGCTGGCAAGGTCCCCGAGGAACCCCTCATATCCCACAACTTCAAACCGTCAGTTTGGAAAAGAAGCGATGGACGCTTCATGTGGTTACCTCGCAGAGGCGCACTGTTCGCTCTTTCTTCCTGTTGCGGCACTTGGAGGCGGCGATCTTGTTGCGCTCTCGTCTCCGGTTTCTCTTCTCCTCGTCCTCCTTGGTGAGCTGCATGCAACAACAGCACACGGCGTCAGAGCCACATTCCCCCTCCGAGAATCGCAGGGTCTCGTCGCCAGCACTTCCTGATCCCATTCCTATGCACTCCTAAAAAAAGGTGGTGGCATTTACCAACAGAACACAAACCATCCACTACAGTCACATCATCCACTACGGACTTAGTAACTGGAGGTAGCAAACGTAGCACTTGTAAGTTTACTAACTGAATCAGGTAGTGCGCACCGCTATACCTTCAGCATTAAAGTCCTAGTGAATAACACGCTACATGCCCTTAGCTACATGCTTTTACTTACTGGCCATGCATAACAAACCAGTAGAATGCTACGCGTGGCAATGTGGATCGGCTGTGCGCGCACCACGACATGGAACTCATTCAACACGCACATATCACACTTAAACAACAAATAAATTGAGGAAGCAAAACCATCGGCATGCACGGGGACAGCGACTATAATTTAGTTACGTTATATATATACAACTGCTCTCTTTTGCTTTTTTAACCAGCCGCGGAAAGCCCTCAGATAGAGTCGTAGCTTTGCCGGCAACGCAGGGAAGTCGTTCGGAACGGCGGACACCTCGGCTCCGGAATCGACCTTGAACTGCGCTGTGTAGTTCGTCGACGAACTTTGCCGCGGCGGGCGTCCCGACAGCGTGTAGTTGAATAGAACCGAGCTTGCGTTTTGACTTCTTAGCGCGGCACACTTCAGAAACGTGCCCTTTCTTTTTGCAGAAGTTGCAGGCGGAGTTTCGTGCAGGGCAGTTCGAACGTGGATGTGGCGCGCGGCCGCAGAATTCACATGTTGACGGCTGGCAGGAGCGCGCTGCTTTCAGCGGCGGCGAAGGCGGCTTATCGCCGCCGCTGAAAGGCAGTGAAAGAGATGAAGCCATAGCCACGCGCGCCGCCCTTCTCCTCACCCTTAGAAAGACGCTCTTATCCGTATTCTTTCTGTCGACGCTGCTGCGTTCGAGACGGCGCCCGCACGAATTCCAGGTACCGGCTCGCAGAGTATCTGAATTCACTCTTTGTAGAGCCACGTGTAAGAATTCAAGTGACGTCGCATAGGTAATCGTTGTGGGTGTTGTCTACAGCTTCGCAGTCCACCCACCTTCACAGCGTGAATTGGAGCCAATATTTTCATTTGCAATAGGGAAAACCTGTACAAAGTGCATTAATGTACAATAGTATTTTCGCTTTTGCACTCATGTTTTGCCTCAAATATGCCTGAAGTATCCTTTGAATTGAATAGTGTCGACATTTATGATCCATGCATATCACTTGTTCTACCTTGCATATGTATAGTTCGTCTTTGAGCCTTTTCTTCGGCTGTATTTAGGCCGGGCTGTTGAATCGAGGGGCATACATACATACATACATACATACATACACACACACATACATACATACATACATACATACATACATACATACATACATACATACACGCATAATTAATATGCTAGAAGCGATTCAGAATAGGGCGGCCCGTTTCATTTCACGCAATCATGACTACCACAGCAGCGTAACTCAAATTAAGCACAACCTTTCACTTCAACCGCTCAGCACTCGCCGCGACATTTCCCTTCTCTGCCTCTTTCACAAATACGTATACAGCAATAGACAAACCCCACTTCACCTTGATGTTCCTTCCGTTACTTCACGTAGGTTGCATAATCACCTCAGTTTCACGCGGTTATATGGCTCAACTGATTCGTTCAACTCATCTGCTCTCCCTCGCGCCATACGTTTGTGGAATGATCTTCCAGACAGCATCGCATCAGTATCAGACAACAATACTTTCCGTCAATTACTGCTCACTCACTTTTTACAATAAGGTCTTGCCGCTGTTTTCGCATTTTTTTTTCTGCCGTGTCCTGTATCCCTTTTTTTTTCCTCCAATTTTTTTTTCTCTGCTGGGAGATCAAAACAATCTGTCTTAGCTTGGGCTTTCTATTTTTCTTTCTTTCTTTTTTTTTTTGCCAGTGTCGCACTTTGTGCCTGAGTACGAACATTTCATGCCGACAATGTCTCTTTACGTGCGCAAGTATTGTTCTGCGTTTTTTCCTGTTATCTCTCCCTTGTGCATACTCGAGACTGCAGAAACTGATTGGTGCTATTCGTCTGCGCATATTTGGGTATCTTTGGTTGTTCTCCTGTTTACCTACTAGCGTGTTAGCATTCAGTATAATGTTTGTGCGCAGTTTACGTGTGTGCGATATGATATTGACTTTTCCTTTTCTTGTTATCGTTTTCGAACTTGCACGTGTATTGCGAACCTTGTCATAAGTTGTTCCGATGTTTTTTTTAACTCGTGATTTTGTGATGATTGATCTGTAACTTTTTCCTTTGTTACCCCCCTTACTCAATGCCCTGAACAGGGGCCTGTAAGGTATTTTAAATAAATAAATAAATAAGTGATGGCAGTTAAGAATGCCTCAGAGAGCAAAGGGGAGCATGTGGTAGGTCATTGAAACAGCCCGCCGACAGCTCCGTGCCCTCTAAGAGGACGTGCTGGGGGCTATTGTCCAGGAGGAGTGGGAGCGGCTTAGATCAAACAACAATACTGTCGGTTCCTACACTGCTACCTGCAGAACTGAGTGAGGGCTCTGATATATTCTGCTGGAGAACCCACCCTCTATTAAGCTTAGGGTACCTTCGGAAGTGAACCCCTCACACGAAATAGATTTCGCACTAGTAAAGCCTCAGTGGTCTCCGGGTGGGATCCGAACCCACGACTTCCAGGATACGCGTCTGGTGCGATGACCACTACGCTACCGGCAGGGCTGTTTCCCTTCCACTTTCTCGGTATTTATGTTGAGGTAGTTTGTTTCCTGCGCTGGGGGGTGGTAATCTTCATCATCATCAACCTATCTACGCCCACTGCAGGGCAAAGGCCTCTCCCATTAACCTCCAATTGTCCCGGTCCTCTGCTAACTGCGACCAATTTATCCCCGCAAGCTTCTTGATCTCATCGGCCCATATAACTTTCCGCCGCCCCCTGCCACGCTTGCCTTCTCTAGGGATCCACTCTGTTACCCTTAATTACCAATGGTTATCTTGCCCTCGCATTACATGCCCTGCCCACGTCCATTTCTTCTTCTTAATTTCTACTAATATGTCACTAACACGCGCTTGTTCCCTTACCCAGTCCGCTGCCTTCTTGCCCCTTAATTCTTGGGGGTGGTAGTCAGCGCCAATGACCTACCACATTCTCCCTTTTGCTTTCCGTGGCATTTTTGACTGCCAACCCTTATTTCTGTCTTAATTCAACGAGCCCCTTATCTCCCATTCTGATTCGCTACATGCACAGCGAGGGCCTCTGTTCTGGCAGTCTTGGTGCCATAGCTAGCTTAAGAGGGTTCAACGCTGGTGCACTCTCGACATATCGTAGACACTCAAGTCGCGGCCCGGGGGTTAAAAAGAAGGTCCCTTTCACCCCGAGTAGTCCGAGTGGCGCTGGCTACCACCCCCAATCGCAGGAAACAAACTACCTCAACATAAATACCCGAGAAAGTGGAGGCAAAACAGCCCCGCCGGTAGCGGCCGGTCACCGCACCAGACGCATGTATTCTGGAGGTCGTGCGTTCGGATCCCACCCGGCGGGGATTTTTTTCTCCACTTTCTTTCTACCACATACTCCCCTTTGCTTTCCGTGGCATTCTTGACTGCCAACCCTTATTTATGTCTTAATTCAACGAGCCCCTTATTTCCCATTCTGATTCGCTACAGACAGACAGATAGACACAAACAGACATACCACATTTTTTGCGTTTAGGTAGCGCAAGAAAAACGATCGTCTTTAAACAATGATGCGTGCATTTTTTCACCAGTCCACCTCGTGACTCACCAGCTCTGCATGTTCGGCGAAGGCATTTGATGGCGCTTACTTCCTTCGTGCATCATAGCAGTGCTGCTTCAGGCGCTGTCCGAAGCATGCAGCCCGTTTCGCCTGTGCCCACAAAGTTGCACTGCACTTTGCATGCAAAGGGGACCTGGTACACTACTACTCCCGGAAAGGTTTTTTTAAATGCGGAGCATTTCTTAGGCTCGCCTGGTCCTCCGTCGTTGATAGCGGCGCCATCCACACGCTCACTCCGCAGGTGCGCGTCTCTCCCCCGTACCCTCCTCGCTCTCAGCAACAGCTGCGGCGGTGCGGGGGAGCGCGTCTGCGCGCGCCTGCGCCGTAGCTACCCCGTGCGCCTCGTCGCTCTCAACAGCTGCGGCGGTGCGGCAGGGAGCGCGCGTGTGTGCGTGCATTCTTAGTAGTTACCCCGTGCGCTCCGTCGCGCTCAGCAGCAACAGCGGCAGGTGTACACGTGATAGCGGCGTGCTTGCGGCGTGCCAGCTGCGTGATAACGGCGCGGGGGGGGGGGGGGGAGGGGGCGTGGAAAGGTCGCGCGCTTGTGTACGGAAGTGTGCGCATGCGCGTCTCTCTCCTGTACTCCTCCCCCTCTACTGCGCGCGCTGTGTATATAAGCGGCGGAGCGCGAGCTCGGAATTCAGTCAATTGCGATCCTTGGTTGATGCTCGATCCACGTTACTCGTGTCCCACCACGGAGCTCCGTCGTTGACATACGCAAGGACGAGTGGTTGGTCGAGTACATGGGGATCCGCCACGGCCTGCACTGCGTCTCCACCACCTCCAACAACAACAACAACAACAACAACAACAACAACAAGCAACCCACCACCATCCACGGTAGTTGCATCGACCTCGTCTTCACCAGTTACTCCAACGTACGACCGCTGCTCAAAGATCCCTTGACAGTCCACTTTAGCGACCATAAAGCTGTCGTTCTCTTCGTTCAATACAACGACAGCACCAACGAATAAAAGAAATAATAATGACCACAATACCTTCCCCTGTCCTTCCTGTGTCCCAAAATCACGAAACATTAAATAAGAATAATAAAGACGAAACCCTCCCCACATCCGAACGGTAACCACAAACTACCCAATTACGCAACGTTCACGCAATACAATCACCCCTATGCGACACATTTACTCGAGTTCCCCCCGTGGGAAGATGCGGGCGGGCGGCTTTTTTTTTTTAAGCTTATCATTTACGTGTTTCAGTGTGTGTCGCAGCTTGAGCTATGGCACGTGGGCCACGCGCACATCACAGCTACGCAGAACACGAGCCGGAGCTTCCCTTGTGCCAGGGATGTGAGGAATGACAATTTACTACGGAGCGTATGCTCGTGCGTGATCCGGCGCCTCTCAGTTTCTGTGTGCTTATTTGCATTTTTTTGTGTCTCTATGAGTTTTTGTGTCTTCGCTTCCTTTCACTTTCGCACCTCTCATGTTCATGTGGAGTAGCAAGCCAAGCCCGCTGCCAGGATGACTTGTCTTCATCATTAAAGGGGCCCTAAATAGGCTTCCGAAGGTCGCCATTTCAATCGCGCAATCGCTAGAGTACCCCTTCACGACAACGTGTACCAAATATTACACCTCTGCGTAAAGCAGGGGCCGCACAAACACGAAAAAAAGATTTCACTTTCTCTCCTGGCTCACCAACCATACCTTGCCGCCACACTTGCGCGCTCTGACGCAGTTCTTTCCTGCTCTGACGCGCCTCTATGACGCACGAGACACTGCCCAGTGCGGCGCCGCGAACGCGAACCACAGCGACAGCGCTCACCGTGCAACCGGAATCTGGTGGGCGGAGCACGCGCGTCGAGTGCTAAAAAAAAAAAAAAAGCGCGCAGGGCTTGGCGCAGCCAATGACTGCGTACATCAAGGAGGGTGATGGATTGCCCTGTTTCTCTCGGTGGTCTCGCGCCGGGTCGATGACGTCGCGGCTTCCACAGTGCTTCGGAGGAGCCACTAGAGGAGGAGAGCCCCAGGCCTTATGGGTGGCCCCTTTTAATGAGCGATAACTCGGCTAATAATTAACGCATTTAAACAATTTTTGCGGCATGACGTTCCTTGGATAGTACTCCAGTGACTGCGCACGCAAAATCGTAACATTTGGCAGCCTATTTAGGGCCCCTTTAAAGGCATCCGTCCTCCTCCTCCTCATAATAAGCGCAGTCTGCAGAACTATCCTTCTTCCCACGGATTCAACAAAGGCGTAAGCCGCAGCACGAGAGATCTTAACGCATTCTCTTAATGTCGTTCGTCGTGTCTTCCGCTGTTGTGCGAACAGTCCGGCCTCGTAGGATCAGAGAAGCCACTGCAGAGCGCTTGTGTGAGGCGGATTAAAAGGAGTTGAAGTGCAGATACCGGCCAGTGTGGCTGTTTTTTCGATATACGTCAAAATGCGGGGTTCGATGCTGCACGTTTGACGAGTATGCCTATAAACGGAAATTGTTCATTTATTCTTCTTGTACAGTAAACTGTATTGGCGCTGAGCGCGACCACGGGCGGCACTGCGAAGCGCGCCTCCGTGACGTCGGATTAGGGACTCTCGCATTTGTCGTCTGCTTCACTCAGGCTCGCTCTCACCGCTTTTTCTTTGCGCGCGGTTGACTTTCGGTGCTTGTCCGCACCAGATCTCCCGTTTGCGCAACTTTTTTTCATGGCAAAAGACCTAAAATCGCATAAACTATCTCAAGGCGTGATTTAAAGCATAATTTTTGATAAGAAACATTGCCGGCGCCGCCCCATTACTGCGAAGCTGGTGCTGTGCGGAGCGCGAAGGGTCGAAGCTAGGCGTCAGCTTCTGCATTCAGCGATCTTTCAAACAAAGGTAACACCCAGAGTATAACAACGGACAACAGCGAAAATGGAAGACCAAAACAAATTCCAGGTCATCGGGGCTGTCGGCTTTGGCAGAAGGCATTACGATTCCAGGTTATGATATGTAAGGTAAAACAGATTTGGCAACCTTGCCTAACGCTCGAAACGATTATCACGTCACTTTACGTTGTCACGGCATGAAAGTGTGCCGACATGCACTAAGGGGAACAAATAATGTAGGTTGATTTCCGAATAACCTACTGTGTGTATAGGCGCGTGCTGGTTTTATACCAGGCTTCTAACCGGTATGGAAGCTTACTGAGCAAAACGAGTTACTTCTATGGCAAACATACCATAAGACTATGTTCAGATCTGGAGGGATATTTCGATACATTTGCCACAGCCATATCATTCCAATATTCAGATAGGCGCTATAGTAAAACTGCACTTAAGAGGAAGAGGACGAGAAGGAGTAGAAAACTTTAACAGTAAAATCGAGCTGGTTAGTGGGCAGGCTCCTCATTCCAAGACAAGAGAGTAACAGGAATTTTTTTCAATTCATAAACAAAAATATGATTACCTAGATCTGTTCTTTAGTAGTCTGAGCTTCCAATTTGGTTTTATCATGTTATCAGAAACGTGGTATGGTGAAGGCATGTCGCCCTGGAAATTACCTAGTTACCAATGTGTCAATCCATATAGGACGGCGTCAAAGGGAGGAGGTATCAGTCTACTGGTCCGTGAAGTTTTTAACGTATACAAGTCGTGTTGGTGAGTTTTGCCGTGTTACGGATGATTACGAAGTTTTGTCTGTTCTCCATGCACGCACTGTGTACTCTGTCTTTTATCGTCCGCCTAAGGAAAAGATTGAATCTTCGCTGTTGTTCCTTGAGCAGTTCTTGTCTCATATTTCTGACCTAAACTACAATGTGGAATGGGGTGGAGACTTTAATATTAATATGCTAGCCGAAACTTCAACAGGGCGTGGTCTAGAAATACTACTCCAGACGTTTGGCTGTAGAAACGTAATATCAGCACCCACAAGAGTAACATGCAATACGGAAACAAGCACCGACCTGTTTATAACTAATTTTTGCCCAGGTCTTATAAAAGCAGGTGTCCTTGCTTACACTGTGAGCGACCATATGCCTATTTTTCTTAGTGTAAAACCCCGACCGCTTCAAACGAAAGGGAACAGGCCTATGATGCATCAATAACACATAATAGTCTTGAAATGTTTAGCTTTGATCTCTCTTTTACTGACTGGCAAAATGTTTATGAATCCCACGAACCCGACACTGCGTATGAAATCTTCCTGGACAAATTTTGTGCACTTTATGAGAAGCATTTTCCGCCACGTCCTGTCCACAACCACTCTTCAAAATTTAGGAAACCATGGATTACACAGCAACTCTATTTAAAGATAAAACATAAACAGGCACTCTATAAAAAAATTTTCAAAACACGAGACAAGGCAGATTTTACTATATTCAAGCGCTTTCGTAACCAGTAAACAACGAATTACGCCATGCCAAAACTCGCTATAACGAGGACTACTTCGCCTCCTGTGCAAATGATAGCAAGCAGCTACGGAAATAGAGTAAATTCCTTACTAAATCGAACGCCAATTAGCCAACCAGTCACATTTATCAACAAAAATGGCCTCGAAATTTCTGGACAGTTACTACCTGACACGTTCAATGATCACTTTACCGAAAACAACGATTCTGTTACTAGCATGGATTCCTGTCGCTATATCACTGCCGAATGCCCTGAAACCATATTTTTACGTCCGACAGATGTTAAAGAATTGACGGCTCTCTTTTCTCCATTAAGCAACAGCTCACCCTGTGATGCTGATAACCTGCAAATTAAGCTCATTAAATATGTGTTTGACATAATCGCACCTATATTAACGCACATATATAACCTTTCTCCCTCCACAGGTGTTTTGCCACTTAAAATGCAAAAAGCTAAAGTACTGGCAGTGTTCAAAAAGGGCGACAGAACAAAGTTGTCGAATTACAGACCGATATCTATCTTACCGGTATTCTCCAAAGGTCTTGAAAAAATTATTTTTTGTCGCCTCTCGGATTGTTTTGGAAGTAAAAGTATAATCACACATAACCAGTTTGCTTTCCGTAAGCATCTGTCAACTCACTCTGCCCTCCTTGATTTAAAAGAATCTATCTTAAAAAACCACCTCCCCTCGCGGGAACCCCTGTGTAGATGTGACGCATAGAGAGGAGGAGGAGAAAAGCGAAAGGAAAGGCCGAGAGGTTATTCAGGCTTAGAGCCCGGATTAGGGGGTTCACGTTGCAGCGTTGGACAGCGGAGGAACGGCGCTGGAACGATGGAGCGGAGCGGCGCAGGCACCGCGTTTTATAGCGCGCATAACGGTGAGGGGACGCGCCGTGCGCCAGTGCGCCTGCCGCGGCTATGACGCAACACAATCCAACACAATCCACTCTAATTCAATCCAATCCAGTCCAAGCCAATCCAATCGAATCCAATCCAATGCCCCTCTCGAGAGAGTGTTCACTATCGGACAGGAGAGGCGGGTGAGCGGCGGAGAGCGCAGCTGGCGCGGCGAGGAGAATGGGGGAGGGGCGGACGGCGACAACAACGCCGACGCCGGATGCAGGGACAAGGTGAGTGAATGAGATGCAGTCGCATCTAAAACCTAGATGAACGCCTATTAATGCTTGGTGTTTTCTTCCACCTAAGCAAGGCCGCTCAGAGCCGCCTTCAAATGCGCGTAGTAGCGTCGCGTTTTGCACTGTTATTTCCACAGAAGAACTACTACTAATGTTTGCCCAGGATAATGGGGTTAGGCGCAATTCCGACATCGCGTTGCTATCAATCGAAATGAAGTAGAACGAACGACTGTTCTTTTACCATCAGAATAACTGCCGTTGTAGCAATCCTTGGCATTGCGAGTAAAAAAGCTGGCACTTATTTGCAAAGCCAGTTGCTCGTAAGATGTCGAAAAGCAGCTTTGGTTAGCCGCCACCTCGGCTGCCACATCGCTCTCTTTGAAGGGAATAAACCCCATGATAGCGGATATCAATCACTATTTTGCAGCGTAAGCTACACTGGCCGAGGTTGAGAAGTTTCGCGTGGACCTTAAAGGGCCGTGCTGCGCAAGCGCGAGGAGCATTGCATTGGATTGGATTGGATTAAATTTGATTGTATTGGAATTCATTGGAAATCTAATCCAATGGAGAACGGGTGTGTAGAGCATTGGATCTGCACATTCGCCGGTCTGCGCATTCCAGAGGAGTGACATCATAGCCGCGGTAGACGCAATGGCGCCGGTGCGTGCACAGCTGTGCGCCTCCGTTGCGCAGTAGCCAAGTCTGACGCTGCGCCGGAACAGCTTGATAGCTGTCTGGCTTGGCTTCTGGAGAGCCGTGCGGCGCATGCCCGAGGAGCAGTAACTGGACCGGACTGGTCCGGACTGGACTGGACTAGATTTTATTGGATTGGAAATGGTTCCTAGACAACCACCTAAGAATAACCAGCTGAACCTTAGGTAACGCTACGTATATCCTGGCATAGCCTAGCTGATGATGCTTAGAGTTTAATGGCGCAAGGCCGACTAAGGGCAAAGAGCGCCAAACAAAAGTGATTACATGAAACTGACATGGAAGTAAAAGAACACTTTAGTAAAAATAAACAAAGTAAAACACAACGTAATGAAGATGACTGGTGTAAAGGGCCAGGTTGTCAACATGCATGATAACAAATGAGATGTAAAAATTTTACGTCGGTGAGAAACTCGAAAACGCGTTTGATTGAAAACAGGGCTTCGTCTCCTAAGAAGTATGACGGGTGTGGTGGAATATCTCGTGTGTGTAGTTGAGGGAAGTGTTTGCGTCGTGTAGTGTCGAGTGCCTTACATTGTATGAGGATGTGCATCACGGATAGGGCCTCTCCGCACCTGCTGCACAGAGGTCTTGGAGACCCAGTGAGAAGGTGCGAGTGTGTTGCATGAGTGTGCCCTACCCGTAATCTGGCCAAGGCGACTTCAGTGTATCTATTGCGTGTGTCGGTGGTGTATGGTCCCAAGTGTGGTTTTATTACGTGTAACTTGTTGTCTGTCTGTTCACTCCAGTGTGTTTGCCATGTTTTGCGAAGTTGTTGTCTGATGTGTGGTTTCACGTCAGTGTAGGGTAATGTGGTTATGTCTACTGCATTCGAGAGTGTAGCAGCAGCAGCCATTCGATCCGCTGCTTCGTTCCCGGCTATACCACAGTGGCCAAGGACCCAGAAAAGGACTAGTTCAAATTTGTGGACATACACAGACATAATACCCTTGACTATTAAATTTATAACGTGATTTTTAGAATACTTTGTTCACGACAACGCCCGCACAACACTGAGAGAATCTGTATATATAATGGATTGTGGGATGTGGCTTTGAAGGATATGATTAACAACCAGAAGTACACCATAAGCCTCTGCCGTAAAGATACTTGTATTACTGTTAAGAGTTCTAGTGACACTAAGTCCGGGCCCATTCGCCGCGCAGGACACCGAGGTGGAAGTTTTAGAGGCGTCCGTATAAAATTCAGAACATTGGTACTTCTGCTGCAAACACAAGAAGTGCTGCAGAATTGCACATGTGGGAGCTCGGTTTTTATCTACATGTGTGAATGAAGTGTCGCATGAGACAGGGCGGAGATGCCATGGTGCTATGAAATCTGTTACAGAACTTTGGATGGTATCTAAAAAGGAGACAGCAAGCTCTGACGCTTCCTCTCTAACTCTGTAAGAGAAGGGCGCAGAACACGATGGTCGATTTAAAAGGAGTTCAGTCATGGAGGTATCATGAAAAACTGATTTAAAAGGATGGTGAGGCATGGATGAAATTTTAAAAGCATAAAGGAGGTCTGTGTATGCTCGCTGACATTGTAGGTTCTATTTGTTGCACTCTACATACAGACTTTCGACTGGACTAGTCCGAAAGGCACCACATGACAAGCGGAGCCCTAGATGAAGCACAGGGTCCAGCATTCTGAGGGATGTTTTAGTGGCTGACCCATAAACAACGCTACCATAGTCCAGTCGTGAGCCTATCAAGCTGGTAAAAACACGTAAAAGAAGTTGTTTGTCAGCACCAAAAGAGATGTGCGACAGAACTTTCAGGATATTCATTGTTTTTAAGCATTTATGTTTTAATTGTTTTACGTGTGGGATAAATGTGAGCTTTTCGTCAAAGATTATACCTAAAAACTTGTGTTCTTTCTTGACAGGAATCGAGACACCATTGAGATGAATGTCTGGATCCGGCCGGATGCCACGCCTCTTGGAAAACAAGACACAAGTGCACTTCCCCGGATTAAATTTAAAACCGTTGCTGTCTGCCCAACCAGCTAGCTTGTTAACACCAAGCTGGACTTGGCGCTCGCAGACAGACAGGTTACAAGACTTAAAGGATAATTGAACGTCGTCTACGTAAATGGAGGAGGAAATCGATGGTGGTAGCGCCTTACGAAGAGAATTCATTTTTACAATAAAAAGGGTGCAACTTAAAACTCCACCTTGCGGCACGCCGTTTTCCTGCACATGAACCCTAGAAAGTGCAGTTCCAACTCGCACGCGAAACGTTCTTTCAGACAGGTAACTGGCAAGCGTGTTCATCATGTTACCCGACATGCCAAAGGTCTTCAAGTCGCTAAGGATGCCGTATCGCCAGGCTGTGTCGTAAGCCTTTTCAAGATCAAAGAATACCGTAAGGCAGAACTGCTTATGAGCAAATGCATCTTTTATGAAGGATTCCAACGCAACAAGATGATCGTTGGTGGATCGCCCCACCCTAAAGCCTGCCTGGCAGCTCTCGAGAAGACCGTTGTACTCAAGGAAGTACACGAGCCTGCGATTTATCATCTTCTCGAAGAGCTTACACAGGCAGCTTGTCAGGGCAATGGGGCGATAACTGGCAGGAGAGGAAGGGTCCTTCCCTTCCTTTAGGACAGCCACTACTATGGCCTCCCTCCAAGAGCGAGGAATGTGCCCCGAAAGCCATATTTTATTGTATAGGTGTAAGAGTGTTTCAAGAGTGTCTGGGTGTAGGTGTTGTATCATGGTGTATGTGATTTTGTCTGCACCTGGAGCTGACGTCTTACATGTGCTCAGAGCAACCTTCAGCTCATGAATTGAAAAACAAGAATTGTAAGAAGTGTGCGACTTGTTGTTATCACGCAGGGACTTCTTTTCTACAGATGTTTTGTGTTTCATGAAAGTGTTTGTGTAGTGTGCTGAACTGGACACGTGTTCGAAGTGTTGTGCAAGTGTGTTAGCCTGGTCTTCCAGTGTGTCCCCTGTTGTACTAACCAGGGGCAGGCTGTGTGTCTGTTGTCCTTTTAGTTTTCGTATTCGTGTCCAGACTTTGTGTGTATCAGTGTATGAATTGATGGAAGTGAGGAAGGTGCGCCAACTCTCCCTTTTCGCCTCACGACGCACTCGCTTCCCAAAAGCCTTTGCCCGTT
Source organism: Haemaphysalis longicornis (assembly GCF_048455015.1). Taxonomy (NCBI): domain Eukaryota; kingdom Metazoa; phylum Arthropoda; class Arachnida; order Ixodida; family Ixodidae; genus Haemaphysalis; species Haemaphysalis longicornis. Next base: position 55,989 of record NW_027526241.1, read on the forward strand.
TAAAAGAAATGAGGTTATGTGACGTGGGGTACCGGCGAAGGACACCCCACGCCTTGTTCTGGGCCTCTCGCGCCCGCCTACAGTCCTCATTCCACCACGGCCTCCTCTGGTTGCGCGGGGCACCAGAGGCGTGGGGAATAGACTTTTCGGCGGCGTCGAGGATGTGCGCCGTGAGGAGTTGTGCGGCTTCATCTACGTGTAGGTGTGCTATGGATGTGTGGTGTAGTTCGGATGTCTCTGTAAATGTATTCCAGTTAGCTCGTGCTTCATTGAACCTATTATGGGAAGATGGACTGCTCGGGCATTTACCTATATACGTTAATGAAGTGGGGAAATGGTCACTGCCATATGGGTCCGTGCCCACACCCCACTCGAGAAGAGGAAAGAGAACTGCGGAGCCAATAGCCAAGTCAAGACATGAGTATGTGTTGTGACCTATGTTATGGTATGTAGGCTGTTTATTGTTGAAAAGGCATGCTCCAGAGGATGTAAGAAACCTCTCTATCAGGCGACCTCGGGCATCCGTACGAGAAGAGCCCCAAAGAGAATTGTGAGCATTAAGGTCGCCTGTTAGAATGTATGGTTCGGGCAGCTGGTCAACCAGCGCCTCGAAGTCAGAACTCAAAAGTGTAACATCAGGAGGAATGTATATGGAGCATACCGTTATCAACCTATTAAATATTATTAAGCGTATTGCTACAGCCTCAAGGATAGTGTTTAAAGTGACAGGGTGGCATGCTAATGATTTCCGGACGATTATGGCCACACCGCCAGAAGAGTGTGCGCAGCCATCCCTGTCTTTCCTGTATACCAGGTAAGTATTCAAGAAATTTGTGTGTTTAGAATTCAAATGTGTTTCCTGAACACACATTACACTTGGCTGATTGCTATGCAGAATCTCATACACGTCGTCAAGATTATTCAGAAGGCCTCTGCAGTTCCATTGTACTATGTTCTCTCTTCCCATTATGAAGTGTTCGGAGCTACTGGACTGTGTTGTTTATGTGTCGTCTTTCGGGGCTGTGACTCTCGTCTTTTTTGGCTTGTCGGGAGGCTTTGGCGTCGGGACGCGTTCCTTGCGGTGCACCGCAGACAAGAACGGACCGACGTCCATTTCATCCTCGGATGTCCTCGGAACGCCTGAGGGATCAGGTTCCTTGGACCGCGAACCCTTTGGGGCGCGCTTTTCCTTGCCCGCAACCACCGAGGGATTCAGGAACGCCTCGGATGGCGCAGGCCGCGCGGTGGGGGTGGGAGCTGCCGCTGGCTCCCCCAAGTCCATCTCCTCTGCGCCCTCGCCTGTGGCTTGGGACGCTGGAGTGGAAGTGGAGGATGCAGCATCGCTTCCACCAGACGTGGTTGCCCCCACAGCCGCTGCTGGCTCAGCGAGCGGTGCGGAGGCGGGTTGGGCTGCCTGAGGCAACCCAGGGGGGGGGGGGGGGCGGGGGCGGGACCAAGTCCGACTCGCGGTACTGGGTCCCCGCCGAAACCAGACGCCGCTCTGCCCCCCGGCAAGCTGCGTCGGCGTACCTGCCCAGAGGGAAGGAGGCGAACCTCTTCCGCGCCTCTGAGAAGCTGATGTTTTCGGTTACCTTGATGTTTATGATTTTCTTTTCAAGTTGAAATTTTTCACATTTCCTGGAGTAGGCCGCGTGTGGACCCTGGCAGTTTACGCAAAGAGATTGTTGCACGTTACAATTTTCGGACGCGTGGTCGTGCTGGGTGCATTTCGCACAGGTAAGTCTGCCGCGACAGGAGTTTGTGCCGTGCCCGAACCGTTGGCACTTGAAACAGCGCCGCGGGTTCGGTATGTACGGCCGGACTGAACATCGGATGTAACCTGCGTTGATAAATTCTGGAAGGGTGGACTTGTCAAAGGTTAGGATGAGGTGCTTTGTCGGTATTTGTTTATCGTCTCTGCGGATGGTTATGCGTCTGACCGCTGTTATGCCCTGACTACGAAGGCCCTCCAGCAGGTCAGCTTCAGATTCATTTAGTAGGTCATACTCGGAAATCACGCCCTGGGAGCTGTTTAGGCTGCGGTGGGGCGTGACTCGGATTGGCAGATCGGCGATGCTGGTTTGAGCAAGAAGTTTATTGGCCTGATCCTGGCTACTGACCTCGACAAGAATTTCACCGGTTCGTTGTTTTTTGGCCTTATACGACCCTCCAACAATACCGTCAAGAAACTTTGAAATGAGAAATACCGACTGTGAAGCAAGAGGTTTTGATTGGTCTGTAGATTCCATCACGATGAAGCGAGGATAGTTGTTCGGTTTTGGAGGACTCAAGTCAGGAAGTGGTGGAAAGGAAACTTCGGTGCGGCCCCTTTTCGGGGGCCGATCACGTCTGGGGGGGGGGGGGGGGGGGGTTTGGAGAATGCCATATGATACATTGAAAAGCAGGGAGACGGGGGTACTTTCTCCTTTGACCTTACCCTGGTAGTCAAAGAGGTCCCGGAGTACCCTGCCTGGTAGACAGGCAGGGAGCCCATCGGCCGGAGCTTGACCAAGGCTCCGACGGCCACCGTTCGTGGTTTCTAACCCTCCACTTATAAACACATTGCCACGGTTGGATCCAGCGTATGTTTGGGGGCTCGGGGTCCGCGGTATCGCCAGTACCGTCACCAAGATTGCTCAAGGTGCCCCGTGCGGGGGGCATAGCCTAGCTAAGCCACTGCTAATTTTTATTATACATTACATGCAAACAGCTTCGTAAATATTAGCCCTGTGTTTTACGCCTTGCTGCACATCGAGGATGGAATTATAAAAGGGATCTAAAACTATAAGCGAGCTTCCACAGCTAAATTATGCCCTAAAACACTAAAAACGTTACCTATCTACCGCTGTTTTCTACTTTCACCAGACACATGTGCTGTTGAAAACATTTTACTTTCACGTAAACAAAATCTTGCGCTCCAGAAAAGTAAATACTTCATTTGGGAATTGAAAAAAAAATCAAGTTTATTGTTTATGAGAGGACAAGTTTTGTTTGCTTTTGCACTTCGCTAAGGCGACGGCCGACATTTGTGCGTATGTATTTGTGACTACGAGCAAGGCGGTTTCTGGTTCACTTAGCAAGGGAGGCAAAAGTCGCACAAATGTTTATACCTGCGTGTACAACAACTCCAGTTAGGTCGTGAAACTTCTACATAGGTCTAAGGGATCGAGGTGGCGTTGCGACAGCCCAAATATGGCAAATACTGGACGCGGGATTGCAAGTAGCCAAGAATATATGAAACATTCTTTTTTTTCTGTGATAGATGCAATATGAAAGACAAATGTAAGGAAAGTGTGGGTGTCGCGTTATTTTTTTCAGTAAAAATAATATTTTCAAGTAAAAAGAGTTTTGTAAGCTCCAGAACGTTCGCAAGCGCGTGAATAGTTTGTAGGCTTCTAATTGCTTTTATTGCACTGAAAAAAAAAAGGCGGATATTGCTACTTGTGCGGTTAGTTTGAAGCATGTGATGGCGACGTCGGCACAGCGCGGTGGTGTAGCAGAGAAACACCGGGCGAACTCGGCGGAGCGCCGTGGAAGTCACCGGAGAAGCGCGAGCTCCATGGGACAGGTTCCCCAACCTCCGTCCTAGGCCGCTCGGAACTTGTTTCGGCGACTGTCCGCCAGGTGCAAACGTCATCTGCACGGAGCTACTTTGAACGACGGTACCTAGCGCGCTGTGTGCTTACGTAGCTTGGGATTTCGCCATGGTGATTTTAAGAGCGTAGACTACTTATTTGGGTCAAATTTGGACAAACGAAAATTTGAGTGCAGTTGGTCTTTAAGGAAAACAGGGGATCCCTAACGAAGGCAAGCCTGGCAGGGGGCGGCAGAAAGTTAGGTGGGCAGATGAGATCAAGAAGTTTGCGGGAATAAATTGATCGCAGTTAGCACAGGACCGGGATAATTGGAGATCCATGGGAGAGGCGTTTGCAATGCAGTGGACGTAGATAGGCTGCTGCTGCTGATGATGAAACAGTGAAATAGTTCACTTTTTTGGAAGTGAAGCGCTTATAAGCGTCTCAACGTTCTTTGTAGCTCGTGTTCCTTGCATAACATGCAATCGCGACTGAAGCCTTTGCGATGCTGTCGAACACTTTTCTCCGGCTGAATCTTAGTGCGAGGTCAGCTGCTCCGTGGCATCGACCTATACAGAAACTCTGACGACTTACCCTGCGCCAGACGCTAACGCCTCTGGTAGGCGTCTAAAAGAGCGCTGCCTTGGCTCGTGAAGGAAATTCAGTAACGGTTTCGGGCGATCGAATAGCTCAGTTGCAAGCCCTTGCGCAACGCTGTGTGGACATTCGCGGTCCTCTCGAACGCACACGCCAGAGGCCATGGAATGTACTACGCGGCGGGCGGCGCAATTTCCATACGTCGCTCGTAGCGGGGGTCCGAGTGGGCGCAGCGCCGTCGCTTTCTAGTGCGCGCATTCGGGACGGTGTCTTCGCACGCTTCTCTTCACGGCCGCCCAAGGAAGGCGCCCCTCTCGAAGAACAAACCGCGAGAGAAATTGCAAAATGCCTGCTCCCAAGCGGTGACGTGCGCCGTCGATGCCGGGAGTAGGAGAGGCCGGCAGCCGCAGGGGGGCGACACGCGCCATTAGAACACCACCGCGTCGCGAACGGGGACGGCTGCCGCCGCTTCATGGCCACCGAGGCAATGACACACAACACGCCTCTGACAAGACGTTTGTTTTGTTCCGCCCATCTTACGACATACGCGTGCAGCCACGGGAGGAATCGCGTCACGGAGAAAAGAAGATACCGCGCTCCTTAATCGCAGCCGTCTGCCAGCCTCCGTCCGGATGCCAATGAGGGGCCGGCGTCTCTTACGCTGTCGTTTCTAGACAAAACAAAATCTAATTACTCATGAAATAGTAGCTGAACAAAATACAAGCGCATACTATCACCCTAACGGTGACCCGCTCTGCAACGACAGTTCTTGACGCATACCTATAGACGAATGTGAGAGCACATGTTCCTTCTTGGGAGTGTCCCAAAGTTGTCTCTTCAGAGCAAGAAGAAACTACCAAACGATGGCATGTGTGCATAGTGTGGGCTTCTCCAGATATGTTAGTAAAACCACGTTTGATCAATACCCCGTGGGTGTCTCTGGTTAGAGTTGGGGCGAAGCCATGACGGATGTTCCTTCCACCTCCGGGGCCTTGGAAACGGCCAGAAACCACGCGTACATATACCTTCCTATATTGCGGAGTGGACACGACGGCCGCATCCGGAGTGGAGGGATTTTAATTAAGGCAATGTGTTCTTCACACCTGTGCTCGATGGCGGATATGCCGTGGTACTGGCGAGGCGTACACTCTGGCGTACACCTCTGCAATAACGCATTTATAGCATCCCACGTGGAAACGTCAAATTTCCAAGCTAACGTGCAATAGGCAAGACCCAAGAAAACAGCTGCTTAAAAGCCGATGAAAAAAAAAATGTGGTGGATCCCACGCACAGGTTGGAATCGATAACGCGAAGTTTTCGTCAAGTGGGTTCCAATGAACTTGCCTGTGGCATTTTTTTAGAGTGGTATCGGGCGTGGCGTAGTTGCTGATATCTGTTGCAGAACCGTGAGCATTGGTGATGGCTCCGAGAAATACCATACGTGACGAGAGACTTTCAACGTCTCAATCACTACGGCGTAGATGCCACCTGCTCCAACTGCAGATAACATGGTACCCGCAGTAACTGTGTTTTCCCCGGGCGGCTCTGCAGGTCACTTCCCTTCACCCGTCCGGAGGTACGACGAAGCCAGCGTTAGGTGGTGCACCACCCCCGGGCGCCCCGCGAGCCGCATTCCGGGCCCCGCGGGTATGGCGCGCGGAGGTCAGCGTTATTTGGTGTAATATAAATCCTGGTGTAAAATAAATTTGGTGTAAAATAAATGCTGCTGCTGCCAGCAGCAGCAGCAGCAGCAGCAGCAGCAGCAGCAGCAGCAGCAGCAGCAGCAGCAGCAGCAGCAGCAGCACCCTAAAAACTCGGACAAGAGCTGTAGAAAGCTTCGCTTCAAGAGAAAGGTTCCCCGCATAGAAATACAACGTGCCGCTCGAGCTACGCTAGGATCCACGGCGCTAGTAAATTACCACCACGAATTTCTAACTGATCCCAACTTTGTTGCAACTGTCGCGTTTTTACCAAGCTCGGACTATTGGTCTTCTCCAAACTATTTGAGAGAGAAAAAGGGCACCGACCAAGTAATGAAAAAGAAAAACTTAAAAGACGTTTCGGCCCCCGCGTGGGAGCCTTGTTCTCACTCACTCACTCACTCACACTCACACACACACACACACACACACACACACACACACACACACACACACACACACACACACACACACACACACACACACACACACACACACACACACACACACACACACACACACACACACACACACACACACACACACACACACACACACACACACACACACACACACACACACACACACACACACACACACAAAAAAAAAACCTGCGTTTTTTGCAGCCGCCCTTTTCCATAGGGGCAATTTCCCGTGAAAGCCGGGTGAACTTCCCAAGCGTTATAGTCCCACACAAGGGCTGAGCGGAAGGCCGGAGAGTCACTTTTACCTATTTTACCGGTAGGTGCCCGGCGCCACCAAGGCACACGAATGCACATGGTGCCTTCCACAGCTACGGTGGACGCTCAACTTCTAACCGCCTGTTGCAGGACATGCCCCCAGTCTTTTTAACCCCCGGAAATGTGGTAACGCGGCATGATGACCGGGGGCCCCGCCAGATGGGAAAGGGTCAGAGGCCCCTCGCAAGGGTAAAGGCAGCTTTCCAGGCGTGTATTCCCCTTTCAAGGGTCCGCACTCAACCAGGGGCGCCTGTACCCTTTAATGAAACCGGTGGGTGCCCGGCAACAAGGCTCCCGTGCGGGAGCTGAAACTTCTTTTAAGTTTTCTTTTTCATAACATGGTCGGTGCCCTCGTTCTCACTCAAATGTACCCTCCCGACCAGATGGGCGTCCGTCAAACCCTTGACTTCTCCAAACTATCATGATGCGTGCGTGACGGTGTGAACTCGACAGTGCCTATGAGTTGCTTCCTTTCTCCTGATGCTAAACGCCGTCTCTCTCAAATGACGTGCTCAGGGGGCACAAATAATCTTTATTCCAGTCCAATCCAATCCGGGCGAAAGTGCATGCCTTTAAACTGCACCGCGCCAACCTTCGCGGGCCGACAAGTTGCGTTAGAAGAATGGCTTTCGAGTCTGATGTTCACTGCCGGCTTTTCTAGTTGTGTGTTTGAACTTTGGATCCGTTCCAGTGCAGTATAGTTTATTTTTGTAAATATTACAGAAAGAAACGCTAGAGCTCCACCTATATGAGGCAGCTATACGCGACTGTGAGCGGTGGCATTGGCCCGTAATTTTCCAGCTCTCAATCATGGAATCCAAACCTTGTAAATTCCAAGGACCCACCCCGCCAACAGAGATTGGGCTGACAGTGTTCACGACGAACCTGAGCAGTGGGCACTCGGTCGCAACCATAAAATTGCAGCCGCCTTAGTAACAGCGGGAATGACGCATCACCCAATCCCCGGCGATAGATTATTTTTCCGTTGCGTGGCAGTTTTGCCGCACCTCATTCAGCTGGAGGCTACTAAATGCAACTGCTTGTTAACTCCCCTTGTCTTTTGACAGACGATAGCCCCAAGAAGAAACTCTCGTGCGTCAGTGTCGAGAAAAAATGACTCCAGCAATATTGGGATACCTCAAAAATAGGGCTCGAACAGCTTACTTTTTTTTTCAGCTCCCCAAACGTCTACTCGAACCTGGTGTTCATTGCAAGCAAGACTAGGGGGCTTACCTGGGATATGACGACTAGAATATCTAACCAGGCCCAAATATTACTTCCCCGGACGGACAAACGATTTCCCCACACAGCAAATGTTGTGTGGGGAGAGAACCTGGGGGCTGTTCCCAGCCCCCAGGTTCTCTCGTCGGGTATACGTACACAGCTCCAGCTAAAACCACGTCACCTAGATATATAGTACGGCCGTTGCAAAAGTAGCGCTTCCCTGTGTTCAGTTTTCAAACCAACCTTGCAACTGCTTCATTTTCTTTTGCGCGTTTCGGTACGGTGATTTGAACCGCCAAACTAACTCAAGCAGGAGACGTCGAGGAGGGGGAGGTCCTTCAGCCCCTCGCCAGCCGCCACCACCAGGACTTCGATTCTCCTCCAGCCACTACCCCACCAAATAAGTTACCTCTCTTTCTCTTGCAAAGACCCTGACGAGTACGTAGGCCCGTCTCTTTAGCCTAACAATCGCGCCATCGCCAATGCGTGACACGTGGGAAAGAAAATAGCTCTCGTCTTTGGCGAAGTAGGGTACACACGACGTGCAACGCCAACATGCTTCCAAGGCTTCATCATAGACTCGCAAAAGGCTCCGACGATCCTGCCTGGATGTATACTGCTTGAAGCCGTACAGAAAAAGCATTTCCCCCGCGACCATCCCATAGTCTACCTCGGGGACTCAGTCCACCATCTGAGTCTACCATCTACCTGTGGGACTGCTAGTTGCCCAGTTCATTCACCTGCTCCCCAGAAATGACCTCTCGCATTGGTAGCGCGGCAAAAAAATGGACGCACTCCCGTAAACGTCGTATCTGTCTCTGTGTTCCGTTCGTAGACGCAGCGATTCGCTCCCCATTTCCAATTTCCGGTTGAAGAGACCTAAAATACTGCGACGGGCTCTCTGTTGCCATAGTGCTGATCCACTTGGTGGACATGTCCTGACCAATAATTCCGTCTTGTGGAACCGCAGATCAGTGATTCACACGGGTGATTAAAGGCATGTATATTCCGGCTGTTTAGTGTATAAGACAGAGCGCTTTAGGGCTTCTCGTGACGTCTGCATATTTCGGCGAGATCGTTGACAAACGCGGTGGGGGCATTCTCAGAGCTGCTCAGGTTTCTTTGAGTGGCCGTTCCGTCTTGATTAGAAATCATGATTGTTAGCTGCAAAAATTCATATCCTCCAGTTACGCCGCCACATGATGCGGACGCTTCTTTACTGCAAATTTCTACAGCGTCTTCGTTCCCTGAATGCCGCATTCTCTAAAGCGAACGACCCACCCGCACATGATGCAGCACAGCCAGGCGGGGCGTCCGTTTCTGAGCACTCAGGGGTCAGAGGCCTCGCAAATGCGACTGCGTCACTAGTGAAATGAACGAGAATTGGGCCTTTCTGATGCAAACAAAACCCAAAATTCCGCCCCCGACTGACGCATCCCAACATTACGCACCCCTATTATTCTTTTGAGCCACACGGCGAATTCGAGATGCCAGCGGGACTCTCCAAGTGGGAAGAAGCAATACTACACTAAATGCGGCTTCCGCTTCGAGTTAAACCACACCACTTCGACAACCCTGTCCCCACTGCGATGTACGGCGTACGTGATTCACGTGGTCCGTGATGTGCGCGACTGACTGCACAAAGGGCGTACCCGGCAGCTTCTTCGGGTAGGCCGCTTTCCGTGGTACACAACTGCGGGTCGTGTTAGGTTCCTACTCTTTTCCGAAGCGCGCTTGAAGTGCGACAAAAACTCTGATTGCTTGCCTGTTGAGCACAGGTCTTGGCCAGACCATGCAAATAACTGAACGCATGCGCACTCGCCAAAGTCACTACCCTTCTCGTCATCATCGCCATCACGTTCATCTGTTACAAATATGTAGCGCAGAAGACGAGAGACACAGACAAGTAGACACACACAGCGCTAACTTCCAACACCTTTATTGAAAACAACAACACACATATATAGGCAAGAATCCCGTGACGTCACACACATGCGTACATCGGCGCGAACGCAAGTAGGCAATCTCTTTTTCTGATAATTTGATAGAAGTCGAACTTACACAAGAGCTTCCTAACCTGGTTATCTTTTCCGCCTCAATGATTTCACGTGTACACTTGTCCTTACTCTTACCAATAATAACACATTTATCAAGGAATGGTTTGCAATCTGTACATGCGTTACAGTGCATAACTAGTAGTCCATCTTGTTCATTTTTCTTTTTTACATTGCGATTGTGCTCACGAAGGCGATCATTTAAACAACGACCGGTTTGACCAACATACTGTTTACCACAAAAGAGGGGAATCTGGTAGACAACACTATCTATACATTCAACGAACGAAGTTTGGTGTTTCTTTTTACAATTATTAGAAATCTGCCTATCACCCTTATTTATCTTACAAAGCCTATTCAACTTCTCAGGGGCTGAAAATACAACTGGCACATCATAACGTTTCGCAATACGTTTCAAATTGTGGGACACAGTATGTAGGTACGGCAAAATACCTACAGGTATGTAGGTATTTTCAGCCCCTGAGAAGTTGAATAGGCTTTGTAAGATAAATAAGGGTGATAGGCAGATTTCTAATAATTGTAAAAAGAAACACCAAACTTCGTTCGTTGAATGTATAGATAGTGTTGTCTACCAGATTCCCCTCTTTTGTGGTAACCAGTATGTTGGTCAAACCGGTCGTTGTTTAAATGATCGCCTTCGTGAGCACAATCGCAATGTAAAAAAGAAAAATGAACAAGATGGACTACTAGTTATGCACTGTAACGCATGTACAGATTGCAAACCATTCCTTGATAAATGTGTTATTATTGGTAAGAGTAAGGACAAGTGTACACGTGAAATCATTGAGGCGGAAAAGATAACCAGGTTAGGAAGCTCTTGTGTAAGTTCGACTTCTATCAAATTATCAGAAAAAGAGATTGCCTACTTGCGTTCGCGCTGATGTACGCATGTGTGTGACGTCACGGGATTCTTGCCTATATATGTGTGTTATTGTTTTTCAATAAAGGTGTTGCAAGTTAGCGCTGTGTGTGTCTACTTGTCTGTGTCTCTCGTCTTCTGCGCTACATATTTGTAAGTTATGAACCAACAAGCCCAAATATTCACGCTACTGACGTTCATCTGGTGTAGCAAGCTAAACATCTTAGCTCGGCTAACATTGCCAGGCACTCACCCTCTCGCAAAGTAATTTTGGAGAGCCCTTAACCTATTACTCATATCATCACCTGATGAGAACAGTGTCTTCATTTCTGAACACATTGTCCGCCAAGAGCTGAATTCCGCCTCCTGCTCTGTTTTTACTCGTGAATAGAATCGCGCACGCTTCCGACTGCCCCCTTATTGGTTACCCACTAATTCAGACCACTTCCTCCAGAAAGCTTACGGGAGCTTCAAGTGCGCAGTTGAAAGGGAACACCAGCTGAATATGCGTAATAAAACTGGATCCCACCTTCCGCACCATTGCATGGATTGTGAAAACAAGCGATGAGAGCCAGTTTTGACTCAGACAAAGGTGCTGAGCAAAAGAAGAGAACAGGTGGCAAGGTAATTAATGTAGGTCTTTTTCATTCGAAAGCATGGTGACCAGTGTGTAAGTGAAACATCCATATCTTTGTATCGAAATAAATATGAATTTCTAAACCGTTATATCATTTGATAACGGTGGTGACATGTGTGCGCATGTGCTGATGTGGGTACATTAGCATGCTCCATTTTTCAATAAACTAGTTGCGAGTCTGCGCCTGTCCTGTGTCTTCTTTTCCTTGTCCCGTCCGAATGCGCAGTTTTAAGTATGAATATGAACCAACTAGCCCAACAACATGCTTTGCTGAAAAATAAAAAGCCACCACAAACATGGAAGCGCAAAAGAAAATCGATCCAGGCTGATTGTGATTCGCGCGTGAACCTTGAGAGACGAGGGCGGAAGCGGCGCGAAGATAACGCACGCGAGAGACGCAAAAGAGGTGAGACGAAGCTCCTGCGGCGTGGTGGCAGCGAGTGCTCGGACACGAGGCACGCCCAGGCTGCTGCTGCGTGATGGCGCCCCCGCGGGCACAGCGTGAGCCTGCTTGCCGGAGCGGACGACCACGCCAGAAGAGAGCGCGGGCACACCTTTCGTCCGATCGGGATGGGGGCGTGCTCTAGAAGGGCCGCGTCTCGGAGTCAATTTCATTCATACAGTTTCCGCATTTTTGCTCCAAGAGTCACACTTCCGGTGAAACAGAGTTCCTTTTTTTAATTTTTTTTTCTGTGATCACTGGCTTTTTGCAGGTCAGCTGAGTGATACCAAGCCGCCAACTAAAGGGGCCCTGAAACGAATGTAAGCCCAAAAACCCCGGTGACGCCTCTAAACTCGATCAACAACTCGGTCGAGCGCGGATATCGGTGTCCAATTTCCCGCACGGAAGACTGCTGTTACGCTCAGCCATGCTTTCCGGTTTCATGGGCGCCACGTGCAAGCGCCTCTTGGCGACCCTGATGCTACAATGCTGAGCGCTAATAACGACGAAGAGCAGCGAAACAAAAGAAAAAAAATTAGCCGCGTATTTGCTCCTTTCGCTGCAAATCTCGAAAAAGACGATAGTCTTTGTCGACATTGGCCAGGTAAAAGCCTCCCTTCGCTTTCCCGCTCCTCTCTCATGCTGTTCCTCTTCCGTTTCGCTGCTTTCAAGCTCAAGTCTATTTAAATTTACCACGTTCCACTCTTCCAAGCCGGGTGCCTCGATGCCAGCGCTGCCGTATGGCGGAGACGCGCTTGAATCGAGGCGCCCTTTCTTCAACGTTTAATGACATTGCACACATCCCGTGGGACTGTCTTCGCTTTGCCGACTGTAGACAACAAGCCTTCAAAACCGTATGATTGGCAATCCCACCGAGCCTTAATGATTGACTTTATCCAAGCCGTTCCAATCAGAGCGAAGAACGGCGCCTGCTCGCCGCTCTACCAAACTTCGTCGAGAACTCTGGCCTTCACCATTTCCTTTAATTCCACACCCAATTGGATGTACCATTGGATGTATCATACTTTTTCCCCAACTCCCATTACCTAATCCCTTTCCCCTAGACACCAAAATTCGCTAAAGCGTAACATGGCGTCCTTGTATCCCTTGTACATAAAATAAATGCGTGTTACCACCACCACCATAGAACCGCGTTTCCCTACTCCACGTGCGTTCCAAGCAGCCCATGGAACCGTTCTAGTGGAACCTTTTCGTAACTTTTGCCGCTTAATTTCTTAAAACGCCGCCAGAAGCTGCAGTGGCGCGGGCGACAGCAGGCGACAGCGGAGTGAATTTTTTTCTTCAGTGAATGTAGTATTTCATTCGGAAAAATCAAGCATCTATGATTTTTTTTATAAAAGAACCCTGAAAATATCACTTACGTTTAATTTGCTGCCTTATATTTGCGTAAGTACTTGTTCTTGTTCAACAATGTTGACAAGTGTGAAAATTACATCGGACTTAGACGTTTAGATTTGGATGCTAGTATATAAGACTATTGCTCAGACCTTGTATCACTTTGGTCGGCTAGCTGAATCGAGTCACAGACAGACAGACAGACAGACAGACAGACAGACAGACAGACAGGCAGACAGACAGACAGACAGACCAAAATTTCTGGGTTTGAGTAGCCCAAGAAAGGCTATCGTCACAAGTTTTCAAATAGCAATAGTCGCTCCTCGGATAAACATCATTGGATGCGACACTGCCTCTGCGCAAAAAAACCCCAGTGTGTATGAACAATTTTAGCTGGCGCACTATTCAAACGTATGTACATGTCTGATCGCCTTCCAGGCTTCCTGGAGGCTTGAGATAACGTGCGACGCTAGGACGCGACCACCGGTTAACCTCTAACGAACGTTCATTACGCGTGACATCAAGAGGACCCCCCATCGAGTGCCTGCAAAGGACCAGAAAGTCATGCTTTGAAGTGCCGCGATGAGCAAACATTTGCTTGGTGGCTTGTTGCTACGTTAGACTGTAATGTTAATGTGTGCGCCGCCACTTTCTTGCAGTTACTACACATTCGCTCGTTCTGCGTCCACTTCAGCGGACCTTATTAGGGCAGGATTAAGCGTGTAAGCGCAACGTTCGATTAGCAATACCGCGTGTAGCCCTGTGCGAGGAATATTTTGATGCATAAGCATTCTTTCCCGAGACCTAAACGCCAACTTCAACCAAATGCGGAGTTGCTAAAGTTAAGATAGTTAATCGTCGAAACAGTGTAGGTGCAGATCATAGTATTAGGTCATAGGGGGAAAAGCAAAAATTACGAAACAACAATAAAAGTCGCCAAATTTGCTTACCATTAGCTCAAATATTTTTATATCCAATCCAAATCTGGCAATCGTCATGGTAGCAAGCTAAAAGTATGTGAACAATAAAATACCAGAAATAAAATAAGTCGCAAAGCAACCTAATCCACCACGCCGACGCGATTACCTGCAAAAAGAAACCGAAACAGAAGAAAAGAATATAAAAAAAGAAACAAAGGCGCCCTTTTGTGATTAGCGAAAAGAAAAACAAAAATGTAACAAATAAAACATTTAAACTGAAGTACCGAAATCGCAAAGCGCTACCTAGTCAGGCACCCTCACGTGATTCATGAATGAAATTAAACGAAAAACATACAACAATGACAAAACTGAAAACGAACTAACGAAACACCGAAACGAAAAGACCAAACTCGGAACAAAACTCCGAGCGAAACTCCGAAAACTCCGAACGAAACTCCGAAAAAAAACGAAACTCCGAACCAAAGGGAAGACAGAACCGTAGACTGCCAAACACACTCAATAAAGCGCTGAACTCCCGACAATGTTGCACACTTATTCCCTGCAATTTCTCTCCGGTGCAAAGGTGCTACAAACCTATTAAAAAAAAAAAAAACAGAGCTCAGGACTAGACAAATAGAGACGCCACTCCCACACAGCAAATGCCGACCATTTCGTAGAACCAATATCCTCCTCCCCCACTCTCAAAGCATAGATATGTGTGAAAACAAAGAAGTAAAAGTCCTGACGATAATGATACTCCCTAATGCGAAATTTGTGCGCAACGCGAACTGTAGTCTTTTCGGTCACGGCGCATACTGCTGCGTATCGGGAAGTGATCGCGTGATCAGCGAACTCTGCCGTTATGCCGCAGCGCGTTGCCGCTGCCTATCATGGTGTAAATTGTATTTCAATCTCCCGCGTAAATATCCGTGGTTTGGATGAGCAGCGCGTAGCGCGTGCTAGGCTTCTAAGCTTTCTGTAAACTTGAAAGAACTAGACGCAATTGCTTTCACGGATGTCTGGTTTTGCGTCTCCTTTCTGGAAGTCGCCACTAGACGCCAAGGCGCGGTTTTCACACACGTGTCACGCGCGGCCTCGGCATTATGACCTCACCCTCCCACTTTCGCCATGCTTTCATCCACCGCTTTCCTGCGGGCTCATCTTCGGTGGCCTCCTCGTTCTCTCGGTCATCTCGGAGCGCGTCGCCGCCTGCGAGCGTCTCGCGACGCCTCGAAATACCGCCTTTCCCCTCACACTTTCGCTGCTCTATCCTCCTCCGTTTTTCTTGGTACCGGCAAGTGCGTTGATTGTTGCACAGCCGCTGTAGCTCCCCGTGCGGTCGCGGCGGCCTGGAAACTTTTGACCAACACTGCACATGTCTCTGCATTACAAAGAACCGCGCGCCCTGCTGCGAACACCCACATTTCTTGTGGTAAGCTTTCCAGTGACGTGATTATCAACGAGAAAAAAATTTAAAAAAATCCCGCATCTCCACGAAGTGAATCATGACTAGTGGGCGAAGCACTGGGGATTGTTCTTACCGTAAATCACCCGTGAGAGTGTTGACTGCTGCTAAAACTATTTCCAATCCAATCCAATCCAATGCTCCTCGTGCATGCGCAGCACGGCTCTCCAGGATCTCTCTCTCTCTCTCTCTATATATATATATAACATTTTGTGAACATTTTATTTTGTTCTTTTTAACCTTTTGTGAACCTTTTGTTCACAGATGTTTCGATTTACACGGTGCTGTGCCGTGAGCACGGACGCCGGACAAGCGTCGGCCTTACGGTGCTTCGCCCCCCCCCCCCCCCCCCCCCCCCCCCCAAAAAAAAAAGGACGCCATTCCGCCCCGCGAAGGTGGATGCCCAGGGAAGCTGTTGCAAACTGCTACACACGCTGACGGGGGAGGGTATGAAATGCTCTTCATTGTCTCGGCGGGCTCGTCGCTTGCACTCGGCTTCTCTAGCAGCAAATGCTGGGTCCTGCCGAGCCTGACGCATGCGCTAACCACGTCAACCCGCTTCCCCTTTTGAGAGCAGCTGCAAACACAATCTTTACCAGCACACATCCCATTGTACACCGGCGCCTTATCATCCATCACGCGGTTTTGATGCTTGTTTCGTGGTTTTTCTTTACATGAATACTGAGCTCTATGCTGCACGCCTGATTAGCCTCACGCATGCGCTCGGCGTCTTGGACGAGAACTGCTGAACACTGCCTGGGTTTTTTATTTACGACACAAAATTTTCCGACCAGCGAGAGGTTAACAACTTCGCTGTAAAAAAAGCGATGTGACAGTTTTGTTTGATGCTTCCACAGTAGGCGGCATACCCGTACTTTTATACCACTGGGCGAAGCGTTCCGCTGTCAGTACCTCCGTACAGAATCGACAGTCACGGCGCCTTGCGCCCGGCGGCAGAACATGTTGTGGCGACGCAGATAGCCATGGAAGCGATAGTTCGATTATGATGATGATGATGTCCTCAAAGATTTTGGCACGTACCCACAAGGGGGGATTGGCGAGGGCTAAATTGATTGTTAACTAGGTGGGGACTTCAAAATACTAAATTATTTCCCGAAAGAGGCTGTAAAAGGAAACTTAGTTATGAATAAAACCCGAATTACCCATTAATTAGCACCCTTCAGCAATTCAAACGACCTGAAGCAGAAACAAAATTTTGAATGCAATAATATACATATCCCCTTTTGGAAGTCCCAATTTTGATGCGCCGATAGATGATATAAGTGGAATCGAAAAAGTCAAACCCAAACGCTCAATTGGGCCTTTCAAAAGCAGTTGTCTAGCTGTTGAGAAACTGCGGCAGTCGGGAAAAAAATGTTCTATTGTTTCGGGGATCTGGCACCGCACACGTAGTTCCGCAGGTGAAAGTCCTGATCGCAGCTCAGCTGATCGCAGCGCAGCTCGGCGAAGGTCACCTCGCATTCGATAGCTCGTCTCGTCCTTCCTTCTCTTCGTCCTCATCTTTCGCGCAAACTTATTCCCAAGATTAAACGGAACGTTGATTTGCATTACAAAAGCGATGAAAATAACAAAACGGCAGATCCCACGCATATCTGGGATCGACGTAAAGCGAAGCTTTCAGTTATGTTCACATCGTCATTAATACCACTGTTCTGAACTTCACAATGCAGTTCGTTACCGAATTCACTGTGCAACCTCACCATCCTGCGCATGCGGAGCGCCCGAGGAAGATGTTTCCCACGTGATGCTAGACTGCCCATTATACTCACGGCAAAGACGTGAACTTTTACACAAACTCCCATTAGAGAACCGTCGTGTGGTGTGTTTAGAATCTTTACTAGGACCATGGCCTGATGCGGGGCTTCAAAATAAGGTTGTTCGTGCCCTGAATGTGTTTTTTACCTCAACAGGAATAGTGACAAAGTATTAGGTGACATATTAGATTTTTGTCGTGAGTCAGTGACCACCAACCCAGGAGGACATTTTACAGACAACTTTTAGTACTCACGAAAGTGTGGTGCACAGTGGAATAGTATAGCCGGGTCTACGACCCTGTATTGGTGAAATGGAGTAGCCGGGAGCAGATCCGCTTCCAACCTCTCCACTCAATAAACCAGTTAAACCACCAAGTAGCACCGTTTGGAATGATTGCACGGGCGTCATGACAAAATTGAGTTGAGACGAAAGTTCGTGTGACATTTTTATACGAAGCTTCAGTGCCCCCACCGATGCCGTCGTACGCCAATACGCCCTGCAGGGAAGCCAAATTTCTCTGGAGATGGCGAAGAATGATCGGGGGTAAGGTGAAAGAAAAAAAAACGGTTCCCGTGCCCAGATTCGAACCTGGGTTCCTCGCGTCTATCCGATTGCTTCATTCCGACATGGTCAAAGCGAACGCCAAGCAGCAAGTACCGATTCGCGCCGCACATCCCAAAGCCGCACCGGAGAGTTGCTGTAGGTATTCTGCCTCCAGAGTAGCGCATACTCGCAGTGTGGGAATGGCCAACCAAGGAATCCGTCACGAAAACGCTTCGCGTTCAACTACCGTCGTCGTTAAACGGAGGCGCGCATGATATTTTGTTCGCCCGTCGCTTGTGGCCCCGTTCCGGCGACCCTCGTAGTCTTTCCTTGCCGCCGTGTGTTGTTGCCTTGACTCACGTCTTCGATCCAGCATACCGAGTTGAATTCGCGGTCTGCGCAACATTTCGCGGCCAGTGCAGACGTTCCTGTTATGCGAGACACTTCTTTCGCAGTTGCATGTTCCGGTCGTCACGGGTACGTTTTGGGGCAATTTTGCTGGTGCGTGCTGACGTGCTCTTCGGACGCATTGGTGACTGCGGCATTCGCGGTGACCAGCGCAACCACAGAGTTTCAGGGAAATCTGGCGCCAGTGTCTAGGCGAGCCGCGCGTCAGTGAGCGCTCCGTCATGTACCCGGTAGGAACGTCGCAGCTGTACAGCCTTGGCGTGGCTCCTTGACAGGCTGAAAAGTTGCCTGCGATTGCAAAAATGCAAGTTATACCGTAAAGATTATTTTCAGTTGTTGAATTATGATGTAAGGAACCAAAGGATTATTTAGAGTCAGGCATTATTTAGAAGCTTCATGCAAGGCAAACAAGAAGAAAAATTCAGGGAAGCGTGCTCTCACGCGCAAGACTTGAATGGTGGAGCTATGGTAGGTGATCATTGGGGGACGCGTATTCAAGTTTCAGTATCATTGTTTATTTCCATAGTTGCGGTGCTATACTCGGTTACAACTCAAGAACGGCACCACCTCATGTAGTGTATCACTCCGCCAAAGCGCCGGACCCGTGACGTCAGTGCGCGCGCGTTTTGAAAGGGGTTTGCTGTGAATGCGTGATATCGTCCCTGGAGTCGTTTATAAGCATATTAAGTCCAAAAAATCACGGGAACGGCTCGCGCCATGTTCAAAATACTCCCAGTAACACCCTACTTGCGCCGCGCGGAGAAACATCCGGCTGCGGTGATAAGGCACAGCGGTAACTTCCGGTGCCGTTCTTAAGTTGTCACCGAGTATAGTAATCGTCATCATCAGCATGGAAGAGGTCGTCGTCCCCATTCCGGCGAGTGGTGGATGCAAAGTCATCTTCAGCATCGTAGACATCCTCTAGCTCTTCACCATCGGCTCGAAACAGCGGGGGCGGGATCTGCACGTCGTCTCGGGAAGGAGTGGTACACTCGTAGTCATGTATCCAGTTACCCATAAGGGCTTCTACAGAATGCGGCGGCCGCGTGACCTCTTACAAGCAGGGCGTCTTTTCAACTTTAGCATTAGCGCTGGAGTTGTTTTGTTTGTTGAAATGCGCGGCAGAGCTTGACGACAGATCTGGAGTTTCTTTATTATTATTGCTACAGTCACTGCACGTACCGAGGGCGCTCGGCGGTCACCGCGAGGCACGCGCTCATGAGCGCTCCGCATTTTCTGGTGTTTTTTCCCCGCAAACCCGAACTTAGGGGTCGTGCAACAGTTCCGTTGTTAAAAGAGCGTTACCCTGTTTTCTTGATTTTGGCTGCAGGAGCAAAAAAAAAAAAAAGTCATGCGGCTAGCCACGCCAAGTGGGCGAGGAATGCCGCTAAAGGATGCACCGTTACATAACCTTTTCGTAAATAACAAGATATTGCCATTGCTGCAGTTATATAACTACAGGCTTATGGTGTATAAATGCAACATCAAAAATTATAACCAGAAATTTCTGTCTTTTTGTAACCTGGAAGCAGCTTCAGCGACTCTATACAGTTTCCGCAGCCAGGCAAAGTGCTTGATTCCTTTTGTTACAACAAACCAAGGGTCAAGCAGAGTTGAAAACCGCATGTATGACCAGGTTTCTTAATAAACATGCACAAAAAATATAAAAATCTCGAACCTTAGTACAGCAGCCCTAAAATTACAATCACAGATGCATCATCAATAATTTTGTGGCACTTGTAGTTATGAAGGCTACATGAGTGTATTGAAATGCAGTACAGTTGAACACGGATATATCGAACACGGATATATCGAATTATTGTTTATATCGAACAGCGCGAACATCCCCTTGAAAATCCCATGCAAAAGTATAGGGCTGTTGTGCGCGTGTATCGAACTCCTGATCACGGGCAAATTCGATATATCGAATTCCGCGCCGAAGGTGCCCCTGAAAGTTTGCTTCCTCTGATGGGGTGGAGCTGATGAAAATGTTGACTCATCGCAGGAGCTGCCTGGCTTGGTGAGACAGAGACGGCGTCCGCGGCATTATGTCGCCTCGATGGCCTTCACCAGCTGTTTTCACGCTAGCACGAGGGGCTGGTCCATGATAGCTAGAACGCGGATAGTGGTTGGGGCGAAAGGACATAAAGGAGCAAAAGAAATTGACCGGAAGCACTCTTTTTCAGAGAATGAGCTGTTCGGTGGCTCTTGCAGGGGGACCGATGCGGCGTTGTATGTTTGTTTTGTCCAAGGCATTCATTTCGGAGCAACGAAGGCGGGAATTCGTCAGGTGCAGGCTGCTGAAAAGATGTTTGAAAAGGCGTTCGGAATTCCTCGCAGTTGTTTTAAGGGCGATGCACGCATCGACGTTGACGTGAAGGCGAATGCAGCACAACCCGCCCCGGCTATTCCGGAGCGTGTCGGGCGCAAAGCGACTTCGTTGCACGCCTCCAGATGGTGTAGGTGTTCGGTTCGGATACTGAAGATAACGGCACTCAGTGCCTGACAACGTTCCCAACCGCCTACTGCAGCCTAGGTTACGTCAGCGTTATTCGCCTCTGTTGGGGCACAGTGTACAGCGTTGATTTTACAGCGCAGTGTACAGCGCAGACTTTACGACGCAGGAGAAAAAAACAAGCGAAGCTCAAAGACATTTCAATGATAAATAAAGTGCGGTGGTCATCATGCTGCGGTTCGGATATTCCGTGCTTGGAGGGTCGAAACGGTAAGCTACCGTTTTCCACGACTTTAGAAAACTCTCAGTGATGTGCGGAGTGGTCAGATAATCTTCAGATAGGCGGATTTTATATATCGAATTATCGATATATCGAATTATTTTACGATCCCCTTGGAGTTCGATATATCCGTGTTCGACTGTATTCAAACTCCGGGTACTCGTCATCATAGTTGTGTGTCCGCATGAAAATTTAGGAGTGTTTTTTTTTTGGAGTTGAATTCTTTGTGCAATATGATATTGTTGCTACGGTGTACAATGTTAATGGGGCATTATCACTTAGATGTTATAATGTTTTTCCTCATATGACAAGTTGTGAATTCCTTTATAATTGACTCATGTTCCGTAGCAACGTACATTTACATGTTTTATTATGTTTTCGCTGGTGTCATTATTTGTAATAATTCAAAGATTTCAAAGATTTCAAAGATTTTTTATTTCCTCAGAAGTACGAGGAGGCAGGCTGGGACTAAAGGCTACAAAGCCTGACAGAGGCCCCAGCCCCCTTTGGTACTGAAGATGTAATCGTCTGTATGGTTTTATACGCGTCGTTTTCATTGTGTAAATCACATGTATGGCTTTCTGTTACCTAGGAGATAAAACAGTTGTATGTTTTATAAGCGTTTTTCCCTTAGGTTCGTATTATACAATTAGCTTTGTGTTACTCAGAAAAAAAATGTGTGTGTAATGTAGTTGAGTATTTTTCATGTGTACACAAATTTTCTGCCATCGCAGTATGCCATGGGTACTGGTACCTCGTCAAGCTGTCGCACGAAAAAGGTTTTGTCTCCATTTCCCTGCATTTCTCTATAGTGAGCATGCTCAAATAAACAAACTTGAAAACCGGATGAGGCAGGCAGAAACTGCGATGTCTCGAAAAAAATGATGATGGCGATGACTGAACGTGAAGCTTTCTCCTGACGGATTCCTCTGTTGAAAGCTTCGCTTTGTAAAAACGAAAACCTAAAGCAGGCTTCCCCTGTGACAGAGTATATTTCACGGAGAGTACGCTTCACAGTTGGGTGTTGGCTTTTCTGCATTTGGTTTTGAGGCGGACTACAGACGCCATCAAAGAGACATGGAAAGCTTTGCGTTAAGAATAGACGACCAGAGGGAACGGTTAGCACGTCGCCGTTAACTACTGTTTCAACAGAAACCGGAAGGATGTGCTCGCGGCGCGGAGGTCGTCAGTCAACACCAGAGAAAGGACACTTGTTTCAGGGAGCACAGAATGTTCTGTGTCCGTTAGGCTGATAGCGGGCGAGCGGAAACAAATGATCGCTGCCGTCGAAGACAGAAAGTCCCAGCCGAGCATAAGCACGTATAAGGGCCCGGAGAGAGTGCAGCACACTGGGTGTGTTGACAAACTCCCTCAACACAAACGCGAACACTGTGCACACAGTCGAACAGACGGCTTGTTAGCGCCATACCACGGCCGCTCGATTGCGAGGTCATGAAATAAAGGACCCTCGACCTTGCGTAGTAGAGTACGCAAATCAGCACAAATATCCGTGATGGTTGCCGCAGTGTCCACCAGTGCTTCCATAAAAATACCCTCAACTGACTGACAACGAGTTCGACGGATGCTCTGGAGGAAATTTTACCGTCCTAATCGATGAAGGTGTCCCTCCAAAAACTGCATGGCGTATGGTCGTGGTCGTGGCGCAGGATAGTATGGTCGTGGCGCAGGAAGAGAAGGGAACCTGAAATGCTGAGAACTAACCGGTGTCAGCGGGACGGGTGGTCGCGCAGTACCTTCGGAGAAGGACGGAGCGGTCAAAGGAGCAACATGGTCGGCAGATGCCTGATTAGTCATAGATGAGAGCTCTTTGGTTATTTCTCGTAGACCCGGCATAGCAGCGGTGTAGCAAGAGCTTGGCGCACATGAAGCGGCGTGGTTGTTAAGCTGTTCCCTGATCATCGCCCGTATAAGCGCGCGAAAGGCCTTTATCTCCAAGCTGATGAGCTGGTGTTTCTTGCTGAAGGCGCACAGACGGAAGAGGCGGACACTGCCGAAACGGTGGCAGGATTGTGCAGGGCGAGTGCAGTGACTGCTAGTCCCTTTTAGATTGTGACGCGCCCGGTCGGTCGGTCAGCCTCGGACATGTCCTTGTCAACGTGCCTGTACAGCGCAGGGACATCTTCAGTGTATACATGAGGTATACGTTTCGTGCGGATGTTTCAGGTGGACCGGGGTTTTCCGTCACGCCATTGGAACGGACAGCAGAGGAGCCCAAAATAAGGTACAGCTGAGTAGTGAATCAGGTCCAGTCGACGTATGTAAACCTCAAGGTTTAAATACCATGTTTTGGCCACGTCCGGGAGATAAAAGGCGACATTCTGTTGCTTTACGTTACCGCCCCAACGGTTCAACGCACTTGCATAGCTGTCGACGCCGAAGCATCGCCTCTCGCATTTTAAGACCGAGACTCTTTCACGCTGCCCTTTGTTAAAGAAGGCGTAGTAAGCACTCCCGAAGAGCTTCTTGAGCGCATATAGTAACGTGGCGAACAGAGGTTCTCACTCGACAGCGGCGCTTCCTACGGGGTTCCAAGAAAAGCGAAACGTAAACATCGGCTGGATGTAACATGTAAGCGCCTGGGTGGAAATTCCCGCTTCTCAGGCGAGTACTTCCGTGTTTTTTACTTCAGATGGGGTGAAATGAGTAATGTTTGTGTGGTGAAGTGCCAAGCATCAAAAGGCCAGAATAAGAATAAAAGGCCAAACGCAAGGTGTCGTCACGAATCATCATCGTTGTGGATAGCGATGCAGTGACAGGGGTAAGGCAAGAAGAAGACGAGAAGGCAGAAGAAGTGGGCTCCGAAGATGGGCTGCCTGGTGGGCTCGATGGTTCCGGAAGCGTGTCGTCAGGACGGCAAGGACCCTGGTTTTCTGCGACCGTTGGCATAGAACGTTGAGACATCACGTCGCCACTGGCAACGCCGTGCCGTGTCCCTGTCTCCAGTGCGTCTGCGCTTGATGAAGCCACAGCATCTTCTCTTCCTGGTTCTCTCACTTTGTGGGCAGCTGCAGCCCTGATCCGGGCTGCTACTTCAGAAGACTTCTGCGTCGCTAACGCCGTCAATCTCCTCAACGACATCCCCGTGCATCGATTATGTGACACTGTTTCTTGACGTAAGAACCTTGAATCATTTTAAATGCGAATGCATTTCTTAGTCGGGGGTTGTCGTGCTCCGTCGGCGTGCGCCTGCATTCCTCCAGCGCGAGCGCACGTGAGCGCGCGCCTCGTAGTTCTGCCTTCGTCGTCGTCATCGTCGTAAATGCGAATGCATTTCTTAGTCGGGGGTTGTCGTGCTCCGTCGGCGTGCGCCCGCAGGTGTTATCTCTCCGCGCTCCTCCTCGCCCCTAGCAACAGCTGTGGCGCGCCTAGCAACCGGAGCAGGTGGTAGCTCGGGCGGGAGTAGCGGAGGGCAACGGGAGAGGAGGAGCGCGCTCGGGCGTGTGAAGGCGCTCGCATCGCGGAGCTCGGGCGGAGTAGCGGAGAGTGGAGGAGGAGCGCGCTCGGGCGTGTGAGGGCGCTCGCATCGCGGAGCTCGGCGGGAGAGAGAGCTCGCGCGCGGGGCGGGCGTGTTGCGCGGGTCTC
The DNA here is from genome assembly GCF_048455015.1 of Haemaphysalis longicornis. Taxonomy (NCBI): domain Eukaryota; kingdom Metazoa; phylum Arthropoda; class Arachnida; order Ixodida; family Ixodidae; genus Haemaphysalis; species Haemaphysalis longicornis. The sequence continues at coordinate 80,644 of NW_027526241.1, forward strand.
TCTGTCCTCTCCGCGTACCCTCTCTCCGCTCGCTGCGCTCGGAAAATGTATATAAATGCAGTGGAGCGCACGCCTCTCTCCGTTACTGCTTGCCGCAGCGCACTCATCGGTGCACCCAATGCATTCGCATTTCCGCACGATCCCCTTCGGGGAGGTGGGGGGAGTTTTTTTGTGTGGGTGACTATAAGTCACTCTTCAGACTAGTTTGGTTCCGTTGAACGCTCGCTTGCACCTTTAAGTGTACCTTTCTTGGTTAAAGTACCACATTACCCTTATGTCCCGTCCTGCATAAATGTTGGTTATCCTTGTCCGTCGAACCGGTGACGCGATTTCTTGCTCCTGGCAGTTACTTCCGTGGCATGAGTTCTCCATAACCTCAACATCGTCACAGTTTGTCCTTACTGGCTTTTGCACAGATTCATTAGGTGTAGGAAGTGTTTGACTTATTTTCACGTATAAATTCCCTACACAAATTTCAACCTACCCAAAACATTTCTGTCGCAACCCCAATCGCGTACACAAGTTTTCTGTGTTCACATATATTTTTACTGCCATCGCCGCTGGGCCAGTCCCACCACGTGAACAGGTGCTTCAACTTGTTTTTGTTTTTAAACAGGAGCTCGGCTGCGCGAAGGTGTTATAGCGTGCCCAGACAAACCGTCTGGTTTTCTTACAGCTGAACAAAAACCTGCTTTTTGTGCAACTTGCGCAGATTGACTTCCACCGCCAGCTCATTACCATGCAGCACGGAGTGTACGCACAGGGTGAACTCGGTGCCGCACTCGGTGCACCGAGTGCATTCGAGTGCACTCCGAGCGCCTTCCTAGTGCAGTCTAGTGCACTGCGGGTGCACTCGGTGTCATTGCACATTACACATAGTCAATCATGCTGCGTCATCGAAGGTCGCCTGGACTCGGCTCTATCTCTGCAGGCGGAGAACGGTGCGGACATCCATTAGGTTAGACAGCGGCACCACATTACATCGTCTTCTCACGACACCAGAGCGAGCAGGTCGGGCAAAAGGGTCGTAATAGTTTTACTTGTGGCATGTAGTTCGACAGTTGTTGCTGTGTTGATGTCAACGAAGACGACGCGTCAACGAAGACGACGCACAAGGAGGCTTGGCGCCTGAGACAAAGCTTCGTCCGGTACGACGCGCAGCCTTCGTTTTCGAAGGGTCAAATTTTTGACCTCCCGCCTGCCTGCTCGGTCAGGGGAGTGAAGTCGGGAGTGTCTTGTCGGCCACGTTGCGCTGCTGCCTGAGCGCACGCCAGCTCAAATACTCTGCCGAGGCGCAACTTTACACAAGCGAGACTGCGCGGCTGGTAAGTTGCAAGGTCATCCTACTCGGCTCGGTTTCGACTGCGGGGAGCGAGTGCGCGTGCATAAATTATCGCGTCCCTCAAGGCTGTTCCTCATTTAGCGCTGCCCCTACACCGTAACGCGCGATCACCGGTACGCGCACACGTCCACGCGCTTCTCGGGCCGAAAGCACGCTCCTGTCCTGACCGTTGTTGCGCCCTCTCCGACTTACAAGATATTGACGCGTACAGCAAATGCGTCTTTGGATGTGTTCGTAAGCTTTTCTCAGAAGAAGCTAATACAAGAAGCGGCGTTAAGAACGCTCTTGACCGAGAATCACTCGAGCTGCCACAGCAAGCCGCTGATGATGATGCGTTCCGGATAGCACCCGTTCGTCGTCGTCGTCGTCTTGGCTGCGATTTCACAAATTAAAGGTTCGTTCACATGCATGTGGATACGTGAAAATATGCTTAAAGGGACAGACAACAGATATTTGTCGAGTGTATTGTCTTTATCCCAAATGAAAGGGCGTCACTTGCAACACCTTAGTACTAAACGTTTTTGCTGATAGCGTGCAAGAATGTTTGCAATAGCAATTTTTAGATCCACCAGCCCTACGTCTCCCGCCAAGAGGAATGCTTGCAACCATGGCAGTGAACCCTGCTGCAACATACCTTTAACGGCACGCGAGATTAAAAGAGGCATCTAAAAATTACTTTCACCTCCCCTCGCGGGAACCCCTGTGTAGATGCGACGCATAGGGGGTTCCGTTGTTGTTTCCGTTAGGTTGATTCTCCCATCACGTGAAACATGCCGTGAACCCCCTGCTGCGGCTATGACGCAACGTGGCACGGCTACAACACAATCCAACACAATCCACTTCAATCCAATCCAATCCAAATCCAATCCAATCCAAGCCAAGCCAATCCAATCGAATCCGATCCAATGCCCCTCGCGAGAGAGTGTTCGCTATCGGAGAGGAGAGGGGGTGATCGGCGGAGAGCGCAGCTCGTGCGGCGAGGAGAATGGGGGAGGGGTGTGGACGGACAACAACAACGCCGTATGGAGGGACAAGGCGAGTGAATGAGATGCAGTCGCATCTAAAACTTGGCCCCTGCTAAAACAACAACACGTGCAACCTTTCCTGCCCCTACATGCAGTTTTTCAATAGCGTGTTGAAATCGACGGAGTTTTTTGGACAGGTATGGTAGTGTCACGGTTAGACACCACATATCGCCGCCTTTCAGAATTCAGAAATTTTAGTGCAAAATTAAAACTATTTCCGCCTGTCTATTTGGAAATTCGTTGCTGTTACCCCTGTATATAAAATGCTAGCTTTCATATGAGCTGAAGGATATGCACTCCACAAAAATCGTTTGTCTGTTTAAGGCTCTCAGCAGGTGTCTAATGCGCCAGAACGCCGAAAGAAAAATTCCATTAAACGCGCTCAGCCGGCTCGTTCGATTTGCTCCGCCCTTTTGCGTCGCATGCAAGTGGCAAGATAAAATAAATCACGCCATATCCACGGAATGAATGATGATAAGTGGGGCGAAGCTCGAGAGGGGGAGATCATCGGTAACCGTAACTCTCCCGTGAAAGTTCGCCTATTACATCATTAAGAAAGACGTAAGACTGTGTGCGTACATTGTACAAATCAACTTTTATTTTGTTCTTTTATTTTGTTCTTGTTCGTTTGTTGTTGTTGTTGTAGGGTTCGTGAGGCTGCAAGCAAGCGCTCGTATCGGCAGGCAAACCCCGATGCAGTGAGAGCTCGCGAGGCGGCTGCAAAACGCATCAAGCGAGCTCAGCCCGAAGCTGCCGACGCGCGGTTTAAGCGCGACTTTCTAGGCGAGATGCTTCGGCCTCTCTTTCGCGCACGGCGGGATCCTGTCGGCGAGCGCGCGCTGCCGCCGCCCTGCGCGCCCTCCGCTCCGCAGCCTTGTCAACAACCACCTCCTCCATCCGGTGACTCGTTGCGAAAGAGGAAGCGCGTCAACAGCGATTGCCTTTTATAGTGTCAGTCACGTGCGAGTGACATCATGACGTCACTCACACCAGCGCCACCTGCGAGTGAGTCATCGAACTAGGCGGTCACGTACCACGAGACACAAGGGATGGACAGACCCACGGCTTTAGGAGCTTCGTCCCTAATAAAATCATGCACCCCTCCGTTTAACGACGACGTTGGTGGAACGGGAAGCTTTCTGTGAGGGATTCCTGGGTTGTCAGTCTGGACTTTGACCCAGAGAGTGTTTGGGGTTTGAGTCGTTGAGCTTTGAATTTGACTCGCACATCCCCGTCAAAAAAGGCGACAAGAAAAAAAATCTGTAGTTTACCGTATTGCCGTGTCGTACTGTCGTCTTGTATTCTTGTCATGTCGTGATTCTGATTAAGGAAATCATTGTACTAGCAAACACTAAACAGAGACAAAGGTAAAAGAGGCGACAAAACACACGCTAGATTTCCTTAGTAACCAACTCGCCGCCCAACTTACCGCCTTAGTGATTCTGGTGTTCTGTCGTATTCTAAGTTTGATGTTCCGTCGTGCCGAATTCCTGTCTTGTCGTGATCCTGATGTTCCATCAATAGTTGCACATGGTTTGAATGTTATTGCCCGTTGTGAAGAGTAGCGTAAATGACAGTTCTGTTGGGAGTACAGGAACGTTTGTCGTTGAGAAAATTGACCTTGTCGTTACGACAGAAATGTGTGTCTTAAGAACCGATGGCTTTTTTGTAACAACAGGACTTCTGTTGTCATAACAAATGTTTTTGGTCGCACGACAAGAATCTTTGTAAGGTTTTTGCGGTATTCCTGTTGCGATTTTGGACTGGCGTAGTTAGAAGTTTTGATCGCAAAGGGTTTGACCTTTCGCCATTTGACTGCGCACAAAGAAAGCTTCGCGTTCAACTATCGTCGTAGTGAAACGAGGGGTGCCCGATTTTTCTGTCTAATTTTGCACCCTTCTCCAAATCCAAACTGCTTAGACTGCGCCGGAGTGGCGCAGTGGGATAGAAATAACGCGAGGGACCGAGGTTGGATTCGAACCTCGGGAAGCGTTTTTAGTTTCTTTCACTTTACCCACAATCATCACCGATGATGATGATGATTGATGACGATTTCTATTGGTTTCCCCTTTGTATCGGGGTGATGACATGTCATCTTACCAACATGTCGGGGTGATGACATGTCACCATTGCCAGAGAAATTTGGCTTCCCTGCAGTGAGTTTCCGACTTGACATACGCCTTCAGTTATACAAGGAAAGCTTCGCTTTAAAACAGAAATTTTGGGTCTCAGTGAATCTGACAGATGCCTTGCGCATGCTTGTGCAACATAAATCAGTCCAAAGAGCCGCCGCGTGGCAGGCAGATTTATAATCACGACATATGATTAAAAAATAGTTAAAGAGGACGCGATATAAAAATGATTGGCCCAATGGCCACTTCTCAACTCTGGCAAATAAAAAAAAAAACGCCGAGCAGGAGTTTTAGATAAAGCAGACAAAAAAATGGATGCTGCGAATTGAACTTCAGATATGCGCGGGTGTGAATGCGAAATCATTACAATCTATTTCGAGCTGTGTGAGCCCCTAATGTCTAATTGCAGTCCTGTCGTGATTATAGTATCTTCTGTTGCTACGATGTCTTCGTCGTCAAGGCATTCAATTTTCGCGTCGGAACTGTTCCCGTGGTGTCGGCTGGCGTTGCTGTTACATCAGCCCCTTTCCTCGCCATGCTGAGCGAGCGAAACACGTTATTAGGGACGAGAGGCCATGAAGCCCCGTGGGGAAGTGAGGAGAAAGTGGGGGAGGTGGAGGAGAAAGGGAAAGGTCACAATGCACACAGTGTACACAGTTCTAGTTTTGGGATCCTGCTCACAAGATGCACAGTTCACTCAGTCAGTGGCACCAAAATGCACAGTTTGCACTGTTGACATCGGTCGTGGACGGGTATGGACAGTCCGGGACAGTCTGTCAGACCGCTACACCAATTTGTAGAGACCGTAATCAAGGGCTTACTGGGTTATTATTTCTAGTGTAGCGGGGTCGTCACGGACACGACTAACGTGCTCCAGTTCAGTCATGGGTGCAGGACCTACAGTTAGCAGCTGATGGTGGTTGCGGGCATGGCCACGCGGGGGAATGGCCAAGAAGCTTTGTACCTAATCAGGATGTGACCTATATTATTTTAGCCCTCAAAATTTAGAAAAGGCAATACAGAACAGATATTTTTAATATGTATAAAATGAAGGCAGAGTCAGGAAGAAAAAATGAAATAAATGGGAACGCTTAGCTGGCTAGCAGGAAAACCGGCCTGTCGCCGCAACATAGGAGTGTAGGGCGGACACAACATCCCTATGGCAGACTCCAAGGGCCGAAGTGCCTAGTGACAAAAGTGCGGAAGTAGTTAGCGGAAGGCGGAGGCGCCTAAAGGTTGACTCCAGATGCGTGCGTCGCATTGGGGAGAAGCTGCGGCAATTAAACAGGAAATGTTCTATATTTTCCAGCTTTTCACAGAAAGGGCAATGCGGGGATAGGGCCAGACCAGATTTATAAAGATAAAAATTTAATTGGGGAATTTTGCACCGAAGTTTTGTGATTGTTACCTCGCATAGCCTTGATTCACAAAACATTGGCTTCCATGCATGACGAAGGTAACTATAATCTCTAAAAGAGAGAAGGGCGTCTTGCCGATAAGTCTGGAGCAGTTGTACACGTTTAAATCTCGCCTCCAATAGAAAGCTATCTTTTGGACATTGCTCGACCACAGGGCCACCAAGAGACATACTGGCTAATTGATCAGCCACTTCATTGTACAAAATTCCTGCATGTCCTGAAGCCCACACTAATGTAACCTCAGAAAGCTGATGAGAAACAAATGACCGGAGTGTGCGGATAACTGAAGAATCTTTTTCGAATGTTAATGCGGAACACACAGAGAGAGAGTCAGAAAGAATAACAGCATGCGAAAATCTATGCTAAAGCTTTTGAAGAGCCAAAATCATGGCCAATAATTTCGCCTGGAAAATAGGTGTGTAATTAGGTAACCTAATTGAAAAGGACCAATCGAGGGCCTGGGAGAATATCCCGACATCACTTTGCGAGGCATCGGTAGCAATGACAATATGGGAATAAAGGGTTGACAGACGATCCTCCAGCAATCCATTGAGGATTCGGGCCGGCAACATCTTTGCATTCGGGGGGAAGATATTATCAAAGTTTATTTCCACAGATGACACACTAATACGCGGAGGGGGGAACCGAAAAAGGTCGGCGTGAAGTGGCTGAAGCCATGACTGAACTAGATCCATCTGTGGGCTTTGGAACCGCGGCTACTGAATGCCTTGAAAAAGACCAGGCCTCAGACGGAAAATGAACTGCGTGTCTTGCAGTGGGGAGTCAAACAATTTGATAAAAATACGGTCAATAATTGAAATCTAGACTTCAATAGAGAAAATCGTGCCTCAAGGTGTAAAATAGGGTTAGCGACATATTTTGGTAATCCCAAGAATAGTCGCAAGGCCATTCTCTCAACGATAAATAGGAATGTAATTTGTATGCTGCACAACGGGAAAATAGGACGCAGCCAAACTCTAATACCGGGCGAACATAACTCCGGTATATCATAACAGCGTAACTCTATGCAACCCGAATTTGTGGTTAGATAGCCTGCGGAGCACGCCTACAGCTCTTTCTCCTTTACCAGCAACATGTTCAATATGAGGACGCCATGTAAGCTTATCATCATAGATTATACCAATATATTTGATGATGATGATGGTTGGATGTTTATGGCGCAAGGCCAACTAGGGCAAAGAGCGCCAAAACAATAGTCATATGAGGGTGAGACCTTAACCACTATGTAAAGTCAGCAAAAACAAAAGTAAAATCAGAAAACGGCAATGGGCATGGCTGGTGTATAGGGCCAGATTTCATTATGCATGATAGGAAATGAGGTTTAAAAACTTGACTTCTGACAAATACTCAAACACACGTTTCACTGAAACAATGGCATCGTCACCTAGAAAAAACAATGGATGTAGGGGAATATGTTGTCTGTAGAGTTCTCTGAAGTGTTTGTGTCGTGTTGTGTGAAGTGCCTTGCATGTTATTAGTATGTGCACTACGGATAGGGCCTCTCCGCACCTGCTGCACTGGGGTCTAGGAGATCCCGTCAGCAGAAACGAGTGAGTTGCATGCGTGTGCCCTATCCGTAGCCTACCCAAGGCGACTTCCGAGTGTCTGTTGTGTGAGTCAGATATGTACCGTCCCAAGTGTGGCTTTATTACATGTAGTTTGTTGTCTGTCTGTTCGTCCCAGTGTGTTTGCCATGTTCTTCGCAGGTGTTGTCTTATGTGTGGCTTGAGGTCTGTGTAGGGTACTGTTGCTATGTCCGGTGTATTTGTATGTGCAGCAGCAGCGGCCATCTGATCAGCGGTCTCATTTCCCGCAATCCCAGAGTGGCCTGGAACCCAGCACATGATCACCTCGAGATTTAATGCATACGCGGACATAATGGTTTTATAGACTACATTAAGAACATGGTTTTTAGAAGACTTGTTGGATGACAATGCATGTACAACACTCAGTGAATCTGTGAAAATGATAGACTTGGGTATTTCATGTTGCACTATGTGATTTAAAACAAGCAAAACGCCATGGGCTTCTGCCGTAAAAATGCTGGTCTTCGAGTTCAAGGTCTTAGAGACTCTAAAATCGGGTCCGTGCGCCGCACAGGACACAGTAAGGGCAGTTTTTGATGCGTCACTGTAAAACTCTGCACATTCATACTTGAACTGCAGGGACAAGAAGTGCTGCAAAATAGCAGTTTGTGGTACCCTGGTTTTATCAATTTTCACGAAGGACAAGTCACAACACACAGGTTGAAGCTCCCAGGGTGGTAAGACGTCAGTAAAAGAAGATGTGTGAATGTCTAAAAAGGAGATGTCGAAATTTGAAGCTTCCTGTCTCACTCTAAGTGAGAACGGCAAAGGAACAGACGGGCGATTTACAAACAGTGGCGATGTGGATGTATCATTAAAAACACGTTTAAAAGGATGGTCCTTCAAAGACGAAATTTTAAAAGCGTAGAGAAAGTCCACATACGTCAGTTGGTACTCAAGGCACCACTTATTACATTCAACATATAGACTCTGGGCCGGGCTAGTGCGGAACGCACCCGACGCAAGGCGCAGACCCAAGTGCAGTACTGGATCAAGACTTTTTAGCGTTGTTTTCGATGCCGACCCATACACGACACTGCCGTAGTCTAATCGAGACCCGACTAACGCGGTGAAGACCCGGAGAAGCAGTTCTTTGTCTGCACCATAGGATTGGTGGGAGAGGACCTTGAGAATGTTTAGTGTTTTGAGGCATTTATGTTTAAGTGTTTTGACGTGAGGTATGAACGTGAGCTTGTTATCAAATATGACACCTAAAAACTTGTGCTCCTGTTTAACAGGAATAGGTGCACGGTTAAGCGTAATCTCAGGGTCGGCGTTAATCCCGCGCTTGCGGGAAAATACAACACAAGTACTCTTGGCCGGGTTCAGTTTAAACCCGTTAAGGTCCGCCCAGCCAGCTAGTTTCTTAACACCGAGTTGTACTTGACGTTCGCATATTGACAGGTTACAGGATTTAAAAGATATTTGCACATCGTCTACATAGATGGAACAGGAAATGGTCGGCGGCAATGACTTTCGGAGGGAGTTCATCTTAACTATAAACAAGGTGCAGCTTAGAACTCCACCTTGCGGCACACCATTTTCCTGCAAATATACAGTGGAGAGTGCACCACCAACCCTCACTCGAAAGGTTCGTTCGGCCAAATAACTACAAAGAGTGTTCATCATGTTGCCAGAGACACCAAATGACTTAAGGTCCCTGAGGATGCTGTAGCGCCAGGCTGTATCATAAGCTTTTTCAATATCGAAAAATACAGTAAGGCAGAACTGGTTATGGACAAATGCATCTTTTATGTAGGATTCCAGTGCAAGAAGTTGATCATTGGTAGATCGCCCCACCCTGAAGCCTGCCTGGCAGCCCTCGAGAAGACCATTGTACTCCAGAAAGTACACTAGCCTACGGTTTATCATCTTCTCGAGGAGCTTACACAGGCAGCTTGTGAGGGCGATGGGACGATAACTTGCGGGAGAGGAAGGGTCCTTCCCCTCCTTCAGAAAGGCCACAACTATAGCCTCCTTCCAAGACCTTGGAAGCTGCCCCGAAAGCCATATTCTGTTGTAGAGGTGTAGGAGTGTCTCAAGAGTGTCTGTGTGTAGGTGTTGTATCATGGTGTATGTAATGCTGTCTGCCCCTGGAGCTGAGGGCTTACAGGTGGAAAGAGCAACCTTCAGGTCATGAAGTGTGAATTCAGAGTTGTAAGCAGAATTCGACTTGTTCTTGTCTCGTAAGGGCTTCTTTTCTGCATTAGTTTTGTGTTGCATGAAAGTATTAGTGTAGTGTGCTGAGCTGGACACGTGTTGGAAGTGTTGTGCGAGTGTGTTAGCCTGGTCTTCCAGTGTGTCCCCTGTTGTACTAACCAGGGGCAGGCTGTGTGTCTGTTGTCCTTTTAGTTTTCGTATTCGTGTCCAGACTTTGTGAGTGTCGGTGTATGAGTTTATGGAAGTGAGGAAGGCGCGCCAACTCTCCCTTTTTGCCTCACGACGCACTCGCTTCCCCAAAGCCTTTGCCCGTTTAAACGAAATGAGGTTATCTGACGTGGGGTACCGGCGAAGGACACCCCACGCCTTGTTCTGGGCCTCTCGCGCCCGCCTGCAGTCCTCGTTCCACCAGGGCCTCCTTGGGTTGCGGGACGCACTGGAGGCCTGGGGCATGGACTTTTCGGCGGCGTCGACTATGTGCGCCGTGACGAGTTGGGCTGCTTCCTCCACGTGTAGGTGTTTTATGGTTGTGTGGTGTAGTTTAGATGTTTCTGTGAATGTACTCCAGTTTGCTTTTGATTCATTAAACCTTTTATGGGCAGATGGACTGCATGGGCCTTTACCTCTGTATGTTAGGGATGTGGGGAAGTGGTCACTACCATATGGGTCCGTGCCCACGCCCCACTCAAGACATGGAAAGAGAATTGCAGAACCAATAGCCAAGTCGAGATGTGAGTACGTATTATGTCCTAAGTTATGGTAGGTAGGCTGTTTTTTGTTGAAAAGGCATGCTCCTGAAGATGTAAGAAATTTCTCTATCAGGCGACCTCGGGCATCCGTTCTGGAGGAGCCCCAAAGAGAGTTGTGCGCATTAAGGTCGCCTGTTAGTATGTATGGTTCGGGCAGCTGGTCGACCAGCGCCTCGAACTCAGAGCTCGAAAGTGCATGATCAGGAGGAATGTAAATGGAGCACACCGTTACCAACCTATTAAATATTATTGTTCGAATTGCTACAGCCTCGAGGACAGTGTTCAGAGTGACAGGGTGGCAGGCTAAGGATTTCCGGGCGACAATTGCCACACCTCCTGAAGAGTGTGTGCAGCCAACCCTGTCCTTTCTGAATACCATGTATCTATTTAAGAAATTTGTCTGTTTGGAATTGAGGTGAGTCTCTTGGAGACACATGAGACTTGGCTGATTGGCATGCAGGATATCATACACATCATCAAGATTTTTAAGGAGGCCTCTGCAGTTCCATTGAATGATGTTTTCTGTTCCCATTATTTAGGTTTAAGAATGAATGGAGTGTGTGTATGTGTTCATGTGTCGTCTTTCGGGGCTGTTACTCTGGGGTTAGGCTTTTTAGGCCTGTCTGTAGGCTTGGAAGTCGGTGGCCGCTCCTTGCGCTGCGTTGCAGGCAGGAACGGCCCGACATCCATCTCGTCGTCGGATGTCCGAGGGGTGCCCGACGGACCGGGCCCCCCGGACTTGGCCCCCCCTCGGGAGCCCTTCGTTTGAGCCGCCACCGCCGAGGGCGTCCGGGGCACCAGAGGTGGCACGGGCGGTGCGGTGACGGTGGGAGCCGGTGCGGGGCCCGTGGTGTCCATCACCTCGGTACCCTCCAACGGACTGGAGGACGGGGAGACAGAGGCGGGAGCGGCACCGGTCCCGACAGAAGTGGTTTGCACCACAACCGCTGCTGCCTCAGCAAGCGGCGTGGTGCCGGGTTGGGCTGCGTGAGGCAACCCAGCGGGGGGCGGGGGCAGGACCAGGTCAGACTCGCTGAACTGGGTCCCTGTGGAAACCAGACGCCGCTCCGCCCCCCGGCGAGCCGCGTCTGCGTACCTCCCCAGAGGAAAAGAGGCGAACCTCTTTCGCGCCTCTGGGAAGGTGATGTTCTCCGTGACCTTGATGTTAATTATCTTTTTTTCCATTTGGAATTTTTCACACTTGCGGGAGTACGCTGCATGCGGACCGCCGCAGTTCACACAAGTGAGGGTTTCGGGTGGACAGTTGTCAGTCGGATGATCGTGCGCCGCGCATTTCGCACACGTCGTTCGGCCACGGCAAGAGGTTGTACCGTGCCCGAACCGCTGGCACTTAAAACAGCGCCGCGGATTCGGGATGTACGGACGGATGGAGCAACGGATGAAACCTGCATTGATGTGTTGTGGAAGAACTGCGCGGTCGAATGTCAAGATAATGTGCTTGGTGGGAATCTCCTTGTCGTCTCTGCGGATAGTGATGCGTCTCACGGCAGTGACGCCCTGATCCTTCAAGCCGGCAAGGAGATCCGCATCCGTTTCGTTCAGGAGATCTGTTTCGGATATCACACCCTGGGAGCTGTTGAGGCTCCGATGGGGTGTGACCCTGATGTCTAGATCAGCCAGTCTAGTCTGAGCTAGAAGCTTCGTGGACTGCTGCTTGTCATTTGTTTCGATGAGGAGTTCACCAGACCTTTGTTTTTTGCACTTATATGATTTTCCTACTATGGCTTCAAGATACTTGGCGATCAAGAAGACTGACTGAGATGCTAGAGGGTGGGTTGGATTGAGCGATTCCATCACAAGAAATCGAGAGAAATTATCCGGTTCAGGAAATGTTAAAGATGGCAATTGGGGAAAAGATACTTCGGTGCGGCCCCTTTTCAGGGACCGATCACGTTTGGGGGGGGGTTTTGAAAATGCCATAGAGCATAGTATAAAAGCAGGGAGACTGGGGTACTTTCTTCTTTGACCTTACCCTGGTAGCCAAAGAGGTCCCGGAGCTCCCTGCCTGGTAGACAGACAGGGAGCCCATCCGCCGGAGCTTGACCTGGGCTCCGACGGCCACCGTTAGAGGTTTCTACCCTTCACCTTAAAAACACATCACCACGGTTGGATCCAGCTTATGTTTGGGGGCTCGGGGTCCGCGGTATCGCCAGTACCGTCACCAAGATTGCTCAAGGTGCCCCGTGCGGGGATACCAATATATTTAATTTCTGTAACTTGGGGGATGGATTGCTGTCGGTACAATAGGCATTGGTACAAAAGGGGATGGTAACCGGAAATACTAAAACAGCACATTTTCTCACATTAAGCGATAAATGTAACCCGCTAAGCCAATTATCTAGGGAGACCAGATAGCTTTTAAACGTTGACAGAAGTCATGAATGTCTCTGCCCGATGAGTAAAAAGCAACATCATCGGCATAAGCGTAAGTTGTTATACCCTCCATATTCGGAATTGATTTGAGAAGAATATTTATAAAAGAACCGGAGAAAGGACTGACCCCTGAGGAACACCACAAAACTGCTGATATTGCGATCTTTCGAACAGCAGAATGTCCTTCCAGTTAAAAACGCACCAATCCAGGATTGAATGTATAGTGGAACTTCGCTACTCTCTATATGTGACATTAAGGTAGTATACTCTACGCTGTCATAGGCCTTTGTTATATCCAGAGTAACAAGTGCGCCTACGTGTTTTAGGTTGCGGGCTAGTTTAACGCGGCTCTCAATGTCCACATGATCCTTCCAAATAGAATTTCCGGGTCTAAAGCCAATTTGGGTGGGGCTTAACATCCTATTGCTTTCGAGAAACCGCATAAGGCGACCATGCAGTATCCTCTCGACGAGCTTTACCAAGTTGCTAGTTAAGAAAATCCGCCTGGTGTTATCTGGGACATAACCTAAACATTTGTTTTTTAGAAATGGCACTATCTTAGAGAGTTTCCATTCGGGAGGTATCCAGCTATTTTTCAAAGACATGTTTACTATGTTAAGTAAATGTTTAGGGGTTCCCTCAAACAAAAACTGTAACATTGGCACAGTAATGCCATCTGGCCCCGAAGCAGCCACAGACAGCTGCGAAATAACTTCAGCCAATTACGACATTGTCACTGGGTTGAAACCAACATTACAAAGTTGACTGATAAAACGATCGAAAAAAAAAACAGAAGAAAACCGGTATTGGTTCTTGTGCTATTTATTTGAGAGCTTCAATAGACTCCTGTGTTAACTGAACCACTCAATTTTCATTGTAGCGCGCTTGTAGCCCCTTTCTCGAGCGAAGAAACTGGTATAGGGATCCCCTATTCTTTGGCTTTGAGACAGCGGCAAACTTCTGGTCGTTATGGACTTCTTTCGCTTTAGAAACTGTCCGTTTGAATATGGCGGCCGCAAATTTGTAACTGGTCCAATTTGTAACTGGTACAACGGGCATTGATTTCTAAGAAGTACCTTCCAAGCCGCCTGCCTTTTATTATACGCCAGAGCGCAATCTTCATTCCACCACGGGCTACTGCCATCTTTTTGGGAAGAGATAATGAATTGAGAAGACTTAACAGCATCCGAAATGATGTATGTAACTTGAACTGCTCTGCGTTTCTCGTTACCGGATGGAAGTGCTTGAAGTGCTGCCTTTACTTTGTTTTGCATACGGTGCAAATTTGTATGCCGAATCATACGAGCACTTGGGGACCTAGAAGGGCCCACTATCTCAAAAACAAGTGGAACGTTGTCACTACTTGTGGCGTGATCCAAAGTAGACCACAAAGAGATATTGCCGAAGTTTGAAAAAGTCAAGTCTAAGACTGAAGTAGACTTCCAGCGAAAAAATGTTGGTGATCCAGAGTTATAACAATGCATATCGTTATCATTCATCCAACCACTTAGCCGCCTACCACATGAATCTGTGCGCAGCCCCCAAGAGACATGGCGTGAATTAAAATCATAGCAAATAATAACACGCTTCTCACACGATGACAAAACACTATCTAGAGGCGAGGCGGAAATCACGCCTTCCGTGAAATAGGAGTTAACCAGAGAAAATGCAAAACACCCAGGCAAGCTAAATGTAACTGCTAGAATTTCACAATCCACAGGCATGAATTCAAATGACTTATGGGCTTTATGACAAAATTGCGATGATACTAGAATTAACAATCCACCTCCTCTAGTTAGTCGATCTAAGCGGAATATCCGATAATTCTGGAAATAAAGTGGCCGAAGCGGAGTCAGCCAAGTTTCCTGCAGTACAATAATGTCTGGTTGTTCTTTAGAGACTATGAAGTCAAGGTCTGTGAGAGCTGATATGACAGAGCGGCAATTCCATTGTAGTACCCGAAGCGACATTACGATGGATTGATGGCTGCCACTGCAGCTTCTAAGATGTCGTTTGTTTTAAGAACGCCGTGACCTTTCTTTGCTTTTTGTTTTGGAGAGGATTCCAGTGAACCCGCAGTCGGAGATTCAGTTCTTTTAAATGGAACTGTTCGGTACTCCATGTCTACTGGAGAGTTCACAGAAGTGGCACTAGGTTTGTTAGCAGGATGAATACGGGAGGATTGAAGCAAAGTGGGCTGTCGAAAAACGATTTTGGAGGAAGATGGATCATGTCCAGAGCAGGACTGAGGCGAAGGGTGCACACTAGGGATAAAGGATGGTAAAGGCTGGCTGTGCTCTGGAAGTTCAGGAGACTGAAGGGCTGTAGAGATGGTATGGCTGGGTGATTCCGGAAGATCGGACTCACTAAAACTGTGCTGGTTCAGTGACCCTACCGCTTTAGAACTGGACCCGCCTGTTGAGTCGCTTTGTACCGCTACGCCGCACAAAGCAGACACAGTCTCAGATACATGGGCTGTGTGAGCTGCCTTAAGTTCTGTCATGGCATGCATACACCTGTCTATTACTTTAACCTGGCTTTTTTCTATTGCAGAGGCAATTATTTCAGCAAGACATGAATCAACCAGTGTATAGCCACGGGCAGCTGCGGGGGCATAGCCGGACGATCTTTCTCTAACCACTGCCATCGCCTCACTCCGCGTGCACCGGCGTTTCCCAATCACTTCAAGGATCTTCATTTCCTGCTCGCGAACCGGACACCTTGAGTAGTCCGCCGGGTGAGAGTTGCCACACATACAGCAAGTTACCTCTTCCGTACTGCATGGTGCGGGAGGGTGATCACCCCCACACGAACAGCAGCGAGCCGAGGATATGCATCCCCCGACACTATGGACAAATCGCCAGCATTTCTTGAATTGTAAAGGACGCGGAGAAAGAGGCTCCACACGAAAGATAAGAGGCCACACTTTGAGTTCTTATGGGACAGACACACCGGCGAAGGTAGCAATGACTGACTCGATGGGATAGCGGGAGTCATTCTCAATTCTGCTATATCGGTGTACAGCTATGACACCCGCGGAAGCAAACTCTTCTAGCATATCGTTGACAGACATCCCAGTGTCAACTCCGCGAATGAAGCCTTTTGCCCACGCAAGGTGAGAAGGAACAAATGGGCACACAGGGAACGCCGCAAACGACTCACACTTTAGAAGGTCCTGTACACACTCCAGGTCAGATGATTTAATCACCACTCCACCTGTCCCAAACGGACGCATGCTAAAAATATTGTTAAAGTGTTCCGTAGCGGCACGAAGGGCGTTTTGCATTTTCCCAGGATTTTTGCGGCGAATCGCTCCACCATTCGTCAGAACCAAAGCCACAGTCAAGCCGTTGCGGAGAAAGGCTGTCAAAAGAATATCCTCCGGAGAAAGGCCAGGGGGAAGCCCCCCGGCCAGGGGAGTTGGTAGCCATTGGGCGCAAGAAGCGCCCACCCTAACTGGACTCCCAAAAAGGTGCTCGTTGGACTCGCACGTGCAGGCTTCGGGTTCGAGCCGCACACCCGTATTCACCGATTCCTTTGTTTAGTTTGATTCTCTCTGCGCCGTCGGCCATTTTCACACCGTCGCTCGGTCAGGAAGACTAAAGAGAAGACTAGGCAGACAAGGGGACACAGTTTCTGCAAAATTATTTGCCGCCTTAGGTATTCCGCCACTTAATTGGGGAAAATCAGGGCTGCAAGTCAATGGGCAATACTTGAGCCACCTGAGCTTCGCGGATGTCATCGCCTTGTTCGCCAGTCCTCTAAGAAATCACGCAACACGCTTCGAGAGCAGTACTTGACAAATTTACTTGGAAGGGAGTTGAAATAAACCACGAAGAAATAAAAAAAATGTTCAACAAATATACGAATGGACGCGCCTTGAAAATAGGTACCAAAATCCCTGAATGAGTAATGTCTGTGATACACGGTAATTTTAATTGACAATTGGACTTTAGCTCACAACTGCGCCCTATGTATTTACTATAGGGCACTCGATACAAAATTGGACCAACGGCCTTCGGAAGGCCTTTCAAACAGCCATGTAGCACAGGCATAAGTCATTATACCTATATTGGGCGAGATATTACTGCTGATCCAAATCATTAAAGAAAATTAACCGCAGGATAAGATTGGGATAAGATCGGGATCGAAGTAAACATTGTAATACTTGAGCAGTAAGCTGCCTGTGTCACTAAAAAATCTGCTATGTATACAACTATTGTGTACTTCAGATAATAACATATGGGGCAAAATCTTGGGGTCTCACTCAGCAACTTTATAGAAATCTTAGATCTGTCCAACGGGCCTTGGAAAGAAGAATGCTATGGGGAACAATTGGGGATAAGAAAACAGCAGCGTGGATTAGGGAATGGCCTCGCGTGGGAGACGTTCGAATTCAAAACAAGCGAAAAAAGAGAGGTTGAGCAGTATTTGTCATGGAGATGGCGGACAAAAGGTGGATTGTTTGTTTAATGGAATAATTACCAGGGGACGGGAAACGACCCAAAATGACTCGATGGCGGTATGAAGAAAGAAAATTCGCGAGGGAAGACTGGACCCGGTGCACTCACCACAAAAGCTGCTTGAGATCTTCGAGACGTCTTGAAGTGTACATAAACCGAAAATAGGTCGAGGTGTAAAAACGGATTAAATGAAAGCGCCTATACCCGCTCTACGTTGTACAGAGAGAGCAAGAGAGAGAGAATGGACATAAACAGGCTGATGATTCTGCTGGCGAGTGCGCTAACCGCAAACGATTTGTGCAATAACTAGCAACAAATGGGGCAGCGAAAAGTTGGCCGCGGTTATCGTTGCTCCGCTGCAAGCGAGGTCGAGAAACAAGAGTTAAGTCCCCTCCTGAGCCCCGCTTCAACGTTTCTCCCTCCAACTACCCCGGACTCAGTGCTGTCTTTCTCCTTGCACTATCATCCCAGGCCTTTCCCTTCCGGTCCTCCACATTTCTTCCGCCTTTACGCCGATGCTCACGACTTCTCCATTTTTGGCACTAGTCCTGTCCCCCTGTCCCTGCTACCATCCTGCATTCTCATCCTTGCTTCCAGCCTCCTTTTAAATCTTCCTGTCCACTCCCGTTCCATTCACAACCCTCTCTGTCCTTCCTCTCTCTCCTCGAACACCCGAGTATTTTCCATTTGCCCTTTCTTACTCTTCCACCTCCCTCTCAGCCCCTGCAGCTTCGCCCTCCTGTCTCCCTCCACACTCTCCCTCATTCGCGTCCACCACACTCCGTCACCCCCTGTCTGCCGCCATCCCACTTTCCCCCCTTCTGCTGCTTCCCCTCTCCCTCCTGTAACCCCCAAGTCTCCTCCCCCTCATATTCCCCCGCTCAAATGCTGCTTCTCCTTCCCTTTCCCATTTACTTCCCGGCCATCATCTTCCTCCTGTCGCCTTCCCCCTGCACTCTTATCCCCCTCTGTCTTGATGATGATGGTTGGGTCTTTTAATGCGCAAGGATGCATTATAAATGGGATTTCGGGTAGTTTCATTACCTTTAAGTCAGTTGCAGCTTTGTTCTTTGCACTTTTTCATGGTTTCGCCTCTTTTATGTCGGTTTATCTTAGTTGAATATTTTTAAGCACCGTAGTTGCTTCGCTGCTGGGTGGGTTTCGGTTCACATTTTTTTTAATTTAGGTGCTTTTGTCCGTTTTAGGCTGGTTTCGGCCCTTCGTATAGGGCAGCAAAGGGCTGGCGAGCTAGCTGCGGTAAGCATTCACGTACGCTATTTTTTACAATTGCGTTTTTTCATCCACTTTAGGTGCGTTTTGACTGTTATTTATTTCAGTTCGAATGGCTTTGCGTGCTTTAGGTAGGTTTCTGCTGTAATATAACCCCCACAGCGAGCTCAGATGACGGCTGGCTGTGCTGACTAGGAAGCGTATATAAGTCACCGGCGTAGCACCTGTTAGCTGAAAGCGGCCACGTACCAACAAACAAGACCAATAAACCTACCAGCCAATGACAGGACTCAAGCTACCACTCAGCAGTGGCAAGAATATTTATGCGTGCAACTGTGCCTGCTTCCGAAATATATTTACCCGAATCTAGCGCGTCTGTATTGAAGATACAATTTTAAAGCATCTTGTCAAGCACTGGCACCTGTGAGAAAAAGAGGGGCACCGATTTCAAAGCACGTTTGCTGAGAAACGCGCGGTCTCCGAGCTCTGGGCCGTCGACCGCCTCGGCGAGCTGACGGGTCAGCCGCGTGTTTTGTAAATATAAGCCAAGACAGAGTCCTTCAATGCTTTACATTGAAGGACTCTGGCCAAGATAAGCCAACGCTGCATGTATCCCCGACCCCATCTATTTACTGCAACAAAGATTGAAGGCGGGCTAGTTGGTACCTAACTGACTTATAAAACAGCGCTAGAAACAGGACTACAGAAAGGGCACGCAGACAGGGCGCTGTCTGTGTGCCCTTTCTGTAGTACTGTTTCTAGCGCTGTTTTATAACACATCTATTTAGTTGTACCAAAGTGGTGTGTACCGCAAGATAAACATAAATGCCTGATAAAAGTCTCCACATTTATACCCCGCGTTTTAAGTCGTTCGTATTTGTTTCCTCTATTATTCGAACACCGCTCGCAGCATGGATTAGTTATCTTCCCGCGGTGGTATGCTCCATCAGGGATTAACCGTCGACGCATGAAATCTGTATACGGTGCGTGTAATTTAGAGTGTTTCTTCAGAACATCACGAAGAAAATTAGTTGCTACCTGGCACCTCACCACCTACCCCTTAGTCTTTCCTAGCCCACAGAACTCCCACCAAAGCCCACCTCTGAGCAATGGTAGACCGCGCTGACTAAATCATCACCTGAGCAACCGATATTCCTTGTGACTACATTCCCATCTCCACCTTCAAACTTACGTCAATAAATTTTTGCTATACTACAATACTACTTGTTAACCTTATGCCTATTTTTGCGTGATCTCTGCATTTTGGAGCCATAGTGGTTATTTTGTTGGCTTGCACGCAAAATATGACTTAATTGGCGCGCTTCATGAGTGCTTTGAACGGCTGTAGTCGCGGGTTTTTTAGCCCTCTTTCTCAGATTGCCCTCTAATTTCATCTTTTTTTTTTCGTGCCACCGATGATAGCTGTTGACGTGTTACTAGCGCGCACCTGGTTCCGAGTGTATTGCAGTTCCAAGTAGCGGCGTGGTCCTTGGCTTTTCACCCCGGCGCTGGCGGATCGTAACGGAATGCGCGTACTAAGCGTCCGATGCGACGGTCGCATCGTTCCTCTTGGCACGTTCCCTGGACGTTCGCTCAAATGCGTACTGTATTAAGGAATTAAAAACAGCGCCAATTACGTGGCGCTTTCGTGCCTCCGCTCGATTATCCACGTGGCGAAATTTGTTGGCACCAGTCACTGTAGTAGTAAATTAGCATTGCGATTAGCTCCACGCGAGTAATTTATTGTCACTATCGCCTGCGGAGTGCTTGTTTGTTAGCGCTGCTGTTAACTGCTTTCGTCTTTGCATTCTCACGGGAAAAAACATCGGGGAAAAAGTAAGGAATAAGCCCCGGCTACGGCAGCCAATAACATTTGTCGCTGTCGTGTTTTGGTGTGTCGTCTGTAACTGTTTTCTAAGATGCGCACAGGTTTTAAGGCAGATATGTGTATTATTGTATGTATGGTATGATATCGCGTATGCCTGTATGTCGTGCTATGGCCGATACGTATGTATCAAACTGTATGCATGTTACCTGAACCCACGAGTGGGGCAGGTGTCCTGAATGCGGTACCGGGGTGGTTGTGATTAGCGCTTATAGTTCAATTGCGGGTAATTAATTCCTTTTCAATTTATATACATTTCATTGGAAGCCACGCATTATTTGCTCTTGTATTTGAAACACAAGGCATCCAGAGGCCAAAGAGCACAAAGACTACAATGTTCAGTTATCCAACCCACACTGTTTGAGCAATTTGTGTCGCTCTGTACTTATAGCGGCAACCGGACAAGCGTGGGCATGTTGTTCGGCAGATGAAAACATATGGGCAGTCGAAGTCACCACAGTGGTAACAAACTTCCCCAGGAGTGCATTTACGCCCAGCACGAAAGATGCGGCGAAACGAAAAAAATGGCTGCGGCTTAGCTCAGCTAATTTTGGATAGGCAAAGCAAAAGCTTTGCTTAGCCTGGTTGAGTTTTGGTTTCGCTTGGTTAACCTTTGATTTAGCTGTATTGCCGACCACATCACAAAGCCGCTGGGTGCCGTGCGACGCTCACAGATGGAGGCCGGGCGAACGCACCGTCTCCGGGCGCGAGACGATTCACGCAGCCGCGGCGACCCAGCGCCGCATGCATGGGAGGCTGTGGGGGTGGTCGGCTGCCTCGGCCGCAGCGGCGTCGGCGCCCGCAGCTCGTTCGGCGCAGAACCACTGAAAGCGTGGCCTTGTGCGCAGCGCCGACAGCGGGCCCGGCGAATCACGTGATTCGCTTCGAGGGGTGTGGCGCCGGGGGTGTGAAAGGTCATTTGCGCATCCTCCGCAAACTCGTTGGAAGAAAATAGTAAAGCTTCGCTTTAAAAAAGAAGGTAAAAACCAGCCCGACGTAAACTATGCAGCTGTTCCGCCAGCACAGGCAGTAGCCGTACTGTAGACGGTATGCCATCAAATTCATGCTTTTTTTTTCTTGGCAGAAACGCTTTCGCCAAGGGGGCTGAAAAAGGCTTCAAAAAAGTGGGGGGGAGGGAGGAGGGGTGTTGCCGAAACGACGGTATGAACGTGGTGACGCCAGGTGCGTGCGTGCATGTGTGCGTGTGCGTGCGTGCGTGTGTGCGTGTGCGTGTGTGTGTGTGTGTGTGTGTGTGTGTGTTAAAGCGAAGCTTAGTGTCCTCAATGATGCCGTTGAACTCCAATACGCCCTGCAGGAAGGCCCAACTTTCTGTGACGATGACGATGAATGATTGTGGGCGAAGTGAAAGCAAAAAAAAATTGGCCGCGTATCTGCTCCTTTCGTTGCAAATGTCGTCAAAAGACGACAGTCTCTGTAGACAGTAGCCAAGGAAATGCCCACCCTGTGTTTTCCCGCTCATCTCTCATGCTGTTCCTGTACCGTCGCGCTCATCCCAAGGTAAACACACTAACGGTTTGCTCAAGGTGATTTGAATTTACCGCGTTCCACTGCTACAGGCCGGGTTCCTCGATGCCAGCGCTGCAGTACGGCGGAGACGCGCGTGAATGGAGGCGGCAGTCTACAAGGTTTATAGAACCGCGTTGCCGTGCTCCACGTGCGTTCCAAGCAGAACGTGGAACCTAGCTAATGGAACCTTTCGTTACTGTTGCCGCGTGATTGCTCATATGCCGCCAGGATGTGGCGCGAGCAACACTAGGCGGCGGGTTTCTGCAGTTGATGTAGAATATCATTTGCTACCGAAAAGCCAAGCATCCATGAATTTTTTTTGAATAAAGGAACACTGTAAATATCCCTTGTGTATTAATTTTCGGTCCTATATTTGCGTAATGTCTTGTTCATGTTCAGCAAAGTTGACAAGTATGAACATATAAACCGGGCTTAGATGCTCACATTTGGCTGCGAGTATATAAGACCATTGCGCAGTATGCATTTTACTTTGGCCGGGTAGCAGAATCGAGTCACAGGCAGACAGACGGACAGACAGACAGACCAAAATTTCTGGGTTGAAGCACCATGTCGCGGAAAGGACCGAGCCGGGACCTGATCGGGAGCCGCCGCTTCAATGGGACCAGATGAAACACAATGTACAATGATGATGATAATAGTGCACGCTCCGTTCGTGCGCACGGTCTCTTCTTCTTCCTCCTTGCTACTATTTCCTACATCCTCCCGACCTCAAGACTATCGTCTTTAAAACGCTTCCCGTTGCCGGAATCGCACCTGCAGGTCCCTCGGGATATGAAGACGGCGTCTATCCGATTGCTCCATTTCGACATGGTAGAAGCCAAGGCCAAGCAGCAGGTACCGATTCGCGCCGTACACCCCAAACCCAAGCGTAAAGCGTACGGAGCGCACGCCCGAAAGTTGCTGTGGGCTACTCTATAAGAGCGGTGCGTACCTCCAGAGTTGCATGCGGGTGATTTGACTGATCGAAGAGTCCCATTTGAGGATCACCTGAGAGTTGGAACAGTCTTCTTGAAGGATCATGCCCAGTATTTTAATGGAGGGTGAGGGTTTGATGGGGACCCCATCTAATTCTATTTCTATGGTTGTCTTGGTGTCTTTCTTGAGTCGAGGTCTCTTCTGCACCAGTACGAGTTCTGACTTCTGAGGGGCGCATTTGAGGCCACAGTTTGCTGCATAGGTTCGGCCAACGTCTGCAGTCTGTTGTAATTTGTCTTGCATTTCGCCTTCTGAGCCCTCCCCTATCCAGATCGTGATGTCGTCAGCATATATTCTGTGGTGCAGACATGGAATTTGATCCAGTTACCTTGGAAGGTTGATGAGGGCAATATTGAAGAGAAGCAGGGAAAGCACCGCCACCTGCGGAGTGCCCTTGCATCCAATCCGTAAAGACGAGCTCATAGACGAGCTCATATAAGCCCACCTGACCGCTCAGCAGCAGCGAGTCGCCACCACTTCAACTGGCCGTCACCTTTTGCGCCGTCTCGGATACTAGGTAGTGAATTCGGGGTCTGCCATGGAAGATATCCCCGAAGAAATCAGAGAAAACATCAGAGTTTCCCCCCATCTCGAAATATGCACCCTCAGCAACATGAGGGCCAAAGAACGGCCAGAGCCGAAAACGTATGGAGGAAATATGGGCAAAAACGCAGGGTGATGTACACGCGGAAGACTACGCCCGAGAGCATGCTATGACGGCAGTGGTCACTGACACGGCGCGAACACTCACGAGCCTGACACTTAGACTCACCAATACGCTGCAAGCAGAAGAAACAGCCATTGCGCTTGCCATCACTCAAACTGAAGCCATGACTGTCATCTCATACTCACAGGGTGGTGGTGGAGAAACATTTATTCAAGCGAAAGAGGTTAGCGCTTGAAAGCGGGAGAAGCCCTCAGTCCAGGGCCCCTGCGGCGGCTGCGGTTCTGCGTGCCCGGTCCACCAACTGTCGCTGGTCCTCAGGGTCCGAACTGCACAGCGCGGCCTCCCACTGCTCGAAGGTGGGTGTGCGAATAATGGGAAGCTGCTGGTGTGTTTTGGCAAGCCCACGTGGTGTGGTACAGTGTTGGATGTTCGCTGCAGTGTGGGCATGTTGGTGGATACATTGTGGGGTGTATGATGTGCAGGAAGCTAAGGTGGGGGTATGTGTTTGTCTGTAGTTGCCGCCAGGCTACAGCCTCCTCTCGGGTGAGCTTCTGGTGCGGTGGTGGGTAGGCACATCTGGCAAGGCGGTGGTGTTGCAGAAGTGTACGGTACTGCTGCTGGACAGGCTCTGGGTCACGGAGCGACTGGTGCGGTGCCCGGAGGGTGCATGCTCGGGCTGTAGCGTGTGCTCGCTCATTTCCGTCAAGCCCTGCGTGACCTGGCGTCCATATTAGTACAGTTGGGTTTAGGGTGTCCTTGTGCTTTTTTAGAAGTCGGAGAGCGCATATTGAGATCCGACCGTTGCCGTAGTTTCTGCATGCCTGCTGGCAGTCTGTAATTATATGAAGTGGGCTATTCGAAATTGGAGACGTCATCGCCAGTGCGATGGCCGTTTCTTCGGCTTCAACAATGTTTGTGGTTTTTACGGTCGCAGTGCGAACGATATCGCCCGAGCCGTCAATGACACTAACTGCTGTGGCTGGATGGGACGCGTAGTGGGCCGCGTCCGTGAAGCGCACATGCGGGTGGTCAGAGTACTTCACTTGCAGGAATTGTACCCGTGCTTGCCTGCGCTGTACGTGATGCTCAGGATGCATGTTTCGCGGGAGCGGAGCAACCCTGATGAGCGTGCGGATGTCTTGAGGAACAGTTTCCGGACGAGGGTGGCTGGCGTCCGCTATCCGGTAGCCTAGCTGCCTCAGCACCGTGCGACCGGTCGAAGTTAGTCTGAGCCGCTCTAGTTGGCTGACAAGGTGGGCATCAATGATCTCCCGCACCTTGTTGTGCACCCCGAGCGCTTCCAACTTGCTAGTGGCAGTGTGAGGAGGGAGGCCTAGCGCTTGCTTGTACGCCTTCCGCAGTAGTACGTCAAGTTGGTCCAATTCCCGCGGTTTCAGCGGGAGGTAAGGCGTACAGTACACCACGCGGCTGACAACAAGTGCTTGCACCAACTTTATGATGTCATCCTCTTTCAAACCCTGGTGACGGTTTGTGACTCGACTTACCATACGCATGATTTGTAAGGCAGTGTGTTTGAGGCGCTGGACGGTTAGCGTTCCTCCTCCGTCTTGCTGGATATAAAGTCCCAGAATGCGGATGGCCTGGCCGGTATACCTGTCGGGAGAGCTTATAACGTTGAGTGACATCTCTGTACGTAGCTAACAACTGGTTAACCCTCTGCTGATCTTATTGTGGAGCCCGGCCGGCTAACTCTCGGGCACTCCTGTGAGCGACGAGGTTTCCACGAAGACTGGAGTGGGCAGGTGTCCAGACGATAGTCACATTTTTCCTAGGAGGGTTTTGCTGGAGGATTTGAAGGGCGGTTTTGGAAATTCGTCCATTGATATAACTCCTGCATGCTCCCTGTGAGTACCATCCGCATTCTGGGACTCACAGGGAGCATGCAGGAGTTATATCAATGGACGAATTTCCAAAACCGCCCTTCAAATCCTCCAGCAAAACCCTCCTAGGAAAAATGTGACTATCGTCTGGACACCTGCCCACTCCAGTCTTCGTGGAAACCTCGTCGCTCACAGGAGTGCCCGAGAGTTAGCCGGCCGGGCTCCACAATAAGATCAGCAGAGGGTTAACCAGTTGTTAGCTACGTACAGAGATGTCACTCAACGTTATAAGCTCTCCCGACAGGTATACCGGCCAGGCCATAAATCCCTCACATAGGAGCAAGAAACCTCACTTAACAAGCTACAGAACAATACCTTCCCTCATCCTACCAGGCTCCACGCTATCTTTCCTACAATACTTTCCCTCACTGTGGAGAGCTCTCAACATTATATCACATGTTGTGGGCTGGCCAACGTAATACGAATATAGACACAATACGAAATGCAACTTTAGAGCAGTGGGAGCGAGAGCTGGCCAGCTCAGATCCTGATCCTCAGCTTCGGCTCGTCGAGAGGTCAAAGGTGGCAGCAAGCTCTTCTGTGGTTCTGGACTGAGGACTCCACTCACAGCGATCTTATTTGATTGTTGTTGTTGTTGTTGCGCCTTTAGGTGTGGCACATACCCAATCAATGAAAGTTTACCTCGTCCTGCAGAGTTGCACATACTCCCAGTGTGGGATTGACCCAGCAAAGAATTCATCACGACAAAGCTTCGCGTTCAACCACGATCCTTGTTAGACGGAGGGTTGCATGATGCCTTTTCCCTCTTTTTCACTCACCCCCAGTCATTTTAATTTACACGTCTTCTCTCATTTTCACCCTTCATCATCCCCATACGGAGTATCAAGCCAAGTTGGCTGGTATATATAGGCTCACTTCTCCGCATCATTAAAGTTTCTCTTTCTCAACTCTAGTCGATCGTCACTAGCGAGTAGATCAAAGTTCACCGGGCGGCGGACCCAGCCGACTTTGCATTGTGCCCCAACTTCAAGCCACCGGGACAATGTGACAGTTGCGCGACTATACTCGGTGACAACTTAAGAACGGCACCGGAAGTTTCCGCTGTGCCTTATCACCGTAACCGGATGTTTCTCCGCGCGGCGAAAGTAGGGCGTTACTGTTAATATTTTGAACATGGCGTGAGCCGTTCGCGTGATTTTTTGGACTTTATATGCTTATAAACGACTCCAGTGATGACAAACCAACTGCGTGAGACAAGGCAGACGATATCACGCATTCATAGCAAACCCCTTTCAAAACGCGCGCGCACTGACTTCACGGGTCCGGCGCTTTGGCGGAGTGATACACTACATGAGGTGGTGCCGTTCTTGAGTTGTAACCGAGTATAGAGTAAACGCCTGATTCGGAAGTCGCTGATTCCCCCTTTTCTGCTGTGTTGGCAGTGATGTAGCAATTGTAATAACACACATGGAAACACAGGCAAAGAAAAATTTCCCCGCATTTCCCCGAGGGGAAGAATGTGGAAGTGCGAATGCAGGAGTTGAATTTGCGCGGTTCGGTAATGTTCGCGAAAGAGAGATCACACACACACACACAACTACAAAGAAAGAAAGATGCATTTATGCACAGACACCTATTTGTGTTGTCGTTGTACTTGATTGCTAGAGCGGATCTCAGCTTTGAAATTTCTTGTCAGTACTCCTTTAAGCGGGTGCATTAGCCCTTCTCACGCCCGATTCCTGGCCAATCCCCCACGTGGGTATGTGCCATGTCAGCGGCCAGGCAGCGCGCGCCCATCTCCCCCCGTTGCCAAGGAAGACGAGGAGCGCCCGCACCCGCAGCTGTTGCTATGTGGACGGACGGCGGTCACCGGAATTCAGGGTCGCTTATAAAGTGCATTCGCACTTAAAACAGACGCCGAGGAGAATAAATTACTGGTGCTGTTGAAGCCAACGTTCTCGGAACAAACAGTTTCTCAGGTGGTGGTAACACGCATTCATTTGGTGTACAAGGGATTCAAAGACGCCATGTTACGCTTTGGCGAATTTCGGTGTCTAGGGGAGAGGGATTAGGTAATGGGAGTTGGGGAAAATGTATGATGCATCCAATGGTACATACAATTGGGTATGAAATAAAGGAAATGGCGAAGGCCAGAAGTCTCGACGAAGTTTCGTAGAGCGGCGAGCAGGCACCGTTCTTCGCTCTCATTGGAACGGCTTGAATAAAGCCAATCATTAAGGCTCGGTGGGACTGCCAATCCTACGGTTTTGAAGGCTTGCTGTCGACAGTCGGCAAAGCGAGGGCAATCCCACAGGATGTGTGCAATGTGATTAGTGGCTGAGCACCGCGAACACTCGGGATCATCTAGGCTGCCGTATCTTGTGGCGCGAAAGTGTGGGGTTCTTGCCGATCAAGTGCTAATCCTGTGAACGATCGTGTGCCATTTCTTGGGCCATTGCTGAGGTATGACAGCCGCTCGTAGTTGCAACTTCCTTTCCACCTTGCGGTGGGTGTATGATTCCGAGCTCGAAGTAGGTAAAGGTTCCTCCGCTGTGTTTTCGTAGTTCTCATCCGTCTGCTTATCCTGAGATGCAGATGATGGCACTATGACCGAAGGAAGCTCAGGAGAATGCCCAAGCTAAGAAGAGAAGGGGTAAGCCCGGGTGATGCAGCTTTTCCCAGTTGATGTGTCCCTTGCGGCTTGTTGCGCAAGTGCGTGGGCCTTGCCATTGCCTGAGATTCCGCGTGAGCCGGTACCCAGAAAAAGGTAACAAGACGTCCGCGGGTCCATAGAGTTTCTTAGTAAGTATACTAGAGAGGAAACTGCGTCTGGTAATCCATGTCGTCGTGGGGGTTAATGGGAAGAACCCCCTTTTTGGCTTGGGCTTGGCATGACAATTGGATTCTTAAGCGGTTTGGGGGATTTGCTTTCTTCACTATGCATTAACACGTCTACGAGCTACGAGGAAGCCGAAATCCTTTCTGTTCTGTGGCAGCCGCGTTCGGTGAAACAGCAGGCAGTGCGTGATTGTACCTGACGTTGGTCATGCCGTAGTCGAAAGACGTATGACTGAGCGGGTAATATGCCGCCGCGAAATTCGTAGTCGAGGAAAAAAAATTAACAAAAGGTACTTCGACGAAGACAAGATACGAGAGATACGGGCGGCTGAATCCATCCAACGCCGCCTGTATTAACATTGCCTGACGCGTCGTGCGCTTTTCAATGGGAAGGGTAGGGACGCTTAGTTCAGGGCTTCAGGCACTGATCCGCTATGTGGCGCGTGCCGGCGGACATCTCGCCTTACGTCACTGCTCGCGAGTCGCGAACGCTGCACCCACTTCTACGACGTGTGTCTGTCAGCTTTCCTGTTGGGCTTCAGGGGCCGTTTCGCTTACACCTTAGCCGCGACGGGGCGCTAGTTCTGTGGCGCACTGGGGATCTCGTTCAACGTGTCGCTCGCTTCATACTTGCTGCATTTTTCCAAAGATAAAGACGGAGGCGGACTGAAATAGTGTAAGAACATACTGATTGTCAGGTAGACATATAGCTAACAGAAAAACGATATTTTCGGATGGGGCAGCCATTATTTTACTGATATTTTTCTTTCTGGAGTATTTAGAGAAGAAAAAATTGCGTGCACGTTTTTTGTTCAGGCGCTCACTTCTACGATTACTTTCCAATTATATCACGTGCTTGTAAACTTCAGAAAATTATAGGAAACAAAAGGATAAGCAGCTGGGATCCCGCCACGCTGCCCGGGCGCTTCTACAGTACAGTGCTCAATTTTAGAAGTGCGTACCGATGCGGAGTGCGAACAGCGGGGTCAAAACAATACCTAAATGCGGAGGGGATAGAGGTGGGATGCCCCACTCCGAAAATTTCACGGCCTGTGATCCGAGTAGATAAGCGCGCAAAGCCGGCATCCTGCGGCAGCGCAAGGGATTTTGCTTCGTGACAAAGGAAGTTTTATCAGTTGCAGACCAAGACAGACAGGCATGGTGAAAAACAAGAAGGCGTAGGAGCGACGCCTCGGGAACGCTAAACAAACTTTCCACTATTTTGCATAGTTTCCGAGAAGCGGCGCTGGCTGGCGGACACGAAAGCACGCTGGAAGGCTACGGAGCGGGGAAGGGTAGGAGAGAGCAACAGGAGAGTGGCTGTTTGGCCATTTTTCGCTCAGGCGTTAGGCAATGTTTATACAGGCGGCGTTGATCCATCCTATCTTGTCATCGTCCACTACTGTTTAACGCCACGTTTTCTTTCTTCTTGTTAAACTGCAGCTGACGGTGGTACACCGGTTCACCACGAAGGTGACGTTTTCATAGGCACGCTGCAAAAAAAATTGCGCCCACCTCTCCGCGAGGG
Organism: Haemaphysalis longicornis; assembly: GCF_048455015.1. Lineage (NCBI taxonomy): Eukaryota > Metazoa > Arthropoda > Arachnida > Ixodida > Ixodidae > Haemaphysalis > Haemaphysalis longicornis. Next base: position 110,467 of record NW_027526241.1, read on the forward strand.
GAACCCTGTGTATACATGCGACGCATCGTGGGGTTCACTTGGTGTTTCCGTTGGATTGATTCTGAAATCGCGTGAAACGTGTCGGGAGCGCGTATGATTATTATGTCTTATGATTATTATTATGTTTTATTGGCCAATCTTGGTCAATCTCTCTAAGTGGTATGCGTGGGGCTTCGCTGTCGCAATGACCTTTACTCCATCATTGTTGCTGTAAGTGGGAGCTTCTTTTCTTTTATTGCAAGTGTTAATCATTGCCCCATCATGCGTTGTATCAGTAGCTTCTTGACGTAGTTTGAATGAGTTAAGGATATAAGGCGCGTTCGTAGCATTTGATTCTGTGTCGGTTTTGTGGCGCAGTAGGAAGAGCACCATGTACCTCGCGTTCCGCCCACAAGGTCGTGGGATTGAAACCGGGCGCCGCTAACTATTATTTTTTTATAGTGTAGGGGGAGGGGTGTGGACGGACAACAACGCCGTATGGCGGGACAAGGCGAGTGAATGAGATGCAGTCGCATCTAAAACTTTCCAAACTCTTCATACAACTTATTATTTAAAATAATGGTAAAGTTAATAAAATGAGAGTCTATAATGAGTTTCCTCCCCAAATATTAACATTGCTCGTAACTGCCACCTTGGCCTGCAAAATATCAGGAACAAACGTTCCGGCAAAAATACGCTTTATCTCCGTTTTTCTTAGTTTTAAAACAGCCTGTTATATTTTTCACTTACATAATTACACACAATTTTTCGCGTTTTTGTGGAACTTTGTTAAAATTTGCGGTTTTCGGTCACTGAAACGTTTCAATCCAAGCCAATGATGAAATTTAGGCGAGCGCATGACCTAATGGCGGCCCATGACGGCACAGACTGCCTTGATGTGAGCCGCATAGACGCTAGCGGGAGATTCCTCTCTAGTGTATATTGTAAGAAACACTATGCACGGGTCCGCAGCGTGCTGGCTCGTCGCCAGATATTTCAGATTTGATTTCATTTAATTTGATTTGATTTTTATTCTTGCGCGAAAAAACAACAAACAAATCACTTTCGCGCAAAGGGGAGGTTTCATCTGGTCGTTTCAGACGGCTTAGGACGTTGATCGCGCCTGTAAGAATCACTGATTCTTTGAAACGTTCTTGCGTTTCTACCTATTGGAAAATCACGGAATGGCTATCAGCTCGGCCATCTCAGGTGTCGAGTTGTCGAAAAGGTGTATTTTACGCTTTCCATCGCATTCTGGACACACGAAGGCAGCACCCGCACGCCCAGTGGCTGGGTCAACTGAGCCGTCGGTGAAAACCCTGAGAGCGGTGTTATAACCCTCGTCTAGCCGTTTAAGTGGCAAGGATGCTGTTAAACAGATCTGCTGCTAAAAAAATATGCGCACTGTCCCAACAGATAGCGTGCAAGCAGTGCGAAGGCGGGAAATCGAATTGCATTGAACAAACCTCCGTTCAATACATCACGAGAAGAGCGTGATGGGTGGAGCGGAAAGCGAGGTTACTGAATGTCTTCCGCACGCCCACTACCGCAGGGAAGTATTAAAGGAGCCATGAAGACAAAATACAAGTTGGGTTTATTAGAAAGACTGCTTAGTCCCGATAACAATGATACCAATATCATCGCAATCTTCGAACAAATAACGGAGATATTGAAGAAAACGTGTGAAGCTGTCGCGACCCCCTAGCCAATTTCCCGCAACTTTTCTATGACGTCACGGAACCTTGTTTGCGCGATTGGCGGCCTCCTAACTGACCTGTCGCGACGACACATGACTGGACGTCTGTAATGGGGCCTCTAGTTCCATTTGACCGCATCACTTGAATGTTAACCTGCAGTTAACGCATTGAAAATTATGTTTTATTGTTGGCCCGTATGACGTCATTCTTGCTCATAACACGTCACTGTGGCGCAAAATTTGAAAGTTTTAAATACATCTTGCTTTTTTTTTTCGTTAAAAAAACATCTTTTGTGGCTCTAATGGTGCTGAATGAGATACTGAATCCTAGTTCTTTCAAATTAAACGAAGTTGTATTTTCTCTTCATGGCTCCTTTAAGGCTAAGCTTTCTGCTCCGCGAGTTTCCCACTTACGTTGTCGTGTGCGGGAGCCTTGTACTCGGGCGCGATGTCTCCCAGTCCCAGGGCCTCTCGGCGCTGGCGGATGGTGAGCTTGAGGCAGTTCTTGATGAGCACCGACCGCTCCTGCGGGATGCACTCGAGGCTCTCCTCCTCATCGGCAGGTGGGGCGGCAGGAGACGCCTGCGAGCATTGCCGCCCACTCACTCACTCACCCACAGCTCTCGACTCCCGCGACAAGAAATGTTCCCCACCGTTCGGTAGGATGTATTCACAAGCCTGACACGCGATCCTCATGTGAAATAAAAAAAAGAGTATGCCCCTCGAGAAAAGGCTGACCTCACATCACAGTTTTTCATGCTGTTCCTCGACAAAAATATTAGAATTTCGCTGCAGCTGCACGATTTTAGATAATCTAGCTCTACTATTCCGGTAATAATTGTCTTTCTGACATAGTTAATGAAGCCTTCAACAACAGCTATTTTCTAAGCCATAAAAAGTGTCTGATACCGCTGACAACAATATTTTGTTAAGCAGATTACAAATATACGGTATCAGGTGCCTGGCTCTCCCATTTTTTAAAAAGCTATTTGAGGCATACAATTTGCGCCATTTGAACCTATTAAGCTGCAATGATACACCAGCATACTTCAAGGTTGCAACCAACCAATACAGGAGTATCACATGGATCAGTATCAAGGCCCATACAGTTCACGCAATGTATCAAAGACCTGCCTGAGTGCCCACGAAGTCTCCACGCTATTGTGTATGCCGATGATGCGGCAATTATCTTAAGATTAAAACCATTATTAGATGCTTACAGGATTGTCAAAAACAAAGTAAGATGTTCACAAATGATTGCGCCTAACAAGCTCACACTTTGAAAACATCAAAAACTAAATATATTGTGTTTGGGTCACCATATAAAGTACACGATGGTATAACAATCAAACTGCGTGTAGCACACATGGAAGGTCGTGTTTAAACGATTCCCAATTAAGGCGCGGATCTAGAAGAAGCGTGACTGAAGGCCGCACATTGATATCCTTAGAAAAAAAAAAGCATTGGGCCGTCTCTACTAACGTGAAACCTGGGGAGGGGCGAAGCATGCAGTGTATAAGTGTATTCTTGGCGCCTTGGTGTTTTTGCCAACGGAGATGAAACCATTGGGAAGGGGGGGGGGGTGTACACGTATACAGCTTTGCTGTAAAAGTCCCTTGTTTTGGAAGCACGACTTTCTCTAGCGCGAGGCGTAAACGAGTGTCCCGGTGTTTTCTTAGTACGCGTTACGTTCTAGCGCTAGGCGTCAACATGTTTCCCGGTGTTTCAGTACCGCGACTATATACATGACACGATGAACGATAGGGGACGCCAACATCCCCAGCCCCTAAGGGGCATCGCCCTTATAATATTTGCTTATTCACAGCCAGGTAATATCAGTGCAATTGCTACGTACGTGATTACCGTCCGGTCGTGTAATTGACCAAATCATCCATATGAACTTGCCTTTTCTGCCACCATTTCTTTATAAAAACCAGCTCGAATACTCATTATTGCTCTCAAGGTGAATATTTTATACCGCCACCCAATTATCTATATGTTCAGCGGAGTTTGCAGTAGACGGCTGTTGAGAATTAGAACAAGCGTTCATGTCCTTATTCTATCTTTCAAATGAGTGTTTTTTCTTAATTTTGCCTACCCTATAAATCTCTTTTTTAACTCATGATCGCCCACCGATGATATTCACGTAGTCCGACGTCTTTTAAATATGAACTTCACTTTTAGCACCCTACAGCAGTGAATTATTGTCTTAACATACTCGTTTTGTGTGTTGGCTGGCCTAAATTATCTTGAACAAGTGTTTTCGCATAGTGAGATTCCAACTTCTGATTCCGAGTTCTTGTGGTAGATTTTTTTACTGGTATATTTTTGGTGTAGTGCTCCCAACCTGCTCATGAGCTGCCCTTGCTTTCATGTACTGGCGTGCATAATTAATCTACCCCAGTTTCCGTTTCGGATAGGCCTGTAACTAGACAATGTCTCTGGACCAAGGGATTAAGCCTTATACCTGTTTCTGAAAACTACATAATAAGCATTTGTACCAATTTCCAACCATGATAGAGTGACGGTGCAAAGCCTAGAAAATGCTTGTTTTGCGACTGCCCACGTCACTCGTCTGAAAGAAAGAAGCCGTCGTAAGAATTGGGCAACCTGGACTACCGCAGCCAATTTCCGGAGGAGAAGATTCCATGTCACTGCCCTTCTCTGCCACCAGCTCAGAAGGCGACTAAGGAACTTATAAACACCAGACACGCTTCCTACAGGCGACGAACTTAAGCACCAGACTGCCGACTGAAAGTCTCCAGTGACAATCACTGAACTTTATCTGGGTTCAGTGCTTCAGCGCTGGGCATACCTGTCTGCGGCAACTTTTCTCCATTCTGTGCTTTCTCATTTTTCGCCCATTTTTCGTTTTCCGCGCACAGGATAGCAAACTAGGCTCCAGCCATCAACTTGCCTGCGTTCCTTCACACATCTGGCAACCGTTGTCCTCCTGCTTCGCCAAGCATTCGTTGAAAATTACCGCCTAATTTCAACGCGAAAATGACCACGGGTATGTGGGGAAAAAGATTTTGTACCATGTTACGGGGCTAGGGTTTTATGTACTCTTAAGGTACGAGGAGAAAAAACTCCCTAGGCGCTACGTGTCTTTGAAGTGTGAGGTATTTCTAAAACGAACGTCCCCGTTCACGCGGTTGCCACGAATGTCGCCCGCCGTTCAAAACATGATTTGCAATGCGTTCCAATGCGCGAGGCGTTCGTTTGTGTACGCTTGTTTGCTTTAGTTGTGTCGTCGGACATTGATTCGAAAGGACATGAGACGGGAAGGATCTCCTGAGGATGTTGTTGTACCAAGTGATAAGGTACGCCAGGGTACGTCAGTCACAGGGTACGTATGCAGGGTGTATGCAGGGCACGCCCAGTGCAGGGGAAGAGAATATAGGGGGCAGACAATAGGACAGAAGACGGAAGAGTACGTATGGGAAGGTAGAAAGTCTGACGCGCCGTGGTGGCGAGAATTGTCACTTGCAGGCAGGAGAGCGTAGCTCACACGCCGGAGCACGCAACACCTGAGCCGCACACTGCACAACCCAATTGCTTGGGCTTTGTACACTGCACACCACTCCGTGCCAAGGGGTGCGGCACATCGCACCACAGCCACTGTACACGAGAAGCTTGCGGAAGGCCTTCCCGAGGCTGAAATCGGTGCCCTCGGTGCTGGTATGCCGCCTACAAGACAATCCTTAAACCGAGCAGTTCGTGGGAGTGCGTTTGTTTGGCATGCTTGCTGGCTTGCATGCGTGCTTTTATTAGACACCGCACTTGGTGTAAACGGACAAGCTGCCGTTGTCCGTTGTAAATTTGACTTCTCCTTTCTGGTCGTAACGCGGAGGCCGAGTATAGTGCGCACTCACGAGGAGCTGCGCCCATACGAAGACGAGGTGAATGTAATCGGCGGCGGCGGCGGGCGGCAAACACCAGCCATGAAGAGCGCGCACAAATTATGCCTCCGTCTCTCTTAGGGATAACCACCGTCGAAACTCAAATTAAATAAAATTTGCTCATATATTTCACTTCAAGGGGCGGACAACCAATTTTGGTCGAGTGCATGTCGTCTAGCTCGAAGCCAGCGTTTTCTATACTGGGGTAACCACGAATTTCCGAATAAACAGGTGGAAATCATTTTAATTTTGCAATAAAAATTCTGAAGTCTGAAAAGGTGGTGCCCTGTGACGCCTAAACGTGACAGTACCTCACGTGTTCAAACAATTCCGTCGATTTCCACGCGTGATTCAAAACCCGGATAAAGGAACATGAAAGGTTGCGCATTATTGTTGTTTTAGCCGGGGACAAGCTTTTAAACACCTCTTTTAGCCTCACGCGCAGTTAAAAGTGTGTCGCCGCACGAATCACTGTCACGGTTGCCAGCATTCCTTTTGGCCGCACACGTATGGCTGGTAGACCTAAATATTTCGATTTCATATGACCCACATTTTTACTGATGGATCATCTACGCCTGACTCCAGTTCTTCCGGGCTCTTCATTTCATCAACCGGCCAAGCACTCTCATACCGTCTTGAGCGCCCAACGTCATCTACATCTGCTGAGCTTCATGCCATCAAACAAGCACTTCGCTACATTCTCCGCCAGCAGCCAGCACAGTGGGTAATCTTCACAGATTACCCACTGTTTTCAGGGAAAGAAGCACCTTCTGGTCTCTCCCGGAAAACCAGCACCCATTCCTGCATCATGTCGACCCAACTTTGGCACTGAGGTTACCGGAGCGACTTCCACGTCGGCTCGAGACTTCGCTCCATCGCTTACGTATCAACGCGGCGCTAACACATACCTACCGCTATCACCTTGGCCTAACCTCGAACCCCTATTGTGACTACTACGGTTCACCAGAAACCATCGAGCATATTTTACTGGAGTGCCCTACATACTGTCAAGCAAAGAACAACCTCGCACAGAAGATCGAGTGCCTCAACCACAGTTCCTTCACTTTAAAAGCACTTCTGGGACCATGGCCATCTCCCTCCTCTCAGCGTAAAGTGCTAACCGCATTATTTAAATACCTCAATGACATCGGCGTCGCTGAGCTGATATAGGACCAGACCATCCTTGCACTGTACAACCGTCCATAGACTTTTCACGTGTCGCACTGACGGTCCCCAACGCACACGCTACCTCCTTTTTAAATGCAGAGCATTTCTTTAACTCACGATGTTATGCGTCCGTAACTCGGCGTCCGCACCACGGCAGCTGCGCCCTCTCCCGCACTCCTCCTCGCCCTCAACACGCTTGCAACAACAGGTTCAGCGCGCGCTCCGGCGTTGCAAGCGCCGTAGCAACAGCAGGTGCGGGCGCGTCGTGGCGTGACGGTGGCGTGATAGCGCGCTCTCTCTCCGCCTCCTCTCCCTCTACTGCGTTCGTTGGGAATATAAACCCGGGTGTCGGCGCGTCAGCCGACTAACACTTGACGTTACCTAATACTCGTCTCGTTCTCCCTCTCCCCAATCATACCAACAACAACAACCCTACCACCACCATTACAACACCCATCGCCACCGCCACGCGCGTAACGCCGCTAATGCTCTGCATTTACTCGTGCCCCTCCCGCGGGGGCATGTCGGGGTCTTTTTTTTTTACTTTTTATTTTCTTCTTTCTTTTCTCCCTTCCGCCTTTCTTCCTATTGCAACTTTATTCCCTCCTCCCGTACCCCGCGGAGTAGCATGTCGGCGTTAACATGCCGGCATACCTCTCTGCTTTCCTCTAATAAAGAGCTCTCTCTCTCTCTCTCTCTCTCTCTCTCTCTCTCTCTCTCTCTCTCTCTCTCTCTCTCTCTCTCTATTTCGATTTCCAAATTTCTAGGGCGCTATCACCAAACCGTTTCGGATTAAGGTGTGTTAAGTGACGCCGTTTCAATTTGAGATAAAGAGAATATACTGGGCAAAAATCGTTTGTCTGTCCCTTTAAATTCTCTTTCATTTCCATGTCCTGTACGACAAAGCCTCGCAGGTCATCCTACTTCTCAGAGCGAAATCGCTGATTATTTCTTCAGGGGAGCATATACATGAGGGCCGGTATTTTCGTGAACATATAACCCTGGCTTCCACGTCGTGCGTCGCCTTTCTCCTGGTAAAGAAGTGAACAATGGCACAGAGTCAGTTGCTTCAACCAGCGACGAACTGCACAGTTGGCGGATATAGAAAACGAGGCAGCCGCCGTTGATACCGGGTCAGGAAGTCCTGGTTGCAGTACCAGTGGCGCTCCGCCAGTTTCAAAAGGGGTCAGAAGCTACCCGTGCTTTCAAAAGGACACTTCTACCCGTTCAACGCGTCGGTGACTGCTGCATGCGCCAACATGACTGCTATTCGCAAGCTGATCCTGTGAGCGAAGTAGAGATGTTTTCGCGGGCCTCATAATTGAGGCCGAAATTTAAAGCGTTCTATTAACGCCTATCAAAGCAAAGTGTACGAACGTACGAAAGTCACCCCTACAGGTTCTATAAACAGCATCCGCGGTTCACAAACATTTATTACATAGTTATAGCACGGCCTAGCGTCAATGCTCTACTACCCTCTCATCTGAAAGGTCTGGGGCCTGGGCGGGAGTACTGACCGTGTCGCCATTTGTAGCTAAAATAAATTAAACTACGTTTGTCCACCAAGGTGACTCAACTATCATGCTCTGTGTCACGTATTTCTGGTCCACGGGCAACTTACAGTGAAGTTCTAAAAGCGTCGGCGAAACCTGACGACCCAACCCTCCTGCATGTGTCAGAAGGCCTTCGCTGGAGTTTCGATACAGCCATTTGAAGTCACGTTCGTTCGTTACAAATCTCTCTAGCAGTGGCGAGTTTTACATCATCACGCACATCTGATAATACAAAAAGGCAGTTACGGAATTCTCCGCTTCTTCTGCGCTTGCATGCAGTTCGGAAAGAAGTTCTAATACGAATTCCCTGACGAAAATTCAACCACGTTCGCCGTATAGCCGTTGCAAGTTTCGGTGTGTTCAGAAAAATGTGAACTCGAAAAACGGCCAGCCGGATCTGTCACTCATATTATAATCGATTGATTCTACTACGACGGTCCCCCTCGTTCGGTCGTCTGCAACAACTGGCAGGCGACCGCCTACAGCAACGACTGTTGTTGCAGACGACCGTCTGCAACAACGTTCGAGCAGCTTGTGCTCATCGCCAAATCTTGGGTTCATTGCTCTGCCCTTGGTGAACATGCATGACAGCCGCCGGCTACATCCTTAGCTTTCCGCTGCCATGACATGCACTCTTAAAAAAAAGGTGGTTGCATTCACTAACGGAACACTAACGAGTTACTTGTATTACTATACGCTAGGGAGTAGTAAATGTAGCACTAGTCAGGGTGACTAACTGGCAATAAGCACCTGTACCTTCAATAGTAAAGTCCTAGCGATAACACCCTTTTGAACTACATGTTTTTACAAACTGGCCACGCATAACCTAGTCATAAGCACGACCTTAATCTAGTTTATACTACCTCCTACACCCAGTTAATTTCCTAACCATGCAGCTGCTTGTGGCAGAGCCTACGTACCGTTCAGCGGGCTAGTAAAGTTCGTAAGGAGTTAGGAAATACGGCCGCTACGACCATTTTACGACCTTTTTTTATTAACAAGAGTCTGGGTGCCCTACCCATGAAGCATCGCAGGGAGTCCAGCAGTAAGGTGCCCCGTCGTCGGCCCGCTGCTGCCATCCGGAGGCCACCGAGGCGTCCCGAAGTGCAGAGCCGAACATGGCCGCCAGTCGCAGACGACTGAGCGCCCGGCCCGCAGGGAGGCCGCTGCGGCTGCCAGGACCGCGCTGATCAGGCCCGCTCCGGCTACTCTGCGGGCAATAGAGCATCCCGGTACACTGAGCAAAGCGCACAGCTGTCTCTGCTGTCCATCCTCTGTCTCGAACGGAAGGACACTACCGCTGCTAATGCGAAAGCATTTACCTTTAATTGAACGCACTGCAATTCTTTTCTTTCTTTAGATTTCCAGCTATTGCGACATACTTGGCCATCATGCAGTCAGGGCTATATACAGGAGTAATGTTCTGTTAGTCTCCTTCACGGGTCATGGGACAGGAGCGCATACACGAGGAAAATGTCATGTGGACACCGGCATCATTGTGATCTGCGGCAAGGCTCTGTGTATACGAGCGTCAGGTGAGCTTGGAATTGCTGAGGCAAAGATGGCGTGATGTTGGCAGCAGCCTTTTCGATACTGGCTATTCAACGGATAGCTCGCATTTGTTCTGCAGTTTTCCCGCAGCAAGAAAAAAAAAAGAATATAGAACGGTGAAAAAACCCGTCAGGGCGCAGACATATCGAGGCAGGTACAGATTAACAATAGGCTTGTCATGCACAACGCTTGCTTGTGGCCAAGTGTGCTAGCGTCGATGTGCTTGTGTACGCCGCAAGAAAGAATACGGGGACACAAATTTATTGGTTTAACGAAACACTAGAAGCCTTCTTCGCATATGGGCGGAAGCCTCGGTCAACAGTTGGAAAGCAGCATGGGGATTAGGGTATAAGAAAGCCAACTGAGAGCAGTCCTGCTTCTCGCGTGCTTTCTGTGAGGTGGAGATCCAATAGGGTGGACTGAAAACGGGCCAGGTGTGCTCAGGCAGCGTACTCTGCAGGAGACACCGAGGAAGCAGCACGGGCCGCGTTTCTTCCACCCCTTCAGTCACGCCTCTGCGTACCCGAGACGCCGAGATTCATCACTGCAAGCGGGCAGCGCGTCTACGGACGCCGCTGTGAAAAGCGCTCGCTGGCGTCTGCTGCGACCCAGCTCACTTTCACCGCTGTTTCCATGGCTTGGGGTGGTTGGTACGTAACTTGGAAAGAATACGATAAACGGGACGGGAATGGGAGTCTGCAAGCCTTCGCGCTCCACTCCTCTTCCCCCTGCGTCTTCAATTGACATGTGACACTTGCCCGCAGCGGATTTTACGTGCGCGCTTGATCACAACATAAGGCGTATTTGGTGGGGCGGCAGAATCATAAGAAAATACCTAACCCACAGCGGTGTGCGGTGCAATGAAGACGGCAGTAAAGAAGGGAGAGCAGGATTGAGGGGTTCAGAATAGGGCTCCCCAGCGCACTCTCGGTTTCAGGGCACGTTTTCTGGTTCTGAGGCCTCTTGTAGAGCGGCCAGAACCACAGTGTTCTGCAGCTGTCGTCCCGAGGGTCAGGCACCGCATCCCCACCCTGTACAAAGAGCCCACATATCACCATCGCGCCACCGCCCTCGCTGCTTGTCTAAACCAGGGCGCTGACCTGACAACACTGGTGGCTCTATCGCGCCTCCAACGGCGTACCCTCGTCCGCTTCTACAACCACAGCCAGACTTTCAAGCCGTCCCGCTTGAACTATAGGCCTTATGCAAAATCTGCTGCCCTCTCGCGGCCACCGCGAGCGCGACCGCCATGTTCAAGGGCTCATCTGGAAAGCGGAGCATCGAACTGCAGCGAGTTCCCGGCGATCTATCGTTTCCTGTCGTCCAGGATGCCTACATACTGTTGTGTGCCATGTTGCACACAACGTGGGAACAAGGATGCTCAAGGGGCAAAGGTAAGAATGCTAGAAGTCAAAGTATTAATGTTTATTGCGTGTCGCGCGCGCGTGTGTGCGTGTCGCTCGCGCAGCGAATCGTATTCGTGTAAAATTCGTTCATGTAACAATGACAACAACAAATTATGTCCGTGTGATATGAAAGGGGTTACCAAAGAACTGCCTGCTTGTCTCAATATGCCAGAATTACCTCGCGCTAACGCAGCGGCGATTGCGGACTATACTACTTCGGTGATCGGCGCGAACGCGACCTCGCGCTAACGCAGCGGCGATTGCGGACTACTACTTCGGTGATCGGCGCGAACGCGATCGAAGCTATAAAAAGAATTACAACGAATGCTGAATGGAACTGTCACGATTTAGTCCCGCGTTCGTGAACCTGGGAGGGTAGGGGTACCCTCCAGCCGAGAGACGACATGCAGCGTGCTGGTGGTGACGGTGACTGACCCCCGAGCAGCCGTCCTCGGAGGTGTTTATTGCCCGGCCACACGCAAGGTTGCCCACCGAGCCTGGTGGGGCCACTGAACTTAGCGGCCAACGAATATCAGGGATGGGGGGCGCCACACACTTGTCACACCCCTCACCCCCAAGTTTGTTTGTCCTACACAAACACAAAACACCTGTCCTCCCGGCGAGTACCGGTCCGGAGGTCTCCGCAGTCTCTCACTCCGCCGGAGCACAGGTGTCGAGGCCGTTGTGGCAGCATTAGGTGCTGCCTGTGTCACGCTCGCACCAGCTGTCAGCCTTCCCGGTGTCGAAGGACTTGCGCGTGGTGCCGCAGTGGCGCGAGTAGCACCAGCCCCTGGTGCTGTGCTGGCAGCGGTCGGTGAAGCTGGCTCCCCTTGAAGGAGTCCAGGCTGAGGCAGTGCAGCGGGCCCGTGGCCAGGCAGCCCGGCTGCGCCAGCAGGGGCGCAAGCACCTACTCGGGCGCGTACGGGTCCCCGCACAGCATGCACAGCATCAGCCGCATGTCCAGCCGGGGCCCCGCGACCGCGGGCAGCGCCTGGTAGATGTGCAGCCGCTCGATGCTCTCCACCAGCGCGCACAGCGCCTGCTCCAGCCGCACGGGGTCCAGGCCGCCGCCGTCCACGAAGGGGCACTGCGGGCTCTTGGCCCGGTTGATGCCCTCCTCGCGCAGGAAGTCCCCCTGGCCTGCAAACACCATGACCAGGGGCAGGCTGTGGAAGGGCAGCTGGTCCTCCTGCTCCAGGTTGGCCAGCAGGGTCTTCTCGAGGCTCTCGCGGATGTACTCCAGCCCCAGCTGGCTGGCGTACACGCACAGGCAGCCCTGGGGCAGGGGCTCCGTGCGGAACGAGTTGTGCGGCAGGCCCACGTCGCCGCCGATGATACTGAAGTCCAGCGCGTACTGGGCCTTGTCGTCGAGCCGGAAACCCTGCGGGAGCACCTGCCGCATAGCCTGTGCCACCTGCTGGGCGCTGGCCCTGGCACCCAGCACCACCAGGTGCAGCAGGCGGCCGTTGGTGCCCAGCACCCCGCCGCCGTTGGTGCCGGCCTCTCGCCGGTGCAGCAGCTGCTCGATGACGCCGTCCATGCAGTCGGGCTGGACGGGGTAGTGCTCCCTCTGGCACCTCAATGCTTGCCGCCGTGCCGGTGAATGTCCCCACCTCGGGCTGGAACAGGGCCTCGAACTTGGTCAGGAGGCCGGGGACGTCTGCCACTGCATGCACTGCTTCCTGGTACTCCGGCAGCCTCACGCCCAACGCCTGGATCCAGTTCCGGCCCAGCAGCGTCGGTGACGGCCCCTTGGTCAGGTACAGGGGAAGGGTGGCCTCCCTGTCGCCAAGGCGGACGCTGACCTGGGCTTGACCCTCGACTTGGGCGAGCTGTCCGGAGTAGCTGCGCAGCACGACGCCCGACGCCTCGACGGCCACGCCAGGGAAGGTGCGCTTGAAGGCTTTCCCGGCCATGACCGACACACTGGCCCCTGTGTCCAGCTCCATGGAGATGGGGCGCCCGCAGACTTCGACGGTCAGCCAGTATGGTGGCACCGGCGGCTGCACTGTGGCCGCGTGCCACATGTCGAACATCTGCGGGTCTTCGGCCACGACGTGAAGCCTAGCCGCTGCACCCGAAGCTGCTGCCGCACGCCCCCGCCGCCTACCCTTGCGCCGACTCCCTCGGCCGTGGGCTGGCGCGGAACCTGTGCTCGGCGCCGGCTGCTGCTTCCGTCCGTCCGCCGTCGTCCCCCCTCGGCACGCCCGAGCAATGTGCCCAGTTCGTCCGCACGCGAAGCACTCCGCTTCCGCGAACTGGCACTGTGAAGGGGCGTGGTCACCACCGCAGCGACTGCACCTGCCATGCCGTGCCGCCATCTTGTTCACCGCCGCCTCCGCCGACGGTGCGCCGGCCGCACGCGCTATCTCGCCCGCGTCCTTGGCCGCAGCCTCCATCGCCAGCGCTGCCTTCACGGCGTCGTCCAACGAGGGGTCGGGAAGCTCCAGGAGTCGCGTCTGCATGGCGGGGTCGTTGATGCCGCAGACGAAACGGTCCCGGAGCAGCGAGTCGAGCTGCTCCCCGAAGGCGCAGCCGCTCGCCAACCCTCGCAGCGCTGCGACGAACTGCCCGAGCGTCTCTCCGTCTCGGCGGCTCCGGTTATTGAAGCGAAAACGCTCCATTAGCGTCGACGGAGCCGGGCTGTAGTGCGAGCGTAGCGTCGCGAGCAGCTCACCCAGCGACTTGTCGTGCGGCGTGGCCGGCTTGAGCAGGTCGAGCAGGAGAGCGAAGACGCGGGTCCCGCAGCTGGCCAGGAATATGTCGCGCTGTTTTGCCTCGGGTGTGTCGTTCGCCCGGAAAAACACGCCGACTTGCTCCTCGTAGACCGGCCAGGCGGACCCTTCACCCTCGAACGGCTCGAGCCTCCCGTACAGCGGCATGGCGTAATGGCGGCTGGCTTGAGGGGGCGGTGTCTCGGCGTTCTCGGTGGCGGCGTTCATGGTGGCTTCGGCCGCTCCGCGGGCTTCTTCCCTCGTCGCCAGTGTCAGTGGCGACGAGTGGCGTCAGTGGCGACGTATCCCATCCTCGTCGCCAGTGTCACGATTTAGTCCCGCGTTCGTGAACCTGGGAGGGTAGGGGTACCCTCCAGCCGAGAGACGACATGCAGCGTGCTGGTGGTGACGGTGACTGACCCCCGAGCAGCCGTCCTCGGAGGTGTTTATTGCCCGGCCACACGCAAGGTTGCCCACCGAGCCTGGTGGGGCCACTGAACTTAGCGGCCAACGAATATCAGGGATGGGGGGCGCCACACACTTGTCACAGGAACGGCCAGCGCTCGTGCGTGTAATACTGATAAATTAGCGTTCGTGCTTGCTGGTCCGGTGTTTGAAATTATTTGATCCCTCGGAAGGCAGGAGTGTCAACTGGCTTGAACATAGAGGGTGCAACCGCTGTGTTTACATGCTTTGCGAGTTCAAGGCGAACGTCGCTGCTACAGTTCATGTCCGGACGTACTTTATGTACTGTTTGAAAGATTCCGTTTTTTACATTCTCACAACGAAGAGAAGTTTGCACGCGATGTAAGCATTCTGCGTTCACACCAAATGCAAGGCAAAATGAGTTGGAGTGGTCGCGTGAACGAACTCCGTGCCGAACACGAACCATCGCTTGATCCGCAATTTTTCTTGCCATGAATGACGATTATCTGGCCAAAAGCACACGCAAAAAAAAAAAAACGCTGCGCAAAAAAAGACGCCCTTCTAACGAAAAAAGATACATGGAAAAAGACGCAGTTTAGGTACATTTATTGTATGCCTTAGTTCTGCAATTAGCGCAATAAATGATTACTGAGCATTTTCAGTGCATAATTGAGGAGGTAGAACGAAGGGGAGGAGGGGGTAGCTGTTTCGTAGACATTGTTCTCTGGGGTGTACCACCGTTGTACACTCTCATTTTATCAAGTATTTCTTTGCTACCTTCCTTAAGTGAACCTATCGTATCGTACTTGCGATTACAAGCTAGCACACACTTTCAGTACGGAAAACAAGCTAAAGAGGTTGTTTTTTCCCTCCATGGCAATCATCACATCATCTCATTTTTGCAGGTGTCATTCCACTGCATTCCTGATGGTGAAGAAGCTCGGAAGGTGTTAAGTTCGGGCTCCGCATGTAATTAATGAAGGCCGCCGGTGGCCCATGTATTGGCGTCGCCTCCGCTGGTGGCTACTTTCCCGTGTCCCTTTCATGTAGCCGCGCGGACGCCAAGTTCGGAGCCGCGGAGAGCTGTTGTGCTCGTCCTTTTTTGTGTCAAAGGATGGGGGCGATTAGCCTGAGTGCCTCTGTCGCGTCGAGGGTGGCAGGGTCATTCGGCATAACAAGCTGACGGGCGGCCAGATGATCGTATCTCTTAGTGTTGAAAGCGCGCGCGGTGTAAGTTTGGAAAATCTTCGACTCCTGCGGTGGGCGCTCTTCGTCGACGGGTCGTTCGCCTCGACGATGGTCGCCTCGGCTGGCGGCGTCTTTCCCCGTGGTCTGTTCAGGTGGGCGGCGGCGCCCTTTAGTCTGGGAGGGAATTAGCAACCCTCATTGTCCCGCCGCTCGCGCAGACGCACGCTTCGTGGGAGGCGTCGCGCGGAGGGAGGTCAGCCGCGCGGGGACTGCTCTGGGCCCTCGGCTTGGCTGTTGTGCAGATGCCGCCCGCTGAACGTAATGTGTGTCCACTTAGGCCACATATGTACTGTGTTTGCTTGTCGGGTGCTATGGCGTTCGCGGGAAACGCACTATGAGTGTGTAAGAGAGAGCGTTAGGTCACGTGACCGCAGGTGGGGACATGTATGTGATTGGCTGTTTCCTGTGGCCAATCCATGGTTTGTAATAATTGTTTTGAAAGGTTTTTCTCTCTTTCTTGAACGCCCCCTTTTTGGAGGCGGAGTTTTTGCTATCAAAACCAGAGTGTTGGGTTTTGTCGGGGGTCGGTCGAGAGGGGATCTAGCTTAGTATAGATCTCGGCCGAACAGGCTGCTGCTGTCAGAGTGACAATGTAGCCGTCACCCTGACGTGATGTAAAGTTGGAGTCTTTGTAAATAATGTAAATAAACCTCATATCTAGCAAGGAAGGCAGTCCTCATCCCTCACCCGCTCCAAGCATCGGTCGTCGGTCATCGGAGCGAGTCGAGATCGTCCTCTCGGCTCGCGCATCAAAAGAACATCACTATTTCGCCTCCATCAGTTCGCCAAGAAGATGGAGAGGCGAAATTTAACTGGCGCAGTCGACAGGATGACCACGACCATCGGCTGGAGCTGGTGGGGCATTGCGGAGAGACTCCTTCAACGCAAGGTTCGGCTCCGACCAACGACGAGCCAGACTCCAAGCATCGACGGGGCGACACCTCAGCGGGAGGCCTCGTGAGTTCCGGCTCAGTGCGGCAGCAGCCGCGATTCAACGGCAACGGGGCGACACCTCAGCGGGAGGCCTCGTGGGCTTCGGCCCAGGGCGGCGTAAGCCGCGGTTCAACGGGGCGACACCTCAGCGGGAGGCCTCGGGGGCTTCGGCCCAGGCGGCGTAAGCCGCGGTTCAACGGGGCGACACCTCAGCGGGAGGCCTCGGGGGCTTCGGCCCAGGGCGGCGTAAGCCGCGGTTCAACGGGGCGACACCTCAGCGGGAGGCCTCGGGGGCTTCGGCCCAGGGCGGCGTAAGCCGCGGTTCAACGGGGCGACACCTCAGCGGGAGGCCTCGGGGGCTTCGGCCCAGGGCGGCGTAAGCCGCGGTTCAACGGGGCGACACCTCAGCGGGAGGCCTCGGGGGCTTCGGCCCAGGGCGGCGTAAGCCGCGGTTCAACGGGGCGACACCTCAGCGGGAGGCCTCGGGGGCTTCGGCCCAGGGCGGCGTAAGCCGCGGTTCAACGGGGCGACACCTCAGCGGGAGGCCTCGGGGGCTTCGGCCCAGGGCGGCGTAAGCCGCGGTTCAACGGGGCGACACCTCAGCGGGAGGCCTCGTGGGCTCTGGCCCAGGGAGCACGGCCCCATCCCAGCGGCGAGAGCGGCGCATCGGGTCCACGAGCTGCTGCACCAGCGAAACTTCGACCCGGCCGAACCCGGAGGGGGAACAGGTGGGCCCTGATTTGTTCCTCCGGGTTCACCATGGCCACTATGCTAACGGGATGTCGCGGCACCGACCGGAAGGTTAGTGCCATTGTGCTCGAGATTGAAGAGTTGAGAGCGGAGTTAGCTCTCAGGAATGCGCAGCACGCTTTCGAAAAAGCAAGGCTGGCGGGTAGCAGGGGCGCGGGTAGCTGGTCCGAATGGACAGCTGAAGAGCTTAGCGCTCAGTTAGCCCAAGGGAGAGCGGAGATCGCTTATGAGAAAGCGAAGCTCCGCAGGATCGGTAATCTTGAAGAGGACACCAATGTCTTCACAGTGTTCGTTCCATCATGGGCGTTTCGAACGCCACAGGATAAGGAGAGTAGCTCCGCCCCATGCGCCGACATAGACCCCGCGGCCGACCGCGAGGAGCCCCTCGTGGATGAGCTAATTCCGAGATCGAGCGAATCTGTCGAAGGCATGGTCATCTCGGAGGAGGCAGAGGTAGCACAGCCGTCATGTGAGGGCAGCGGAACGGCGGGCCTAATTGTTGAGCCTGCGTGCGCGAAGCAGGAATGTGCAGGCGGCCCGCGGCGTCTTGCGCGTAGGTCGATTCCGACGGGCGCGAGAACGCGGGACGCGGGGACAGGTGGGGCGGCGCAGGTGCGACATCGTCGTACGCGCTACCGCCGAGTAGGGTGTTCCTTTTCTCCAGGGAGCAGAGGACACCGCGAGCCAAACCAGGGTTCGTGTAGAATCAGCTGGTGGCGCACGAAGCGGAATCAGTTTCCGTGCGACGGTCGGTGTGTGCCGCCGTGGAAAGGAGTGTTGCGCTGAATAGTGTGCAGTGCTAGACAGAAGGGGTCAGTGTTGTTTGGCGCACACTTAGTTGTTAGCGTGTTTTTCTCTGGATGCGTAGGGATCACTCAGAGGACAATTATTGTTAGTTTTACCTGTATTGTAGTTCTCCCCCTTGTTTTTAGTTTTTTTTATTGTGCATGTGTAGGTTGCGTTCATCTGTCGTAAGTCGTGTGATTCGCGAGAAGCGCAGCCTGGCGGTCTTAACGCTGTCTTCCTGAGGAGTAGTGCCGCTGTTACAGCACGGTAGGGAGTTTACCTCTGGGTACAATGGCGAGTGCCTTTCTTTATTTGCGCTCGTTGGCATGTGGTCATGGTGGGCCATGGAATGTGCAGGTAGGGCCCACTGGTGGCGCTTGTGTGCGAACTAGTGTCTGAAGTACTGAAAAGTGAACTTTCAGTACATCGCATGTGGACAGCGAGTGAATCGCAACCGGGACGCACAATCTGTGTCGCATTCCGAAAGAACCGGCGTCCGCGAGTGCGTGAAGAAACGCTGAACTTTCTTTAAACGTTTTGTTATTGGTACAGGAGTAGCCTCATTTTGAGCGTTTGGGTTTTGTTCGGGTGTTTTTTTTTTTTTCTTTCCTTAGAGTGAAAGAATGTTCCTGCATGCGCTTAACGGTTAAGGATGGAGGGTGTCATGAATCCAGTTGTCAAGTTGTAACATTTATACCCTTCGTGGGGTTGGTTGCCTTTAATGGTAGAGGGTGCCACGAGTTTGTTCTCACGGGCCCTGTAGTTGAGCGCCTTCGTTTATTGTTTGATGTTGCGCAAGCCATGGCTAGGCAAAGGCACTGAGTATGCCGTGTTGTATCTGTTTTTGGTGCAGTTGGCCGGCGCGTTGTGCTGTTTGAGTTGGTGTGTAGCGGGTTAATTTTTTTTGTTGTACTGTATTGTACCCGCGTTGTATTGTACTTGCGTAACGGCTTGAGTGTGTTTTTTTTTTAGTTCTGACTCTGCCGTAAGACATAACCTGCAGGAGAGTTAATGTTGTACGTACAGCTAGTGTACGGACAGCATTCTTAGTGCGGAGGTGTTAAGTTCGGGCTCCGCATGTAATTAATGAAGGCCGCCGGTGGCCCATGTATTGGCGTCGCCTCCGCTGGTGGCTACTTTCCCGTGTCCCTTTCATGTAGCCGCGCGGACGCCAAGTTCGGAGCCGCGGAGAGCTGTTGTGCTCGTCCTTTTTTGTGTCAAAGGATGGGGGCGATTAGCCTGAGTGCCTCTGTCGCGTCGAGGGTGGCAGGGTCATTCGGCATAACAAGCTGACGGGCGGCCAGATGATCGTATCTCTTAGTGTTGAAAGCGCGCGCGGTGTAAGTTTGGAAAATCTTCGACTCCTGCGGTGGGCGCTCTTCGTCGACGGGTCGTTCGCCTCGACGATGGTCGCCTCGGCTGGCGGCGTCTTTCCCCGTGGTCTGTTCAGGTGGGCGGCGGCGCCCTTTAGTCTGGGAGGGAATTAGCAACCCTCATTGTCCCGCCGCTCGCGCAGACGCACGCTTCGTGGGAGGCGTCGCGCGGAGGGAGGTCAGCCGCGCGGGGACTGCTCTGGGCCCTCGGCTTGGCTGTTGTGCAGATGCCGCCCGCTGAACGTAATGTGTGTCCACTTAGGCCACATATGTACTGTGTTTGCTTGTCGGGTGCTATGGCGTTCGCGGGAAACGCACTATGAGTGTGTAAGAGAGAGCGTTAGGTCACGTGACCGCAGGTGGGGACATGTATGTGATTGGCTGTTTCCTGTGGCCAATCCATGGTTTGTAATAATTGTTTTGAAAGGTTTTTCTCTCTTTCTTGAACGCCCCCTTTTTGGAGGCGGAGTTTTTGCTATCAAAACCAGAGTGTTGGGTTTTGTCGGGGGTCGGTCGAGAGGGGATCTAGCTTAGTATAGATCTCGGCCGAACAGGCTGCTGCTGTCAGAGTGACAATGTAGCCGTCACCCTGACGTGATGTAAAGTTGGAGTCTTTGTAAATAATGTAAATAAACCTCATATCTAGCAAGGAAGGCAGTCCTCATCCCTCACCCGCTCCAAGCATCGGTCGTCGGTCATCGGAGCGAGTCGAGATCGTCCTCTCGGCTCGCGCATCAAAAGAACATCACTATTTCGCCTCCATCAGTTCGCCAAGAAGATGGAGAGGCGAAATTTAACTGAAGGCATGGCTGATTGCCATGAAAAGGGACCCCCCATTCAATGTCAGGACTGCCAGAGTTTGTTCGCAGCACTTTACTCAAGATGATTTTGTTTACTCAACAAAAAACAAGCGCAAAGTTGAATCGCGGAAGAGCGAGTATTCGTCAATGTTTTTTCGCTTTCATAAGGACGATCACAAAATAAGAAACGCACAAGAAGTGAAACGGAACACGCGTGTTGCGGCTGCCCGAGCGACTGATTTTTCAAAACTTCGATTTGCGTGCGGCACCATTGATGGCTCGGTAAGCTTTAGAATGTAATTCATTCTAGGCACCATTAAAGAACTTCTGCGCAAACTTTAATGCACATACAAATAACAACAAACCAAGAGTACTTCCCCGGCGCACCGTTTCGTCTTCATCGTCGGCAGGCAAACGTACGATTCGGTGGCGAACTTGTAACTGCGCTCCTGGTGCCGTTGCGATTGCGTTTTGGACGCGTAATATGTCTCCGCGAAGCCGGACGGGAACCGGGGCAACGCAGACACGTCCACACACCATTCATCAGTCATTACGTGCGACAACACAGCACGAGACGTGCAGCGAGTCACCAAGAAGCGATAACACGCACGCGCAGCACCTTGTAGCACACGTATCCCCATGGAGGAAAAAAAAGCTTAGGAGAGGCCCCCAGCTATCCCCGCGCATTGGCAAAAGTGTGGAGGAAGTCACGTGTTTTCGGCGGCCATTGTAAGTCGCGTTAGCAACGGCGTCCTAGCAACAGCCCGCCCGCCGTTCGCCAGTCATGGAGGAAAGGCAGCGCCTGCCTTGTCGTCCTATTGCGAAGATTGCTGCTTCGCTTTGCTGCGCTGTGGTCTTGCGGAACTCGAAAAGGATGCTGCGAGTTGCGACAGCTGCGCCGATGTGAATATGTCATTTAATTTCTACTTGCAAGTGCACCTTGTACCGCGTCAAGCTTTTGCTCCGGTCGCGATCACGACGCGCCTATTGAAGTGCAGATATTGTGAACGCGCCGTCCCGTCGTACGAGCGGACACCCGTCAGGTAGATTTTCGGGAAGTGATACACGGTGTGCAGTACGTAGGCGACTTGCAACCGAACGATTCGCAACTCAATTTTTTGGTTATCGCCGCTGCAATATATAGTTTGCTAGGCCGGCAAACGCGGCAGCGCCTTTGCAACTGTTACAAGGTCAATTCCCAGTTGATATAATTCCATCATCCTATTACCTTAGTAGGTGTCCGTCTGTTGACTGGAAGAGTGCTGGATCTGGAATCTGGATCTTTTTGAGGTCTCGCTCTGGATTTCGCTTTTCAACGCTTCATACTGCGAGGTTAGTGTATGAATTAACGTTTACAACTGATATCACCTTGAATTTATTGACACTGAGACAAGTTGAAACTTGGCGAAAAACAGTTTATTGACGCCACCCACCCTCTCCTTTTTTTACTCAATAAAACGTTTCGCCTCCTCCTCCTCCTCCCCCTTCGCAAAAAATTCTATCGAAGGCACGTGCGCGAACAACGGTAAAAACATTTCACAATTTTTTAGCTTGAAATCTGCATGATGTGCTGCTTATCTATATATATAGAACGACCGTTTAATTGACTAGTCATCTCTGGGATTGCCAGTGAAACTGCAACGCAAACTTTGGCACTTTCCAGTCCGGTAGCCGCACGGCGTTGGCCCACTGTTTGCGGCGTTCTCCATCGCTTGGGAACCTATAAACGGCGGCGATTGCAAACAAAGGATGAATGCACACCAATGTACAGCAATACTTGTCAGCGGAATGATGCACTAACCGGTGGAAAGTGACGCCCAATTCATTGGGTACCGATCGCGACTTGCAGCCTGGCACCGAGCATTGCGGCATTGTTAGAGCGAGCCGCTTCGAAAAACTGCTGCGGCCACACTGAAGGCCGTGTAACGGTGTAACCGCGCGTTTAGGTTCGCGGTCACGCGCTGCAAAACGGCCTTCTACCTGCCTATCAGCTGATTTCCGCCGGCTCGGCGCTGGCAGATGCAGACGCAAGAGAGGCGATACAGGACGGAGGAGGCGGAGAAGGTGCACCGAGAGAGAGAGGCAAAAAGAGTCCGCCAATGGCATGGAGGGCCAATGGTCCGCCATTCGACTTACAGAAATGGCGTTTCCGGCTGCGCTGGGTGTGACGTCAGGGCCTCTCCTAAGCTTTTCTTTCCTCCATGCGTATCCCCGACCGGCGCTATCCTTAAACATGGCGTCGAAGCGAGGGTTCGATTCGGCTGCGACAGAGGGCAGCACTTTTGCATAAGGCCTATTGGATTCAACTTTGAAAAACCTCTCTTAACATCCTTTCCGCTGCCTAAACAGTTTACCGTCTTCTTATCTCTCTTTGCTTGTCGTGCCTTTCACAGTGAATGATGCCTCCACTCGTAATTCGGAAACTCCGCGTTGCAATCACTGACTTGTCTCTCAGCACCTCGCCTTGAGTCTTCCGAAACCTGACATTACAGCGTAAACATTCTTAAATTGCGCTTTGTATGCGGCTGCTTTCTTGTTGTGCCTTCGCCTGCTTCGTAAGGCCTTGTGCAAGACGTGCATATTGCTATGAACATAGATGGCTGCTCTATCCAACAATATTGCAAACAAAGAACAAGCAGGCTCCTGGTTCCCGACAACTGTGAAAGTGAAAGACCAATAAGAATTCCAGACCTTGATCCAGGCTGTATCTTATAACGGACGAACATAGAGGCTTACGCTATTGGCGGTGAGCGCGACCACGGGCGGCGCTGCGGAGCGCGCCTTCGTGACGTCGGCTTAGGGATTCTCGCATTTGTCGTCTGCTTCACTCGGGCTCGCTCTCTATGCTGTTTCTTTGCACGCGGTTGAGATTTTGTGCTTGTCCGCAGCAGATCTCGCGAATGAGCAACTTTTTTTTCGTAACAAAAGATTTAAAATAGCGTAAACTAGCTCAAGGCGTGATTTTAAGTATGGTTTTTGATACCACTCCGGAAAAAAAACATTGCCGGCGTCGCCCATGCATTGCTGCGAAGCTGGTAGAGTCGTAGTGCGAGCCCTGCGTGGTCGCTGACTACATCTTGCCGGATCTATAAATAAAGTTCTTCTCTCTCTCAAGCTGGTCCTGTGCGGAGCGCGAAGAGTCGGAGCTAGGCGTCAGCCTCTGTGTTCAGCAGTCTTTCGAACAAAGGTAAAAGCCGCAGGCTGACAAAAGACAACAGCGAAAATGGAAGACCAAAACAAATTCCAGGCCTTCGGGGCTGTCGGCTTTGGTAGAAGGCATTACGATTCCAGCTAATCGCATGTAAGGTAAAACAGATTTGGCAACCTTGCCTAACACTCGAAACTATTGTATCAAGTCACTTTACGTTGTCACGTCATGAAAGTGTGCCGACATGCACTATGGGGCACAAATAATGTAGGTTGATTTCCAAATAACCTGCTGTGTGTATAGGCGCGTGCTGGTTTTCTACCTGGCTTCTAACCAGTATGCAGGCTTATTGAGCAAAACGAGTAACCTGTAAGGCAAACATACAGTAAGACTATGTTTTTTCATATTTGGAGGGATATTTCGGTACATTTGCCACAACCATATCATCCCAATATTCAGACAGGCATTATAGTAAAACTGCACTGAAGAGAGGGAGGACCAGGAGGAGGAGAAAACTTTAACAGTAAAATCGAGCTGGTTAGTGGGCAGGCTCCTCAGTCCAAGACGAGAGAGTAAGATTCATTCTTCAATTCACCGAACGTCATCCCGAGTAGGCCAGGACTTGTTCTTTGCGACTGAAGGGGTTGGAAAACAATAAAGAGCTGTCTGGACATATTCATTGGTTTCAAATTGTGTTATACTGAAAATTGGCATGTATACTATTTATTGCGTTATGTTAGCAAGTATATCAAGTTTTCAACACCGTAATCATGACACAACTTTGCGGGTTGAGATTGAGTTCGTTACGATATCGATGGTTCGATAGAAATTAGGTGCACAAAAGCCGCCTTCGAGTACTGTACATGGACAACGTTATCTGCGCCGTAGCACAGATCTTATTGCATTGAATATTCACACGAACTTTGTGAGCCTCGCAAACATCCCCAAACCTCCTAGGACGTTTAGGACGGCGCAGAAAATGAATGCGTTGGGCACAGAAAAAAAAACGTTCATCTAACAACAACGAATTAAGAAAGAGAAAACACCCGTTTTATTTCCTGCTGTGCGACCCGCTGCTTGATGCGTAGCATTAGACTGCTGAGTCTTCATAAGAGCATCTGAGAAATAGTTAAAGGAAGCCTACGCATTTTGATTACTTATCGAGGAGCTCTGAGCGCTGAAACTCGCAAATACGCTAGATAGGACGAGGGCGAGTTACGTCTGAGCGATGCTCTCTGAAAGTCGTTCTCTCTCTCCTCGTGTGTTGTAAAATTGTGCGGGACAAAGCTTGAAATTATTCAGAGCCGTCAGAATCTGATTGAAAACACGCTTTTTAAAGCACCAAAGCATCAAAGTGGGCGATTTCTAGCAAAGGCACTGCTGCCAGTCAGAACCGGACGACCGCGGCGCGGGTGTAGCAGCGCGGCGAATGTAGCAGACGACAGCGGAGCGGGTCCCTAAGCTGACGTCAGATCTAGGGGGCGCCACTCAAACATCTCACCGCCAATTACGTGTTTTCTCGTTCGAGCAGCCATTGCGACGATTACAGCGTGGCTCTTGCTACGAACGAACCGAGGAGCGCATGCTATATCTTGGCTGCCGAGAGAGAGAAGGCTCTTTATTGAAAAAAAAAAGCAGAGAGTTTTGCCGGCGTTTGCGATCGCCTACATGCTTTCTGTGCTAGGGGTCGGGGATGTAGGGAAAACAGGCCCTAGAGAGGGATATGGGCAGAAAAAAACAAAAACACACAAAAAACGGGCTTGACGGACTATTCTGTAGATTGTGTCACAGAATTCACAATTTTGAAATGTGGCCAATGTTCTCCAAATATGAAAACAAACTTTTTAGAGCCTGACGCTGCTTTGAGGGGCAAGGCCATAGTACTAGGATGGTCTTCAAAGTTACCGGCCCTTGATCTAGGAATCCAATATCTTCAGAAAAACTGGATCTTGGTGCCAAGTAGGCCACACATTCTAATAAAGTATGTTCAGCGGTTTCTATGGAAGAACAGTTATCACAGTACGGGTTGGTCGTCAGTCCGAGGCGAAAAAGGTAACTGTTGGTGTAGGCCGAGTTCAGTCGTAGGCGATGATACAATGTCTCCAGCCTACGAGGGAGCTGTCTTGGAAGTCTTGATGTCAATTCAGGGTCAATCGTATGCAAAAATATTTCGTTATTCGGTTCGTCGGGCCATAGCCGGTTTCTTTCAGTTACTGAAGAGCGATGGGCCATGGTAGAAGCGTATGTTTTTGTAAAGTACACTTTGCGGTATTTCCGGTGGTTAAGGCCCATACGGGCCACTTCATCGGCTTTTTGATTTCCAATAATACCACAGTGGCCAGGGATCCATTTCCATTGGCTGCCGTGTCGTCCTGTTGCCTAACGAGTATTGCGAGAGCTGCGCGACAGCTGCGCGACAGCGTCCCTCTCGGGTAGTTTTCTGTGACACCGAGCTTACGGCCAGTAAGAACAGCTCCGCAGTTAAGTTTTTTTTCCCACGCTGACCGACTACCTGTTCAAGTTCACCAGTCACAAATGAACACTGGTGCGCATCCGTCTTGCCCCACCAACCATAATGTGCCATCAAGAACTATGCCGGACACCCCCTCCCCTCAGGGGAAGGCCATGGTGTGTGTGTGTGTTGCTCCAACGGAACCTCGAGAGACAGCTACAGTGACCGCTACAGTGAAGCTTGAACATTACTTAGTTGTACTACAACTAATT
The DNA here is from genome assembly GCF_048455015.1 of Haemaphysalis longicornis. NCBI lineage: Eukaryota > Metazoa > Arthropoda > Arachnida > Ixodida > Ixodidae > Haemaphysalis > Haemaphysalis longicornis. The sequence goes on from NW_027526241.1 coordinate 136,623, forward strand.
AGTGGCGTCTTTCCCAATCCTACTTTCCATTCCCTACCCACAGGGCTTTATAGCCTCCTCCCTTAAATAAAGTGATTCATTCATTCATGCCACGTTACAGAATGCTCGGAGATATTGCATGGTATGCTTTCACGCTGTCACAGAATGTACGTGTGCAATACACTATAGGGTCGCAGAAATGTAAGGTCGGTTCAAGATAAAAGCCTGTTTTTGGGCGCCTGTCGCGGTCTAATACCAGGTACGAAGGCTTACTGACGCCATCTTGAAGAGGCGAAAACCATGCATATCCCGACAACGTGCCCGTTGAAACTCGGAGGATGGGCGCGCACAGGGCATTATACAACGCATGGTTCATTAAGCAATCGTGTACTTTCAACCTCGCCCGATGTTTCTAGCCATAAAAGAAAGGAATAGCTCACCCTTTTTGCTCGTTTTTTGTTGCTTTAAGGAATTTGTTGTAGAATAATCGACCTTCATCATACCGCTGCACCGCGTTAGTAAATCGTGCGCACACTCCGCCATTGTTTTCGGTCAATTTAAAAGTGGGTTGTTCGACAACAGTAAAAGTCTCAACAAATTAAAATGCAAAAATAGTGTCAAATACTATATTTCTTCAGACCGGACGATAATTTTAACGGTACACATCCCACGGCCATCATTGAGCTTTTTCCCATATATTCGCTACAATGTACATCTGCACTAGGATACGGGAGAGCAATTTTGTTCGGTTCAACAACCTCAATCCGAATTGGCAACAATTTATGGTTGAAAAACCAAGACCTTAATGGAATGCTTGACATATTCTTTCATCCTTTCGGTTTTTATTGTCGAGGCAACCAGCTGGGACACCATTTCTTGAACTGCCTCGCCTTGAATTCCCAAATCGTGTCATGACTGCGTGACGGTTCGTTATGTTAACGAAGGCTGTGGCAGAATTTCGGCGCACAAAATCCTCCTTCCACTATACTGTGGTCAGCGGTGTCTCTGTGTTCTGCGGTGACGTATGTCAATCAATGACAGCTCCCTCTCGCTTCACCCCTGTGTGGCTGTAAGCGTACCCGCGCTCAGAGTACGTTTGGCCAAGGCTAACTAAGCGAACCCTTTAACAAGCCATGAACTTTTTCAACAGGGTTTGGCGTAGTCAATATACACGTAGTAGATTTTTTTTTCAAATGTGAGAACCAGTGCGCAAGGACGCGGCCATCCGTGAGTTATTCCCTTCCAGACACAGCGTCTTCGTCCTCCGGTTTTTACGCTCCAAAAATCGCAAACCGATTGGCCCAGTAATCTACCTCGCTGCGATATCAATGGAGCAGTAATCGATTTTGCGTTTTAGCGTTCCGTGGGTTCCGTATGTTTCGTTTGCAGCGGAACCCGAGAGCGCATGCGCGCGCGGGCACGGCGGGGTGGGCCACCCCTCAGCTGAACGAATGAGCGGGCATGGCGAGGGCCACACGCCCGTCAGCGGCACTCAGCTGGGCTAAAGGAGCGAATGCGCACGTGCCCAGTCAGGCCCCGGCACAAACGGAACACACGGTATGCTAAAACTAACAGCGCCACCGTAACGGCGACTTTCTCAGCAGCGCACCCGCGTGGTCATGTGCTAAGCCTTGCTTGGCTCTGTTGCCGTCGGTCATGGAATCAGTGCAGCAGCAGCAGCAGCAGCAGCATCCGTCCACTTCTCGTGACCCCCGCGGTTCCCGTATCGCGCAGGGCTGCGGCCTCGCGCGTTCCTGTGACGGACAGCGCCTTGGCGCCACCCGCGGGGGGCCAAGGAGAAGCGCGATTCGCCTGCCAGCCGTTCGCCTGCTGCTGCAGGAAGCCCCTCGTCAAGTCCCCGTCCTTATAAATTTGATCGCGCTCGGAGGAGGATGGCTGAGGCACACCTTTATACACGCCGGCACCGCCTCGTAGACGTCGTATTAAAGCGACGCTGCATGTGCCTATAGAGTTCCGGGCAGTTTAGATGCGCGCGAGCAAAAACGCCGTGCGGCAGAGCCGACGTCGTCGCAAATGCACGCCTGAAGACGGCTGTAACTATTATTTTATCAACGCCCCCGCCCCCGTAGAAATAAAAAAGTGATGCGACAATTGGCCGCTAAGATGACTCTGTCTGTACTTCGAGTTTCATTTACTTGTCGTGGTTTGTCCTTTCAATGTGACATTGTAAGCGTTGCACAATTGCCGCCTGCTGTCAATGCATGGGAATTAACGGCACGAGTATGGCTACAGAAGACGGCTGTAGCTTTGGTGTTATGCAAACTTTCTCAACAGTGATTATATGAGAGGTAAGACGACTGTAAGAACACGCCGAGTTTCATTTTCTCCTGATCATTAGGTGGTTCGCAGTAAATGCGTTCGTACCTCTGTTCGATACTCTGTGTCACCTCCGTGTCGTGTGCCAAGCAATGGGTCCTGCAATAGTGCAATAGGTACTAATTTTTTTTTAATTTTTTAATACCACAAGCGTTAGTTTTATTGAAGATTATCGCTCTGCGCCTCCATTCCGCCCAATAAATTTCGGCTGCGGTGCCTCAGTGGCGAAGGCGTTGTGCTGCTAGCCCAAGGACGCGGGTTCCATTCCCGGCCGCGGCGGCTGCTTTTCTGATGTTGACGAACAGCTAAAACGTCCGTGTGTTCGAGATTTCGGCGCACGTTAAGGATCCCCCTCAGGTGGTCAAGATTAATCCTTAGGAGCCCTCCACTACGGCGCGCCTCATCGCCTGTGTAGCATCGGCGCGTTAAACGCCACAATCAATCAATCAATCAATCAATCAATCAATCAATCAATCAATCAATCAATCAATCAATCAATCAATCAATCAATCAATCAATCAATCAATCAATCAATCAATCAATCAATCAATCAATCAATCAATATTTCGAGCAGTGCACGGTTGTCCAACTGGCGACCGTCGGGAGAAGATGCAGGGATTTGGCGAGAGCGAATGAAAATGACCGCCGAGCACAGTTACGACTGGAACCACTAAATAAGCTACGACACTGAAGCATGGCGGCAGCCATTTTGGTGCCTGACCCCAGGGTTGACAGCTGCGGCTGACATTAACGGCCGGTATTGGTCCGGGCGCCGCTTGGCAACCATGACAGCTGTGTTTACTTTTCGAAGATTTACAGACTGCGCGCCGGTGCGTTAGGGTCAGGCTCGGTTACGCTAGCGTAGCTTATTTAGTGACTCTAGGTTAAGCTGAGCAACTAATGAAGCTGCGCTTTTTAAGTGGCTATAGGTTACGCTAGGCCACTGTCGTTTTTTTCCCAGAGGGAAGCGATGCAGGCGTTTTCCACCTTCCCGCCGGTTGAAAAAGCTTAGTACACAGCAGCATGGCATCGCTACTCTGGACGCTTGAAAATTCCCTCTCAGCGTGTCATACAGCTGCACTTCTCTCCGAAAATCACGACTTATCAAAGAGCGCGTGCGCGGCAACACAGAGGCACCAAAATGTCGGCGCCCATGGGTCTTCCCGGGGTAAACAAATGTCACGTGACGCGGTTCGACCAATGGCCACTGTCGACAGCATAGGGGGGGAAAATCCGACTGCCACCTGCTCGTGGTCCCCCCTGCCAGCTGGCTGGGCGAAGGCGGTTTCGGCTGCCTAGCTTTGGTCAGTTGCAACGGCAGCGGTGGGTGGGTGCCAGGTCCCACCCGGTGATGCAAAACCCCAAGGGAGTGGCAGCGACTCCCTGGAACTGTATGGGCCAGTTCCTTGCCCCAGAGCCGATGCTGGACGCGGAGGCAGGCCCGGACAGCCTGGGTGGCTACCGAGGCTGGCTCTGGGAACTTGGCTTAAAAGCGGTTAAAAAGTTCCTGTTTATGGGAACGCCGCAGTCACCCCACGCGGGCACGACTGCTCGCTGCCGATACGAAGGTTCCTGGACAACAGGATCCAGGGCCTTCATTAGGTGCTTATGGTGGCCAATTTCTCTGGCCCTTAGTAGCGAAAGGTCTAGTAGGCGCGCACTAGCTGGAACCGACGAAAGAGGAGATTAGTACCCTCTCCTCGGCGAAAATCCTCGTTCTTAGTATTGGCAGTAGGGAGCCGGTTCCTTTCCACTCGGGTTCGCCTGATTACTGCTGCCCGTACGGGGACCTGCCACCTGGTGGGCAGCAGTTGGCACGGAGAAAACATAAGGGACCTGAGATACCTTGGGGAATACCGAAGGTTCTTCCTTTGGTACAGTATCCAGGTGCACATAATAATCGACAGTCTAACAGGTTTCTCACACCATTCTGTCGGACAGACTACCGGCTCCCGAAACCGAGAACAGACGAGGAGGAGAGTACCCGGGGTTTGCCGAACGTCTTCTTTAGTACTCGGGGGATCCGGCGGGTGTTCGTTGAGCGGCTTAGTAGCGAAACGGGTTGGAGGATAGTGTCGCCACTCCTATGAGGGTTCTCCCTGCTGCCTCGCTATCGGAGCCTGGCTAGACGGAACCTATTGTGGGGTCCGCAAAATTTCAATTGGCAGTCTGATGCCCATCCTGAGCAATCAGGCCTAAATAGGAGTCAGACCTCGATGGATCAGACCTAAAATCTCGCTGTCCCCATTCCCACCCACCTTCCCATAACCCATTCCTATATTCCAACTTACCTTTCCCTACATCCCAACCTCTTCCGCTACCTTCCCAGGGGAGATCAGGGGAGTCTCCCCGGGCCCGCTCTCCTGGCTGTGGGTTCGCTGTGTAGCTTTTTCCCTTTTTGTTTTCCACCTTTGGTGGGTATTTCCTTCTATTCAAAACTCTAGTTGACTTCGGTCCAAGTTTGTTTATTTTCAATTGGCGTCACCCGCGATACGTATGTGGTGCGGGTTGGGCTTTTATTTTATTTTATAGCCCTTTACCTTTGTCGACAGCATAGAACAATGACAGAAAAGGGTGCCGATACTCTCAAACCTCATCTAGTGGCTCTAGTCCCGACCAAGTGCGTATCATTTGTTTATTGGTTCGGCTACGTGGCGACTTGTAGGCTTAAATATGAATAAATGAGTCTAGGTCAATTACAGTTAATTCCAGAGTTTCCCAGGGGAGTAGCGTATTGGGTTCTCTTTTATTTTTTTAACACGAAAGTGTTTTACTCCCGGATACACGAAGATTTCGCTGACGTCATATCCGTCACGGAAGTAACGCCAGTACAACGAAGCAAACGGCCTGTAAAGGGTGCACCCCTGCACGCAGGTTCTTCTTGCGGGAAATCAACCTTTAGTGCTAAAGAGGACGTTATACTTAGGGTTGTCGTTTTGGGGTTTTATATTTTACACGAATGTGTTTTATGCCGCGATACCCCCAGATTTCACTGACGACACATCCGTTACGGACATGACGCCAGTATACCTTTGCCGAAGCGACCCACCAGCAGGACGCTGCTCGCCAAGCACACCCACAAGACAGCCGCCGACCCGCAAATCGTGCTCAGCTGCAGCCTTCGCTGCACATTTCCCTTTCGTGTTTTACCGATTCCTGTGACAGAGAAATCAACCTCATTTTTTAAATCAATAAATGACCTGGCAATCGCGTCACGGTTCCGCTAAGGTTGTTTGCCGATGACTGCGTTGTTCATAGCAGAATCAAACCTGGACACGATTAAGTTAATTTAAACAGCAACCTTCAAAAAATAAAGGATTGGTGCGAAGAGTGGCAAATGACTTTGAACGCAGAAAAAATAGTCTTTATGTCTATAACCAGGAAGAAAGCACCTCCACAATATAATTATCAGATTGACAGTGCTATGCTCAAGCGTGTACAGAAACATAAATATCTTGGCATATGCTTTCCGCCCGGCCTCCGGTGGAACACTTATATTGATTATGTGTGCTCCAAGGCTACCAAGGCATTGTATAGCCTTGGGCGTAACCTTGAAAGCAGCCCACCTGATATTAAGTGCCTAGCTTACAAAACCTGTAGTCAGGCCTATTATCTAGTATTCTAAACTTGCATGATACCCTTACACACAGTTAAACTGCAATAGAATAGCGAAAAAACAGTGACTTAGTTAGTTAGAGATTTGTTTTTAATAAATTTCGCCGGTATCATTCACCTACTGAGCTTTGTAGAACAGCGTGCCTCGATAATTTTGAGACTATAGACTTTATAGCCCCCCTTAAGCGGTCAGTCTATGCTACGCCGCATGTCCCTTTATATGACCCTCTCTTTTTTTTTTCCCTCTTTCACCTACTACTCTTCTTTTTACTACTCATCTGTCTTTTCCCCGTTCCCCTTCCTGCAGAGTAGCATGTCGACGTACCCATGTTGGCAAACCTCTCTGCCTTTCCTCCTTTAATAAAGAGCTTCTCTCTCTCTCTCTCTCTATAGGTCGAGGATTGAGCGTCTGAAATTCCTTTCAAAGTTAATTCGTAATCAATTTAAGCTAAACTATTCAGATTTTTTTCCACGTTAACACACAAGAACATTCGAGACATCGCCATAGTATGTACATACCGCCCCTAGCCGCACGTAAAGACCGTCTTAAGTTTGACTACTTTCCACGTGCTATCGAAGATTGGAATATGTTGCCGGAGTATATAATTGGTTGTTCCTCACTGACGCCATTTGAACAGAATCTAAAAAACGGCTATTTTCTAAATTATAGAGTGACAAATGCCTTTCGCTTAGCTGGGTTTGTGTGTTTGTGTTTGTGTTTGTGCGTGCGAGCGTGCGTGTGTGCGTGTGTGCGTGTGTGTGCGTGTGTTTGCGTGCGTGCGTGCGTGCGTGCGTGCTTTTTGTTGGTCGCATGAGACTGCAATGCGTGTTTTGAAGTTCAAATTTCCACGGCGGTGCAAGAGTGCCACCTCAAATACATCATGTACTGTTGTGCGCGTGTGCATTGCATTGCACGTGTGTTCCATTTTTTCTGTCGTGTATAACTTCGAGCTGCTCCTCGCAACAATACCGAGAAATTTTCTTATGACCTGTCATGTACCTGTCATGCACATTTTTTTCGCAAATATCTTTTGTACTTCCACCCTGTAAGAGCCCACAAACGACTAACAGTATTAATTCATGAATGAAGTGAATAAATAAATGGCTTTATTTCTCGTAAACTTTAGGAAAACAGTACGAAGGACGATGTGAGGAAAAGTTGTTCGCAGCCAGCTTGACCAGCACAAAAAGCCGGTAAACAAGCTGCAAGAGAGCGGGACGAGAAAAAAAAGAGAAAGAAAAAATGATAAAAACGTACAAACAAGAAGCACCCGTGAAATGTAATAAAATTGACATCTTTGTCAACGCATAGCACCAGGGAACGAAAGCGCGAGAACTACAATATCAAGAGATACATACGAAAAAAAAAATACAATCATAGACTGTTGCATACGTTGCTTACGGCTGCTGTGAATTGTGCCTATAGGCCGTTACCAAGCCAGCAACTTCGCCATGAACTTTGGCTGGCCACCGCTATAGGCAAGCATTCGACGTGAAACCATAGAACACAGGGATAAATACGACGAACCCATGATTAGCCCGCCAAAGTAAAGGATGAAACTTAAAAGCAGCAAGCAATGCATCAACGGAGGAAAAATGCTCTGCACTGCCCGGCTCTTCAGTCCTCCAGCATGGGCCGCTGCGGGTTATCACGAGGAGTTATCGGTTCAGCTATCGACGCTCAACTAAAGAACCCGCAAATGCAAAGCTTTAGAATGTTCTGGCCAAAACTTGCTTTTCCGTGTGCTGCCGGCGGGGTCGATACACACGGCACCTGCAGGGCCCCCATGTTTTCAAGATTAAAAAGAAAAACAAAATGAAAGGGAACAAGGAAAGATCGGGGAGAGTTGGCAGAATGCACGTATGTACACGCGGTTGTACAAAACTGCGCACTTGGCGAGGATACGTTCTCCCTCGCAACTCCATTTGTCAGTGCGATCGACGGCGAGCGGCAACAAAAGCGCCGCCTGTACGCTCGTTAATTTACAGCTGTGAAAAGCACTCGATTCCCGGCCCGATGCACCGAGCGGACGTCTGTTTATTAGGCGGCGCGCCGATGTGGATGGACTCCGTCCAATGCGCTTCAGAGATGAACGCAGGCCGTGGGGCTACGTCACCAGCGTCCAGACCTCGCCGCGGAGACCGGTGCGAGGAGGGAGGCCGTGCAGCAAGGTGGTCGGAAGTGAGCCAGTCGAGTCCCGTTAATCGCCGAAGAGCGACGGCGGCCTTGATGGAGCGGCCTTGGCCGCCGAACCCGCTAGCGGAACAACAGCTGTGCGCCGTGCCATTTTAATCTCGCTCCTCCGACGCTCTCCGCCTGAAGTTACTTTAGAACGTCGTCCACTACTTAGATGAAGGGGCCTATGTATACCCACGTCAAATGGTTCACACATCAGATGATTTATGGATATTTTTTTTTTTCCCGACCTGATCTCTTTCCCGTCCTGGACATGATTTGCGGCTTGAGCGGCGTCGAGGCTCAGCACACATCGCACGTGTTGACCGGCTTCCTTTCGTTTGCCGCAATATTTTTCGGGAACTTAAGCCTTTACGTGCTCTGAATGGGACGCCATGCATAGCCCAGTAAAAAGCTACACGCGACAATGTGTCTCGGCCGACGTTCAGCACGACATATACACATTAATCACGCACATATCACACTCACACAACCAACAAATAAATTGGGCAAGAAATGCACGACGAGAGCGATTACAACTTAGTTACCTTAGAAATGCTTCTGCTGTTCTTGCTTTTATAGCCAGAAGCGGAAGTCCTGTGATTGCGTTAGTGGGCTTGTCGCAAAATTCAAATATTTTAGCGATAACTTTAGAATTATGCATTCTAATGTGAGCATTTACAAGTCAGCATGCGGATTTGCAAAAACGTTTTAATCGTCATATGGAGTGTAAAAGTGCTGTAGTTTTTACGTTCAATAATTGATAGAATTTTGTTACTGTCAGTGAATCTAAGTATCAAACAAGCAGCGGTTACTAAGTGCACGGTCTAGACTATTAACGGTTTCCCACTTAGTGGCAGGACCTACGTACCGTTCTGGGGGGTAGTAAAGTTCGTAAGGAGTTAGTAGGTACAGCCGTTACAATCCTTTCACGAGCTTTTTTGTTAAGAGTGTAGAGATTAGCAGACTTGTAGAGGTTGTAGAGATTAGCACTGCAATATCGAATTCGCGTCCCCTACGTTTCTTCTTATTTTTGCGCGAACTGCTCCGACTGGCCGCAATTCACGCGACAGCCTTGGAGGATATGGCCACAAACGAACCCTAAACGAACACGTAGCCCATCATGGAATTTTTCGCCTGCTAAGCTTCCATAGCGAGACATACCTAACCCATCCCAAACTTTGCTTTCCAAACTGAGTAGCCGCGCCGTCCCACTTGATAAATTATTCCGCTACAGATAAAACCCGATCTTACGAAATCACCGGGAACCACGAAATATTTTGCTAAATCAAGAACTTCGTAGAAACGGGACTGTCGTTTTCCAAGCAGTTGATTCCATAAATGTTATGTCAAAAGTGAGGCGCATTCCATCAGGTACCATGACATCGTAATTGCGTTGGCCGCGGCGCTAGCCTGCCGATGATTCAGCAATGAAAATGATAACGATAAAACGCTATGCCTTCGGGAGTAAACGAATTTATTTCTTGGCAAAAAAACGTATCTGTTCCTTTCATTGCAAATGTCGATAAAAGACGATAGTCTTTGTCGACATTTGCCAAGTCAGTGCCTCCCTTCACTTTCGCGCTCACCTCTCATGTTGTTCCACTTGCTTCGCGCGCCTCCCAAGGGAAACACGCTAAAGGTTTGCTCAAGTCAATTTAAATTTACCGCGTTCCACTGCACCAGGCCGGGTGCATCGATGCCAGCGCTGCCATACGCCGGAGACGCGCGTGAATCGAGGCGCCCTACATCAACGTTTATAGAACCTCGTTGCCTTATAACGTGCGTTCCAAGCAGAACGTGGAACCTATCTAGTGGAACCAGTCGTAACTGTTGCCGTTTGATTTCTTAAAATTCCGCCAGAAGCTACAGTGGTGCGGGCGACAGCAGGCGACAGTGTCATTTTTTTTTTCTGCAGTGGATGTAGTATTTCAGTTTGCAAAAATCAAGCATCTATGAATTTTTGAAAATAAAGGAACACTGTAATTGTGTAATAATTTTCTGTCTTATATTTGCGTAATGTCTTGTTCTTGTTCAGCAATGTTGACAAGTATGAGCATATAAACTGGACAGAGATTTGGCTGTGAGTATATAAGACTATTGCGCAGAATTCGCTTCACTTTGGCCGGGTGGCTGAATAGAGTCGCAGACAGACAAAAAGACCGACCGACCGACCGACCGACCGACAGACAGACAGACAGACAGACAGACAGACAGACAGACAGACAGACAGACAAACAAAAAGACAGAAAGATGGACAGACAGAAAGAAAGACAAAAATTTGTGGGTTTAAGCAGCCCAAGAAAGGCTATCGTCTTTAAAAAAGCCTGTGATTTTCGCCGGCGTACGCTTCGTTAGCATTGGGCGGGCAAACTCTTCGTATAGCACGCGAGCGCGTTCAACGCATCCTCGGTTTCTTTGTGAGCCCTAGCCAAGTGCCAGAGCAAGTCAATGGAATGGCATTCATTACCTGGCCCAGAGCGGGCACAGGAGCTTCAGCAGTTTCTGAGTGTCAGCATTCTCTGACACCTCTTGAGTGCCGGAAACTAACTATACGATTTCTGGAACTGCTACGTTTATCTCGTCGAGGTCCGCAAAAACTAAATAGATGCCTCGTTTTTTTGTTTCTGACGTGGCGCAAGGATCTTCGTGGTGTTCGGAAGAAACGCATTCAAAATTGTTTTTTTATAAATTTGTCTGTTTATAGAAACACCTTAACAGAAATTAGAAGGATAAGAATGGGGTGGAGTGCATTCGGCAGGCATTCTCAGATAATGAATGTCACCTTACCATTGTCGCTGAAGAAGAAAGTGTATGACAGCTGCATATTACCGGTACTCACCTACGAGGCAGAAACGTGGAGGCTTACTAAAAAGGTTCAACTTAAATTGAGGACGACTCAGCGAGCAATGGAACGGAAGATGATAGGTGTAACATTAGGGGACAAGAAGAGAGCGGAGTGGGTTAGGGGACAAACGCGTGTTAAGGACATATTAGTAGAAATGAAGAAGAAATGGACGTGGGCAGGGCATGTAATGCGAAGTTTAGATAACCGTTGGTCATTAAGGGTAGCAGAGTGGATCCCTAGAGAAGGCAAGCATTGCAGGGGGCGGCAGAAAGTTAGATGGGCAGATGAGATCAAGAAGTTTGCGGGGATAAATTGGTGGCATTTAGCACAGGACCAGGATAGTTGGAGGACCCGGATAATTGGAGATCTATGGGAGAGGCTTTTGCCCTGCAGTGGGCATAGACAGGCTGGTGGTGGTGGTGATGATGATGATGAAGATGATGATGATTTAAAAAATACCTCGTTTAATAGGGAATGGGAATGGCGCTTAACAAGCGTGAGTGTGGACGATTTTTGGCACGCTTGTTACAAGCGTGACGTGTTTTCACGCTGAAAAATCACGTTTTCTAAGCGTGACTCGCGAGATGCGTAACGCTTGCCAAGCGTGAGTACAAGATATTTTTTGCACGTTTGTTTTAGGCGTGGTGAATTATCACGCTAAGCGTTCACGCTTGCCATCCGTGACTGGCAACCTTCTTAACGCTTAGTGAAGGTGAAAAAGAGGATTGTCTGATTATCCGTATACCTGATGCGGCATTTTCCAGCTGTGTATAAGACGCCACTCTGACCGTCAGAAATCGATTAGAAAGAAAGCTTAAAGAAGACAATAGTTGTTCTGCCGTAATTGTGGTCTGGGTAAATTAAAGCATCCACCAAGCACATAAATACGGAAAAACAAACTTAATCTTATTGTAGCTTTCTTTTTAAATGATCTCTGACGGTCAGAGAGGCGTGTTATACACAGCTGGAGAATGCCGGATCAGGTAAGGACAAATCCTCTATTTCACCTTCACTAAGCGTTACGAAGGTCGCCAGTCCTGCATCGACAAGCCTGACGTTGCGATTACGGCGTTAATTCTTCGTTCTACACGGCCCCAAACTTAGTAGTGTTTGCAGAACAAGGGGGTTTTGGATTGCCGCTAAATTTCGGTTGTGATAATCACAAGTGCCGTTGAAGGCAGTGCAAAACAAGCGTTCATGAAGCATCTTGCACAAGTGCACCTAGGGAATTCCATACCATTAAGCATGTGATGTGCATTCTTTCGGCACCTATACCCATACGTTTGTGAAGAAAATTAAGTGAGGAAGTCTAGTGAAGATTGCTGCAAAGGTTGACATTTTGAACCAAAGTTTAGAGTAAAAGAAATTTAAACAGATTTCGAATTTGAGCGAAACATTTTATTCACAATAACTTACAAGAATGCTCCCGAATAGAGAAATCTGAGAAAGAATGACGGGAACTATAAAATAGGCTCCAGATGAACTGTTGACGCAGCTTTTAGCAGCACGGGAATACTGCTATGACCTTAACTCAGGCGAGGGGTAGTTTCATCGACAAATCGCGCAGAGTTTTTAGCGCCCATGAAATTTCGTCGATGTCATCACTTGTAACTACTACTTGAACGAATCCTAGTAATTGCCTGAAAGAAGACGGATACGTAACGTCCTTTATGTAACACACACGCAATCACAGCAGCAAGGCTTTTTCCAGTGGCGTGTCCAGTTGCAACTTCACGATTTCTCTGGGTTCTGACGCATACCAGCTGCTTCACGTCGCCTCATGCAGTGCACCGGCAAACGATGCCCACGGGTGAAACTTGGCGGCGATAAAAAGCGGCTTCAATCAATGCGTCTGCGCTGTCATACAACACGCAAACTTCTGCCGCGATGTGCAGCACAAACTAGCACATTTTTAATGCGGCCATAAAGCGACGGTTCTGTACAATGGAACACGATTTTCAGTGCTTCGTAATGTGCGCGGCGACTGTGTGAATTCGCGTTCGACAACATTTTTCGTCATTTTCAAAGTGCTCTGCGGAGGGAGGAGAGAGGAGACGGCTCCTTCCCCCGCGGTGTAGCGCCTCCTCGCCTGAGAACGGCCACCGAGGCGAACCGCAAGCGCGGCAGCGAAGTTTACCGCCAACAAGCCAAAGATGCTGAACGCCATACGCCGAGACCGACGGAAACCGGACGGCGAACGAGAGAAACGACTCCCAGCCACACCAACGAGAAACGTACCCCTTCCTTCTTTCTTCTCAACTTCTCAACGGACCGCGTGATCCGTGTCCTACAGAAGCTACATGGAGAACTAGGCCTGACACTAACTAATGCGAAGTTCCAATGTCAATACGTAGATCTCCACAATACACTAAAAACGTCGTTATTCAGAAAATAGTTCAATATATTATCGGAAAAGATATTAGGAAATAATTTGCTCACCTGGATATTCCAAGAGACCGTGCATGACGGCTGACTACCCACTGTAAGAACGCCATCCGGCCGGAAAAGTGGAGTTCGTAGTGAACGGCGCCGTGTGGCGCGAGAATTCCCTGCAGTCGACACTCCTTGTTCTCGCATCAACCGCGCGCCACACCACACCGCCCGGTCAAGGTAAAATCGCCCATCAGATTGTTCCTTCTTCGCCAATTTTTACCACAAAAAGCGAACACTCTGCGCAGTACACACGTGAATGGCAGAAAGACACGACGCACAAACCGCCTGCTTCGGCCGATGCCTCCAACGGCTCTAACTCCGTTTTCCTACCAAAATCGCTGAGGCGAGTGCCACCTTTCAATCCCTTCGCATGACAAAATAAAGAAAAGAAGTGCAAGTCGCAGCAACATGCCGCAGCGAGCCCCACGGCTCCGTTGTGGATATGTATCAGGATATGCATATGTGTGATTAGGAAAGGCGCGATCGCTGGGGCGAGGTTTTTCTTAGCGTGATTTTTACGGTTTACACGCATGCAATCTTGCGTCACGCGTAAAAAAAAATCGAATGTGGGTTTTCTCAACCCGCTTCACGCTCATATCGAAGAAAACCACGCATATTTTGAGTCACTTGGTGCTCAAAACGAAGTTTAGGGTGCAAAGGAGCGTGTTTCACGCTTACTATATGCGTGAAAAAATTTAGAGTGTAGGTTTCCTTCCGTCAGTAGATGACGGAAAGAAGCCTGTCAGAAGGGAAAAGGCTAGGGTGTGTTGGTTCATAGCCACACACAAAACTTACCGCACTAGCAACTCAGGTTGAAGCGAGCACGGGACAAGCGCTAACTTTCAACAATTGGTTCATTGCAGAACCACCGCATATAAACACATCTGTCTAGAAAGAGGACAGAAGGAAAGGGAAAAAATGCGCGCCAATCCACCCTGTGGAGGTGCTTGGAAAGCGAAGCTGTAAACGACACCCATAACGATTACCCATGCGACGCCACTTGAATTCACCCACGTGGCTGTACAAAGAGTGAAACCAGAGGCAAGTGAAATGCGCTTAGCCACACCGTTTATTACTTCAGAGATATTGTAACCTGGCGGCAGGACACATGACAATTGTCATGCCAAGCCCAAACCAGAAGCTGCGGTCTTCCCATAGCCCTACACGACGACATGGATTCCCAGGTGCAGTTTCCTCTCCAGTATACTCACTTAGAAGCTCTATGACTGTACCGACCAAGCGGCAGATGCTTGAACGTTCATTTAAAATAGGACAGAAACAAAGCCAGTAGCGTTGCAACTGGAGAACTCGACAACGAAGGGCCGTTGGAATAGCCTCTATAGGTTGCGTAAAGGGCTCCATCCAGATTTCCGGGAAACCTTTAGGTGGCAGAAATCTCTCAAGGACAATTCTGTTCTTGAAGCTTTAGCATTCGACGGTATTTAGCAGCGGAAATTAAAGATGTTGGCTGAACGACGTCTACGATTGGTTCAGAGAGCGCTATTCTTGCTAGATTGTCAGCGGCTTCAATTAGAGAGATCCCCGCATTTCCAGGAACCCAAAGAAGGTGGACTTTGGGAATGGACAGATACAGACCTGGGGAATGGACTTTTCAGCGGCGTCAAGAATGTGCCCCGTGACCAGTTGGGTTGCTTCCTCTATGTGTAGGTGTGTTATGGATGTGTGGTGTAGTTTAGATGTTTCTGTGAATGTGTTCCAATTAGCTCTCACTTCATTGAACTTCTTGTGGGAAGCGGAACTGTTTCGGCCTATATATGACAGGGAGGTAGGGAAGTGGTCACTACCATACGGGTTGGTGTCCACCTCCCATTCTAGGGAAGGGAAGAGAACTGCTGAGCCGATAGCTAAGTCTAGGTGTGGATAAGTGTTGTGTGCTATGTTATGGTATGGAGGCTGTTTCTTGTTAAATAGGCATGCTCCTGATGATGTTAAGAACCTTTCAATGAGGCGCCCCCGCGCATCTGTTCGAGAAGAGCCCCAGAGTGAGTTGTGTGCATTCAGGTCACCTAATAGTAGATAAGGTTCAGGTAACTGATCTATCAGAGTTTCGAAATCAGAACTTGTTAGCCGATGCTCAGGAGGGATGTATATGGAGCATATTGTTACTAGCCTGTGAAAGATTATCGTTCGGATGGCAACAGCCTCGAGGTTAGTGCTCAGAATGACCGGATGACATGCTAAGGATTTTTGTGCGATTATAGCCACACCACCAGAAGAGGTTGGGCACCCAACTCTGTCCTTTCTGAAAACCAGATTATTGTTGAGGAAGTTGGCATGTTTTCTGTTTAAATGTGTTTCTTGTATGCACATGACACTTGTTTGGTTAGCATGCAGTAACTCGTATACATCATCAAGATTTTTAAAAAGGCCTCTACAGTTCCATTGGATGATATTTTGTCTTCCCATTATAGCCATTTAAGAGCAACTGGAGTTATGTATGAGTGTGTATTCATGTGTTATCTCTCGGGGCTTGTACTCTTGGGAGGGGCTTTTTGGGCCTGTCTGTTGGCTTGGACGTCGAAGGCCGTTCTTTGCGCTGCGATGCAGGCAGATACGGCCCGACGTCCATCTCATCTCCAGATGTCTTGGGTGCGCCCGACAGACTGGGCTCCCTGGACCTGGATGTAGCACCCTTTAGGGCGGTTTTCTCTTCAACCACCACTGCCGAGGGCGTAGTGGGCGCCACGCCCGGGACAGGTGGTGGGGCGAGATTTGGAGAGGGTGTGGTTTCCTCCGTGTCCATTTCCACAGGGCTCTCGGATGTGCTCGAGACCTGTGAGGCAGGAACAGGAGCGACTACGCTCCCATCAGCATGAGTGGCCACCTCAACCACTGCCGGTCCAGCAAGTGGCGTGGTGACCGGGGCGGCTGCCACAGGCAGCCTCGTGGGGGGCGGAGGCGGGAGCAAGTCAGCTGAGCTGTATTGCGTCGCCGCCGAAACCAGGCGCCGCTCCGCCCCCCGGCGAGCAGCGTCGGCGTACCTTCCGGAGCTGAAGAGTGCAAACCTCTTCCGGGCCTCCGGAAAGCTGATGTTTTCATTGACTTTCAATGTGATGATTTGTTTTTCTTGTTTGAATGTTTCACACGATCGTGAATATGCTGCGTGAGGTCCATGGCAGTTAGGGCAGGTGAAGTTGCTTGCGTCGCAGTTGTCTGTGAGATGGTCAGGTTGACCACACTTTGCACATTTTGGTCTCCCCCGGCAAGAGTTTGTACCGTGCCGATACCGCTGGCATTTGTAGCAGCGGCGTGGGTTTGGCACGTACGGGCGCGTGGGACATCGCAAGTAACCTGCCGTCACGAATTCTGGTAGTGGGGTTCTGTCAAAGGTCAAAATTACGTGCTTTGTTTTAATCTCTTTGCTATCTCGTCGTATTGTGATGCGCCGGACTGCTGTGACCCCTTGGTCACGCAGTCCTTCAAGGATGTCGGTTTCGGTTTCGTTGATTAGATCGAGTTCGGAGATGACGCCTTGAGAAGAGTTTAAGGTTCTGTGAGGTGTGATCGTAATTTCTAGACCATCGATGTTAGTTTGTTGAAGGAGCTTATTGGCCTGCTCTTTGTGGCTGACTTCAATGAGCACATCACCAGAAGTAAGTTTTTTCGCCTTGTAGTTTTTTCCAGCAACACTTTCAAGAAACTTTGCAACAAGGAAGACTGATTTTCCACTTACAGGGGTTTCTTTGTCACGAGATTGCATAATGAGGAAGCGAGGAAAGATGTCATTGCTTCGGAGGTCAATGTTCAGAAGAGGTTTGAAAGTTACTTCGGTGCGGGCCCTTTTGAGGACCCGATCATTTGGTTTGGGGGGTTTAGATAATACCATAAGCTATAGTATAAAAGCAGGGGACGGGGGTACTTTCTTCGCTCGGGTTACCCTGATACCGAGAGAGGTCCCGGAGCTCCCTGCGTGGTAAACAGACAGGGAGCCCATCCGCCGGAGCTTGACCTGGGCTCCGACGGCCACCGTTTGAGGCTTCTACCCTTCACCTTTAAACACATCACCACGGTAGGTTACAGTTTATGTTGGGGGCTCGGGATCCGCGGTGTCGCCAACACCGTCACCATGAATACTCAAGGTGCCCCGTGCGGGGAAGAGACCAAGCTAAGTACCGATGAGGATACGCAGGCGGCTGTCAATCCATTTACCTAAATACAGTGTTTGCGTGCCTGACCTGTCGGGTGGTTGTTTGTCGTTTATCAGTAAGGGCCTTCATTGGACCATCCATGCTTGCTGCGATGTTGATGATGATGATGTTTTTTTGTTTAATGGCGCAAGGCCGACGAGGGCAAAGAGCGCCAGGGAAGTTATTTAATGAAAAGAAGTGATTACCACAGAAGGTAGGTATAAAACGTGTAAACTGGACATTGTAAGATCAATAAAGATGATGGTGATGGCTGGTGTACAGAGCCAGATTTCATGATGCGTGATAGGAAATGAGGTTTAAAAACTTGACGTCTGACAAATATTTAAAAACGCGTTTCACAGAAACCATGGCATCGTCACCTAGAAACAGGGATGGGTGTAGGGGAATATGTTGTCTGTACAGTTGTCTGAAGTGTTTGTGTCGTGTTGTGTCAAGTGCCTTGCATTGTATGAGTATGTGGACTACGGATAGGCCCTCCCCACACCTGCTACACAGGGGTCTTGGAGATCCCGTGAGCAGGTGCGAGTGCGTCACATGTGTATGGCCTATCCGTAATCTAGCTAAGGTAACTTCAATGTGCCTGTTGTGTGAGTCAGTTGTGTATTGTCCCAAGTGTGGTTTTATTACGTGTAGTTTGTTGTCTGTCTGTTCGCTCCAGTCTGCTTGCCAAGTTTTACGGAGTTGTTGTCTAATGTGTGGCTTGAGGTCTGTGTACGGTAGTGTTGCCATGTGTACTGTGTTTCGGAGTGCAGCATTGGCGGCCATTTCATCCGCCACTTCATTACCGCCAATGCCAGAATGGCCTGGCACCCAACACACAGTCACCCCAAGGTTTGAGGAATAAGCTACCATAATTGTTTTGAAGACAAGATTAATGACATGGTTTTTTGATGACTTTCCGGATGATAATGCACGGACGACGCTCAACGAATCTGTATAAGTGACGAATGTAGGAATACGATGTTCAACTATGTCACTTACAACCAGAAATATGCCATATCCTTCTGCCGTAAAAATACTTGTATTAACATTCATTGTTCTACATGCTTCAAAATTGGGCCCATGCGCAGCACAAGACACCGCAGTGGACGTTTTAGATGCATCGCTGAAAAACTCTGCAGCCTTGTATTTATCCTGTATATACATGAAATGCTGCAAAATCCCACTTTTTGGTGTCCTGTTCCTATTGTATTTTAAGAAAGACAAGTCACATGCAACAGGACGAAGATGCCATGGTGCTACAAGATCGGTGATAGATGACTTGAATGTGTCTACAAAGGAGACCTCATGAATAGTGACCTCGTCCCTTACTCTGAGCGAGAAGGGAACAGGAATGGATGGGCGATTTAAAAAGAGCTTTGATGTGGATGTATCATTAAAACCGGTTTAAAAGGATGATTGTCCATTGATGAAATTTTAGAGGCATATAACAAGTCAACATAGGTTCGCTGGTGTGATAAGCACCATTTGTCACACTCTGCGTAAAGACTCTGTACAGGGCTCGTACGGAATGCGCCACAAGAGAGGCGAAGCCCCAAGTGAAGCACTGGGTCGAGCATTGTAAGTGCTGTTTTAGTGGCTGACCCATACACAACACTCCCATAGTCCAATCTAGACCCCACTAGGCTTCTGAAAATACGTAACAGGAGTTGCTTATCCGTTCCATACGACTGGTGGGACAAGATTTTAAGAATGTTGAGAGCCTTTAGACATTTATGTTTCAATTGTTTAATGTGAGGGATGAACGTAAGCCTTTCATCCAACACCACACCTAAAAACTTGTGTTCCTTCCTCACAGGAATCGATACGCCATTAAGGATAATGTCTGGGTCCGGATGGATCCCACGCCTCCTGGAGAAGACAACACAGGTGCTTTTTTCTGGGTTAAGTTTAAAACCGTTCTTGTCTGCCCAGCTGGCAAGTTTTTTGACACCGAGCTGGACTTGACGCTCACAGATGGACATATTACATGATTTAAAAGATACCTGGATGTCGTCTACATACATTGAATAAGAAATTGTAGGTGGCAGTGCCTTCCCAAGGGAGTTCATCTTAACTATGAACAGAGTGCAGCTTAGCACTCCACCTTGCGGAACGCCGTTTTCTTGCACATGAACTCTTGAGAGTGCGCTACCTACTCTCACGCGAAACGTTCTTTCGGACAAATAACTAGCAAGGGTGTTGAGCATATGGCCCGAAACACCGAAAGACTTTAGGTCACAGAGGATCCCGTAACGCCAAGCGGTGTCATAGGCCTTCTCAAGGTCAAAAAATACCGTTGTGCAAAACTGCTTGTGAATGAAGGCGTCCTTTATATAGGACTCGAGCGCGACGAGTAGGTCGTTGGTGGACCGCCCCGCCCTGAAGCCTGCCTGGCAGCTCTCGAGAAGACCATTGTACTCGAGAAAGTACATGAGTCCCCTGTTTATCATCTTCTCGAGGAGCTTGCACAGGCAGCTTGTGAGGGCGATGGGCCGATAGCTAGCGGGAGAGGAAGGGTCCTTTCCTTCCTTCAGGAAAGCCACTACTATGGCCTCTCTCCAAGAGCGAGGAATGTGCCCCGAAAGCCATATGTTGTTGTATAGATGTAGGAGTGTTTCAAGAGTGTCTGGGTGTAGGTGTTGTATCATGGTGTATGTGATTTTGTCTGCACCTGGAGCTGAAGGCTTACATGCGTTCATAGCAACCTTCAGCTCATGAATTGAAAAAGGAGAATTGTAAGAAGTGTGCGACTTGTTGTTATCACGCAGGGACTTCTTTTCTACAGATCTCTTGTGTTTCATGAACGTTTTTGTGTAGTGTGCTGAACTGGACACGTGTTCGAAGTGTTGTGCAAGTGCGTTAGCCTGGTCTTCCAGTGTGTCCCCTGTTGTACTAACAAGGGGCAGGCTGTGTGTCTGTTGTCCTTTTAGTTTTCGTATTCGTGTCCAGACTTTGTGTGTGTCGGTGTATGAGTTGATGGAAGTGAGGAAGGTGCGCCAACTCTCCCTTTTCGCCTCACGACGCACTCGCTTCCCAAGAGCCTTTGCCCGTTTAAACGAAATGAGGTTATCTGACGTGGGGTACCGGCGAAGGATACCCCACGCCTTGTTCTGGGCCTCTCGCGCCCGCCTGCAGTCCTCGTTCCACCAGGGCCTCCTTGGGTTGCGGGACGCACTGGAGGCCTGGGGCATGGACTTTTCGGCGGCGTCGACTATGTGCGCCGTGACGAGTTGGGCTGCTTCCTCAACGTGTAGGTGTTTTATGGTTGTGTGGTGTAGTTTAGATGTTTCTGTGAATGTACTCCAGTTTGGTTTTGATTCATTAAACCTGTTATGGGAAGATGGACTGCATGGGCCTTTACCTATGTATGTTAGGGATGTGGGGAAGTGGTCACTACCATATGGGTCCGTGCCCACGCCCCACTCAAGACATGGAAAGAGAATTGCAGAACCAATAGCCAAGTCGAGATGTGAGTACGTATTATGTCCTAAGTTATGGTATGTAGGCTGTTTTTGGTTGAAAAGGCATGCTCCTGAAGATGTAAGAAATTTCTCTATCAGGCGACCTCGGGCATCCGTTCTGGAGGAGCCCCAAAGAGAGTTGTGTGCATTAAGGTCGCCTGTTAGGATGTACGGTTCGGGCAGCTGGTCGACCAGCGCCTCGAAGTCAGAGCTCAAAAGTGTGACATCAGGAGGAATGTATATGAAGCATACCGTTATCAACCTATTAAAAATTATTGTGCGTATTGCTACAGCCTCACGGACGGTGTTGAGAGCGACAGTGTGGCATGCTAGGGATTTCCGGGCTATTATGGCTACACCGCCCGAAGAGTGTGTGCAGCCATCCCTGTCCTTTCTGAAGACCATGTACCTATTTAAGAAATTTGTGTGCTTGGAATTCAAATGCGTCTCCTGAAGACACATCACACTTGGCTGATTAGCATGCAGTATTTCGTATACATCGTCAAGATTTTTAAGAAGGCCTCTACAGTTCCATTGAATTATGTTTTCTCTTCCCATTATTTAGTGTGAGAGGTACTGGAGTGTGTGTGTTTGTTTATGTGTCGTCTTTCGGGGCTGTGACTCTCGCCTTTTTTGGCTTGTCGGGAGGCTTTGGCGTCGGGACGCGTTCCTTGCGCTGCGTTGCAGGCAGGAACGGCCCGACATCCATCTCGTCGTCGGATGTCCGAGGGGTGCCCGACGGACCGGGCCCCCTGGACTTGGCCCCCCCTCGGGAGCCCTTCGTTTGAGCCGCCACCGCCGAGGGCGTCCGGGGCGCCAGAGGTGGCACAGGCGGTGCGGTGGCGGTGGGAATCGGTGCGGGGCCCGTGGTGTCCATCACCTCTGTACCCTCCAACGCACTGGAGGGCGGGGAGACAGAGGCGGGAGCGGCACCGGTCCCGACGGAAGAGGTTGCCACCACAACCGCTGCTGCCTCAGCAAGCGGCGTGGTGGCGGGTTGGGCTGCCAGAGGCAACCCAGGGGGGTGCGGGCGAGGGACCAGGTCAGACTCGCTGAACTGGGTCCCTGTGGAAACGAGACGCCGCTCCGCCCCCCGGCGAGCCGCGTCGGCGTACCTCCCCAGGGGGAAAGAGGCGAACCTCTTTCGCGCCTCTGGGAAGGTGATGTTTTCAGTGACTTTGATGTTGATGATTTTCTTTTCTAGTTGAAATTTTTCGCACTTGCGGGAGTATGCCGCATGCGGCCCCCCGCAGTTTACACAAGTGAGAGTTTCGGCTGAGCAGTTCTCGCTCGGATGATCGTGCGCCGCGCACTTTGCACACGTCGTTCGGCCACGGCAAGAGTTCGTACCATGCCCGAACCGCTGGCACTTAAAACAGCGCCGCGGGTTCGGGATGTACGGACGGATGGAGCAACAGATAAAACCTGCATTTATGTATTGTGGAAGAATTGCGCGGTCGAAAGTCAAGATAATGTGTTTGGTGGGAATCTCCTTGTCGTCTCTGCGGATGGTGATGCGTCTCACGGCAGTGACGCCCTGATCCTTCAAGCCGGCAAGGAGATCCGCATCCGTTTCGTTCAAGAGATCCGTCTCGGATATCACACCTTGCGAGCTGTTGAGGCTCCGATGGGGTGTGACCCTGATGTCTAGATCAGCCAGTCTAGTCTGAGCTAGAAGCTTCGTGGACTGCTGCTTGTCATTTACCTCGATTAGTAGTTCACCAGACCTTTGTTTTTTGCACTTATATGATTTTCCTAGTATGGCTTCAAGATATTTTGCGATCAAGAAGACTGACTGAGATGCAAGAGGGTGGGTTGGATTGAGGGACTCCATGACAAGAAATCGAGAGTAATGATCTGGTTCAGGAAATGTCAAAGATGGCAATGAAGGAAAAGATACTTCGGTGCGGCCCCTTTTCAGGGACCGATCACGTTTGGGGGGGGGGGGGGGGGTTTGAAAATGCCATATAGCATATTATAAAAGCAGGGAGACGGGGGTACTTTCTTCTTTGACCTTACCCTGGTAGCCAAAGAGGTCCCGGAGCTCCCTGCCTGGTGAACAGACAGGGAGCCCATCCGCCGGAGCTTGACCTGGGCTCCGACGGCCACCGTTCGTGGTTTCTAACCCTCCACCTATAAACACATCGCCACGGTTGGATCCAGCTTATGTTTGGGGGCTCGGGGTCCGCGGTATCGCCAGTACCGTCACCAAGATTGCTCAAGGTGCCCCGTGCGGGGCTTGCTGCGATGTTGCCACAGCAGGTTGTTTGTTTGAACGGCCCTAGCATGACGAGCAAGACGCGGGTTCTCCTCCTCTCAATTTCTGTGCACCCAAAGACTGATGGGTGACGTTCACTGCGCGTGTAGGGAGGATGACCGGTCTGCCTGTGATCAGCGCTATGATTCGAGCGCCACGGTCCTCAGAGACATCATTAGCGAGTACGGCCTAGCTGATGTAGGAAACGCTAAAAGAAGCACTGTTCACTACGCACATCTTCAACCCTTTTCTGGTGCCCGCCTGGACCAAACTGACATTTCCGCACGAAAGTGCCCTCTTGCGCGATCGTCTTGTCACGCCGATATTTTTTTAGTAATCACTGTATGGTCTCTGCTCGGATTGGACCACGGGGCTGGCGTGCTCCGCTGATTTTTTGGGAAATGTGGAAAATATACACTAGCTTACTTTCTAGTGAACATTTCTAGCACAGAGCAGCTGTTCGCTTAAATGAGTTTAAATTGATTTTAAGTTGAAAATCGTGGGTGGCTATAGACCGATATTTCGTTGTGTAGTGTGTCCATTGCAAAATATTTGCTAAAGTGTTTGGAACACAAGCAGCAGCTCATAATTAGAAGTCTAATATAACAGGCTCCCATCAAACATGTGGAATTCGAGGACGGAGGTTCAGACGATTGTTAACATTGCTCGTTCAGTACTAGAATGCGTAACAAATAGGGCTGGGCAGGTTTAACTTTTTCAAATCGACTTTGCTAAAACTTGTGACAGGGTTAGCCATCCTTTCTTATATTTGCCGTTCTCGAGGCCGCTGGGATTGGGAACATTTTAAACGTATACGCAACCAAATCTGTAAAACCAGGTTAACCGTAAAAGGCAAGTTCTTTACCCATGAAATCCTCCGAACGGCAGCTTTCCCATTATCACCCTTTTATTTGGTCTGTCGCTGTGTATTAATTCTGCAAAGCAGCGTCATACATGGTCATTCTTTGTCAAGTTAGAGTTTTAGCCTACGCGGATGGCCTTGCATCTCTCCGTTCAGACAAAAGAAGCGTTTTGGAGGCAGCGGTTTTGTAATGCGTCTGGAGCCGAGGTAAACCTTTAGAAGCCAAGAGTATTTTAGATAGGCTGGTGGGGCTCGCAATAGCGGCATCTAGGAGGCATAACACGAGATTCAAAAATTTTACACTATATCAGTACTGCAACGGCGGGCCTCATTGGACTGCGGCGCTTATGCATGTGAAGCGCAAAACGCTGCCATGGATGGGCCTGGAGATGTCGATATTTGCGCGGGCTGAAGTCTACAAAGCATTTCTATAGCCTCGAAGCTTTTTAATGTTATGCAAGTCCTTAGCTAGCCCTTAGCTGTAACATTTCTTTTGCTGATTTCAAAGTGACACTTTTAAAGACGATTTTGTTTTCATGGGCATTGCTGCTGTGCATTGCTATATATTATGCTATATTATGCTCTAGTTCTTGGTTGACTCGGATCATCTATAAAAGTCTCAGTAGTGTGTAATAAATGTATAGCTGCGTTTTTACAAAGACTGTTTTTTAACCACTCTGTTTTACCAGATGAGTGCATGAAGCGCCTGTCTTGCTGAGGGTGCGAGATATGCCCAAGGGGGCTCGGGTTTCCTCAAGTGAAAGCTGTTCACTTTTTGCCTGAGCCTACCCGCATCACTGTGGTGCAAATAAAACTGGTTTGATTTTATTTGATTTGATTCGACATAAGGTCCAAGCGTGCCATAGAGTGTTCGCTACTTTCTTGTGGTAGTCCAAGCCGGAGCCAGTGCGCCGGAATAACCTTTTCCGCCCTTTAACGTCCAGTTCGTTTGTTTGTACACCAGCTTGTCTCGCGTTTCTTCATTTTTAAAACGGCTGATCATCTGTTTTTAACGTTATCAGTTCAATGTCTCTTGAGTGCGCATTTGCCACTTTTCCATTCCATTTATCCATTTATTTTAGACAATTCAAAACTGCCTTGGATGGCATGGCAAAAGGCAAACAAAACTGCCTGGCGGGGCCCTGCCACCAGTAACAATCAGAGGAGCAGGGGGATCACGAGGAACAACAATGAGAGGAAGAAGATAACAAAAATAAACAAACAAAACAAAAATACAAAAAGCGAGTTATATCCTTTCGCCAAAATAAAATAAAAGGTGCACACTGGCGTAATCATACCAGAACAAAAATATGGAGATTTGCGCCTACCTATCGCGAAAATTCTAGGCAACCTCGGGGCTTTCTTAAAGAGATTGCTGACACCTTCAAGTTCCTCGCTGTGTTGTTTTTTCCCCTAGAACACATATTACAAACTCTCCAGGTTGGACTTGAGGCGTCTATTCTCCCTTCCCAATTACCGTCAACCAGTCATAATGTTTTTTGATACAAGTGGGTTGCAGCGTGTCAACCGCATGAGCATTCAGGCTGCTGCAAAAACATTATTTTTTAAGTTGCATCTACGTTGCCTGTTAAACCGTGGCCCAAATATAAAGGGGTATTTGTTCCTTGGCCTGTAGACTGCCGTTTGTGCAACCAACACGAGACAATACACTATTGCTTTGTTTTGTGCCTCCGTAAACCTCCACTTCTTCGTCAGCTGGTTCGGTGGCCATCCGCACGTGTGGATTGTGAAGGGATCGTCTAGGGCGCGGCGGACCTGTGGCGCGCCGGTCGCCACACGACGGTGGCGATGGGAGCTCCTCACGAGGCACACGCTCACGTACGCTCTCTACCTTTTTTAACGCGAAAGTGTTTTATTTCGGGATTCATGAAGATTTCACTTACGTCATATCCGTCCCGGAAGTGACGCCAGTACAACGAAGCAAGCGGCCTGTAAAGGGTGCACCCCTGTACACAGGGTATTCTTGCGGGGAAGCAACCCTTAGTATTAAGAGTACGTTATACTTTGGGTTGTTCGTTTTCAGGTGATATAGTTTAACACGACCGTGTTTTATCTCGAGATACATCAAGATTTAACTGACATCATTTCTGTGATGGAAATGACACCAGTACACCTTTGCCGAAGCTACCCGGCACCAGGACGTCGCTGGCCAAGCACACCCACAAGAAAGCCGCCGACCCGCAAATCATGCTCAGCTGCAGATTTCGCTGCACATTTCACTTTCGTCTTTTACCGATTACTGTGACAGAGGAATCAATCAGTTTTTTTTTTTGCTAACACCACTGCGCGAAAGCCGTGTAAGGCGCTTCGCGTCGACGCAGTTTTTTTTTGTATTTTTTACGAACGGTAACGTACCAAGCTCAAGTTTAAACAGCTCTGCTGCTGTGTTGGCAGGCATCGATGAAATCTAAACTTCATCGTTGGCTTTATCATTGGTGGAGGTTCGGACGTACTGCTACTCGGTGACGGTGGGGGATGGGTCGTCGTCGGACGAGGCCGATTGCTGGTCTCTTCCAAAGTGGGATGAATTTAGAAAAGATAAAAGGGTCGAACTTGCGATTTCAGGTGTCCCATTTAAGAACAGCTCGTTTTTACGGCATTTACTCGAGTTGCTTCTGAAATCAAAGTTTGATCTTCTCGAGAGATTGGTGGTAGTAGGAAGTGGCGTGCCAGGCGTGTTATGAATCAGGTGCTTGTTCAATATGGCAAGCTCTCTGAGATGTCTGGGACCGAATGCATATACGGGAAAGCCGTAAGACCGTCAGCCGTGTGCGACGGCGCTAGCAAGCTTGAGCCGAGCGTTCTGGTGCGAGCCCCCGTGTTCACTGGATAGACGGGTTATTAAGTGCAAGGTGGAGCACCAAGCTGTCTGAAGACGAAGGATCCATGTAGTCGGGATATCTCAGCTACTAATCTGGAGGCCCAGTAATTTGACGATACCCTTTCTTGACTCAAAATCGATTGGCGATGTTCAAGTGTAGTATTTGGTCAGCATTGGTCGAGCTCTTGCCGTCGACGCTGAGAAATTCGGCCTGGTAGGGGCATAATTGCATCTTGAATTCATAGAGGGTGTGCTCGAAGCCTGAATAGATTCTTTTGAATCATAATGAGCAGCCTCGGTCCACACAAATATATCATCTTATAGAAGGCGAAACGGGCCGCTGAGTACATTTCAAGGGTGCGGCCTACATCATTCATGGCAAGGTTGAAAAGTAGAGGCCCCAATATTGAACCTTGGGGAACTCCTCAGTCAAAGTTGTAGACATTCGGCGTTGCGTCCTTGGCGTTAAGACGAATGAGTCGGGGCGTTAGGAAGCTGCGAATCCACATCTGAGACGTCTGACTGGGGAAGGAAGCGGTTAATTCTCTCAAAATGCCTTCTTGGTGACGTTGTCAAGCACTTTGTGCATATCGAGGGCCAGGACGTAGTCAGGTCGGCTTTTTCGGGATGTCCGGTTTATGGCTTGACGTGATCAGGGGTGCCTGCATTTGGGTGAAATACCGTGAGGGGCGTGTGGAACCATCCTGTGGGTACCAAGTGGTTTTGAAGTCTCTTGTTGATGAACCGCTGTTGTTGATGAACTTTAAATAACGGGGCTTAATGCGATGGGTCGGAGATTCTCAGGTTTGAGAGAATCCTTGCTAGGTTTCGGGATTGGTTGGATGATCGCCATTCTTAGTGGTCAGAGACTTACTGAGATTCCTAGATTGATTAATGAGAGTTAAGAGGACCGTTTGACCATCTGAATGGAAGATTTCGGAGGCCTTGCCGTTCAATTCAATCGTGGCCCGGTGCAGATTTCGGTTTTACTTCGGAGAAACTTATCTGCGGCTCGCCCGTGCTGAATGGAGAATGGTGAATGGATATCACCACCCCTCGCAAGGGGCGTGATGATATCAATTTTGGGCAGCGGTGGGGGGGTCGAGCTGTAAGCCGTGGCGTGAGGGAAGAGGGTCTTGATAACAGTTCCCTCCACTTGAGAGTATAAATAATGGAGGCACATTTCTTCTAGAATTGTCAGTTTTGTTTTTGCCCACCAATTCAGACCTCGAAACAGGCTCTGCAGACGTCAGAGACATCGATCTTGTCCAAGTCGTTCACAGCTATTACGCCAGTTTCCAGATTGAAGGGTTTTTGATATTCACTTTTTAGTGACATTTTAGCCTCATGAGGTCATGATGACGTTTCCCGCCTTTTTTGTACTGTTTGGTAAGACGTTGAGCGGTACGAAGCAGTTTGTGTATGTGGCCGTCCGGGTTTTCGACCTCAACTCTGCTTACTCTTACTGTCCCCGTGGCAAAGATGCGCACTTCGGTCAAAGAACAACAATCCCGGACATAAAACTCGGACTACGTACAGTAACATCAACTGTGATCTTTTTCGCTCACATCTGCGAATGAAAATAATTTCAACACGCTGAGTGTATAATAGTCTCACATAAACAAAGTATACGTGTCACGTAATATATTGTATTGACGGCACGACCATCTGCATTCAGCACCACTATCATCGTCATGAACGAACGCCACCATAATCAGCGGTGCCTGGGATGAGCTGTGCCACGTGACACAAGAGATCGGACATGTCTTCGCGCCTGGGCGCGTGTCCGGGTCGCCACTTCTAGGGAGGAGCCGTGGACTCAGTAGAACAGAGGTGGCTTCCTACATTTATTACTGATGCACACGTCTGGCCACAACTGGCGATGACAAGCGACCACCCAGGAACGCAGACAAGTTCGATCTATTGTTTCGCGTAGGACAGCTCAGCCCTGGCACCGCTGACCATGATGGTGGCGTTCGCTTATGATGATGTATGTGTCTAGGCGAAGGGACAACAGTAAAAAAATTGCCGAATATTATTGCCGTACATCCACATTCCTAGCGCCATTTTCCCCCCGGTCGATTAAAGAGTGGAACGCCCTACCCGACACTGTTGTTGCCGCCCCCACTGAACTGTTTTCCGCTGCACTCTGGCAGCACTTGCGCACGAGCACAACATGACTTGAATGGGTATTTTTTGCTCTTTTACTGTACTGCTGTTATCTGCATTTATCCGTTGTGTCCGGTATAATCTCTGTATGTGAAGACCTGGCACCACTTTAGCACGGTCACATAATCTAAAACGTGTTTCTTTTTGTTTTTTTTTAGTGTGTCACTGTCGCCTGTTATTTGCGCTGATTTTTCTTTTGTTTTCTTTTTTTGCTTGTTACCATTATGCCGTGCGTGTGATTCTTTGTGTTTATTTTTCTGTATCACACCCCCCTACAACAATGCCTTTTGGCGAATGTAGGTATGTTAATAAATAAATAAATAAATAAATAAATAAATAAATAAATAAATAAATAAATAAATAAATAAAATAAATGACAGTGGCGCTGAATGCAGATGTTGGTGCTGCCACTACAGTATGCGACATGTGTATGCTACCTTGTGATGCTGACACATCAAGTTAACGACAAATAAACAAAAAATTCGTGCGCACAATACGATGAGTGGAAGGCTTCGTAGATCCTAAGCAGGCGCACAAAAACTGAAGTTAACATTAAGAAGCAAAATCAACAGGTGGGCACATTCGCACAAAGGGAAATCAGCGGAAATGCCACAGTATAGCAGCAAACATCGCAAAATCGTGCCATCTATGGTCGCGCCACCAGATTTCCGCTTGTATACATATCCTGGCCGGCTTGCGCGCCCGGAGGTCACATACAGATAAGCAGGCGTTCGGTGGCGATTGTGGATGCGTCAGTATTTACCTAATTTGGACAAACGCTGGGTGTCATGTGGGGACTGAGTCAGGAGTCTTACGAAACGACAGAACAAAGCCCCCTCCCCTGCCCAACTGTGTAACGCCCTGCATTTACACAAAAATGAAAAATTGCCGGAGTGAACATATTTGATCTTTATAATAGCGTAAACGAGCTAAGTGGTTAAAAGAAATCTGAAAAAAAAACAAAACAAAAGTAAAATGATAAAACTGAAGTTACAAAATCAGCAATACGGATCTTGTACACCTCCATAAAAAATTCCAAAATAACAACGACCGAAAATAACGAGGAACACACATTAAGAAAGCGGACGAACCGTGTTATGGGTGTTACCGTGTTACCGTGTTACTGCATTTGCCCAAAAATGCGTAATTTGCGTTTGTAACACGATGATTGGTTATAATAACATACATGAACAGAACGGAATTTTAAGGAACAAAAACTACAAAGAAATAAAAAAAAGTATTTAAAAGTCGTAAAAGTTCAGCTACGAAATCACAATTGCGCATCTTGCACGCCTCCCCAAATGAGGATGAAAATAAAGAACGACCGGGACATAATGACGCAAACACGACTACAAAAGTCGTGAAAATGGACCAACCGCGTGTAATGCCCTGTATTTGCTCCAAAATGCGTGATTTGCGGGGTTAACACATTCAATCGTTACAATAACGTAAATGGGCATAATTGCTAGCGTGAAATTGAAGAAAACTTAAAAATAGAAAAATGGAAATACTGCAGAATTATAAAAGCTTACTTAAGAAATCAAAATTAGGGACCTTGGGCACCTACCTCCAAAAACGAAGACGAAAACAAAAGAAGTCCGGGAGAGAATGTCGGGAACAGGAATAAAAAAATCGCAAAAATTAACCAACTGCAATCCGCCTTGCTTCTGTACAGCAATCTACGATGGCAGAGTAGTTGTTATAATCGATTGTGGGGTTTAACGCGCCCAGGCTCTACCTGTCGCGGATAGCGACGGAAGAAAGGAGCCAGACATCCGGTCGCCCTTTCGCTGCGCTCATCAGGAACCAACTGCCCCAAGCACGAGGAGCGAGCTATGCCCGTACCCGCGTGCCCGTGCAGCCCTGCCTCTTTTATTCATTATCCACAACACACTCGTCGCGCTTCCAATGTGCGCATGAGCAGAAGTATGAGGTCGAGGCCGATGCGCAAATGTACCCATGTGCGATGCTGACAACAGGCGTTCGGAGGCGCACTACGAAGTCCAGCAGGGGAGAAGGGGCATAAGTCGAGGGGAAAGAAAGAGTACTCGTATAGAGCATCGTGAACATGCGTGCACAGGCACATGCCTCAGGAACGATGATGGTGTCAGCTGATGGTGTGGCGTCCGGGAGCTTCCCAGGCAGCGCAGCGAAAGGGCGACCGGCTCCCTTCTCGCGTCGCTTTCCGCGACATTCTGGTACAGAACCCCGGGAGGAACGGCGCAGCGCATCTTCAAGGCTTGCAAGGCCCGGAAACTCCTGGTTGGGATTCCCTCATCTCAGAGGCCTTGCCCTTGGGCGGCGCCCGCCGTGGCTCGACGCTCCACGCCACCCACACTGAACCCGGAGACGTCGCAGAGGACGCGGGCCAGCTGCTACGGCTCAGAGACACCCTCCGAGTGCAGATTTCCGACCTAGTCAAAGCGACAGACCGCGCATTGGAGCAGCGCCCTGTGAAACCAGGCACGCTGAGAACCCTCTACGAATCCGCCCAGAAAAAACAGATCACCCTCGTACAGCTCGACAATCAAGTCAGAAACCTATTGGATACTGATGACTACACAAAGGAATATGAGGAACCTGATTTATACCTCGGAATGATTTTCCGAATTATTTTCCTGCTTTGAGACACGTTATCAAAAAATAGGCTACGTTTGCACAACCCCGCAAGACAGTAAAGTCAAGACATCGTGGAGACCCCCTGAAACCGTCACTGAAGGTGGATCCCTCCGAACGACACGCAGCATTCCACTCGCTTCTCCAGTTGCCTTTAAAGCAGCCTTTGTCCCTGCCAGCGAATCGCTGACAGCAGCCACCCTGGAGGCAGCCACTAAGTCTTCGGTATGCGTCGCAGACTCAGCATCTTGTGTCGTTCTGCAGCCGCTGAGCGAGCTCATACCCCAGGGAAATGAAGAGGTCGCCGAACTAGGAACAGAACCCTTCGAGTGTGCGAAGGAGCATTCAGTTCTGGCTGCTCTGGATTCAGATAGTGCCAACGTGAAAACCAAATCGAATTGTTGCAGGGCACGGAAGGTTAGATACAGGGACAGAGGACAACATATGAGTGCTCGAGCTGAGGTCCTTGCGTTAGCTACAGCTGACTTTCAACGACGAAGAGGGCAACCATTCTCACGAAGGAGGGCGATGCGGACTACTGTTCACTCTTACCGAAGGAAACGGCGACCGAATTACGTGGAACCAAAGTCAATCCGGCGTTTCCAAGAACCCCGACCCAAGAATCCAAGAATCCAAATCCCCGGATCCAAGTTTTGGCGGGCTTTCGTTGCCCGCGTTCAACAGAGCCGTTACTATACTCGGTGACAACTTAAGAACGGCACCGGAAGCTGCCGCTGTGCCTTATCACCGTAGCCGGATGTTTATCCGCGCGGCGCAAGTAGGTCGTTCCTGGGAATATTTTGAACATGGCGTGAGCCGTTCCCGCGATTTTTTTTTCTAATTCATATGCTTATAAACGACTCCAGTGACGATAAACAAACTGCGTGAGAGAAGGCAGACGATATCACGCATTCATAGCTAACCCCTTTCAGAACGCGCGCGCACTGACGTCACGGGTCCGGCGCTTTGGCGGAGTGATACACTACATGAGGTGGTGCCGTTCTTGAGTTGTAACCGAGTATAGGAAGCGACACCACACCTCAAAGCACCGTTGGAGAAGGATGTGGCTGAGGGGATGAGACCGACCGGACGAAACGATCACAACTAGAATGCTGAACTCGCCGTCATTTATTTTTCTGGTGTTTCCTCTGCAGGTTATCTGCATGTCTTCTGAAGAACCATTGTCGCGGGCGGGAGTATGTTGAGGAAAGAAGAAGACGACGAGCTTGTGTAGTACTATCACCGTCATTGGCGATAGGGGAGAAGAAGAGGCGTTCTGAGCGGTGCCATGGCCCGGGGCCCAGTTCCTCAACACTATCCGGGCTATGAGGAGCGCCGTAGCGGAAGACTCTGCGGCCGGATTAATTTTGACCACCGGGGGATCTTTAGTGTGCGGCCAAATCTCGACACACTGGCGTTTTGTAATCGTTATAATTGGGAGAACGGAATCAAAAAACGAAAATGCAAATGCAGGAAAAATATAGGTTCATTTACAAAATCAAAATTATGGATCTAGCACGCCTCCCGCCAAACGAAAGATAAATTAAAAGTAAAGACGACTGGGAAAGCATGACGAGAACACAACTACAAAAATGGCGACAACGACCCCACCGTGTAACGCGCTGAATTTGCACAAAAATGCATAATTTGGGAAGTTGACACATTTAATCTTTATGATACGCAAACGGAGACTATTGGTCAAATTGAAAAGCCTAAAAGATAAAAGTAGACAATTCTAACAATTGTGGACGTGAGCTTCCTAAAAAAAAATATAGATCTTGCACATTTCACGCAAACAGCAAAGATGGAAATAAACCAGTTAGACAAATAACAACGGAAACCCGAATAAAAAACCGCAAAACCGGACAAGCCGAGAAACGCCCTGCATTTGCCTAGAAATGCGCAGTTTGGGGATTATGACATACCTAATCGTTATAATAACGGAAGTTAACATAACTAGTAGAAGGGAATTTAAAAGAAAACAAGAAATACCAATAAATTTTTTAAATTAAAATCTTTTGTTACGAAGTCAAAGTGATAGATCCTGTGCACTGTGCACCTTCCCCAAAAAGCGAAGACGAGAATAAAGAAGACCGGAAAAGAATGGCAAAACACTACAAAAATGGTAAAAACGGATCAACCGTGTATTTGCGCAAAAATGCGTAACTGGCGGAGAAAAGGCAGGCAGTAGCTACCACAGCGTAAATGTACATAATTCGGAAAAATAAACAAAAGAAAACTATAAAAAAGCAAAATAAACCAACTTATTCGGCTACTTGTAGCAAAATCGGGCTGTAAATAATTCACAATAAAGACAACGGCTTAAGAATGCTACGCGTTAGTAGACAATTCTCAGAATTACCGTAGGTTGTTTTACATCCACCGAATCATTTCAACATCTACGGGACATCATTATTCCACAGTGGAGAATTTCATCTCATGTGCGAGCGGATCGTTTCTCGCGCACCTGGCCGCGACAAGGAAATGTGTGCTCGAATGTGCAACAGAAAAGTGGCAAGGAAATACTGGTACATTACAGCAAGAAGTACGCTGGACCAATGAAAGGCGTGCCTTAGCAGTGTTATTTTGTGAGAATAATTGTGAAATTCCACGCAGCAGTCGCGTCACCCAAACTTGGAAGACATACGAACAGACTGGGGATCCCACCCCTGTACACTTTTCCCGTAAACGAGCTCGACAGCGCCGTATTTTCGCGCGTATAACCCGCCCCTGCATGTAACCCCCACCCCTTACCTTCCGTGGTCGAATAAAAAAACGCAGTGTCTAGAGTTACGTCCGACGGAACCCAAAATCGAAAACTAGAGTTACGTCCGACGGAACTTTAAGCCAGTTTCTGAAGTTACGTCCGACGGAACTCAGAATTGAAAACTAGGGTTACGTCCGACGTAACTTTAAGCCAGTTTCTAGAGTTACGTCCGACGTAACCCAAAATTGAAAACTAGGGTTACGTCCGACGGAACTTTAGGCCCGTTTCTAGAGTTACGTCCGACGGAACTTTAGGCCAATGTTTTGAGTTACGTCCGGCATAACGTAAAGCACAAAAAATTTACAGCTCTTCAAGACTCTTGAACCAATTTACATGGTTCAAGAGTAATTAATAGGGTTGGGTGTCAGTTAATATTTCAACCCGATTAATTGGCATCGATTAATTCGATTATGCATAGATTATTCGGTTGCGTGGTTTTTTTTTAGAAAAAAATGACCAAAAATAATCCTGTAGTAGTACTTATCAGATCAATATGCTCATACACTTGTTCAGACACATTCCGGATGAGGTAAGTATGTCATCATCATGGCGCATGATGCGGACGCAACGCTTATCAGCTCGTTCGTCACTCACATTTTTTCTAGAAACAGGAACATCAGCGCCCGCCATGAGTGCCGATGGCGCCAATTAATCGCGTTTTTCTTACTACAGAAATAGTTTATACAACGGCAAAACGGTATGTATAATTGCCCACTGGTCGTTTTTTGTACCGTGTATATTTGTAATTTTTATTTGAAATTTTGCCCTGTACCATGAAATATTATTATCGATGAAATATTATTGAGTAGCTATTTTCCCGTCTGTTTTCGGTTTTAATCACTGCCATCTTTTCGCATACTGGCATCGTTTTGTGTCTTGACGTAAGGCGGGTTATTTGAACACGAATATGATACTCGACATGCTTGCGTATAATTTCAACATGACATTTTTCTTTCTGTTGCTCAGAAGCTTGAACTGGTTAAAACAATTAATCGTGACTAAGGCATTAATCGATTAATCGGAAGGTTAATCGATCAATTACCTACCACTAATAATAAATAATTGATTAGTGATAATAAAGCGAATGCCCTGGTACTCCTTTATTTCTT
This sequence comes from Haemaphysalis longicornis, assembly GCF_048455015.1. Classification (NCBI taxonomy): domain Eukaryota; kingdom Metazoa; phylum Arthropoda; class Arachnida; order Ixodida; family Ixodidae; genus Haemaphysalis; species Haemaphysalis longicornis. The sequence continues at coordinate 172,245 of NW_027526241.1, forward strand.
CACAGAATTAAAAATGTCGATACATTTTAGTTAACTGATCTGGCTGATTAATGAAAAACGTATTTTATCAAAGTCGCTACTATTATGGGCAGAGTGGGTGGTTTTTACTCCCATTTGTGATATGGAGCAAACAGTCACTTTATATTCCGATGCCAGCAAAATGATATTGAAGTGAAAAGCTGAAATTTTCTCTTGAAGGAAATGGTTCGCACATATTCGTCCAGGCACTAAAAACACCCAAGCTTAATTTTTGCATGTACATTTTACGGAGATTACATAGGTGGGCATGCAGTAGATGGGAAACCACGCAGTAAACTTTATAAATGTTGGATATGGAAAGAAGTCTACAAGGACTAGTACAAAAAATTTTTGAATTATTTAATTGAAAAATCCATCAACCCAGCCGGGATTCGAACCTACAGCGCTGCATCGTACATCGTACGTCGTGTATCGTACAAGTGACAGATTACATGGAGCGTCATGGTATTTGGTGCTGTTAGCTGTAATTTTTTTTTAATGCTCTAAGTTCGCCGGACGTAACTCAGAACATTGGCCTAAAGTTCCGTCGGACGTAACTATAGAAACTGGCTTAAAGTTACGTCGGACGTAACCCTAGTATTCAATTCTGGGTTCCGTCGGACGTAACTCTAGAAACTGGCTTAAAGTTCCGTCGGACGTAACTCTAGTTTTCAATTTTGGGTTCCGTCGGACGTAACTCTAGACACTGCGATAAAAAAAAATGTACCCCCGCGCATTGCCCGCAGATCTTATACATGAAAGGCTGGACCAAGGCTACTACTCAAGCAACATGGTACATTTGTTTATGCAAAAGAACAATTACCCAGCTGACTAGGTAACTTGTTGACTTGCCAGGAGGAATAAACGTTTAAATTGAGCAGTCAATGTTGCTGGGTTGACCGTCAGGTGGGGGACCTCCTTACTTTGGGAAGCCCTGGGTCTTGGCTGCCTGTCTCGCCCGGTCTACCAGATGTTGGTGATATATATCCGGGTTGGAGCTGGTCAACCGACCCTCCCACGGCTCAAATGAGGAATCTGGGTTTGGGGCAAGGGATGGCGTGTAGCGGCACTTCCATACCATGTGGTAGAGAGTGCATGGCTGTATGCAGAATTTACAAGTATATTTGTACAATGTCGGATGTATTGAGTGTATTAATGTACCATATGGAAGTGTGTTAGTTTGGAGCTGTCTGTAGATGACCTTGTCTTCGGGAGACAAGTTTAGAAGTGAAGGCGGAAAGGCTCTTCGTTCCAAGCGGTAGTAGGCTGAATTGATACAGTGTTGATTTGTACGTGGAGAATGAGCACTGTCAATGGAATAAGAGTGGCGTAGTCGCTATTGTGGCTGCAGGGGCATCCCGGCCCAACGAGCATTGCGGTGAAGCTGCACCAAAATAAATGCCTCGCATATAATCCACGCCTTTCCATTACCTCTGAAATTTTCGCATTTTGGTGTGGGTTCCACGCACGAAAATACGGTATTCCCACACGTGCTGGAAGTGGAGATGAGATGAAGTACGCGCGGCAGTCAATCCCGTGCTTTCGGCAGCCGCAGACACGATCCCGTTTTGTTCAAAACAATCCCTTCAGTCAGTGTTCTGCCCAATCGCAAAGCGAACTGAGGGCATTTCCGCACCACCAACGACAGGAAGGAGAAGAACCACTGGCTCGGCTGGTTCTTTTCAAAGCGCATGTCCATAAAAATGGTGACTTACGGGCGTGGGTGAAGGGCCGTCTGCTTGAAGGTGCGCGCAACGCCGCTGATACGCGAACCATCCGCACTAGCACAGCACCGGCGCGACTCTGCCACCGCTCCGAGGCGGTGGTCGTGCTTGCGTACGGTCACGTGGCGTCGACCGGTCAGCAGCAGCAGCGGCCGCCGCGTGTCCTCCTCCTCCTCCTCCTGCGTGACGAGCGCCGAGGGATGCTGCGGATGAGGTAGCGACCGGTGTATTTCGCGATGAACCGTATGCAAGCCAAGGACGGCCGTCGCTTATCCCGCGCAGCGCGACATCCCGGTGCGTTTCGCGCAGCAATTCAGCGACGAAATGTGACTCGCAATGCGCGCATTTTTAGGCCACGGCATGGAAACACCCACCCGAACCCCGTGGCCCGCAGTCACTTGTATCCGGAAATATTCTCAAATAAATGCACGCACTCCGGCCACCGCGCAGACCTCACGCATACGTTTATCAGGCCTATACAACAGAAAGCATGGCGGCGAGACTACTAAATAATTTTAACACATGTACGGCACTTAGTACAAGCAGAATCGAGAGATACGCGGCACTTTCAATAATAAACAGAACTCATTACAAACAAAAAGTGAAAAAAAAAAACACCACGCTTACGTAAACACTAAAGAGCGGCACAAAAAGTAAGAAAGAAATATATGCGTTATAGTAGAGATGCTACGTAGACAATCTTTATAACAAAACTACGTCAAGCAAACACGCCCGTGTCACGAGATTTGGGCGCACGTTAAAGATCCCCAGGGGGTCAAAATTAATCTGGAACCCTCCACTACGGCGCGCCTCATCGCCTGTGTAGCGTTGGTGCGTTAAGACCCATAATCACTATAACACTTATAGCAAACTTAGAGCCTTCCTGGCAATAACTAAATTGCATCGGTAAAGCAGACAAAAAACGACATACAAAGGATTTCTCTGCGTCAGGGCGAATGAGTTTATTGCTCTCTCTCTCTCTCTCTCTATGCCGTTTTAATGTCCTGAATCGGTCGGCCAATGCACGTATGTTTGCATCGATAGCGCATCTGCCCGACCTGTCGACGCGATAAGACTGTAACTATCTGCTTTCCTGTGTTTGCGAGAAGCTGTTATCAATTGCGTTTGTTCGAGCAGGAGATTGGCACACGCCGGGCTATCGGCGAACAGGAAGGGAAGGGAGCGGCGATGTAAAGCAGTAATCAATGGGGAGCTTCCGTTGAGCGAGTGATTTGAGACAGGTCGGCACGACGGAAAACACTCACCACACGCATAATGCGTCGACGCAAAGCTTGTATGACATCCGCATGTGACAGTTGGCGCTGTGCGTCGCCGCATGTCTTGGCTGTCGTGTGTAGTCTTCCTATCCTGACCCGCAAAGTGGGTAACAATGCTCCAACTATCTCAGGTTCTGCCTACCGCGGTGCTACCGAGCCCGACGACGCGGGTTCGATTCCCGATCGCGGCGGCCGCTTTTCTGATGGAGGCGAAAAGCGAAAACGCCGGCGTGTTAGAGATTTCGGCGGACCTTAAATATCCCCAAGTGGTCAAAATTATTCCCGAGCACTCCAGTACGGCGTGCCTCGCCGCCAGTGTAGCGTCGGTGCATTAAACGTCGTAATCAATCAATCACATTCTGCCTGTTCTGTTCATTTTAGACTGCACTCTCACAAAAGCAGCGAGAGCAAAATGAATGTCGTTATCGTCGGCGGTTCTCTAAATGAGGGCGAATAACATTTGCATGAAGCTATTCAAGCACAAATCTCTAATAATAATAATATTAGTATTCATTATCATTCATAATTTGCTTTTTACTGGGTAGGTTTCGTGGTTGCCCGGCAAACACAGCTGCGAGTGAGAGTAGGTATATATAGTTGCTAGGTAAAAACACATCCGTAGGTTATGAAATTGTAGAAAAATAATGAAGCTAGTAAATTTTGAACAAATCTGGGCTCGCGGCTAGGCGGCTCCCACATTACGTATAACATAAATCTGCTGGAACGGCTCAAAACACATTGTGCACCGCAATACTGCAGCGCACTTACATGCACACACGATTTAATATATTTCCTACAAGTACAAAATCTCGTGACGTGTAACCGTAAAAACTAGAAATAAAATCGCAATACTTCGATTCCCGGCCGCGGCGGCCGCTTTTCTGATGGAGGCGAAAAGCGGAAACGCCCGTGTGTTCCAGATATCGGCGCACGTCAAATATCCCCAGTTGCTCAAAATTAACCCGGAGCCCTCCACTGCGGCGCGCGTCGGCGCGTTAAAACTAATAAGCAATAAATAAAAAACACCAGTACGTTACGTTTTAACCAACAACCAACGAGTTCTGCGCGCCTCCCGGACAATGGGTCAGGGAACCCGAATTGGTTTCGTTTTATTGCGTTAGCAATAGACAGGTTATACCGACAATAATAGTGAGGGCGCCGCTCTATGAACTCAAGAGAAAGCGAGTGGACTTCAGAATTTCTAGCTCTACCGTTCCAAGTCCGCGTCTATTAAGTTCGCACCCGTTCAACTCCACCTCGGCCCCCTCGGTCTGTCCTCGGGCCCCTTTTTGTATCGTGAGCTACACTGGCCGAGGTTGAGCAGTTTCGCGTGGCTCCTGGAGAGCCGTGCTGCGCATGCGTGAGGAGCAGTGACGTGACACGGCGCACAGAACGTTCCTCGCTGCCCGGCGCCTCTCACACACCCCACGCGCCCAGCGTCTTCGCCGACCTCCGTTCCGCACGTGACGGCGCGGTCCACTCGATGATCATGCGAGGGGTGGCCGGGTGTGGAACCGATGGCTCGTGCGTCGCTGCAACACCGGCGTGCGCCTGTAGAACCAGCTTAGCTCTGGGGCGATTGGTGACGCTGCGCCGGAGCCGCTTGATAAATATACATGTGTCCCATAATGCGTGCACCGTGTGGGTGTCATTGAAGCAGCAGTAAGCATGATAATGAAGCTAATCCTGGACAACCAGGAACGCCAAGAATAACCAGCTGAACCTTAGCTCAGGCTACGGATATCCTGGCATAGCCGAGCTAAGCCACTGCTAATTTTTTCCTAATATATTCTTACGGAGCAGGGAAAAGGCCTATTTACAAGTTATATGCAGATAATTTACAAGGAAGATTCAGGCAGGCAGCTAGGTCGTCCTGCTCGTGCACTCGGTGGTTCGCCAGTGCGTCTTCTTCTTTCTCGACGGCTGGCAAGGCTGCCCACACAACCATGACGCATACCCACTTTGGGTGGATCGAGTCTCTCGTATCTTTGCGTGTCGAGTCTCTCGACAGTAAACGGTTATCTCAGTTTTCTAATAACCACCATGTGGCAATATGTTAACGACGTACTCATAACCGTATCTTGAAGCCCGATTTCGCGATGTTTCGCACAGTTACTCGCCTTTCTATTCAAGCGCTGTTCGTTCCAAAATGACCTTAACCGTGTGATCTTTGGATGATGCGGTTTAACGCCACTAAACACTAACTTGTGTGACTTAAACACAGGCGTAATTCCGTGCTTTGTTTGCACGTAATCGCCAAATATAACGTTGAGAAGCTTAATCATATCAATATATTGTCGTCACCTTACCCTAGGATAGTCACTGGCGTGCATATATCGCCAACGTCATGTCATCTGCGAATAAATCCGTGGGTTTTTAAAGCAACATTTGGGTCACGCCTAGCAGGACGTAAAACTTCTCGCGCACAAATTTTTGGTCATATTCATACCAAAAGTAGGATTAGCAGCGCCCAACAGGAATCCACATTATTCAAATTACTTACATTAGCGCATCATGCCTTTAACGCGAAACTGGTCTTCTCAGACTTTCTGTGCGTCGCCGCTGTGTGTCAGCTCTTGTATGCTTCACAGTTTCTTAACAGCTTCCTCGACGTGCATGCTACATCAACACTCCTCCCCAAATGGTGCGCTTTTGCCTTTGTTGGCTTTGTGCCAGTAAAACGAAGCAACCATCTTCGTCACCCCACCCAAGTGCGTACCATGCCGCACTGCCTACACGCATCAAATTTCCCGCTCACGTGCTCGCAGTACCCCTTCGGCCGCCTTATTTTTCCAGGGGGCTTCCGTCAACTCCGAGTCCGACACGCCAAACAGGTGCCATATATACCAAGAGTGGACGACCCCATGATTCCCTGTCATGCCGAGGAAACATTACTCCCCTGTGGAAGTTCGCAAAAGAATCAGGCGCAACCCGAATAATTTAGGGCCTGGAGGAGCCCTGCACCTTCTCCCAAACAACGCCCTCCCTTCTTAGGTCACTGGCCACCCCGTTGCCCAATATTGATTGATTGATTCAAACCTTTATTGGGGCAAACGGGAGGCCCGGAGGTCGTGCATGGGGAAATAGGAAGTGAAGGAATGGGGGAGTGGCAAAGGTCTTCGTCACACAACTGAATGCCCCTTCTTTGATCACTCATTTTGCCTCCATGATGTTCTCGGGATGGGTAGTCACCCTTCTCGGGATGGGTAGTCACCCAAAGGCTACACTAATCTCGCAAGGCCACTCTGTATACCATAATTGCCTAGTGCTTGCAGAATATCGATGTCGCGATTTTGGAGGGTGTAGAGTGTCCGCGACTGCAGGGATGTGACGGAACAAGTCCTGTCTTTGGAGCGTAAAATGACTGCACACCCACGTGAGCCGGTGAAGGCCAGACGATACGCTCTGTTGCCAGTAAGGGCTATACGGGGTGGGTGCCCATTCGGATGGTACCATTTTGACGTAACAGAGGGCGTGTTGGCACTGTTGGCGATGCCCTGGGTATTTGAAGGCTCTGTGGAAGATATCCTTTAGCAGTTTGACGTAATAGGGTCATCTTGCGTTGAACACGCCCAGCATCCAGTTCCAGGCGTGGGTTCTTGCAAGGCACGTACCTCCCCCGTGACGTCGCGGCCATCACGCGTCCACAAACGTTTGCAGAAAACGTCACAGCTCAGTTCGACATACGAAGACTGACTCCTGAAGCCAGAAAAAAACTGTTTCCTTTAAGCCGGTCCTCTAGGATTGCGATGCCAACGCATTCCTAAAGGTCCACCCCGGTGTCTCCTACTTAGGTTTTTGCACAGAAGACACGCCTGCTTTCTGTGCTTTCTCTACCCGCAGTCCCTTTCCAGTGGGTTTCTACTTGGAGAGTGCTGGTACTCATGCCAGCTGGAAAGATTGCAGGCGAAACCCGTGGTTGATTGTCTAGTGTCGAGTAAAATGCGTCTCTTGGTGTCTGATAAAATGTTTTTTTTTGTAGTGATCCCGGATGCTATGTTTACAAAGAATGCCGAAGAGGTTTTGATTATCCGCCTCTGCCAGCCCTGAGAAGGTCAAGAAGCACACCCTTGCACTTTTGAACAACTTACGCCTGCAAAGCCTGGCCTCCAGAGTGGAGCCCACAGAAGGAGCCAGCTGGTATTTTTTAGGGCGAAAGCCTTAAAACATGTTCAGCTTGGCTGAATATAAACGAGATACCGTTGTTCTTGTTGTTGTCCGAGCAAGAAAATGGCACCGCTGTAACAAAAAAATTAGCAGTGGCTTAGCTCGGCTATGCCAGGATATACATAGCGTGAGCTAAGTTTCAGCTGGTTATTCCTAGGTTTCCTGGTTGTCTAGGATTAGCTGATTATCATGCTTACTGCTGCTAAAACGATTTTCAATCCAATCCTATCCAAGCCAATCCAATCGCGGCGGTGGCGGCTCCGGCGCGCCGGCTGTGCGCCGTGAGACGTCACTGCTCCTCGCGCATGCGCAGCACGGCTCTCCAGAAGCCACGCGAAACTGCTCAGCCTCGGCCAGTGTAGCTTACGCTAGAAAAAGTAAATAAATAAAAACACGTGTAATTCGATGGGATTTGAAACCGGGTTTCCACACTAGAAGCCCGATGTCGTAGCGACGACGACGACGATGATTATGATGATATCACTGATATGCTTGGCACGTACGAACACAGGGGAATTGGCCAGACCTAAGTGTCAACGGTGCTCCTGTCCTAGCTCATAGATGGAAGGTTTTTTTTCCGAAGTATATGGACGTTAAATGAAATTAGGTTGACTGCGATGAAAACCCAGTAATCGTGGTCTCGGTATCAATCGAAGCGACCTGTCACAGAGACGTAACCTTGCATACAATTATGACCATCGTACAGAGAGACTCATAATCTCATGCATGCTTATGTTTCTAGCACATGTCACTCAATTGAATTTATAGCGAAGCCCCAATTTCACTATAAAAAATTCCCCCGCACCTCCCCGAAGGGAATCGTGCAGAAATGCGAATGTATTGGGTGCATTGATGAGTGTGTTGCGAGTAATGGCGTAATTAATGACGAGAGTGTGAACGGAATCATTTATTCATCAGCACCTGTTTGTGTTATCGTTGTACCTGACGGCCACAATCACTGCCTTGTGATCGCTAAAGTGCACGGTCAAAGGGTCTTTGAGAAGCATACGCGCGTCACAGTTTCGCGTAAAGACCAGATCAATGCAACTCCCGTGAATGGTAGTGGGGCACGTGTCGAAGCCGGCAGAGAGACAATGCATAGAGTGCCTGGTCTGCATGTACTCGACCAGCCACTCGGCACTCTTCTTGCGCACGTCAACGTTGAAGTCGCCAACCAAGACTATGGGGTCAGAGGGTTTGGAGCGCACGCGCACACTTTCCATAGCCGCGTCCAGCTGCGCGGCAACGGCGTCTCGAGCGAGGTTGGGCGCGAGGTACACGGTCACCACAAAGACTCCGTCTCCGGTGTAGGCAAGGGTGTACAAGTCCTTGTACGGAGACGTGTCTCGAACGGGAGACGTGGCAACGGCGTGCGATATCAAGTTCCCATACACGTTAGACACGAGACTAACACCGCAGTACTGGAGGAGCGCGGAGAGATAACACCTGCGGGCGCACGCCGACGGAGCACGACAACCCCTGACTAAGAAATGAATTCGCATTTACGACGACGACGACGACGAAGGCAGAACTACGAGGCGCGCGCTCACGTGCGCTCGCGCTGGAGGAATGCATGCGCACGCCGGCCAACGGAGCAAGAAAACCCCCAGCTAATAAATGCATTCGCATTTAAAACATTGGCTCCAATCCACACTGTGAAGCTGGTTTGACTGCAAAGCTGTAAATGACACCCACAACTATTACCCCTGCGGCGTCACTTGAATTCACACACGTGGCTCTACAAAGGCTGAAACCAGGGACTCTGCCAGCCGTTACATGGCATTCGCCAGGGCGGAGTCCCGAACGCAGCAGCGTCGGCCACTGCCGGGCTAGAGAGGCAGGCGCCGCCAGTATCCCGGCCTTGCATCGGCAGAAAGAAAACAGAGAAGAGCGTCTTTGGAAGGGTGGGGAGAGGGGGCGGAACGCTCAACTATGGCGTCACCTCTCTCACTGCCTCCCCCTCACTCCTGTTTCATGTGTCGCTTCCAAAAAGCATCATGCCCCTCCCCAGATGCTGAATACAAAACCACCCTCTTGTCCTACCCCGTCTTTACGTGTGGGCGCAGCTTAGTCGCAAGGACGACGGGCTCTCATCTCGCTCCGCTTCCCTTCGGGCCCTGTTTCGATTCCTGGTGGGGCCAGTAGTTTGTGTAGCCTGGGTGTAGCCAGTAGCCAGTTTTCTGCTGACGCGGACACGAAAATTTCCTTCGCTGGTTAGAGGTAAACTGCTTCGCAGCAAAAACGTCTCCTCGTTTTTGTTCCCTTCTTCGTGACGCATAAATAATTAAGGAATCGACTAAGGCGGACTTCTGGGCAAGTTGATATTGCATCGTAGAAGTGTAATGCGCAAAAAAGAGGACAACAGCGACACGTGTACGTTGTGGAATTGGCCAGAAATCGGGATCTGCCCGCTTCACAAAATTCCCAAAACTGTGAATTGAAAACGTAATAGTTGTTGAGTTTGAAGGTTATTTATTTCCATAAACCTACACCGTTATGGCGGAAAATAGGGTAAAAGGTTGCACTCAGCAACTTGACGGAGCCCTACATCGACATCCTTCACGGGTAGAAACAACAGTGGCGGGGAAAACAAAAAAAAGTATACATAGACAACAGCTTGTGGATGTCAAACAAAACTCGCACCAAAAATACAATATGTTCAAAACTACAATAGATAGTGATTAAAAAGAAAATATATGCAACAAACAGCACCAAAACAGCAAGAAACTATTACCAAACATCATGGTCTTTCCGAACAAACAAGTTATAAAGGATAGATTTAGTACACAAGCTTATGTTGAAACCAATAAATACAAGACCATTCAACAACTTCGGAAGGGTATACCCAATCATCTGCAAGGTGTACTTTGTACGTGGGCGCAGCACGTGCCAACGTTCAGACAGTCTAGTCAGATAGGGCGTATGAATAATTTGGAGATTAGCTATCAACAAAATGCTCCTAGAATTGTTTTTGCGTTCTAGAGTATATGTGTAGGCTAAGCGGTACTTAAAGGAGCCATGAAGAGAAAATGCAAGTTGGTTTTATTCGAAAGATTTCGTGTTTTATAGTGCCCCCAGCGCTTGTCCGGATACAAACGGTGCTTTATTCACTGAGAAATTAAACAATTTAGGTTAAAATTTTGATTTTCCCGCTCAATCGTGCGTTCTCGTGGTCCCAAATGACATCACAGGAACCGACTGCTCTGCAGCCTAGAATACCTTCATTCACGCATCCGCCGTACAGGGTAGAGACACGTATACGCTGGCGCCGCCATTTTCGGTTGCTCGCTCGCCGCCGAAGCAAGTCATTGTGTCAAAACCGCGCTAAAATTATCGTCGCAACGCGGTTTACTGAAGAAGTTTGAATCATATTGTCTGTTTCGCGTTGCTAGGTCTCGTGGGAAACGAAAAGAATAACGCGTTGAGCCCGTTGGCCCAATCGCGGCGGCACGGGACCGTTCAAAGGTTGTCTCCACCCTGTACAGCGGTGTTGGTTTGTTCCCGCGTTTCTTTACGTTCCGTAACCTAGATGGCGCCACCATACCGTGGCAAGCGTTTGGTTTGTTTTTGCCCGCATTTAAACCTGGCTTGTTTTTGTTCTGGGAGAAAATATTCGTTCCCTGAAACAGTGCTCGCTCGACAAATGGGGTCACGTAAGACACCGTTGCTTGCGTCAATCGGCCAGTGTCGTCTGAGACCACCCCAAGCCCCGTAGTGCTGTGCAGCTAAACCAAGCATGCTGTGCGCACTACGAACAGCAGAACGCATCAGTACTTCTATGTTTACATGTGCTTTCGTAACTTCCACTGTTTTTTCCGTCATTCTTATTGCTTTGTAAAGAATGTGCCCTAAATTTAAGCGCAAATCGCTCGTTCGTCTAGTTTGTAAGCTCTACCTAATTTGCGTCTGCTTCTGCCAGCCTCCGCCAATCGCAGAGCTTAGCTCATGTGACATCATAGGTTTTGTTGCGGGAAATGAGATGGTGGGTCGCATGACCATTCCCGTTTTTCCTAATTATGTAGCTTATTTGAGCGAAGTTTACGTTAAAAGTGGTGTCAGTATGATTCTAACGATAAAATCTTTTAAATGAACCAAACTTGTGTTTTCTCTTCATGGCTCCTTTAAGAAGGTCCGGAATCTTAGGTAGACAAAGTTTACTAAACAAAGTGGCAGTAGGAGCATCGTAACGTGCATTACATAGAAGCCGAATAATTTTTTTTTCTGTAGCAAAAATAACCTATTTATATTAGTTGCAGACATTGTGCTCCACACGACACAATAGTTAAAATTACTTAAAAATGGGGAATTGTACAAGAGTAACTTGACTTTATACGGAAGATCACGTACAGAATATACCATCCCAACTATGCGCAAAAGTTGCCCTGCTAGAAAATTTATGTGTGTCTTGGTCGAAAAAAACACCTAGCGTTTTTGTAGACATGACCAGTTCAATTTTGGAGTTGTTTAACCTGATACCAGCAGGTAAAAGGATATTTCTGTTATTGGATTGAAAAAGCATCGCTTTCGTTTTATCTACCTTGATTCTTAAGCCGTTGCCCGCTGACCGCCTGTGTATTTTTTCAAGCACGTCATTAGCGGTTTGTACCAACTGCATGACATCACAAGATGAAACAAGGAGAGTAACATCGTCAGCGTAAATTATGTATTTTGTATCAGTGTCAACGTTCACGATGTCATTAATATACATGTTGAAGAGAAGGGGCCCTAAAATACTGCCTTGTGGTACGCCTCAGTTCAGTTGTCTGATTTTAGAGCGGAGATTATTTACCTGAACAAATTGGCTTCTGTGACCTAAGTATGACGTTATAAGTTCTAGAGCTCTACCGCGGATACCATAGTAATGCATTTTTTCGAGCAGTAGTTTATGATTTATACTATCGAAGGCTTTGCTGTAGTCAATTAAAATACCTAATGTAAGTTGTCGTTTTTCAATGTTTTTTTTTTTTTTTTCAGAATGAATTTCTTGCTCAAGTAACGCTAGATGTGTCGACCTTCGTTTTCTGAAGGCATGCTGGCAATTCGATAACATTGAGTTCTTTTCAAGAAAGTTGGATAGGCGATTGAAGATAATTTTTTCCAAAGCTTTTGAAAAGATAGGAACTACTGAAATCATCCTGTAGTTAGATACCCATGCTCTATTTACTTTTTTGAACAATGCAAGAACCTTCGCCACTTGCATTTTTTTAGGAAAGGTTCCTGATGACAGGCATAGATTATAAACATAAACTAATACTGGTGCAATAACATTAATGACAATCTTGGCTGATTTAATTTGCAGGCCGTCGGCATCACAGGTAGTGCTATTGTTAATCTCCTGGAAAAAAGAAATTACGTCTGATTCACTGGTAAGATAAAGAAAGATAGTGTCGACAGAGTTGGTCGTGATAAAACGGCAAGCATTGAGATCGCAGTTACTGCTGCCTATGCTGGTGAAATGCTCGTTAAAAGTATCAGGGACTAATTGTTCGGCAATTTCAAGTCCATCTTTATGGATTTGAACAGTATGTGGTACTTCAGGTTTACGATTCAAAATTGAGTCAAGTTTATTCCAAACTTTCTTCGTATCATTCATGCAGGCGTCAAACGAGACGTTATAATAATTTGTTCTGGCTTTACGTACATCTTTTGTAAGTTGGTTACAAAAAGACTTAAATACTTTAAAATCAGCCAGCTCACGTGAATTCAGAAATTTTATACTTGGTTTTGATTTTACAAAGTAATCCCTCGTGATCCACGGCTTTCGTATATTACGCGGATGAGCCTGAGTGGTAAGCAAAGGAAAGTTAGCGCCATAGGATGTTTTAAAAATCCGCAAGAATGATTCGTAGGCTGTGTAGTAAACTTCTATAGTGCAGTAAACTTCGCTCCAGTCGAGTTGACATAACTGATTACGAAAATTCTCAAGTCGGTTTTCCGTGATACACTGACCTGTCCTGGTACGTGTGTTTACCTTATCGATTTTCCGATTTACACTAAGAAATATAGGCATGTGGTCACTTATACCGCAGGAGAAAACGCCACTTTTGTTATAGGCAGGGTTAAAGTTCGTAAGAAAAAAATCAATGCACGTCGATGTATAACTCGTTATCCGCGTTGTAGTCGAAATAACATTTGAAAATCCGTGCGTGCTTATTAAGAGATTGAAATTCTTTGTGACAGAAGTGGTTGCAAACATGTCGACATTAAAGTCACCTCCAAAAATGGCCTTGTACTGATTATCTAATATAAAACCAAATAGGTTTTAAAAAAAGCAAGAGAAAGATACCAGGCTGCCATGTGGTGGCCGGTAGAAAACGGAATATACTGTTCGGGTGCGAAGTACAGTTAATACTTCGAAATCATCAGTTATACAGCAAAATTGTTCAATGCGATCAGCCAAGATACTCTGCTGAAGAAGCATTGATATTCCCCCACCTCGTGCCGCATGGCAACTGAACGTGCGTGCCGCAAGTGAGTGCGTGCCGCATGGCAACTGAACGTAATTGCACGTGAGTAGGGTAGTTGCACAGCAATTGCGCAGAGCCGTGATTCTAGAGAAGCTGTGGATGGCACCAGTCTGGTTGCTGACGCAATTCGCACCGCAACACGCAGAAACGAAAGCGAAGAAAGAGATGCAAGCAAGGCTTAGAAGAAAAGAAGTTGTTCATAAGTATATATCCGCTGGTTTTCGCCTCCAAAGAGCGCAAGCAGATTTAAATGCCCCTAGCTATTTTTTTTTACTGTTAACACGCATAAGCCAGAATGGCTTAGCGCTCCATATTGTCTGAGACAGGCACCTGCCAACATATCGCGTCAGGGAACTCGAAAAAAACATGTCAGTTCCCAGATTATTCCGGATCATTTTAACAGCGAAGCTGTTTAGCAATTCGTTGATTCCGGCGTTTCACAAAACTCAGTATAACTGTATAAATAAAAGCAATCACCGGCACCGGCAGGATTCGAACCTGTGTCTGGTAAATCAACGGAGTTAAAGTCTTCTTACCCACTCGGCTACCACCGTGATTTTTTCTTTAATGCGTGGCAAATTTAGGCACACTCATCATCACACATAACGACTAAAAGATAACGACTAAAACGCTAGCAGGCATGAATGGAGAATCACAAAGTTCAACTGCGGTTTGCGCCCTTCAAGAGTCAGACAAGGCGATACAGGCATCCGAAAGATTCAACCAGACCGGTGGATCATTCTGCGCCGCATGAACACTCCTCACCAACGCAGCCAGCTCACGAAAAATGGACTTAGTTGGCCTGGGGCGTTCCGCATGCGTGTCAGTCACGTGGCACTGCCACAAGCTGTACAAACCCAGCGCTTCAAAAACATACGGTCCCTGATTAACATCATGAAAAGGCAGGAACCGAACGGTATAAACAGTTATTTCAATGTCGTTCTTGAGATTCCGCTGCAAAACGTCCCAGAGGAACACAGCGTCACGGCAAAACACAAAACAATGATCAATTGTCTCTGGTTGATTGCAGGCGACAATTGTCCGACGAAGGAATCGCCATTCCCTTTTTGCGCAGCGATGTATTAACTTGAAGTGTGGAATTATGAAGCTTGAAGAAAAACCTTTTTGCATTAGGCGGAACACACGTACTCATTACACGTTTTAAAACATTGCTTTTCTAGTGGCCTAAGTAAGGCTGGCGTTAAATAGGCACCGGGAATAGACTTTCAATTAGAGTGCTGGCCATAGTTTTCTTTGCCACACTGAACAGACATTCCAAGGAAAACGGCGTTGTGAGAAAGTTAAAAGATTCCACAACCTTTTTGAGAAATCCCATGGAGGCTTCGTGTTATCTTCGCCCGCACATATAAGCAAAAAAGTCAAATTGAAACTTATGCGCTGCTGAAGTGCAGTTAAGTGAAGTGAAGTGGGTGATCAACCGATTTGTAGAAAAAAAAACAAGGCACAAGTTGGTGCGCAAACAAATTCGTGAGCCCAGCGCCCCCAGCCTTTAAAGGAAGAAACAAGTTGTCCCGGCGCATAGGTTCCCATTGAGAACCACACACAAATGTAGCAAAAATTACCCCACCTTCCCGCGAGGGGAACCCTGTGGAGATGCGACGCATCTTGGGGGTTCACTTGGTGTTTCCGTTGGGTTGATTCTCTAATTGCGTGAAACGTGTGAGGAATGCGTATGATGTATTCTTTCTTTAACACGCGGCGTAACGTTAACGATGACGGCCTTGTGGTCGCTGAAGTGTACGGGTAGTGGATGGAGAAGAAACCGGACCACCGGGCAATTTGCAGCGAAGATCAAGTCCATGGCTGCCGTGCCGTGCACCAATCTTACCTCAATGCACTCACGACGAGCTTGAATGCCCGAAATAAGCGCAGAAGCACACCAGGCTGGTTTGTGATTCCAAAAGCACAGAAACTGGGGGCTGGCTGCCCTATCAGCGATGGTTCGAGCGACTGCGCGCAGCGCGCACTGCATGTTCACCTCGCTCAGCACGCTCTACGTTAGCTTTCTTCGTCACTAAAGTTCCAGCTCATTACGCAGCAGGTCCTCGTGGTCGGCGTACGACGGTTCGCAGGACGTTTTCGGGCGCGGCGGCTCGGTAGCTGGAATGGACGAAGGAACGATTGAAGTTGCTATAGCAGGCAGAGCAGACGCGCTGACTGAATGGTCACTTCGCGTCGTTCTCTTTCTGTGTGGAGCTGAATGGTGGGTTGTTGCCAAGATATCAATGTCGCGTACCCGCTCTTGGGGATTGGCCAAGACGGACTAGACCAAAATCAAAATCATTTTTTTTTTCTTAAAAAATCTAAAATTTTCCAAATTTTGAATTTAAGCAGTCTAATGCGGGAAGCTATATTATGTTACGAGGCGCGACGTAGTGCGCACTGTGCGCAATATGTGCACAGCATTTTAAAGTGAAGCTTCAGTGTTCTCACTGATGCCGTTGTACGCCAATACGCCCTGCAGGAAAACCAACTTTCTCTGACGATGATGATGAATGATAGTGAGTGAAGTGAAACAAAAAAAAATTGGAATCCACGCTGTGGGGGTGGTTGGAAAGCAAAGCTTTAAACGACACCCGCAACAATTGCCCATGCGACGTCACTTGAATTCAAGCACCTGGCTCTACAAAAAGCGAAACCAGAGATCCTGCCAGCCGTTACCTGAAATTCGCGGGGGCGGCACCCCGAATTCATTGATTGATTGATTGTGGGGTCTAACGCGCCGACGCAACGCAGGCGATGAGGCGCGCCGTAGTGGAGGGCTCCGGATTAATTTTGACCACCTGGGGATCTTTATCGTGCGCCGAAATCTCGTACACACGGGCGTTTTTGCTTTTCGCCTCCATCAGAAAAGCGGCCGCCGCGGCCGGGAACCGAACCCCCGACCTCGTGCCCAGCAGCGCAACGCCTTAGCCACTGAGCCACCGCGGCGGGTCACCCCGAATTCAGCAGCATCGGTCACGGCCGGGCTAGAGCGGCGGAAGCCGCCACTGTAGCCGGCCGTGCGTTGGCAGCGCTGTAGCCCGGCCGTGAGTCAGGAGAAAGAAAACGGAGAGGAGCGCCTTTCGAAGGGTGAGACAGCGGTACCTAGCCATCTTGATGTTTTACCTTGGGGCTACACCACCGCGCGACACAAGCGCAGACACCGAAACAATTCGGCATGTGAGCTTAGTAATTCCCATATATACCAATTTAAACTAGTTAGTTTAGTAAATATGAGAATTGCGAGAAAGCTGAGGGAACTTTTATAATCGCTATTTATCAGAACCAGTTGCTACTTTCGCCTTTTGTAATACCTCGTAAAACACAACCGAATTGGTAATCACCAATTTAGCAAACGGAGTCCCATTCGTGGCAAGCCTTGCGCAAATGGTAGCGTTTCTCTAGCGGCCAGACGTCTGTATGTGGTTTTTGTTTTGTTTTCCCGCCCTGCAAACCAGTCCTTAACGTATCTTTCCCGTACGACCAGTTAAATACGTCGGGTATGGGTTACCCAGGAGTTACTCAAGCCGTGCGAAGGACGCGAAGCTCCGCCAAAACAGGCCCAAAACAACCGCCGCTAAAGGAGACGACAACGCGGTCACACCGACGGGGCCCGCCAGTGTAAGCAGGCACCTGCGCTCGGGGAACGGCGGGGAACCATTTGCCGCGCCATCTACACTGTGCAGCGTGAGTGAAGACCGCCCTCTCCCTTGTCGCGCGCGCCAGGAAGGAACCGCTTTGCTTTAAAAAATGCCCCCACCTCCCCGAAGGGAATCGTGAGGAAGTGCGAATGCATTTCTTGCGCCGAGAGTACACGGCGTAGTAATTCTGCCATCGCCTTGAGAGGCGCAGTACCGGCGAGGGGGAGCTGTCAGGTGAGGGGAGAGGCGCGCGCCGAAGGTGAGTGCAAACCTAACGGGGGGAGAGGCGCGCCAGCTGCAGAGCATGTGACGTCACGGCGCGAGGAGAGGGGGAGCAGACGCAAAGGCGCCAGCGCGCGGTCACGTGGGAGTGTGACGTCACGGCGCGAGGAGCGGTGCGGGAGCCGGCGCGGGCGCGCGCAGCCACGGCGCGGGAGGCGGAGCGCGCGCGGGTCACGTGGGGTGTGACGTCGCTGCGCCGTTGCTACAGACGCTCCTCTCCGCTCCTCGCGCCGTTGCTAGGGGAGAGGAGGAGGAGCAATGCGGACGGCGGATTCAGGGTCGCTTATAAAGTGCATCGCACTTAAAACGCCTCACGTGGCCGGAACTGCACCTTACGAAGCCGGCGTCTGTCCGATCGCTCCATTTCGACATGGTCGAGGCGAACGCCAGGTACCGATTCGCTCCGTACACTCCAAGCCCAAACGTTAGGCCTGCACGTTCGACCCGAGAGTTGCTGTGGGCACTCTAGAAAAGGGTGCGTACCTCCATAGTAGAACAGTGGATAACCTCACTTAGGAAAACCCGGCGTTCCACCTTACACCTAGTTACATGGATATCTAATAAATATGGAGGGGCGCACCAAGAAGCCTGTACCATGCTTACGCGTACCGTGGCACATGGACGCTTCACTTACTGCTTCCCAGTCACATGTTAATGCCCTTCACAAGATGAATCGACACCCTCTCCGTGCGACTAGCGCCCTCCCCTCCCGGGTAGATACTCTCCACGAAGCAGTTCCCCTTCCGCCCCTCACTAACCTCATCGAAGAGACCAAACTACGTCCCCAATGCAATCTGGACCATTTGCCACAAGGATAAAGACTCCAGAAATGGGACCGCCTAAATAGCGACTCTTAAAGCACCTGTTCGCCGCCAGCAAGCCTTCCGTGGGAACTGCCCTCCAACGGTATTCCACGTCGTCGCCCATCCTCCGCAGTAACCGAAGAGTATGAGAACAAGAAGTTCGTACGCTCGCAGATGACAAGGCAGGAGACGAAATTGACACTTATCCGACGCTTCTTTGAATGCAATGACGGCGGCCATTGCCTGGACACCTACAGACTTGCCAGAATTGGATGGATCCCGCCAAATTTCCAACACATACGGCCTCGTAGAAGAAGTAGAACTTCTGGGCATTCTGGCAGCCACCCGGCAAACTTAAGACTATTCCGCCCATCTCGCCGCGAAGACATTTTGCAGTATGACGGATTCTTATGTTGCTGTCCGTGAATTGAACCGTCCGTTTCCCCCGAACAGTATACGGCGACAATATCCTGACTACGATACGAGACCTACAAACGGAAGTATTCAAAATTCGCATTGTTTGGACTCTAGAACATACTTCCGGCGCACAAGGCAACCGCATGGCTCACGACGCTGTCAGGGAGAGGCTACAATCACCTCCCACGGTGCCTCTCCAAGCAGATCAGAACTCCATGGCTACACCTCCTTAAAAAAGAAAGCAGAAAGCGTTTGCAAGATGAAATTCCGGTTGGCATCCTTGCACTTCTCAAGGCCTTCTCGCGTTCGGGCGAGGTATTCGCCAAATAAGTGTATCCAAACGCAGCGCATGCGCCACACATCATTATACATAAGTGGTCAGCCCCACCACACTCTCAATTGCACACATGCCTCCACTGTAACAGTGATGGCATACCAAATCTGTTCACTTAATTTGGCCTGTCCTATATTCGCCCGTAACCGCCGTCGCCTGATAACTGTAGGACCTGCACCCGTGACTCAACTGGATCACGTTAGTCGTGTCTGTGACGACCCCGTTACTCTAGAAATAATAACCCAGTACGCCCTTGAAAACGGTCTCTACAAATTGGTGTAGCAGTATGACAGACTGTCCCGGACTGGCCATACCCATCCACGACCAATTTCAACAGTGCACACTGTGCATTTTGGTGCCACTGATTGAGTGAACTGTGCATCTTGTGAATGGGACCTCCAAACTAGAACTATGTACACTGTGTGCATTGTGACATTTCCCTTTCTACTCCACCCCCCCCCCCCCCCCCATCCTCACTTCCCCACGGGGCCTTACGGCCTCTCGTCCTTAAAGGGACCCTGCAACACTCTTTGAGCAGTGCGAGTAAACCTGCGCGACGTTTAGATTACACTGCCAGGAATACCTGAGCCAAATATTGCACGTTCACGTGAAGCGGTGAGCGCGCAAATCGATGTGAAAGACGCGGAAAGACAAACCGCTCTCTCTTCAGTTGTCCTCATTATGCATGGCCTAAGGGACGTCACATAGGTCATGGCTGCCCGATCGGCTGTCACTGGTCAACTTCGCGGCTAGATTCTCCCATTTGCGTCATGGTCATCGCTGAGCACGAACGTCTTCTATGCCTGAACCTGTAGGCACAGTTTTGCCGTTTATTTTGTGTTTTGAGTGCGCGTGGAGTTTTAGTGATGAGCTCAATACTTCCCTTTCAACGGGACCACTCGACTGCAAACGTTTATTGCTACAAAAACACCCTACCAGCCCGAGCGCGCACTTGCGAGCAGGCACCCATGCCTGCTTTTTTGTGGCACCAGACCGGAAATAGGCCCCTCCGCGTTGCGGAGAAAAGGAGAAAACTACCCGGCATGTGATATATCGAAGGCCGCCGAAGAGAACGCCGCGAGCCGCCCCCCTCTCCGGGAGAGAGCGCGCAGCTTTCGTCGCCGCGCTCGAGTTGAGAGGAAATGATTATGCGCGATTTCTCATCGCGCGTAGTTTCGTTAATTGTGAACGGATTTTCATAATTCTTGCGGGAGGAGATTTCTGGGACAATAGACTTTATCCCGAAATACAGTACTAGTAGTCTATTGCAAGTGTTGCAGGGTCCCTTCAATAAACTGCTTCACTCACTCACTCCTCCACAGTCGTAGTGTGGGACTGGCCAACCAAAGAATTTACTGAGAAAAAGCTCGGCGAGTTTGGCCTCGGTCGTCGTGGGGTGCGGTCGTGTTTTTCGTTCGCTCCTGCGCGGCCGGGGCGGTATCGCGATTATGCCGGCCACGCGTCGCGAGCCATGGGTGTTTGTTTGGGCGGCGCGCGCTCTGCTGCGTGGGGCCGTCGAGCGCCTGCTCCCGCTCGCCAGTAACCGCTCGTCTGCCTCGAACTTCCCTCAGCAAGCTCCCCACACTTCGGACCTCCGCGCACGACTCATCGCAGCACAGCCTCGCCTCTACGCTCCACCGCTCCCGTCGAGAACTTCTCCCGGACGCAGCATGACGCCAGGACCTGTGTTTGTGGTGTGTACTGTGCTCGGTGGCCCCCAGTGACTGTGGCAACGCTTCTTTTCCTCGCGGCGCCTCAACTTTTCTCTCTTTACCTATCTCCTTTTCTCTACCCTATCCTATTCATCCCCTTCTATATTCCCCACCCCCCGGACTGGGTTGTATGCCGGTGAGCCCCCAGCTGGGCTCAATAATATCCCCAGTCCATTTCTTTTCCTTTTCCATCGAACCACCTACCTACCTACCTAAAAAGCTCGGCGTTCAACCATCGTCGTCGTCAGACGAAGGGGTGCATGAATTTTTTCTCCCTCCCTCCCTTCCTCCGTGGCGTGAATTCGCTCAGCGCTGTGTTTTTCTTTTAATTTTATTTCCCTATGCTCGCGTGAATGCCCCACCGCACCCCGAAAAGTCTGCCGTGTTCGCTACTTGGAATCACCAGCAGGGGTGCTCACACCGAAAGTTGTTCGTCTTAATCGAAGAGTACGTGCAAGCCTGTTCGTCTTAAGCGGATTTTTTCGCATTGGGTCTTCCAGGGTTGGAGGTTTAATCGACTTGAGGACGAACCTTATAAGGGCATGCGTCCAACATTCGGGAAGGGTGCGGGATTCCTGTTTGACTATTTCGTTACGGCTCGAACAGAATATAGTCTAGGTTTCTTAGTTGTTTGTTGGTAACCTGATTTTTTCCGCTACTGTGTCGCGGGCAAGAGAGACAATCACTTGTTTGACTTCAGGCACCGTTATAGGGCAATCTAGCATTTCTCTCGGTTCCCCTTTGTATTTAGGGTATGTTATACCCTGGCTGTATGGACCTATGTATTTCGTAGGTAGCGCCTCTAAAATTTAATCATCACAGCCTGAGTGTTCATGCAGAATACGCTGAATGGTTCACTGTCACTTAAATTTTTCTGGTTGGATCGAGCATGCAGCGGGGCAAAGAACATGTTTGGCAGTGCTCAATGTGCTTTGTAGGCCCGCCGCAAGTCCCAAATTTTGGCGCGTGATGTCTGCCGCTTAGTTCACAGCCTCCTCCTCAGTGATGCGGGCCATTGTCAGTTTAAGCTTCCCATTGCGTTTCTGCCGCTTCCATCTCTTGCTCGGACACATCACTGCATCCCACAGATGTAGAAGGTGCGAGTCATCTGTAGTTCGAGCACGCAGCATTTCTGTGGTGCAGGTTTTTTGTCGGCGTGAATCTGGGCAACCCATTCTTGAATGGCGTCTATTCCTGCAGGGGGAGTTACAGTCTGTAATCTTGGTAGCCCCTGTCTTCTTGATACGCGGCAGGGGAAACTGGGAGGCAACAATATGTATTTGTTGCCCCCCAATTTCCCCGAATCTGGTTGAGGACTATCGCTTTCCAGTGTTCCATTGGTATTTTTTTCGATTGGGAGTGTTCGATGTTTCTAATGCGAGTGAAATGGGACACTTGTCTCTAGACAGGCTATTCCCACGCTGGTGTTGTGTTCGGGGTCCTTGAGTGTTGTAAGACCGTGTTTTTCTATCGCCTCCTATAGACGGCTTCCGAATCGCCTCCATAGACGAATGATATTCCCGCGAAGGGTGAACAGCGCTAAAGTGGCCCACAATGATTAGGCTACTTCATCCCGTTATTTTAATCGCTTTGGCAAAAAGGTAGCCGAAATGTTCTTGCCTTGGGTTGGGAGGGCTTTAGGCATTTCAAACGAAGGTGCTCAAATGACGCTGTTTTGCACCATTTCCGCTATAATTCCTGCCGCCGCGTTACAATACGATCGGCGTCGGTGTCGTTTACTGCCTGCTGCGTGAATAAGCCTGATTAACTTGGCGGTCTTGCTTTTTGCATCCGTGGCGTATGGGATATATCTGATGTGAGCGCGAGGTATAGGACATATTACTTAAAAAGACCCCGCAAAACATTTTTCAGCTTTGTCATAAACCTGAAATGCTTTCAGAACGTAACGTAGTCAACAAACGCATTCATTACTTACAAAAAAGGTCGCAGCCCGCAACTATGGCCTTGATGCACCAAGCCGCACCAAGGACACGGGTTGGATTCCCGGCCGCGGCTGCCGCTTTTATGACGGAGTCCAAAAGCGAAAACGCCCCTGTGTTCGAGATTTCAGCGCACGTTGAAGATCCCCAGGTGGTCAAAATTAACACGGAGCCCTCCACTATGGCGCGCCTCATCACCGGTATAGCGTCGGCGCGTTAAACCTCAAAATCAATCAAAATCAGTACGGAAGGAATCGCGAAGAGCAATCCTCAGCCAAAAGGGACTGCTCTAAGCTCATCATATAAGTTAGAGGGCTGCTGAAGAGATTTTTCTTTCTTTCCGGGACATTGAAGAAAATCTAAACAAAATGTAAAGCCGCAACCCAGTCGAAAATGACAAGAAAAATGTCTGTAGTTTTTTCGTATTTTCGCGTGTCGTACTGTCGTCTTGTCGTATTCTTGTCGTGTCGGGATTCTGGTGTTCTGTCGTGTGTCGTATTCCTGTCCGCATTTGACGTTCTGTCGTGCCGAATTTCTGTCCTGTCGTGATCCTGGTGCTCCATCAGTAGTTGCACATGGTTTATATGTTATTGCCCATTGGCAAGAGTAGTGTAAATGGAAGTTATGTTGTGACTATAGGAATGTTTGTTGTTGAGAAAATTGACTTGGTCGTTACGACAGAAATGTGTGTCGTGACAACAGATGGCTTTGTCGTAACAACAGGACTTCTGTTGTCACAACGAAGTTTTTTGTCGTAGGACAGGAATCTTTGTTAGGTCTTTGCGGTATTCCTGTTGTGATTTTCGACCGGGAAGTCTCTGGCGCGGCGATCAAATCACGCTTTGAGTGCTGGGTGCCTTTAATGATAGCTAGTACAATGTCAAAATCCCTTAAGTACTCTCTAGTCGGAAGTAGGCAGCTAGGTCCTGCGAAGAAATCTGTGCGAGGTGCATGCGATGCACACGCTTCAGATGAGCAGGACATTGACGCAAGGACTGGCAGTGAACCAGAGGTAATGCTGGCGAAATATACGCGCACCGCGCATTGAGCCGGGTCTCCTCCTCTGCCGTTTCCCGGCCGGCCACCGCAGACAGCTTCTCAAGGATAAAAGAGGGGCCGAGGCCAAGGCGAAGGCGATCGCCAGGAAAGAAACAGCGATTGCTTGATTGGGCCGCGCGCGCTCACGTGCTACAGGCAAGCTAGGCGTTGTCAGCAGATGTCGCCAGTTCGAGTGTTATGGACAAGCATCTCGCGCACTCTATGCCCTACTGGTCAATCTCAGGACCTGTCTTGTTCTCGATGTGTTCTCGCTTTGTTTCGATGTTTTGTCCTCAATCTGTTTTTATTTCTTGTTCTTGATCTGACGACGTTGACCCCTGCGTGAGTGTGAAAATGTTTGCAGATGACTGTGCGATTTATGCAACTGTTAAACGGCTTCGATCAATAAAAGGTACGCGGGTTCAGTGCCGGCTGCGGCGGCCGTTTTTCGGGGGGAGGGGTAGCGCGAAGACGCCCGTGTGTCGAAATATTGGGGCACGCTAAATGGCCCCGGGTGGTATAAACTAATCCGTAACTCTCGAAAATTTTCAATCCGTAACCGCAAAAAATTTCAATTATAAATTCATAAAAACTTGTGGGAAATTTCTGACAGGTATGACAGGTGGCAAGTGGTCGCGAACAATTAAAACAACTTGTGCTCTTTGAAAAGAAAACTCCCATTGAATTACATATCACAACCGTGACAAATGCATAACTGCTTCGAATGACGTCAGATACTCAGTTCTAACTGTATTCAAAACTCAGCTGACATAGACATTTGGCCCAAGGCTTACAGAAATCAATGTTTTTTTTTTTTACAACGCGCTTGTAACAATAACAATACTCCCAACCTTTTGCACTCATTTGGGAATGTTCAGCTTACTCAAATGATCGCGACCACTCCCTCATAACGCCATTAAGTCAGAGACAACCCCCAAATATTGCAGCAAATTACACAATTCGGTCTAAAAACAGGTCTCTATACAGTAGTGTGATGGCGAATGTCACCCTCTCTGTAGATGACCCCCAAAACACACAAGCATATCCGGCCAGAAGGAGCTGCACTCTGATTGGCCGGTTAAAATTACGTCACATAGCAAAAAAAAAACAGGATGTGACATTGCATGGGATTTTTATTTTTTTTAACTTGAGATCCATTATGGCGGTGTAGTGTTGGTGAACGTTTAGGCGCACGTGTCGACTTTGTCTCGAAAATTTTCATTGTACGGTGTTTTAGTCGGTGATGTCCTGGCGGAAATTGTGTCAGTTTCGACCTCGCTTGTTGTGATTTGTAGCACAACAAGCGGGGTACACATACGAGTGCGATCGAGATCGATGCGCCCATGGCCGTCCCAAACGTCTGCTTGTTGATGTCGCCGTTATACGTAAAATACGTATTGCTTAGGCAAAAATGGAGGAGCTTGCAAAGCTCGGCGGCATCAAACGGAGTTTGATCTCGACCTCATCGATCTCGGTCGCAACCGCAAATTTGACGATGGAAGCAATTGAGGAAAGAGCCTTGGAATCATTACAACCACAGCCGAAGCTCTTCGTACGGTACGTCGACGATTGCTTCTGCGTCATGGACAAGCAGCATGTTCGGCGCTTCCTACAGCATCTGAATGATACAGAGGCTTCCATCAACTGTACTGTGGAAGAGGAATCCAATGGTTGTATTCCTTTTCTGGACTCGCTCGTAAAACGCTCCCCGAGTGGACTATCGTTCAGCGTATCAAAGAGGCAAAGAGGCAAAGAGGCAAAGAGGGCGACGAACACGACTCCGCATCGAGATGAGCAGGCAGAAGCGTCCACAAGAAGCGCGCCAAAGCGTGCTGCGATTCCCTACGTCCCACATATCAGTGAATTAAGCTCTCGCACGCATTTTCAAGAAACGCGGTGTGCACATCGCGCACGGGCCCATTAGCAAACTGCGCTCTGACCTCGTCAACGTAAAAGACCCCCTCTCACGCTCCAAGTTTCCAGGTGTTGTTCACACGATTCCGTGCGCCGAATGCCAATCAGTGTACATTGGCGAAACGGGCTATCTTCAAAGAAGATCAACGCAGCACCGGAACGACGTAAACAAGGGCCATGCAAGAACAAGCGCACTGGTGGAGCACTGTGAGAGAATGGGACACGTGGTCGACTGGGACGAGGCGAAAGTTCTGACAACCGAGCGCAATCTGTCTTCTCGATTGCTGCTCGAATCCCTCATCATTCAGACGACGGCCGACACTACCAACAGAACAGACGGCAATCTACACCGTATCTATGCCACCTCATTGCGACGCCTCATGCCCAATATATAGCTTCGTTTTCCACGCACATGCTCATTGTGATCAAGGTACCCGTAGGGGTACCGAAACGTCAAACCGCTTCTTTGACTTTGTCAGGGACCTACGTTTCATCGTCACAACCATGATTTTACCTGACCAGACGGTATTCCGTCAAACTCTGGACGGACTAAGTCAGACTTGATGCGTCCAACTGGCTGTGCGGCTCTTTTCAAAACTGGAAGTCGCCGAACAGGATCGCCGGATGATGGCGGCCGAATGCCCAGTCAAAGCTGTCGACGTGGGTGGACTGCGACGTGAAGCGCACGAGCACGCTGATTTCCGCCTTTGTGGACGCGCCGAGGGGGAGGGGCCGGGACCGTAAATCAAGCTGACGCTCAGGGACGCTGTTGGCCAACGCGGGACGTAATTGGGGGCCGCTATTAACGGTCGCCTCCCAGCGAGCCGCAGCAAGTTTCGGCTGCCAAATATGGCGCTCCCTGTATTCCGGATAAAGAGTTTGGCTTTGGAAGGGCGTTCTATTCACTCAAGACCAGACACTTTCTGTCCTTCCCCGGCGTTAGTTCGTCGTGGTTCGGGGGGAAGTAACGCCCCTAAGCTTTAGCAGGGATGATTCGTGGTCGTAGTTAAGCGGAAGATGGGAGAGTAAATCCTTAGAACGTCCTTGAAATACGTGTGCGGCAGGTGTCGCGTCGAACCGGCCGGCCTTTCCAAGTGCCGGCAATTGCCCATCAGTAGTGATGTTTTGTTGTTGAATGCGATGTATCGACGACTCCAGCACAACGTTTGTCCTCTTCTCGTATATTCGAGTCTTGTGGCGGAGCCTCGGACGACCGCGCTTGACGACTGCGAGCGGTCTCCCGTGCAAGATCAACTTCGCGCAACGTTAGCAGGCACATCGCAGCTGGTGCTGTCTACACCCCTCACCGAATTCGGCTTGCTCATCCGGGGCGCGTACAACGCGTTTTCTTCCCATTTTGCTCCGTTGCTATTGTCTTCTAATTGCTGCGTACTGGCGTTGACTGCCAACTCTCGCTGCAGCTGCCGAGTTTAGCCTCGCGCTACGGAACGCCTCGTGCTATGGCACCTCCTCTTTCCGCCTCCTCTCCCTACCACGATTTCTCTACACGGACGTCTCCCGGCTCGGTATACTCCCCTGGGAGAGCATGCGGGGCATGCATAGAGGTGGCCGTGCTAATATGCTGATGATTAAAGTTCACTCCCACAAAGCCCGGTGCGATCACGAACGCTGCGATTCGATGGTGAAGTTTTAGTGAGCCCAAGACGTGGTTCATCCGAAGGAAAAGAGACATACATTACATTACATTACATTGCATTACTGAACACATGAATAATAAAACAAAAACTACAAACTACAAACTGTATAGCATCAAGGGTGCACCGGTCACTGGAGAAGCGCATCGCACTCTCTTTTATGCTCCATGTTTACGTGAACTAACTACTACTATACAACAACGGTGATTTCGCCACTTAAAACTTTTCCCTTAAAAGCACGTGCGATCCCATGGGATTCCCACCCGGGTCTGCAGCAGGAATTGAGATAAGGGATCAGCCGCGGTGACTCACAGGCTGAGTGGTTGTGCTGCCGAACTCCAGGACGCTGCTGGTACACTTCCGTGGATGCGGAGGTCGTTTTTATGCGATATGCGGAAAAACAACAACAATAACCCCGGGACATCTCCACTAACGTGAAACCTGGTGAGGGGTGAAGCATGCAGTGTATAAGTGCATTCTCGCACCTTGGCCTTTTTGCCAACGGAGATGAAACTGTTGGGGCAGCTTTGCTGTAAACGCCTCTTGTCTTTGAAGCACAAAGCTCTCTAGCGCGAGGCGTAAACGACTGTCTCGGTGCTTTTTTAGTACGCGTTACATTCTAGCGCGAGGTGTAAACAAGTTTTCCGGTGTAAAAGTACCGTGACTACATGAGGCGACGATTACGACGACGACGACGACGGACGTCAGGAGACGCCTACAGCCCCAGCCCCTAAAAATTGGCCCAGCTTGCACACAGGGGTGCAAGGCTGCAGAAACAGCAGAGCTGCCGGCCCCTCTGCCTTCGTCGGAGACCCGCATGTTGCGCCTCACAAGAATTTCCCAACTTGCCGCCGAAAGTTATCCATGAGTGGCCGGCCCGGATCGTTTTGTCCTCAACCTTCCACATCTCTGCCAAAGTGGACGGCGTTAGCACGCACTGGAACCCGCGGCAGCCGGCTTCGCGAACTCAGCGTCTGTTTTCCCCACTTCAGGCGCGAACGCACGTGAAATGGCGAGGAGAACAGCACGCGAGAAATCACGCCACGAACGCTGGGCAGAGCGTTCTCGAAGGTCGATCTGGCTGACGCCGGGCGCTCCTGACGAGGCGCACGCTAACGTGCGCGAGGTATTTTAAAAACGATAGTCTTTCTTGGGTGAAATTTTGGTCTGTCTGTTTGTCTGTGACTCTATTCAGCCACCCGGACAAAGTAAAATAGATATTGCGCAATAGTCTCATATATTCACAGCCAAATGTAAACGTCTCAGCCCGGTTTATGTGTTCATACTTGTCAACTTTGTTGAACAAGAACAAGACATTACGCAAATATAAGACAGGAAATCAGTACACAAGAGATATTTACAGTGTTCCTTCATTAAAAAATTCCTGGATGCTTGGTTTTTCGATAGCAAATGATATTTTACATCTTCTGCAGAAAACCTCCGCCTGCTGTTGCCCGCGCTACCTCCTGGCGGCATATGAAAAATCACGCGCCAACACCAACGAAAGGTTCCACTAGCTCGGTTCCACGTTCTGCTTGAAACGCACGTGGAGCACGGCCACGCGATTCTATAAACCTTGAAGTCGGCCGCCTCGATTCACGCACGTCTCCGCCGTACTGCAGCGCTGGCATCGAGGAACCCGACCTGTAGCAATGGAACGCAGTAAATTCAAATCGCCTTGAGCAAACCTTTAGTGTGTTTACTTTGGGATGAGCGCGACGGTACAGGAACAGCATGATAGGTGAGCGGGAAAGCAAAGGAGGGCATTTCCTTGGCCAATGTCTACAAAGACTATCGTCTTTTGACGACATTTGCAACGAAAGGAGCAGATATGCGGCCAGTACTGCAAGCAGTGTAAGGCCAATGGTCACCTCGCCGTCGATCCTACCTGTCCCAAAAACAAGGCCTGCGAGGAGAGAAAAAAATTGCAGCTCAAAGAACGCCAGGGGCGCAGCCGTCGTAGCCTTTCGCAGTCACGGATATCGATGGACAAACCAGCGGACGCCGACTCGCATTCTCGAACGCGTTCACTACCAAGAAAAAGATCGACGTCGCGCGTCAGCTTCCGATCGGCATCAAGTGCAAAAAACAAAGGCGTGGAAGAGATTTCGTGCAGCCGCCAGACAACACCTCTCACCAACACCAAGTCCAACTCCACTCACCACGTCACTGACTACGCGACCGGCATCTCTGCTTCGTCCGAGAGCAGCGACTTTTGCAGTGAGGTTGGAGATAGAGGCCGCTCAAACAACAGGCGCAGACGGGGACGCAAGAACCGCCGTAAAAAAACACAAACATCAGCAACTGCAGGAAGCTGTGACCGCCGAGCCCCACGCCGCAGCGTGGGCAAGGTGGTATTGGTGCGTGGCGGAACACACAGTCGCCACTCGATCTAACTACCGAGCTTGCGCAGCTGGAGCTTGAGTGTGAACAAGCGGAGGCGGACCTTCAACGGAAGATCCAGGCGATCAAAGACGAATACCAAGAACGCATCAAAACGCGACGACGCCGAATACGGAAGTTGCAAACAAGAATCAAGGAACAAGAGCAAGTGGGGCGGCTTCGAACGACTCAGTCGCTTGGTCACTCATCCGGAAAGCCAACTGGGGGCACTCGTCACCGGAAGATTAAAAAAACTGTCGTTACCTGATGGTTCGTCTAGTGATGACAGCGCACTGCCGACATGGATGAAACCTTTCATCGAGCAGATACAGCAGCAGCAGTTACAGCTCCGGCAAACACAGCAACTGCTAATGCAGCAGCAACAACTACTGCAGCAACTACAGCCAATGGTAGCCCATTTCCAGTCGATGCAGCAGCATGGCCAAGTTCTCGGCCAGTAACAGCCGCTTGCAGGACACCATCGCCGATGGTATGTCGCCTCCTCCACCAATGCTTCCTATGCCAGACTCACCGACCCCCGACGTGCTTGAGTGGAATTGTCGCTCTCTCCAAATGTGCACTTCGGAGCTGAATGAACTTTTCCAGACTGTTGGGTGCCCAGCTCTCCTGCTTCTGCAGGAAACGCGCGGGGAAAGCCCTGGATGCCGTGGATATAAGGAATAGTTACAACCCAGCATTCAGCATAAACTCCCGGGACAAGACGCACATCATATTCAGGCGCAGTGCGCGGTGTTCGTCCGCAGACATAATTCACACATCGTATCGACACGTCTGCCTTTTGTGATTCACTGCAGGAGGTTGTGCCAGTGAGGTGCCTCATCCCGTCTCGCTCACGACCGCTTGTGGCGGTTTCCTGCTACGTAAGGCCAGCCACTAGCGGCTACCGCCAATGTAGACGACGTTCTGAGCAGCAGCAAGACTACATGTGGATTCGCCGACTCCAGGCAGCACACCCACAGGATGACTTTCTAGTATCGGGAGATTTTAACGCACAACACCCAGCCTGGGGTTACACCTATGAGAACAACAGGGGAACAGCACCTTTAGAAATGATGGCAAGCTGCGGAATGGTGTTGGCCAATGACCTCGACTATCCTACCCGGTAAGGCCTCCACGGAGGGCAGCGCTGTACGACCCCAGACCTCACATGGACGTCTAGCCGCTCGCTGGTGAGAGAGTGGAGGACAAACCCCGACCCTCTAGGCTCTGACCACTATCCTATCTGGATTGAGCTGACCCCCAAATGGTCGAAAGCGCGACTTGCGGAGAAGGACGAGGAGTGTGGACTGGGACAAGTTCAGGAAGCTGCTCAGTCAATACGAAGACAACCGGCCTGTCACTGAGGTACTACAGAAGGAAGTAGCCCTTGCCACGCGCACCTTGGATATCAACCCAGAGCTTCCTACTCCGGATAAGCACCTTGCCAACCTGTGGGCAGCACGGAAACGTCTACAAAAAATTTCCATTCGGAATGGAAAGAGGCATAAAGACCTTATCCGTCTAAGACGCAAAACAGCCGAAGCTATAGGCGCTACGCCAAACACCTGGCTCGTGATAGGTGAAAAGACGGTGAAAAGACGGGTGCACGTCGACTGTGGCAAACATTTCGTACTATGTGCGGCAAGTCCAAAGCCACGAACACAGATCCCAAACAGGAACACAGGTCCCAATGAGCAGAACCTGGCAACCACCTTATTTCCCGAAGCCACGTACGGCAGCGAAGAGGTCGAAGACTCTATATAAGACCCAATGCCCGTTGCTTCCGAGGTAGACCCAGACTCGCTGTTTACCATTGCAGAGCTCGCAGTGGCACTCGAGTCAGTTAATGCAAGAAGTGCACCAGGCAAGGACGGAATCACCTGTGCGATGCTTCGCAACATGGACTAACGACAAAACGAAAACTTGCTGGACGAGCTCAACATGGTCTGGACAAGCTGCCTCATGCCTGACTACTGGCGCCACTCTGCAGTGCACGGTATTCCAAAACCAGGGAAGCCTACTGACAGACTAGGCAACTTGCGACCCATCTCACTCACGTCTACTCCGTGCAAACTGCTGGAAAGAATTGTGCTTAGCAGACTCAACCACAATTTGGAATACGTCAAACAAGATTTCTTCGACCCTGTCCAGACTGGGTTTCGCAAGGGACTGCGAACCTATGACAGCATACATCTGATAAAAGCAGCTTTTAAGCGTAGACACGGGCGGCGCCGCCAGATTCCCGGGCTTTTGGTGGCTGTCGATCTTCAGAAAGCTTTCGATACGGTCAGACACGACTACCTGCTTGAGGCTCTGGCTGAGACAGGTGCGAGTCCCCGTATTCAGAACTTCGTACGACCTTTCTTGAGACGTCGAACCTTCGATTTCGCGCCTTCAACAACAGGTGTCACCTCGCCCAAGGCATTTCATGCTGCCGCAGTTGGAGTACCTCAAGGACCCATTATATCGCCTACCCTCTTCAACATTGCGATGGCTAAGACCGCCCGGTCACTTAGGATGATACGGGGTCTCGGCTCGACTGCCTACGCCGATGATGTCACCATCTGGGTCATTCCACAGCAGTGTGCCATCACCCAATCCACCGTGACTGCTGTTCAAACAGGCCTCGACACGCTCTCAGAGTACCTGAGACCAACAGGCAAGCAAGTGTCTCCAACCAAGACGCAGTGCCTGGTCATTCGGGGTTCAGAAGCTGAGCATGCCCAGGTTCACCTTACCCTGAATGGAAATGCCATATCGCGACCGACAGAAGGCTGGACTCGAATACTGGGCATTCCCTTCCACAAGAATGGCACTCCTAACGAATGGCTATCGCAGCTCCGAAAGTCGTGGAAGTCGATACTACACGTAGTACAGAGGATCGGCAGCCGCTTCGGTGGTGCTCGCACCGAAGTACTGCGAACGTTCGTCACCACGGTCCTCACAGCTAAAGCGCGCTACGGAGCCATGGACTTTGAGCTAACCAAGGCACAAATGCTCAAGCTAGAGGTCTTGCACGGAGACTGCCTTCGGGTGGTCACCGGCCTCCCATGTCCCGCAAAAGTTGAGGACCTACATAGCTACGCCCGACTGCCTTCCTTGGCGGCCACGCTCGCTGCGAGAAGAGACAGCAATGCCTCGAGGCGAATTCATTAACGAATGCTGGCAGGCCTTGCTGATGATTGGGTACATCCCGAGATACCCCCGCTACCACTTATGACACCACCGTGGGAGGACACGATCGTTACTCGGCCAAAACCACTCCCACGAAGACGCAACAAGGAGCGCCAAACGAAGGAACGGGAGGCTCGTGCACGCAACACCGACAACCCCGAGCTTCAGGCAACTACTGTGTACACAGATTCCGCTCGGAATGAGGAGACACGGGAGACCACCCTTGCAGTGGTCACACCCTTTGGGTCATACAGAAGGTCACAGGCCTACAAATAGCACGAGCCTACAAGCACGCAACTAGAACTCTATGCCTTGTGGATGGCGACACTCGTGGTGCGCACCGAGGCGGCGCGCTCACTGTGGACGGCCCGACGAAAAATCACCGTAATGTGCGACAACACAGAAGCCATCAATCGGCTTCAAGGACCAAGCATAGATGGTTAAGTGTGCCACCTTATAAGAAGGAGTGCAGAGCACTAAAAAAAACCACAACATCCAGGTATGCATTGACTGGGTGCCGGGACACGCGGGTAGCCTCGGGAACGAGGTTGCTCACGCGATGGCGAGCGCGCAAAACTCTACGCTCCACTCGCTTCCCGAACACCCGGTGCCACCACTGATTGACCCGGCCAGCCTCGTCGAACTAGAGATAAAACGAAGGAAGACAAACCTGAGAGACATGACTCCCCAAAATGAGCACCCTCTTCCAAAGGGCTTACCCAGAGGGGCTCAAGTTCTGACCTACAAGGCCCGAACAGCGGCCGCCCTTACCGAGCATGTGCTGCACAAGTGGCGCTCCTACTTTAAAGTGGCGGCACGTAGTAATCCAGACAGACGCAACGGCCCCGCCGCTCTCATCGACCCACCGTACCCCTGCCCGTACTGCAAAGACTCCGCAGTCAAGCAGGACATTCGACAACTCTTGTGGGACTTACAAATATATAGCGCAGAAGACGAGAGACACAGACAAGTAGACACACACGGCGCTTGTCTGTGTCTCTCGTCTTCTGCGCTATATATTTGTAAGTTATGAACCAACAAGCCCAAATTTCCACGCTCTTGTGGGACTGTGGGGGCCTCCGTGAACTCCGAGCCCGACACGCCCAACAGGTGCCATCAAACGAAGAGGGGACTACGCCCATGAATCCATAGTCATGCCAAGGAGAGATTGCTTTCCCTTTGGGAGTTCGCCAAAGAGTCAGGCGTAGCCCGAAGAATTTGGGACCTAGAGGAGCCCTGCACTTCCTTCCAAACACCATTCCCCCTTCTTAGGCCACTGGCCACCCTTTTCTTAATAAAGATTTATACATACATACCTTGGTGTTTTTTTGCGAGCTCCTCACGTGGAGAAAGCCCACCCGCAAGCCTAGACGATGCGGGGCGCTCCCGACGATGCGCATGCGCACGTGCGCTCGGTAGTTTACTTGGTATGGTAATGCTGTACGGCGGAACGAAAAGCTGAAACAGCTCATGCTGCTAAAAACGCCCGTGCGTGGCGATTTATGCATACGGGTGGTGAAAATTAATCCTGAGCCCTCCATGAGGGCGCACCTCACGCACCTCACATAACCTCACTCACCTCACTCATAGCCCACTTATAACTTCGGATCGTAGACCACTTCAGCGTCTTTGTAATTTATTGACATATGGCGTCAAAAAAGCACCAGTACTTTTTTTTTTTTTTTTGCTTGGGGACGCAAAGTTTGCCTTACGCTTTCTACCATTTTGGGGTAGTTCTTGTTTTTTTTTTTAATTTGAACTGTCACACATAGTCGGGTAGAAAGCCACACATTAAAAAACTTCAGCGGCAAAAACAACACGGCGTTGCTTACAGATTTATTATTGTAATTTTGCCAAGCAGACACGTTAGCAAAACGTACTTCACTTTCGGGCTAGTTACTCGCGAGTGCATAGCTCATGAAAAATAAAAGAAATGCCAGTTGACATGCGTGACGGTGTTGGGACCCTCGTCGCCCACACCATCATCATCACCAGCCTATCTACGCCCACTGCAGGGCAAAGGGCTCTCGTTTTAATCTCCAATTATCCCGGTCCTGTGCTAACTCTGACGAATTTATCCCCGCAAACTTCTTGATCTCATCTGCCCATCTAACTTTCTGCCGTCCCCCGCCACGCTTGCCGCCTCTAGGGATCCACTCTGTTACCCTTAATGGCCAACGGTTATATTGCCTTCGCATTACATGCCCTGTCCACGTCCATTTCTTCTTAATTTCTACTAGTACGTCCGTAACACGAGTTTGTTCCCTGACCCACTCCGCTCTAGTCTTCCCGTCCCTTAATGTTGCACTTATCCTTTTACGTCCCATTGCTCGCTGAGTCGTCCTCAATTCAAGTTGAACCCTCTTAGTGAGCCCCCCCGTTTCTACCCCGTAGGTGAGTACCGGTAAGATGCAGCTGTCATACACTTTCTTCTTCAGGGGCAATGGTAGGCTGCCATTCATTATCTGAGAATGCCTGCCGGATCATATCTCACCATCATATCTCAATCAATTATAAAGACGTTTGGGTGGGCTACGAGCCGAAGTTAAGCGTGGGCCATGAGGTCAGCTGGCCGATGTCGCTCAAGTGATTTCTATGCACAAGATAGTTTGAATTTCAAGTGACACGTTGACGTTTTTAGGCGAAAGCACTGGGGGTCTCATCAAACGAGAAAAGTGGCTGTCCACAAGAATGGTACCAAAATTGCCGCCACTGCGCGAAAAGAAAATGAGGAGGGTTCGTCAACAGCCAGGTGGGTTAACCGAAGCGCTAACTCGGAACCCTGCCAGAATGGAACAAGCCTGATGTGACAGGTGCACGTAGTGGCACGTGTGTAGAATGGGGGCTCTGTTTCTGGAGAGAGAGAGAGAGAGAGAGAGAGAGAGAGAGAGAGAGAGAGAGAGAGAGAGACTTTATCGCAAATAGTAATTAGCCAGGCGGTGACCGGTAGTCCCAGCTTGCTGGTGACCAAGGCCGAGATAAGTGAGAGAAACAACTTTACTGTTTGGCCAAGATGGGGTGACTCAAAGTCACTCCCCTCCCTCTTCAGCCGTCGGCCAGGATGGCCGGAGCCCTCAGCCATCCGGACAGCCATAAGGCCCCAACAGCTGCAGCGCCACTTGCGGCCCGTCTGCTGCCTGGCGGAGCCGTTCGCGTCGAAAGAAACGAAAATGAAGAGAGGCGCCAACACGATTTATTAGTAAAGAAGTATTTGATAACCGCCATACGCTTCCACTTTCAAACGCCGTAGCATGCAGCTTAAGTGCCCGAGTAATCTTTTTAATTACTCATGTTCCCTGTCATCATCATCATCAGGCTGTGTACCCCCACTGCAGGGCAAAGGCATCTCCATAGATCTCCAATTATCCGGTCCTGTCTAACTTCAACCAATTTAGCCGCGCAAACTTCTTTATCTCATCCGCCCATCTAACTTTCTGCCGCCCCCTGCCACTCTTGCCTTCTCTAGGGATCGACTCTGCTACCCTTAATGACCAGCGCTTATCTCGACTTCACATTACATGTCCTGCCCACGTCCATTTCTTCTTCTTAATTTCTACTCATATGACCATAACACGAGTTTGTCCCCTGACCCACACCGATCTATTCTTGTCCCTTAAGGTTACACCTATCATCTTCCGCCCTCAGTTTAAGCTGAACCCTCTTAGTGAGCCTCCAAGTTCCTGCCCCGTAGGTGAGCCCCTGTAAGACGCAGCTGTCATACACTTTCTTCTTCAGGGACAATGGCAGGCTGCCATTTGATGTCTGAGAATTCCTGCCGTAATGTAAACACAGCCTTGAGTTCTTTTCATCGTGTCTACCACGTCTCGAGGTCGTCAACCGGCCCCGTGTTCGAGACCTCCACCCTCGGCCCATGCAGAGCCGACTGGCCAATGAGGGGTAGCCCGGACGAATGTGTTCCTTATCCTGACCGGCCCCGGAGAGCAAGGGAACAACCTCGATCTCTGTTGGGGCCGTCTAAAACGCTATTTCGGTCGCGGAATGTCCGCAGATAAGTGACGTGTTGGCGGTGACAGCGCAAAAGTGTCTACTACCCAGGCGGCTACTGCAGCCAACACATTCGAATTCGGAGCAATCGTAAGTGGCACAATCTGCGTACGCTGGGGCGGTATTCTCGAGTTTTGTCCCTTTCGCGTCCCTTTCAAAAGTGTCACTTTTGGCAAACCCTGATTGGCTAAAAGAAAACAACCGGAAGTGACGTAACGCAAGCGCGGCAGACCTACTGCCAACGCTCATTGCTTAACCGAAAGTACGTCACGTGGAAGGGGCACAAAAGGGACGTTTTCAAAAGGGACAGTTACGAGAATACCACCCCTGGTTCCGCTGCGTTTTGTACGTTGCTGCGGAATGCGACGAATGAAAAATGAGAGGTGGGGGTGAAGGCTCTCTTCATTTAAACCAAATGACCAGCGAAAAAATACACGGACCAAGAAAGAAGCGGACAGGACGACGCGTTTTAGATAGCGGGTGCGACCAAGTAAAACGAGAGATTCGTGAGGCCTTCCATATTCACATGGAGGCAGATAACTGCGTAAGCATGCCTTTTATCGCTTTCCAGGGGGGAGGAGCTAGGTTTCCTGCAAGGGCGCATGCGCGAGACGTAGCTGGCTGAGTGGGTTTTCACGCGACTATGGCTGTCCATTGGTTGTTTGTATATTTGTTTACATTTCAATTTTATCCTCGACTGTTAGTGTTATGTGTTACGTGCCCCAAGTAAACTTTACAGTTGAAACGTATCTCAACTTTCAGCCTTAACACTCTTCATTGAGCTTAAAGGGGTCCTGAAATGCCTTCCGCCGATGCATGGATGTACATGTAACCAAATAAAGCAATGTATTAGCAATCTCCTCCTGCAAGAATTTTGTTAAAGCGATGAGTATTAGCTGAGAAATCGTAAATCGAAAACCGCGCATTATCGTCGCGCCGTATTTCCTCCTCCTTTCAACTGTTTCTTCTCTGTTGGCCTCCCCTCCCATGATGCTTCGCTCCTCAGCGGTGACGTACTTCCGCTATTGCGCTCCCACAGACTGCCGTCTGCTACGGGCCAGCTCTTTCGGCTTTTTCATCTTTGTTGACACCATGGACACTCCTGTAAAGGCTGGAAAAGCGAACGAAAGACCTGGCCGCATGTGTGCGGCCTGGCCTTGCCCTTCCGCGGTGTACGTAGCTGCAGTTGGTATCGGCGGCGAACTCGCAGCCGCGCAGGGCGAATCGTGCGCTCGTTTCCTTTGGTGCACCGCGCACTGTTTATCCAAAAAGCGCGGTCTCAGATGTGGGCCCGCTGGTGCGGGGTCTTATTTTGCGGCGGTTGTAATTCCTACTACCGGCGGCATGTGAAAAAAAGACATTTTAAACCGACACAGAACCCGTGCACAAAACGCGCCGGATCGGATTGCTTTATCAGTGGCGATGAACGGGAAGGCGCAGAGCAAACCAACGCCGCACTCGAGCAGCGAGCATCCGTGTTCTGCCAAGCTGCACCCGTGTGTTGCATTCAATACTGATGGGAAAGCGTTGTTTGAACTTGTTTTGATAGTCGTAAAAGGTTCAGGCACTCCGGCACTCCGCTAGCAGATCAGCCGCCGAGTCATTTCGGAAAACATTGAACAGATGGCGCCGTATGCATTAGCATGTCGCAACGCAAAACTGATGAGACGTTCTACTCTCCTCGCGGTGTTTACGTAGCGGGACGCAAAAATTTAGCGTTTAGCGTATGCAAAGGCACAAACGCTGTACTAAAACTCGCTATTAGCAGCAAAATAGCGTGTGTACGTGAGGCTGCTTGCGTTTACAAAGCTGCACGCCGAGCGCTTACGTTTCAAACCTAGTGACATCGTTTAAATACACTCGCAAGCACAGTGTAACGTAGTCACATATCAACCGTATGATCAGGCGACAAGCAAGAGCTTATTTTATGTGGGACGGAGATTGCGCATAAAGGCCCGTTCGCACTTGCGACGAAAGCGAGCGAAAGCGATGGGAATTTCGTCGCTTTGTCGCGCGACGATCGTGTTTGTCGAATTGTCGGGAGAAATTTTCGTCGCGCGACATAATTCCCGTCGCTTTCGCTCGCTTTCGTCGCAAGCGGGATTGGAAAGTTCTTACCCTGCCGTCTGCTACGCAGCGCGGAGGCAACCGCGCGATCTGCTCGGGCCGGACGAACGCGCACACTCCCGCACGGCAGCGTCCCAAGCGGCAGCCGGGCCCGCCTGGGGCCCGCCCTCGGCACACTAGCAACACTAGCCAGTATATTTCAGGCACAATAATGGAGGAAAGATCTTTTGCTTCCAATGAACCAAGTTCTTTGCCCCTGTGTTTTTAAATACGTGAAGTGGTTAGCACGTCGCCCTCACGCAGCTCTGTATCGTCGTAGCATCGCTGACTGTCCGAACGAAGCTTGCAGCTAAGCCAATGCAGCGACCGAAGCTGTGTGTGTGTGTGCATCGCCTCCTGTGTGTAGCGTTCGTTTCGCGATGAAATGCGACGTTGTACTTCTGCGGGTGGATAGTGCTTCCCATGGTCTGGATTATCTTTCTCGAACGACGAACGACTCAACCTCGCATGGGGTATGTGTAGTGTGCCTGGCTAAAAGCCTTCTCGCTTGCGTGCCAGAGTTCAGTGATTTGCTGTTCGTCCCCGCAAACAAGGCGCGAGGTGAGTGCCGAATTTACGACGGGCAGGAGGAAGCAACCGGTCGTCTGTCAATCGCGGTTCAGACTTGCAACGCATGTTGTGACGTTGTGTTCGTTCGAAACGCATCTCTGGTTTGTTTTGAAGTTGAATAAAATGTATCCGTCAAACCCGGGCATTCGGCTCAGGGCGTTCTCTGCGATTGCACGAAAGAAGTGCCACGGGGCTTCAACGCTTTCTTTAGGGAACGTACTCAGGTAAGAGAATATCCATGTCGTGTTATGGCCGTGTTGCATTCAATACGAACGGTTAAGCGTTTGTTTACACTTGTTTCGTTTGTCGTAAAATGTCCAAGCACTCCACTCCGCTGGCAGATCAGCCGGCGAGCCGACGCTGAGCAGACGACTCATCTCTTTGCCGGAAGTGCGTGAAAAAGCCGCCCAATAGCAGGATGTCTAGCTCATGACGAACATATGGGAATCGATGATGTAGACATGTGAAGATGGCGGCGTCCAAAAACACGAAGGAAAGGGTGAGAAAAAAGCGACAAACTTTGCAACAAAAGTGTGAGCTTTCCGCTGTTCGTAAAAGAGTAATACTTGGCACAGCTGACGTTGACGACCCAATCTAACCATTGCGC
This sequence comes from Haemaphysalis longicornis, assembly GCF_048455015.1. Lineage (NCBI taxonomy): Eukaryota > Metazoa > Arthropoda > Arachnida > Ixodida > Ixodidae > Haemaphysalis > Haemaphysalis longicornis. The sequence goes on from NW_027526241.1 coordinate 212,481, forward strand.
TAGTTCATTTAGTGTGCTCAAAATGCCTTTCAGGACCCCTTTAAGGGGTAGGGAAGGGGGTGTGGCCAGCAGTCTCCATTGTCTGCGGGTCCACGGGCATTCAAGCGGGGAGGTTAAAGACGGGCCGTGTTCTTGGCACGTCGGCGAGCATCTCAATTCGTTTTCATTTTCCCCGGAACTAGAGGCAGCCCACGAGGCTCGCAGCTGACACACTCCCACTCTAGGCACTAGCGGATCCTGGGGCCCCAGCCCTCCGCATCGTTGCGTCGGACATGCCGCCGGCTTGTCTTGCGCCTCGCTACAAGAGCGACTCGACAGGCCTCGCGTCTCGTGGCTGACTCAGCGGCGACGTTCCGCATTCCCCGGCCACCTTGGCCGCGTGTGACGTAGCCCGCGACGTCGCACCTATGACTCCGCGCATCAGGTGGGCAGTTACGCAACGCTGCCCACGCAAACAGGATTCGAACGGCACCGCCGAGCACGATTACCGCCTCGTATTTGTTTTTTAGCCCCTCGAGCGACCATGCCTGCGGCCTCTCAGCTGACGGCAAGCCGGTCTGTCGGCCGCTAAGTGACGTAGAGCGCAACGTCACGCTAATTCTACGAATGTTCTTCCCAAAGAAGCACGCATCAGCACCATACGTGCGCATTCATTCATAAAAGCGGCCTTGCGGGCCGACAGCGGCCGGATGTTCGCCTGGATTTCGCTGGCGTGGAACGCGTTCGCCCGCAACACTCCATTTATTGCCATGCGGCCACGGCGTCTTGCACGGCGTAATGTCGCACCTTCTTACTTTCTTTTAAAGACGATAGTCTTTCTTGGGATCCTTAAACCCAGAAATTTTGGTCTGCCTGTATGTCTGTATGTCTGTCCGTCTGTCTGTCTGTGACTCGATTCAGCCACCCGGCCAAAGCAAAACAATGCCTGCCCATTAGTCTTATATAGTCACAACTAAATCTACCCGTCTATGTCCGGTGTAAGGTTCATACTTGTCAACATTGTTGAAGAAGAACAAGACATTACGCAAATATGAGACAGCAAATCAATACAGAAGTGATATTTGCAGTGTTCCTTTATAAAAAAATCAAATATGCTTGCTTTTGCGAAATTAAATACTTCATCAACTGCAGAAAAAGAATTCACTTCGCCGTCGCCTACTGTCGCCCGCGCCACTATAGCTTCTCGCGACATTTTAAGAAATCAACCGGCAACAGTTACGCAAGGTTCCACTAGATAGGTTCCACGTTCTGCTTGCAACGCACGTGGAGTAGGGAAACGCGGTTCTATAAACGTTGAAGTAGGGCGCCTCGATTAACGCGCGTCTCCGCCGTACAGCAGCGTTCGCATCGAGACACCCGGTTTCGAGCAGTGGAACGCGGGAAATTTAAAATGATTTAAGCAAACCTTTGACGTCTTTACCTTGGGAGGAGCGCGACGCAAGAGGAACAACATGAGAGGTGAGCGGCAAAGCGAAGGGAGGCATTTACTTCGCAATAGCCGATAAAGACTATCGTCTTTTGACGACATTTGCAACGAAAGGAGCAGATACGCGGCCAATTTTATTTTTTGCTATCGGTGTTTCGTCATTTTTTGTGTTCAGATATTGGTTCGTGTGGGCATTGTATCATTAAAGAGAAGCTTTCTGCGCCTCACGGATGGCGACGTTGTCCCAAACCCCGTGCAGGAAAGCCAACGTTCTCTGACGATGATGATGATCGTCGGTGGAGTGAGAGATGATTGAAACGCGAAGCTTGCTCTGGTAGAATCCCAATGTCTTCAAAGTCCAAAGTCAAAGTCCCAAATCCAAATTGTTACGCAATGGGTTTCCTCAAGGACATACCAAGCTCCGCAAGAAAAAAAAAAAGTCGCTTCCCGCGGTCGGGGTCGAACCAGAGTCCCTCAGGTTATGAAGCCTACATCTACCCGATCACGCCATTTTGTTTTTTGTTTTGTTTTCCACATGTAATTTATTGCACTACATGTCAATGTAGGAAACGATATTTACAGCACATATTTACAACTATGTGCACATACAAATAAGTAGTTTTTTTATTCAGCTTGAAATCAACTCATTTGTATGTGACTGTACTATTCCAACCCGGTCGAAGCTGTTTGGAATTTGGACTTTGATTCAGGTTGCATCGGAGAAAGCTTCGCGTTTTAACCATCTTTGTCATTAAAAAAGGCGTCTTGATTTTTTTTTGACGTTTTTACAGAGAAGATCTTTTTCGAGCATTGGAAATAAACACCTCCAGCTCGTCTGTTACGCCTCCAAGCAAACCTGAAAACTTTCTCCAGAGATTGTCCCTAATTTTCTGCTAGCGATACGCCTCGTTATATAGTCTGTAGTCAGCCAGAATAATCTCGCTATCTCCCGATTTCCTTCCAGTTCCAGAAATAAATACTTTCGGTACAAGGCAGTTTAAGATGAACAATCGTCTTGCAAAATAGCGCCCACATAGGAGAACCGCAACGGACACACGAACAAGCGCTCCTAATAACTAAAAAGAGGCTGTTTATGCCCCACAACATTCGACGGCGCCACATTAAGAAGCAGATCTTTACTCCCAGTAATTTCCTACGCACGTGGACAGAAATGATATCTCCTTATCTGACAATGCTATGGATGGGTGGCTCAGACAATCTTCATTGTGACGGGAAATGGGCACGGCCTCTGCCTCTTCGATTTCTCTTTATGTCTTAAAGGGACCCTGCAACACTCTTTGAGCAGTGCAAGTAAACCTGCGTGAAGTTTAGATTACACTGCCAGGAATACCTGAGCCAAATATTACACGTGCACGTGAAGCGGTGAGAGCGCAAATCGATGTGAAAGACGCGGAAAAACAAACTGCTCTCTCTTCAGTTGTCCTCATTATGCATGGCCTAAGGGACGTCACATAGGCCATGGCTGCCCGATCGGCTGTCACTGGTCAACTTCGCGGCTAGATTCTCCCATTTCCGTCGTCGTCATCGCTGTGTACGAACCTCTTCTATGCCTGAACCTGTAGGCACAGTTTTGCCGTTTATTTTGTGTTTTGAGTGCGCGCGGAGTTTGAGTGATGAGCTCAATACTTCCCTTTCAACGGGACCACTCGACTACAAACGTTTATTGCTTCAAAAACGCCCTACCAGCCCGAGCGCGCACTTGCGAGCAGGCACCCATGCCTGCTTTTTTGTGGCACCAGACCGGAAATAGGCCCCTCCGCGTTGCGGAGAAAAGGAGAAAACTACCCGGCATGTGATATATCGAAGGCCGCCGAAGAGAACGCCGCGAGCCGCCCCCCTCTCCGGGAGAGAGCGCGCAGCTTTCGTCGCCTTGTCCGCGCTCGAGTTGAGAGGGAACGATTATGCGCGATTTCTCATCGTGCGTAGTTTCGTTAATTGTGAACGGATTTTCATAATTCTTGCAGGAGGAGATTTCTGGGACAATAGACTTTATCACAAAATACAGTACTAGTAGTCGATGGCAAGTGTTGCAGGGTCCCTTTAATACACCTGCCCATTCGTCCGACATACACGTGACCGCACGCTACCCCATACACATTTTTTTTACGCAATAAACAAATTGATTGTTACGACTTACAGTACACATTCATCCTGTACTTCGTTCATGCCCTCATATTTTTTTTTGTTTTATCCACGACAAACACTTCCTATTTTGTTTTTCGCTGAAAGGACCCCGGGTGACATTGTAATTCCTGCTACCTGCTAAGTCTTTGGGATAGTCTGTGCGCGCAACCTCTGACCGTTCTTCGCTGGGCCTGCTTTCCTCCGTTGCAGGTTGTTTTCAAACGAAGCTTTGTACAGGCGCTCCTAAAGTTAAACGGAGCACGACAGTATATAGTGGTCGGAGCGGGCAAAACTGCATGCCAGTGCGTGGGGACATCCGGCTGGCCCATCTCGGTACTCTGACCACGGCCTCCGCAATCGACTGCCGGCGGCGCGCCGCCGCTCTGACGCTCGCCGTATCTCTATGGCCTTATCGCCGCTCAAGTGGAGCCACGCCGCCGCCGTCCTTGCTCGCCAGGGGCGCTCCCAATGCTTGCGTGTCAAGCCGAGATACCCTTCTTTTCCATCATAATTAGATAGCTTTAGCAGAGTCCTTCAATGCTTCTCTGGTCATGAAACTCCCGGCCAAGTTTCGTACGGGGACAAAGGCTACCACGAGGGGCGCCACCGCAGATCGGAGGGCATCAGGCGGCCGCCGCTGCTCTGTAGCCAGACCGGCAGGCAGGAACGCAGTAGCCGCATGCCCGTTCGCACCAAATTTTTTCGCCACTCACAAAAGGATAAGTCCATTTGAGCCGCCCACGACACGTAAAGCGAAAGCGCACTGCTGATAAGACGGCGAGCGTCTGTTTTATCCACGGCCGGACTGGAGCAGCGGCGAGCGCGCACTTTCATACGGCCTGCGCACCCAAGAAGGAACCAATACAGCAGATTCTTTACAGTGGGGGCGCTTCGAACCAACCCTCTGCCCTTCCAACCCGCCTTTCTGTTAGTCGACGCATCGCCTCTGGCCGAGCAGCTGTGTGTTTTTGACAGTGCGCTTCGCAGCCGGTGGGCCGCTCAGCCCGACCGGAGCGTGAATAGCAGAATCACGTTTAGCTAAGCGATAACCCTATCTCCCTCGACGGGAAATCATTCGCGTCACTGGTCGTGCCCTGTGCGTGTGCAAACCAAGACATCATCCGAAAGGAAAAATAAAAAGGTTAAGTCTCCTGCCACGCGCGTGGCACGAGCTACGCCCCCCTGGCAACAGCTGCTGCCACGCAGAAGTGACGTCAAGCTAAAATAATCACGTGACTTCCTGTGACGTCACAAAACAAACGTCATGTTAACGTTATTTGTTCATGCCGCTTTCTTGCGTTAACGACGACGGCAGCCGGGTGTTTTTACGTCTTGTGTCCCGATGTTCTCCGCCCGTGGTTCGAATGGCAGGCCTGACGCATCGTTACTTCCCTATCTCCCTGTACAGCGGCTGCTTCGCCGCGCGTTTTTCTTGTTGGGAGATGTGCTTGTAATTATTTAGATTGGGTATTTTTTGAACTTGCTGTTGCACGTCTTGGTAAGCCTAACGCATTGTTTTCTGCACGCTGCTTCGCCCCGCTTTTTACATGCTGCTAGAACTGTCGTGTTGTCGTTTAATATTTTGTAAGCTTCACGTTGTCTTGCAGTTCGCGTGCTATCGGCTTTACGCGCCTGCATTCGTTGTCTACTTGTGCCTCGCTTCTTCCATGCCAAGCCTTGTGTTCTATTCTGGAGTGGTGGCTCAATTATAAAACGTGGGGATCAGTATTTTCCATCGCGTCGCGCCGTGGCTAACGAGGTAGCTGTCTTTGATGACATGCCAACGCTAGCGACGTAGTGTCAGCGTGTGCACGAATCGAGTGTCGTCAGGTAGCGCACGGAACCATCGAACGCAATCCGACCTCGCATGTAGCTTCTGCAATTTTTCCCCCGGGCAGTAGTACTATCGCCGAGAAAGGTATCCAGCTGACTATACTGCAGAAACGATCTGTGCACGCGGCGCTGCAGAATCCGTGCAGGGAGCGCAGCTTCACTTCCGTGGGGGGAGCCCAACTGCCCGTCCAAAGATATCTACTTAAGATACCACTGAAACCATTCGCTGACTGGCTGGCTTCTTGTGCAAGGAGGCTCAAGCTCCAACTGTGCAAGCATGGGAGAAGTGCAGCCGATAAGATCGCCGTGTGAGCCAAGTTTGGAACTTCTGCTAATAGTCCTTTAAAAGTATGGTGTGCATAAGGTTAACAAGTGACAGTTCAGTTATTGTTCATCTATGCTCAGATTTGTTGCTTAGAGTACCATTGTGCTTTCAACTTAATGAAATGATAGGCAAGGCTTAAAATTACTGCTTGGCTTTTATTTCACTTTCCTTCGCTTCAGTACCTTTCGCCTCCTCTAACCTGGTTAGGCAACAAAACTTCCTCCTGCATCTGCTTTGAGTATGTATTTTGATAGGCTCGTTCCTTCTTTACTCTTGTGTTTGGCTTGGTTGGAATTGAACATAACCAGCCACAATACTTTCATTCACTCAGCAGGATAGGCTAATGATGATGAGAGCTTATCTCGGAGGCTTGCAGTCTATGCACAAATTCCAAGTGGCTGTGACATCTATATGCCCATCCCAAGCACTCTGCGGAGTTCAACTTGACACTAATGCTTGTATTCGCAACTGGTGAAGCGTGCTTAAGCGTCTACTGTGCAAGCCTTTGGGGTAGTGAACAGGAAGAGTTTCCAATTGTGAGGGGACGTTTCACATTCTATTGCTTTTTAACTCCGCACTGTGTAAACTGTTTTGTAAAATTGCTTAAGTGAATTTACTTAGTGCTAAGGGGCATTATAAAATGGCCCACATTTCGTTCACAATGATGCAAGTCTCGTCAGAAGCCAGCTGCTAGAAAACACATTCACGGGTTGTGTGTTGTGTGCCCATTAGTTGTTTCTTTTTCTTCCACAAAACGGGCACTAAGACAATCCTTTAAGCCAACAGGCTTAAAAAATAGTTTATCAAGTACAACTTCGGGGTAAAGGTTGGTGTCGAGCGTGGCATTGCCCACTCCCGAGAGTACTTCTTAATACCTTGTGCAAGAACTGGAGCCAAGGCCACGTGCGTGGATGTGAATGTCTGTCGGTGTTTGTGAAAGTTGCAGTACAGCTGGAAGGTGTATGGATCATGGGTGGCTTTAACAATAAAATGACTGCTGAACGTACTTTTGCTCTGGTATCAATGAGCAGCATGTGAGCATTGATAAGTGCTTCACTGTTGACATTTTTGTTACACAAAAGCAGGCCATGTTAAGGCCCCCTGGCAAATATTCATGAAAAACACTGGACCAAAAAGCTGCCAACACATAGAAACCATGTTGGTCACGGCACCTTTCCAGTACTTCAGTACTGTTTATCACCGCTGTGTTTTTTCCCCCCAACTAGTAAACTATCCCAGCGTTGCACCTTAAGCCAGAAATCAAACGCTTGTCAATTACAAGTGATCTGCCAAACTTCCCTGTCTATGCAAAAAGTGAGTAGCTCTACTTTCTGTGCACTGTTTGTGCTGTGAAGCGCCATTTCTAAACAAAATGCCAGGGTTCTTCTGGAAGATGCAGCATTAAAACCTCAACAAAAAAGGAATAAGCAAGCGATACTCTCTCGCACTACACTAGAGTCCTGCGGGAAAGCCAAACCAGCAAGTGATCTTTTTCTACAAAGCGGTGCAGACGAGCCAAGAAAAAGATTCCTTTTTGCGGACACCAAAGCTACGCTGGAAAGCCAAAATGTGTGGTGTCTGTTACTGCAGATTAGCTGCAAGATGGGCATGTTCATGCAAAGATTTATGAACCAGGCTGGCGGGGTAACAAAATCATTGAATGAGGTTACAACAAAATGTGTTATGAAAAATGATATAATACTGTTTGCTATAAATAGCAATTAATGGTATAAAATGGTTTTGACACTAGTGAAGTGGCCTGTTGGAAATCATTAGCAAAACCTAAAGAGCAACATTTCATACAGCTGCAAATGTGAAATAGCAAAGTGTGGTTGGGGCCTGAATTCAGCAGGCATGCTCCAGCTGATGATGTATTATTGCGGAGCAAAGTAATTATAAAGGCCTAGGGTAAAGGTGAGCTTAGTTGAGTTACCACCAAGGTATTTGGTAGAGAGAATAGTTACAAAAATAAAGAAGCAACATGGGAAGCTTTATTTTCCCTGATTTAAGTTTATCAGCACTGAGCTTCATGTTCTGCATGTCCCATTGAAGAATGTCACACCTGCATGCACTCGGCACATCACATTTTACGGTATAACACAGTTTACTTCGAACATAGGTAAATAAGAGAATATTGCATAAGCAGTTCATTTATATGTGAAATAGAAACAGCAGGGTTTTTAAAACGAAGCCCGTAAGTGTGCTGAATGAAAGGGACCAATGATGAGTTTATGTTGTTACTAATAACAAATTTCAACGACCTTGTCTGAAACAAACCTTTCTATGGAGGGACTGTGTAATCATAGGATTTTTTTTTATAAAAGGTTGTAAATGCCCTGTAAATGCATGTCAAAAGGTATTTTAACGTCCTAGTCGTGGCCTGTGAGTCATCGGCGTTTTTTTCTGGTGTTTAGATGATCAAGGGCTGTTGTACGGGATCCACCTTCTCTTCTCACTTTGGTCACCATCTTTCTTAGTCACTGCATTCATGTGCTTGGTCAGGGAGCTAGCAAGCGAGGACAACAGTCGGCACCAACTATCAGCCGAGTTCCTTCAGGCTGGGACAATTGCTGGAGAAGCTAAACAATGTTTTTAAAATCCCTAACTGAGAGCTTTCACTTTTTGTTTTGTTAAAGTACATTTAGGCAACCCTTCAAGAACTGTCCGAAATAACAAAAATGACTATTCTGCCCGTTAAATAGTTAATCTACGCGCAGTGAACGATGGCATAAAATCTATCAATGCGAACCTACCCTTTGAACCTGCCTAATATTTAGCAGAGACTCCCTCCATTCATTAGCTGTTTTATGGCACTGTGTGGGTGGGCTACTGGTTTCCACCTATGGAGCGTGTGGGCCGCGCTAGTTTCCAGTCGTCCTGTCAAATGTTTTTGGAGACTAGCACTACCCTGCAGTGTACGAGCCATGTATTCCTTGGGTTGGCCATGTGAAATTCTAGTGAATCGTTACAAGCCACCAAAGAAAGTGAGCATTTGTTTATCGACCACTGTTTTGTGGCCGTGAAAAGTTTCGTTCATTAAAAGGACTAACAAATGACATCAATTTTATTGCAAACTTCAAACAAATAACAGTATTACAGAAAATGTGTAAAGCAGCTGGAGCTCCATAGCCACTTTCCAGCTATTTCTCCATGCCATCAGAGAATCTTGTTTGTGCGACTAACAGATACCGACCTATTCCACTGCAAAGAAACATAACTGGGCGATTGTAGTGGGGCCTCTAGTTCCGTTTGATCATATCACTTGAGTGTTTACAAACAGTTAACATACTGATGACTGTGTTTATAGTGCATGCACATATAACATCAGTGTAGTTTGAAATTGGGATCTTTTTCATCATTTATTTTTGTTAAATTCGCCCCATGACAGCTTTGACGTTTGCCTATCAATTACATTTGCAGCATGCTCGCTGCTTATACCTGTTTACACAAACAATCCGTAGATGCTTTCACGTTCCAGGCACATCTTAAGATTAGATTCTCTTTGACGTTGCTCATTGAGCCTGTGGAGAACCCGTAGGTTTTCATATGCTGGAGTGCATGTAGGTGTATTAGACATGATGGCCAGCCAAGCGTACACCCTTCCTATTACCGTCTGTACAACCTCTTCTCTGACCCTATTGTCTGGGTGTCCTGAATTAACTTCCTTTGCATGAGGGACTCAGTCAAGTCTGGCCAACATAGCGTACACCACGGTACAGTGAGACGTGAAAGTTATACCCGTGCAGTGGCTATGCGATGAAGCGTCTAGCTAGTCTACCTTTTGAAGGTCGCAGGTCCTAAACTGTCGTAGAATCATGTATTCTACTACTAAATCTTTGGTTTCTACTAGGAAATCTTTTTAAGCGCTGAATATCACGCAATTATGATGCTTGTGGCGCATGCTCACAAGACTTTTCTGCTCATAAAACGTATCGTGGGTGTAAAACAAATTTTAAGCTACAATTTCGCCCACTAGAAAGAAAGAACTTCCCGACTTTCGGAAGTTTTCCTTGCGAATATTTCAGAAGAGGAGATCTACTGTAGTGGTACATACGTGGTACATGTGTGGGGACACCAAAGATTACCTTTCCTATTCTTGGCGCAATTGTCTGTAATTGTAATGCGCACATGTGCCTAGTAAAAAACAGTTGCCGCCACTACCCTTCATCCTCGGCACTGTACATTCCGATTATCTTTTGGCGCTGCCAAGTTGTCTTCATTTCGAGAACACACACCGCGATTTCAGGTCGTGGTGCAAACTTGCCGTGGTGCAAACTGTTGATAGCAGATACCGCCACGCCGACATGCGTCGGAAGGTTCACAGAATTACGCTCGGACGGTGTCTTTTCTTGTGTGGAACGTAGCTTGTTCGAACGGGGCCAGTCGGCTGTGCGACGTCGTCTCACGTACGCTGAAACTGTACGCAGGTACCATCGGCGTACACCAAGCATAACCAAGCGGTCACGGGTCAACATTACTCGAGAGCGGCTATTTTGCTGCGGTCTGGAAAGGCTGGCTGGGTCCCCACGCAATACATAATCGCAAGCAACTTTCTCACGTTTTCAGATAGTGCTTCTAACAATATGAACTTCGGTTTATCTACGTTGTCGGCCCGAGAAAATCGGAGCTTCGTCACGCTTTCGGATACGCGACTCCATGTACGCGATACGGCAGCTGGCAGCAGCAGCAGCATCGCCGGCTGCTCCCGCAAGAACAAAAATTGTTTGTTTAGAAAAGTTTTAGCAGTTCAGTGGTGCGTTATTTTGTACTACAAATAAAAAAAAATGTGTATTTCGGACTACACTACACAAAATATTGACAATTATTAATGTTATGACGTCATTATGACGTCACGCGTGGCAGCAGCCGTTGCCAGGGGGGCGTGGCTGGTGCCACGCGCGTGGCAGAAGACGCCAGTCACGGAAAGCGCCGTGTTTATTTGCCTGTCTCATCATTTTCATATAATACAGTCGCTGATAAGATATGAAGGCCTCGCACATTTTTCTTCATGTGCCCCGAGTTAAAATGTTTCTTTCAATTTTTTGATTAGCCGCTTCCGAGTGATAATGTTAGGCTGTTTGACCCTATTAGACCGAAAATTCAGAAGGGGGAGGAGTCGCCTATTTTAATGACGCACATGTAAATTTACACGGACAGGTATCGCGTGTAGCCACGGCAGGGCTAGAGCAGTGGCAAGTGCACGCGCGCCGCCGCTCTACCTACCCCGCGCGTGCTGTAGGTCAACCGGCGAGGGTTGGTCCGCAGCGACACGAACTAGCGGCGGTCAAAGGTGGGAACTATACCCGAAGCGCAGGCCGTATGAAAGTGCGCGCCCGCCGCTCCTCCAGCCCGGCCGTGGTTTTATCTTACTCCGTGGTCCGTTCCCTGCCAAACGCGCTCTGACCACGCCCCCGGTTGCCCTCCGATCAACACCAGCGCCGCGGCGCAGCAGCGTACGAAGCTCTCCCACTGGTCGGCGACTTTGGCTAGTTTCGGTTTCCGAAATTGTGGCGATCCTAGCGGCACGGTGCTGCGGCGTGGCCCTTCCCTTTCCCTCAGTGTTTTTTTCTTTCCACACCGTCAACGCTTCCGCGCCTCCTCACGCATGCGCAACAGCTCACCGGCGCCAATATTTTTTTTTCTTTCTCTCGGCGCGCACGGCGGGCCAGTTCGGTACGTGCGTGAGCGAGCCGGCGTGCGAAGGGTTGCGCGGGTTGCCTAAACGCTTCTACGGGCGGAAAGTTTCGCTGCATTATAAAATACATTCGAATGTATTCTAAATATGGGGCAGCGGAGGAAGGAGTGTTACCACTCCTGCGCAGCTCTGTGGTGCAGCAACACAGGGCGGTACAGTTCGACCAAGTTTCTCGCCTTCTCCAAAGACGACAGGTAAGCAAATTAGCTTTGTACAAGTTATAGTGAATTCCTTAAAAGCCGACTGATTGCACTCTTCTGTTTTCAAAATAATTCGTGTATGTAACGTGAAGTTAACGAGACTCGTCTTGGAGTGGAAACTAATGTGCAAATATATCCCAGCTGTGCAGGTACGCAAAGTTTTAGTAGAAGTAAACGCGTCTTTGGCACGCACACACTTGCTCGCAAGATCAATTTGTGGTGGCATTGCCGCTTTTTGATGATTGCCTTAGTAACTGCTGGAACGTCGATTCAGTATACTTATCAAGGTATTTTTTGTTGTTTCGTGCAGCAGGTATGAGTCTAGGTTTGGGCCCCAAGTCGAGGATGGTTTGCGACTTCATTGGACGTTTCCTCCGGTGACTCTCCTCAATCCATCCAATGTCATCACGACGCACCTGCTCACAAAGAAGGCAAGCTCAACTGTACGCGCTTCTTGCCTTTCATGGCGTACATACTACCACATCGATTGATGACGTGGAGGTGCTGCGCCCTAAGCATTTTTTCCTCCCCCGTCTTGCTCCAAAACGTATATTTGCGGCGAAACTACTGCCAAGCGTTGCTTCAGAGCTCCGAAAAATCTGACGTAACTCCGCGGTATTCAATGCAAGTCGATTTTCACATGAAGCAGTGGAAGGCCAAACCGAAATACATGCGTTGTCTGCAGCCGCCATTGCAAGCGTTTCGCTCATTAAAAAATAAATAAAACCAAGTACCATTACCGGCGTTGCTGTTCAATCTAAACTGCGCGCCCGCGCCTTGTCATCTTATCGCGAATGGGTTTGGTGTTCCATAGTTCTGAAGTTAGAATGGGCATGCCGTATCGGACAGGATGAGATAAGAGGCGCTGCCCAGACGCGAGTTAGAGGGTAGTTTGTAACAACCTGGCCGATATCTGCGGATTAGAATGCAGGCAAGCTTCTTTTTTTTTTCTGGGTGTCTTCTCCCCCCCCCCCGCCTTCCCTCCCACCCCCGGTAAGCAGACTGTTAATTTACGCGCCATTATAGGCACCTTCTAGACTTTATACGAGAAGCAAACTTGTTCGTGTACCTGTGAATCGTGCACCGTTATGCCGCAGGGCAAACTTTCGAATAATAAAAAAAAAAAAAAAAGAAAAGACGGGTGCGTTCGATTTGTGTTCTGTGTTCTACGACGTGCACATGGTTGGGCATTGTTTTTGTACGTAGATATAATCCACCAAAGAATGTCTACAGTGCGGTCATTGTGTTGCAACAGTTTTTTATGGCTGCATTTTGTTGGTGTGAACATGATTTCTCGGAAGTGTATGCAGGTCAATGGGCGGGTCAACGCTTTCTTTCAGAGTTTGCGTTAACTCGCCCGAAAGGCAGGGCTTGAAGCATACGTGTGCGTGCTTTCTTTTAACATATAGATTCCCAATTATTGTGTCTCTGAACTGAAACGAATTTTTTTAATGTCTAAAGAACATTCCTGTCTCGAGGTGAGCCCAAGAAATAAGTATACATTGAGTGGAACTTTCAAGTTCTTTTCTTCTCCCGCCGCGGTGTGCGCGAAAAAAAATCTGTGTAGGGACTAGAACTTTCGAAGTTCTTCTTTCGTAATCAATTATTGTGTACCTAAATGTGTATTCATGGCTGTAACTTTCGCGCAACTTTAGACGGAGACCGATACAAAAAGGGACTCGAAGACCTGTACCTGTCACCGTGTAAAGTTGCGCAAAAGTTACAGCCATGAATTCAGAATACCAACTAGCCCGCCTAACCGTGTTATTGTAAATGTGTATGTAGCACGTTTTTTCCCTATTGTACAATGTTGTATGCCTAAATTTGCATATGTCATATTTTTGCTTAGTCCAATACTGTGTACATAAAATGTATGTGCAATATATTGGTGTAGTACATGTGGTTTCATGACTTCGAATCAAAGACGTCCTCATATGAATTTTGAATAAATGCATAGCAAAAATAATGTTTGTGTAACACTCCAATTATTATCGCCACAAAGACAACAATTTGACACCAGAAAACGTACTATTACCTACATGTTTTCTTCGTTAAATTATTAAACACGTTACTGCACACGTAACAAATGACGGGCGGCGGCCATTTCGAGTCATCGGCGCCGCTCGTCCAACTTTCGCGCCTGGTGCCATTGCCGAGCGGCCCATGAGGCAGCGACCGGCGGCAGACGCGAAAGTTGGACGAGCGTCGGTTTCAGGGGCCGGGGCGCGGCGGCACGGCCTGGCTGCCGCGGGATAAATGACGTCAGCAGCGTCCGCGACGTCAGCAAACGCCCTTTCCCCCCTCGCCACTCGTTGCCATGGCGATTAATGCAACGTTTCTCAGAGGCCACGTACTACTAGGGGAGGATTTGGCGCTGCTGGCGCGAATTGCGTGGGACCACGGTGGATGCGAGAGAGGCCGCCCCGTGGCTCTCCCATATCGTGACCAGCGTGACGGGGAAGTTTCATGACCAGAAAAGCATTGAAGGACTCTGGTTTTAGCTAACCATTTTCGACGGTCCGCTCCCGTATCGGCGGCACGCTCAGCGCAACCGGAGCGTCAGCAGCCGAAAGGCTTTTAGCTAAGCGATAACCGTATCTCCCTCGGCGGGGAATGATTCGCCTGACTGGTAGTTTCGCGTGCGCGTGTAAACCAAAACTTCAACCTAAAGGAAACGTAAGAATTTGTATTTGGTCGCCCAAACAAAGCGAAATACCGTGTTTCTTGGCCTCATTTAACCTTTTTTTTTGTATAATGTAGTCGCTGCCAGGGTATAATTTTTCTAAATAACAATAAAGAAGCAGATAAACATTGGAATAGCCAAGCCAAGGATGTCTTTCTCGGCGCTTCGGTCGACGTTTTTCGCTTCCGTTCTAAAGATCTTTGAGGTGTGTGGCACCATTGCCTATTCGGAAGCGCTTCCGCGGCTTCGTCGCTCGTGTTTCAACTGAAGAAACGGAGTTCGCCGTAGCGCGCTCGCATCGCGGGGCAGCCATGCTAAAATTCCGCACGGTGGCGTAAGCTGCCGCGACGGTCCGCTAAGAGGCCCCGGTTAGCGGAGCGGGGCCCCGTTCCGGTATCGCCAGTAGCGCGCCACGCATGCGCAATGGCGCTCCCGCTTGCTAGCGGAGCGGAGTGGACAATCTTGCTCCGTGGAGTGGACCGTCAGAAACGGTCAGCTAAAACTCTCTATTTACTAAGTTTGCGCAATAAAGCCGATTTGTTTTCAAGCAGCTGGCGTCCGATAGGCTCCCCTCCTCAATTCTTGTGAGCGCCATGGAAGCAATGCGGCCAATACACGCACGAACTGTTTGTATTTATTCGTTTTAAAGCAAAGTTTTCTAGCTCTACCAGCCAACGGTTCTTTCGTGGCGTGCGGGACAACAAACTTCCAACGCGTCGGAGCGACGGCGGGGGAGGGAGGGGGGACATGGCCGGGCTGGAGGAGCGGCGGGCGCGCACTTTCATATGAAAGTGCGGCCGTGGGGGGGAAGGTTTCACTTACGCAGCACATTAGAGATGGCGCTGCGAATTTACCCAGCATTCCCCGCGCAAAAGTGCCTGCTCACCGACGGCGACGTCGGCGGTACGGCTTTGTCGTCTGCTTTAGCGACGGTTGTTTTGGGCCTATTTTGACGCAGCATCGCGACAATTGCGCGCTTCCTTCACACGGCTTGATAAACTTGTTCGATAGCACCTCAAGGGTAACCCGCACCCGACGGAATTAAGTTGTACGGCAAAGATACGTTAAGGATTGGTTTCAAGGGCGGGAAAACGAAATATAGAGACCACAAACAGACATCTAGCCGCTGGAGAAACGCTAGAGAAACGCACTGCCTGCCACGAATGGGACTCCGTTTCCTAAATTGGTGAAGACCAATTCGGTTGTGTTTTAAGGGGTATTACAAGAGGCGAAAGTAGCAACTGGTTCTGATAAATAGCGATTATAAAAGTTCCCCCAGCTTTCTCGCAATTCTCAAACTGACTAAACTAATAGTTTAAATCGGTATAAATGGGAATCGGTAGGCCCACATGCCAATTGTTTCGGTGTCTGCGCTTGTGTAGCGCGGTGGTGTAGCCCCGAGTTAGCACATCGGGATGACTAGGTACCGCTGTCCCACCCTTTAAAAGACGCTCCTCTCCGTTTTCTCTCACTTCCGACTCACGGTCAGGCTACAGTGGCGGCGTCCGTTCTCTTGCCCGGCCGTGGCCGACGCTGCTGCTGCGTTTGGGACGCCGCACCCGCGAATTCCAGGTAACAGATGGCAGAATCTCTGTATCACTCTTTGTAGAGCCACGTGTGTGAATTCAAGTGACGTCGCATGGGCAATTGTTGTGGGTGTCGTTTACAGCTTTGCCTTCCAACCACCTTCACAGCGTGGATTGGAGCCAATTTTTTTTGTGCGTTTCCCTGGGCAAAGCATGGCCATGGCCGCAGCTGCTGTATGATTCACAAGCGTGTAAACCTCATGGCACAACAAGACTGCCGCCGGAATAATCTCCAACCACGGCTGGGACGTGGACAAACTGGTGGCGTTCCCAACAACAAGAAACCCCTACGCCGCTGAAGATCAGTGTTCTTTCGAACGATATAAAACAGATTCGTGCATAAAACATTGCAATCGCCCCTGGCGAGCAGGAATGGCAGCAGCGCAGCTTCACCACGGCCGGACTGGAGCAGCGGCGAGCGCGCACTATGAAACTGCGCGCCCGCCGCTCCTCCAGCCCGGCCGTGGCTTCACTTGAGCTGGCGATATGGCGAGCGTCAGAGTATCACATGAGTCAGCCGGGCGTGGCCACGCACTCTCGCTATCTACGGCGCGTCTATTCCTAGATCGCGCTGACATGCAGTTTTGCCCGCTGTGGACACCGCACTGGTGCCCCGTTTACCTTTTGGAGCACCTGTACCTCTACCAGCCAAGGATTTTGTCACGACCACGGAGCAAGATATAAAGAGGAGCGCCGACTGTGGCCCAGAAAAAATCTTTTGCTCGGGCAGATAATGTCCACGCGCCGCTGGCCGCCCAGCTTTCCCTTTGCTCTCTTCCTCCTTCGTTCGCCCTCTCGTCGCTGTGCCTCTGTACATGGCTCTTCCCTTCTTCGCTCTCCCCAGAGGCATCTTTTCTTGCGCAGCGACGTCTGTCTTATGCCTGTCCTACTATGCAGGAGGCATGCGTGCACGCGCGGAATTTAAACACCCGTGCGCGGCTGCAATAGACGGCGCAGATAAGCGCACGCCGCCGCATACATGGCGATCGCTTATTCCCGGAACGTTTAGTCTGTCATTATGAAATATTGTCAGACTAAACGTTCTAAATACTAAATACTAAAAATATTGTACTAACCCAGCACATGTAACACGCAACTGAACGACGACGACTTCAGAAGCACCAAAGAATGAGCAAGAGTAATATGGAACGCCACAACATAGTCTAGCGTGATTCTGCTTACGAGGAATCGATGCAGCGCAAAGGTTACCCTCTGTTGTTATCCCGCTCTCCGTCCGAGTGCTTAATTATTTTATGCTGCTTCTGCGCACGAACAACGCTTACGAGGGTCGCCCGGAGACTCCATCGGCAAACGGCAATGATGCACATTTCTGTGCCAATGACTGAATTGGACGGCTGCCCTGTTGTATCAACTGTACAAAAACACTGTCAGCTTGATAAGGAACCCAAGAATATCAAACGCATACTTCATTTTAACTCATGCCGCAACTTACCGCCCGATGTTCACTGTCGCTCTACGGTCGTGTTATCTCGTCGATAACACCGCGGTCTCCAAATAAAATGCTGCGATTTGTATGGCTGCAATTTTTTGGCCTACCAGGGTTCCTGACGTTTTTTCTTTCGTTAAGCGACTGACCAGCAAAACAACCGGCTCGTTAAACCTTTTCTTTCGGCGAGTTATCGCGAAATGAAGGCTTGTGAAAAGACCGCACTGTCAGGGACTTGATCTTGAGCAGATCGCTACGTCGCGGGCAGTCGCGGGTGATGTTATCGCATTTCTGTTCCTTTCTGATGAGCGTGTAAGTGCCGGCCCGTGTTTTAGGCGCGCTCTGTTTTGGACGCAAGTTGCAGAACTGCGAGAAAGCTGAGGGAACTTTTATAATCGCCAGTGATCAGAACCAGTTACTCCTTTCGCCTTTTGTAAAACCTGTTAAAACAGAGCCAAATTGGTATTCCCAAATTTACAAAACGGAGCCACATTTTCGGCAAGCACCGCGCAAAAGGTAGTGTTTGTATAGCAGCCATATGTTTGTATGTGGTCTCTATATTTTGTTTTCCCGCCATGGAAACCAATCCTTAACGTTTCTTTGCCGTACGGCCACTCGATTCCTTCGGGTCCGGGTTACCCGGAAGGTGCTGTCGAACAAGTTAATCAACTGTGCGAAGGAGGCGCGCAATGAACGCGAAGCGGCGCCAAAGCAGGCCCAAAGCAGTCCGTGCCCAAAACTACCGTCGCCGAAGCAGACGACAGAGCCGACGGAATGCGTTCCGCCAACTCTCCCGCCGGCGCACGGGGAACGCCGGCCGCTTAGCCGCCGCCGGCTAAGGTCCCTTTCGCTGCGCCATCTACATTGTGCTCCGCGAGTTATGGACATTAAGAGCCCGCCGGAGAGAGCGAAGTCGGCGCTCCTGCTTATCTTGCTCCGTGGTCACGACCTTCGGCGTCACCGGAAAACTCCCGCAAACAAATAAAGTAAATCACTGGAACCGCGAGGAATCGAACCTTGAACGAATATAGAAACGGAGCGAGGGCCCGTTGTGTTACCAATTTAGCTACGAGCGTACGCGGAAACGGGGGAGACAGACGGTGTACTCACGGAGCACAGCTGCGGGTTTACCCTCTACGTTCTCGCTGAATGCCACGTGATGGCGTCACGCGACCTCTCGCGCCACTATTCACTCCGACCACAGCACGTGTAGCGGCCATGTGCGCGCCAGTGGTTCATTCATTTCGTCCTCGAAGAGTTTAGACTCGTGTGCAACACCGATACCAAACAACCGACTACCATCCGTGGAACGGGCATTGACTTTACGTTCCCGAAGAATATAACTCCGGTGAAAACGCAAAGTATGAGTGTGTATCATACAGATCGTAAGGCCGTTCTGAGCGTCATGCTGAAGTGGAATAATGACGAACGTGTTACAGGTACAGTGTAACAAGTGATCAACGCAAGCGGGCCGTAAAAAATAAATAAAGCTTTATGGCGAAACTACCAGCCGGGTTAGCTACCCTCAGTTCAGGGCACCTCTAACAAATTTCTTTACGAAATCTGCAAGGCGGCGTTGGTCGTTTAGGGCCGGTGATTGGAGTGCTGCTCTCCCTTCGGGGTATAGTTAAGGAGACTGTCTCTGGAAAACGGAACATTACCGCCTCTGCCGCCGAAAACTAGCACTCCCGCACCCGGAACTCACAACAGCCCAAGAGCAAGACTGGAAGCTCATACAAACGAACACATACCCACACCCAACCCGCCTGCACCTAATCCACCCAACACAAGCCCCATCCCCGAACTGCACCCTCTGCACAGCCCCAGCCACCCTACCCCACATTCTGTGGGCCTGCCCCCAAAACCCCTATCCCCGATACACCACAGCTGAGCAGTGGAGAGAAGCACTGGCATCCCACGATAGGGAGGTACAGACCTCCCTGATCGCAAGGGCCGCCTCGGTCGTCGTTGGGCTGATAACAACGACCACCAACTTCTCACGCTAAAGACGAGTTCAGTTTAATAAAGTTTTGTCTCTCTCTCTCTCTCTCTCTCTCTCTCCCTTCGGGGAACGGGTTGCATCCTTCGAACATGTGGTCCTCGTTGAGGGCCTTGGAGCACTTTGGGCAGGTGGGGGTTGGCGTTCCGTTGTAGAGGGCCACTCTGGCTGGGGTTAAGAGAGTACCCATTTGCGCTTGCTTCAAAAGTGTTTCGATAGTTGTGGATGTGGGCGAACGTATGGGTTAGGTGATCGCGGAGGTCTTTGAGGTTTCGGGGGCGTAGGTTCCTGGGACTGGCTGCGGTTGCAGGGAGCCCGGAGAGCGGTGTCACGGGCGAGCTGGTTGACCCCTTCATTGCCCTGCAGCCCGGCATGACCAGGCACCCAGTAAATCCTTACGTCTCCTTTGATGAGAGGCTGTGTGCGCTAAGTGGGATGTTATTGTGTATATAGTAAGCGGGGGCATGCTTCTTGTGAATCAGTATAGACGTTAAGGGGACTGTGCGGGGATCCATGGTGGACAATGACTTTTCCAACAGCGTATGTTTCTGCTTCTGTGCTATTAAGGCAGGGGAATATGTCGGAGGAGGAGAAGCGAGCCTCGTACGTACTTACTGCCCAGGCCCAGATGTTCTTAATAGGGTGGCATGCCGCGTCCGTGAAAACATGTTTTTCATCAAGAGCTTTACTGATCTTTTAAGTGCAATGCACTTTATAAGCAACCCCAAACCTTCCACCGCTGGCGGCGCCGTCCGTCCGCAGTCCTATCCCCTAGCAACGGCGTGGAGCGGAGAGGAGCGTCGGTAGCAACGGCGCAGTGACGTCACTCACCACGTGACGACACGCCCCTCACCGCTCCTCGCGGCGCGACGGCGTGCGCCGCGCGCGTCCCTCTCCCTTCCCCGCGCCGTGACGTCACATACTCCACCTCCTCTCCCCGGCAGCTGCCGTGCGCCGCTGTGTGTCACTCTCCCTCCCCGCGCCGTGACGTCACGCACCCGCACCTCCTCTCCCCTCGCTCGGCTGCAGCTGCCGTGCGCCGCTGTCCCTCTCCCCTTGCGCTCGCCTCCTCTCTCAGCCACCTGGCTCGGCGCGCTCGGCGCGGCGTACCCCCCTATATATGCAGCGATAAACCGCCAGACCTCCATGGGTCGGCTGGCGCGCGCTCTCTCGCTACAGTCTCCTGCTCGCTCTGCTCCAGTTTAGACCGTTCGCTGGCTGGGCGCCTCTCAAGGCGATGTCAGAATTACTACGCCGTGTACTCTCGGCGCAAGAAATGCATTCGCACTTCCTCACGATTCCCTTCGGGGAGGTGGGGGCAATTTTTTTAGAAACCCGCCGCGGTGACTCAGTGGCTAAGGCGCTGCGCGGCTGAGCACAAGGTCGCGGGTTCAATTCCCGGCCGCGGCGGCCGCTGTTCTGATGGAGGCGCAAAACAAAAACGCCCGTGTGTACGAAATTTCGGCGCACGTTAAAGACCCCCAGGTGGTCAAAATTAATTCGGAGCCCTCCGATACGGCGCGCCTCATCGCCTGCGTTGCGTCGGCGCGTTAAACCCTACAATCAATCAAATCTTTTTAGAAAATTATTTGGCTCGGATTTGGCGTCTTTCGCCGTTTTTGCGAGCCGCCTTGTGCCTAGGTATGGGTGCTACAGTGATGCGAGCATGGTCTTCGCGGGGAATGGCTAGGTTTACCGTGGTAGCCTGGTTAGCGGAAAATCCCAGAGAACCTAATAATTCTTTGCCTGGTTGGGTGTTCCGAAGCCGTATTAGTTGATTGTGGCGATGGGACGCGATGATTTCCTTGCACGTAACATAGAGCCCCGTGTTCTCTATGTGGGTGTTCGCCGTGCAGATAGGAACACCTAAAGCAAATTTAGTAGTCTTTCGAATGAGGGCGTTAATCCTCTCGTGATGCTGATTTGTGAGAGTGCAGTACAGTAGCGCGTATCTAATTAGTAGATCTAGTTTATCTAGTAGATTACTCATCTAGTAGATTAGTAGATCTAGTAGTAGTTTTAGTAGATCAGCTTCCTTCAGGCCGTGGTTTCGATTTGCAATTCTTCTGCAGACATTTAGTAACTGCGCTCCTTGTCTTACTATATGCGCTACCGCCGAGTCTGCTATGCCATTGCTTTGGATGTGGAGTGCTGGTTTGGATTAGTTGGTTGTCTAAGTGCAGTTGAATACCGTAAAATCCTGAGAGATAGCCCCCCTAAGATCGAGACCAAATCGAGTGAAAATATGACGTGGGCTAACTTTCGGTGTGCAGTAAAAAAATTGAGAAATATATCGCAGCCAAAGAACGAACACGCGTTTATTAGCACTGCATTCATTCGTCGTCAATACCGTCGAACGAACAGCGGGTCTCACTGTCAAGCAAAAGGACCTCCTCACGCACGGAGTTCGACGTGGTTGGCAGGGCAGCAGAAGGAGGGAACGCTGAAGCGAGCCGCTCCTGAAGCTCTCCGCCTTCTGATCCATCGAGGGCTGTTGATATACCGCACCGTTTGAGGGAGCGGGCGACAACTTCCTCGCTCACGGCGGCCCAAGCCTTGGAAACAAAGTTCACAACATCTTGTCGAGATGGCTTCTTGAGGTTGCCCTGGGGCGTCACTGCCCCAGCTCGAATGAAGCTTGCCCAGGTCTGCCGAAGGCTGTCCTTGAATGGTTTCATCCAGCTGACGTCAGCTGGCTGCACTATCGGTGTGCAGCCACCCGGAACAAACACCACGTCGGTGTCCTTTGACGCGAGGGCCTTGCGAGCGGCGTCGGTCTCGTGGATTGGGGCCTGGTCCAGGACGAGCAGGCGCCGGACATCACCTCGGTTCGGACGCCAAATCCGTCGCACCCACTCCAGGAGCACATCGGATGTCATCCAGCCATTTTTAGAGAATGACAGTCGCACGTTGGCTGAAATATAACAAATTGGAGGGCAGATAAGATACAAACGCGAGCACACATGTGACGCGACGGAGCCAAGAGCCAAGCGGGCCAAGTATGCTGCTATAAAAAAAAGTAGCGTTAGGCCTAAACGCCTAACGCTACGCCGCAAAACGCGGAACGGAAACGAAAAGAAAGCGAAAATGCCGCGCAAAACAAAGACAGTAATAGTAATAGCGAGCAAGCTAAACATTTTCTCAGTATGAAAAATAAAAAAAGTATTATTTGTATGAATGGTTTTGCAATTTAAAAAAAATTAAATCATACCTGGAACGCTGACGGTGAACAGCACCTTCGGAGGGATCCGGCCGGTCGGCTCTTTCAGGATTATAAATGCCGGGAGATTAATCCCTGCCGCGGTCGCACACAACGCCACCGTAAACCCACGACGGGAGCATCCAGTGTTCGCAATCCGGGTGCTTGCTTTCCCGGCGACGTTGTTGGTTCTGCTTGCTTCACCGGCGACGTTGTTGGTTTGCGATGCGGGTTGGTCCATTCGCACCATCGTCTGGTCCATGTTGGCAATGGAGAAGTCACTGTAGTCATGCTGGAGGCGCAGCGGGCCTACAGTCCTCCGGAAGGCCGATACCGCCTCCGCATCGTCAATCGGGAGCTTCTGGCTGTCGTTCCATTGTGGGTGGTGAACTGGGAGGAGTTGGGACTTTTCAGGGCTGCATTGGAGACCGATTTCTTTGGCGGCTGAGCTGATGGCGAGAAGGGCTGTTTGTAGAGTGTCTTGAATTTGTCCTGGGGAACCTTTCGAAGTCCAAATCGTGATATCGTCCGCGTATAAGAGGTGTTGGAGGGGGGGTATATTCTTCAAGGCCCTGTGTATTCTTAGCGTGGCCAACGTGAAGAGTGTCGGGGAGATCACTGCTCATTGGGGAATTCCTCGTTGTGGGTGTTGGATAGTAGGCGTTTGGTGGTTTCCTACCCGTAGGGTCAGTTTACGTTCCCTGAGGAAGTCCCGGATGTAGTTATACATCTTTGGCCCGCATTTCGTAGCCTCCAATTCGCGTAGAATTGCATCGTAGGCTATGTTATCAAATGCTTTCTGTAGGTCCGCTGCCACGATGGCTTTGAGTTGCGCCAAGCTGGGATCCTTTGTGACATCTTCATATAGGGCCAGCAGGGCGTCCTGGGTCGACAGTTTGGGCCGAAAGCCAAGTAAATTATATGGGAGGTGGTGAGTGTCTTCAAGGTGGTCCTGAAGTCGTCTCAGAGCCATCCTCTCTAATAGTTTTCCCGCATTAGAGGTTAGAGTGATGGGCCTGAGGTTTGTGGTGGTGATGGGTTTTTCGGGCTTTGGTATGAAGATCATATGGCCCGTTTTCCACTCCTCAGTGAGCGGAATTTTGCCGGTCCAAATGTCAAAATTTTTTCCAGGAGAAATTCCTGATCGGCATCGCTAAGGTCACGGAGGGCAGGAGGTTGATCTGGTCAGGCCCCGGGGTCTTGAAGCCTTTGCAGGTGTTGATGGCCGCTTTTAGTTCATTCATGATGAAGGATGCTTCCATTTATTCGTTTTCAGGGCCTTGATAGTCTACATACTTGGGGGAGGCCATTGGTGGAATATTTTTTTGCCAGATTTCTGTAAATAGTTTTTGCGGCTCTTCGTGTTCGTTGACCAGTTGGGCGATTTTCTGAGTGCCCACTCCCTTGGAAATTGCTGGATTGAGCAGATGCCTAAGTAGCTGCCATGTCTTCTTCATACTAAGCGTACCTTGAAGGCTGCCGCATAGATCAGACCATTGCTGCGCTAATAATTTTGAAGTATATTGCTGAATGCAATTGTTCAGTTTGTTGATACGAATACGGAGAGAGCGATTCATTTTGTTCCTTTTCCAGCGTTTCGCTAAGCTATGTCGAGCTTGCCAGCAGTGAAATAGATGTTTGTCTGCAGCGGGTTCCCCTTCGTATAGTACTGGATATTGCCTAAATTTTTTCCACGCTTGTTTGAGCTGATCGCTCCACTCTGTGATGTCTTTTGCTGAAACTTGCGAGCGGGTGGCTCTGACTTTGTCCCAGTCGGTGAGCTGTTGTCTCCACTTGATTCGAGGTGGTGCTAAGTCGATGTCGATTAGGATCATGTTATGATCACTACCGAGAGTTCTTGTGTGTTCTACCATCGAATGTGTAGTCCTGCAATGGAGAACGTCAGGTCGGGGGACGTACAGTCTAGTCCACTTATAACAATATTGAAGTGCCTAGGAAATCCCATCGTTATAAACGATAATTGTTATAAACGGGTTGCGAAATCAAAAGACGGAACAGAGCTCAAAACATTTTAAGTGGTACTACTACTAATTTGCGGAAAAGAAGCCACAGTCGGTCCCCTTTGTTTGCTGCGTGTGAAGCTAGCACAAATCTTTTCCAAGAGCATCTATAGGTGCTTCACCTAGCTGAGGTAAATGTCCTTGGCGGAAACAAAGTCCCCGAGGGACTGTGTCACGCACTGGGCCTCCTACGAAGACACTACCTGAGTAGGCTACGCAACCGCGTCATTAGAGTCGTCACTGTTGCACTTTTGGTGCACAATATCACCGGATTCAATCGTTATATCCGATATCGTGGCACTGGAGCATTGTAATAAGCGGTTTATTTTACCATATAAAGAATACAAAAGTTGACGGTGCCATAGTTGTTCATCGTTATATCCGATATATTGTTATAAACGGTATCGTTATAAGTGGACTCGACTGTATCGCGCTCTACCGAGTTACCGTGACGTGTGGGCTCATGGAGGTCGTTGTGCAACACGTACTGATAGGGAGTGGTGTGTTTCACCAATAGTGCCCTGTTACGACTGAGCCCACCGTTGGGCTTTGTTTAAACACCCCTCGGCTGTGCGGCGAAGCCTCCACTACGTGCGCCTTTCAAGCAGTACCCCCGTGTCGGTGACTCATGTTTTCACGTCTCGACAAGCCCGGGTCAGACGCTTCGCTTTCGGCGCGTTTCAAACTTCGGCGGTTGCCGACGAGGCACGCCGAGACTTGCCCAAGGACACGGAAGCCCCGCGTCCGCAGCAGAGTCCTCCTCTCTCCCCTCTCTCGGACTCAGCGTGCGCAGCTACTATCGACTGCTCACGAACTCGGGAAAGAGTGTGGTGTGTGTCTGTGACGTTCGTGGCGTGGGCACAATGTAGAGGGAACGCTGTTTTGACCGTTGGCGCTTTTGGGTATAAATACGAGCCCCTCAACCGCTATAACTCATTCCTGTTTGAGCAGCGAATCAATGCTGTCTCTCTGCTCGAGTCCTGTACTGTTACGTCGCCCGTCGGGGCGTTGTTCTTTGGCTTCGGCTCACCTCTCGCTATGAAGTAAACAGTTACGTTAGCCTACGGCTTCTGGACTTCTTCACGGCTGCAACAGCGGCTGGCCGCTCGCTTCACACCACGCTACCAAACGTATGTCGGAGGCGACGGAGCTCGGCTCGGGTCGGCCTTCCCGTTTGCAACAGCCCCTTTCTTCGTACCCCTGATGTATCCCCAGAAGGTGTCGAGCGCGTTGAAGTCGCCGAGCAATACATGTGTATGGGGGCTTCCTACTGGGAGGAGATTGGAGGAGATGTCTTGCAGTTGGTGTTTAGGGGGGCTGTAGATATTCGCAATTATTAGCATCTGCTTAGGAGGGCCGATTTGTAATCTGAGAAAATGCTCGCCATGATGAGTGATGTGAGCTAAGAGCTGCTTGCTTGGGGTCGTATTGGGGTCGTATTGATGCGTTACGTACCCTCTGATGTTCGGTGTTTTGCCTGGTTCTTGAAGGGTGATGATGTCCGGTGTTCTGTCTTGTGTGTGAAGCCATGCCGTGAGCTCTCTTTTTTTCTTCGGTAGGCCTCGGCAATTCCATTGTAACACTCTAAGCAGTTGAGCTGCCATGTTGTTGCTGAAGAATGCTTAGAATGAAATACATCTTTGATTCGAGGTTGTTGACACGTTTTATTTATTTTATTTAGCAATACTGCTAGCCCCAACGTGGGACCATAGCAGAGTTTGTGTACATGGTACAAGAACAAAATCAACAGTACAATACCGAAGTCAGAACACAGAACAATGCACTTCAAACAACATGGAAAAGGTTTCACATGCAAAAAAAAGCAAGCATAGCTATGCAGATATCAATTTTTCAAATTCCTCAATACTCGTTGATTCAATAATTTTACTGTCGAGCTCATTCCATTCTTTGGCAGTGCGCGGAAGAAAGGAATACTTGAAAACATTATTTTTCGGCTGGAAAGGAACGACAGTATGTTCGTGACGTTGTCTGGTAGAGTAACCGGAAGAGAAGTTTAAGTATTCACCTGTGGTGCTATTTATCCGACCATTAACTATCTTAAAGAAGAACAACAAACCGGCAATTCTATTCCTTTCTGATGTTCGTTTCAATCCGGCTTTGGCAACCAATTCAGACTGACGTTGGGCCGCATTTATTAAAAATAAATCTGACAGCCTTGTTTTTGATTCTATCTAGTTTATGGATATTGACATTGGTATAAGGATCCCAGATAATGTTTCCATAATCAAGAATGGGTTGGATAAGAGATTTGTATGCTAAAAGTTTAGTGTCGTATGACGACTATCGAAGAGAACCTCTCAAAAAATGTAATTTCATCATTGCATTATTAGCTATGTAGTTGTTATGTTGATCCCAGTGGAGGTTGCTACATATATGCAAGCCGAGATACTTGTACTCAGTTACTCGATTTAGGATATTTCCATCAGTTGTGTAATTATAAACAAGGGGACACTTCTTAGTTGTTATCGACATAGCCACACTTTTGTGATAGTTGACACACATTTGCCAAGAACTACACCACTTCATGAGTTTCTCAATTTCTGTGTTAAGCTTTACTTAATTGGTCTTCGACTGTGTGAATAAGGGAATACAGTTCACAATCATCAGCGTATAAACGTATTTTAACACCGCAGTTATCAACAATATCATTAATGAACAGTAAAAATAACAACGGGCCGAGCACAGAGCCCTGGGGGACCCCTGAGCCAACAGGTAACATGTTTGAGGGAGTGTCTTTAAAAACAACGTATTGCTGCCGGGATGTTCATCATCATCATCATCATCACCAGCCTATCTACGCCCACTGCAGGGCAAAGGCCTCTCCCATTATTCTCCAATTACCTCGGTCCTGTGCCAACTGTGACCAATTTATCCCCTCAAACTTCTTGATCTCATCTGCCCATCTAACTTTCTGCCGCCCCCTGCAACGCTTGCCTTCTCTAGGGATCCACTCTGTTGCCCTTAATGACCAGCGGCTATCTTGCCTTCGCATTACATGCCCTGCCCACGTCCATTTCTTCTTCTTAATTTCTACTAATATGTCTTTAACACCAGTTTGCTCCCTGACCCACTCCGCTCTCTTCTTGTCCCTTAATGTTACACCTATCATTTTCTGCTCCATTACCCGCTGAGTCGTTCTCAATTTAAGTTGAACCCTCTTAGTGAGCCTCCAAGTTTCTGCCCCGTAGGTGAGTACCGGTAAGATGCAGCTGTCATACACTTTCTTCTTCAGCGACAATGGTAGGCTGCTATTCCTTATCTGAGAATGCCTGCCATATGCACCCCACCCCATTCTGATCCTTCTAATCATCTCTGCCTTATGGTTGGGATCTGGGGTCACAACTTGACCTAAGTAGATATATTCGCTTACCACTTCCACTGCCTCGCCACCTATCTGAAACTGCTGTGCTGTCCCGAGGTTATTGATCATTACTTTAGTTTTCTGCATATTAATTTTCAGGCCCACGGTTCTACTCTGTTCGCCCAGTGCGGAAAGCATGCTTTGCAATTCGTCCCCCGAGTTACTTAGCAAGGCAACGTCATCAGCAAATCTGAGGTTACTGAGGTACTCTCCATTAACCCTTACTCCCACCTGTTCCCAATCCAACGTTCTGAATACTTCTTGTAAACATGCTGTGAATAACATTGGAGAGATTGTGTCTCCTTGTCTGACGCCCTTCCTTATAGGTATTTTACTGCTCTCCCTATGGAGGATGATGGTATGTAGCTGTAGACCCATTGTAGATATCCTCTAGTATTCTTACATAATGCTCATCTACCCCCTGGTTCCGTAATGCCTGAATGACTGCTAGGGTTTCGATCGAGTCAAATGCTTTCTCATAATCTATGAAGGCTAAATATAGGGGTTCAGTATACTCAGCGCACTTCTCTATCACCTGATTGATCGTGTGAATATGGCCCATGTGAAATGGGCCGGGATGTTAGATACGATTTAATCCAGTTACACAGTTGCCGGTTTTTCAATATAGCGTTCAGTTTAAGGAGCAATTTAGTATGGGAAATCTTGTCGAATGCTTTGGCAAAATCTAAAAAAACGACATCTATCTGCTTTCTCTCATTAATAGCTGCGGCAAAGTCATGTGTCATTTCTACCAGTTGAGTTACAGTAGAGAAACCACGCCGGAATCCATGTTGCATTGGTGTTAATATTGAGTAATTTTCCAAGAAGATCGTAATATGCTTATGAATAAGATGTTCGAGGATTTTACAACACGTACATGTTAAAGCTATAGGACGATAGTTAAAAATAAGCTGCTTATCGCCATTTTTAAACAATGGTTTTATCTTGGAAATTCTCCAGTCATCAGGCAAGGTACCCGTCAAAAGAGATGTACTGTAAATAATTAACAAAAATTTAGATGACCACTCAGCGTATCGTTTAAGGAATGCATTAGGTATATTATCTGGTCCATCGGATTTTTTCACATCTAAATTAAGCAAGAGGTTAAATATTCCACTTTCTGTTATTTCCATATCTTCAATCGGAGGCAATGTCTGGAAATTGTCAAATAAGGGTATGCTACCATCATCTTTTGAAAAAACGGTTTCAAAGTGGGTGTTGAAGGCATCAGAAATCTTAGCAGCATCGGATGTAAAATCATTGCCTACGTTATATGTATTTGTACTTGAGGTCTTCGGTGTGATGGTCCTCCAAAACTTAGCTGGCGCCTCCTTTACCAGAGTGCTTAAACGCACGTTATAGAAGTTAAAACGTTCCTGCTTCATCTTTTTCTTAAGTTCACGAGAAAGCATTGCCACTTCAGCGATACGTTTTTGACTACTGTTCTTTTTAATTTGTTTCCTAAGACGGTTTAATTTTCTTTTAATGTGAATGCTATCACGTGTCATCCAAGGATTCTTAGAATTGATTTTTCGATACTTGACAGGTACGAAGAGCTGAATGCAGGCGTGAATTGTATTTTTAAATTTCAGCCACACTGAATTGACGTCATACACTTCAGTGACCATACTACTGCTAAGTTCGTCGTAGGCTATTTCGAGTCTGTCTAATATAGATGTATCATCAGCAGCCGAGAAGTCAGGGAAATGAGATACCTTAACCATGGGCTTCTGCAGTAACGAAGAAAACTCTATCAAAACACATTTATGGTCGGAAATTCCCTCAACTATTTCACATTTAGAATCACCACGAATACTTGAACTAACAAAAACAAGGTCAAGCACAGATTTACTAGTTCCGTGAACACGTGTGTACTCTTTAACTAGTTGGGTTAAGCCAAATTGAAATGCAATATCAATTAATAATTCGTTATTATTTGCGTCGCTTCTGTCAGCCGAAAGAGTGTTCCAATTAATGCCAGGAAGGTTAAAGTCACCACACAAAATAAATTTAGTGTTATCAGTTGTATTGCAGTCAATGTACTTTCTAAGATTCTCTAGTACTTCTAAATCACTCGCGGGTGGTCGGTATACAACGCCAACAATCATATATTGGCCCTCATGAAACAGCTTACAAAAGAGTGCTTCAACTTCTGCGGCATCAGACATTCTAGCCACGTTCAAATTTTTCTTGAAAAGAAGGGCAACTCCTCCACCACGAGAGTTGCGATCACGACGATAAACATAAAAATTTGGGGAATGAATTCGTTATCATAAACACCACTGTGAAGCCAGGTTTCAGTAAACGCGATAACATCGGGCTCGTGAATTGCCACCAAGTGTTCAAGATCAAGACCCTTATTCACGATACTTCGACAGTTTACATTAAGCAGCTTTAAGGAATTGCAACCAGTTGTTCGTCATGTTTGGTGGTGTTTAGGAAAACGAACAACAGAACCGCTGGTATCGTCCCACATGTAAAGAACATCGTTAATGGACACTTTGTCGAAGATCAGCTTCACTTTCTGTTTATTTTTTCTATTTTCTGCGGTGCAGTCCCATAATTTTGATCTAATTTCCCCGACTTTCTCAGAAAAGTCTTTTGTGATATAGTAATCTGACCCCTTGAGTTTAGCGCAGTTTTTTAGAATTGCAAGCTTTTCACGGAAGTCAAGTGGGAATTCTTTATTTCCCACTTGCTTCTTATCGTTTCGCGGTGCGATCAACGTTTACGAATTTTACAGTGGAGCTGGGCTAGCTAGCCTACCGTAACATACCTTTCTCTGTGACCGCACATAAAAACTTCGGCTTTCCGCGTCTTTAAAGGAGTACTGACACGAAATTTTCGTGTTACGTTTTTTTCGCTGCTATGTGTGACATATTACACGGTCGAGCGCAGCGTAAACATTCATTTACGGCGTCGTTTATTCGTGCCAGTTTCGGTTTCGACTAAAAAACGCCGAGCGGCCGCCATGACAGGATGTATCACATGACGTCACCATTCTTGCCGCATCGCTGTCTCTCTGGAAGCGCGCGCGAGCGAGCGCACGTGCGCGCCCAGATCGGCCGAGGTCTTCGCCGTCCCCACAGGCTCGGGCAGCATGACGTCAGTCCCAAAACCATGACGTGTACACACGCCCGAGCAGCGCGCGCCAACCACAGCCAGCGCGTCGGCTTCGTCACAGGAGCCCCGACGTCGGCAGTTTGGCGCACGTAGCAGATGTCATGTCGGCCCGCTCTGGGCTTTCTCGTGCGGGCGAAGATTAAAATGGATTTTAAATATGTTTCGCTGAACGGTTGCTGTTGAAACTTGCTGGGAGATATCTCCTGATAAAAAGGAAGCGTTTTACATAGTTATCTCAGCTTTGAAATTTCGTGTCAGTACTCCTTTAACATCGGCAGCGATGATTTCTGCTACGGCGGCCTGACCAACTATCCACCTTCTCAAGTACACCCTTTCCTCCCCGATTCTCTCCCCTACACCCACACTGCGGTGTACAGTCGTCCACAGTCTTAGCTGGAGCAACGCTTTACCCACTTGTTAGGTAATTTAGTCAGGACTGTTGCATTTCTGCAAGTTTGAAGGGGCACCTAAGTCCCCCGCATTCGTTTGAACAATTGTCCGCTAAACGCTTTGAGATATCTCGCGCTAAAGTCAACCCTGATGCTGCAGCTAAGCGTGTGGGCGACTGACTGTACGCACACGGAGGAAGAAAAAGTTCGGAGACGACATGACGTCACGCAGCTAGCCTTCGCAAGCCCAGCTCCGTTGAAGCCGCTCCCTCCGCCGTTTCCCTTTCTCAAGCTGCCGTAGTCGGCCCAGCACGTGACCTCTATGGTCGGGTGGGCCGGCGGCGGCGGCGGTCTCCGACTCCGGCGCATCTCTCGTGTTTGGTTGGCGGTAGCTTTTCCCCGTCCTTCCTGCATTTGTCTGCTCGGCGATCTCATGCCCGCGTGCGGGCAGGGAAAAACACCATGGGAAAAAAAGCCGTGGGAAAAACACCAACATATAGCAGGTTTCGTGACAACGGGCCGCAGAGCAGTTTCGAGCAGACGAAATTGAAGACTGCGCGGCGGCCCATACAGCGGCGGCGCGGTAGGGTCACGCGGTGCAGCGACACCTGGGCCGACTTCGATTTTACTTTTTATGTATAGGCTTCACGTTTCTCTGGCGGCGCCGTCTCCTAACTTTTTCTTCCTCCATGTGTACGCAAGTGTACCCTATGTTCGGGCGCAGTGATATCCGCACTGCGTGTTTTAGAATCGATGAACAACGGCAGGTGCGAAAGAGAACTAGTAGCGGCGCAACCACCTTCCGTTGTTTACCAGTGTCGCCATTTTGCCACCCTTATCTCGATTCCATCTTTTTTGCGTCCTCGAATAGGACTGTGGGTAGGATGCCACTATTCCTGTGGCTGTGATCACAGATTTCCATGCGAATGCGTCGGCACCGAAAAGGAAGTGGTTTACATTTGGACGTTGAGTTGACACACCGATCCGGCATCAATTTGACATTATTCAAGAATCTGTATGCAGTCGCAAGTATGCCGATCAGTGTTTATTTATTTCAGAAGGGTATGCTGACGGGCCAGTACATTGTTAGACTAAGAAAAACAGCGCAAACGACGGGACGAAGAAAGGTATGACTAAACCACACATTTATTTATTTAACAAATAAATTTATTTATTTCATTTTATTCATTTTATTTGGTATTTTTTATTATTATTATTATTATTATTATTATTATTATTATTATTATAAGAGGGGCGAGAAGCTGCTCATCGGTGCATTCTATATAACCCCGGATATTTTACCTGCTGAATATAATCTAAAGCTCACATCTATTGAAAATGTTTCCAATTCACACTCCAACCATAAGCTAATTATACTTGGGGACTTCAACACCCCAGGTATTCACTGGAACAGTCTTTCATTTCAGCATAAAAACCATTATGCAGCGCAGAAATGCACCATGTTATTAGATTTTCAATCATTCACCTCTTTGCAGCAGTTCTGCCACATAGAAAACTTCTGTGGTAATGTCCTAGATGTGTGCTTCTCGAACTTGAAAAACGTAGAAGTGTGTGCCTCCGAAGTATCTCTTGTACACCCCGACAAGTTTCACCCCCCTCTTATTGTCTCTGTCTCGGTCGCGACCCAGCATCGCTCTGGCGGTGTTGACGATTGTGCAGTCCCGCGATATGCTTTCAAGCGTGGAGATTATGTTGGGCTCTATCACTTTTATTCATCTGCTGAATGGTCTAGTGTTTTTGATGTCAATGATGTTGACGAACAGGTTCGACGTTTTACCGAAATTGTCAGGAGTGGCATGGAAAAGTACATCCCTTGTTATATGCCTGTTCATTCCAAATTTCCCCATTGGTTCTCTAAAGAACTTCGAAGTTCGCTTAAACTTAAGGACAGTGCCCACAAAAAGGCCAAGCGTTCTGGGCTCGACAAGTGGAAAGCGGAGTTTAGTCGGTATCGCTCACTTTGTAAAAGCCTCTACCGGCGTGACCACCAGCTCTATATAGAGTCGTTAGAGGCTTCTGCGTCTCAGAAACCGGCTGACTTCTGGAGGTATGTACGCGGCCGTTCTAAGGAGTCTAAAGAACACATTAGCCTGCTTAATTCCGATGGGGAACAGGTTGAGGATGTCGCCACTAGCTTTGCTCAGTACTTTCATTCTGTCTTTCAATTGCCAGATGGTCACGACGAACGCCTGTCGTTTAATAATATGTCTAATTTTAGTACACTTATGTTCGATGAAAAACTTGTCAATGATAGCCTTAAACGGATGAAACCGTCATTTTCCTGTGGTGCAGACGGAATTCCAGCAGCCCTCATGAAGGTTTACGGCAACATTTTTGTGCCTGTCTTAACTTCCATTTATAATAACTGTTTACTTTTCGGCAAATTTCCTCGTGCATGGAAGATTGCTCGAATTTTTCCAATATTTAAGTCTGGTGATAAGTCAGCCGTTACCAACTATCGCCCAATCTCACTCCTTTGTGTCGCCTCAAAACTCTTTGAGTCAGCTCTGCACAACGTTCTTGCTGCCTGCGTCAAGAACGTTGTGATACCAAATCAGCACGGCTTTTTCTCGGGTCGATCGACGGTTACAAATCTTGCAAGCTTCATGACTCAGGCTTCGGCTGCAGTTTGTGAAAACGGCCAGTTGGATGTTATTTATTTTGACCTCAGTAAGGCGTTTGATGTAGTGAACCATAAATTATTAATTAACAAGCTTACTATGTCCGGTGTTGATGCAAGTCTTGTTGCCTTGTTGTCCAACTATCTCCTTGACCGGTCCTTTTACGTAGATGTAAACTTCAAAAGGTCTAGTGTTTACACTGCAACGAGTGGTGTACCTCAGGGTTCTGTGCTGGGTCCACTATTGTTTTCTATCTTTATCAATGATGTGTCAACAGTGTTAACAAAATCTTCATTTCTTCTCTATGCTGATGATGTCAAGCTATTTAGGCACATTAGCAGTTTTCAGGACTGCTGTGCCTTGCAGAGGGATGTGTCGGAATTATCGGTCTGGTGCAGCAAGAACTGTCTAATTTTAAATCCAGCTAAAACAAAGGTTGTCACGTACAGCCGGAAAACCCATCGTCTACTGTTTTCCTACAGTATAGCGGGAGCTCCTTTGCAAAGGGTTGAGGAGATTAGGGACCTCGGGGTTCTTTTCGACAGTACCCTCTCTTTTTCTTCTCATATTAGGCTCATCACCCGGCGAGCGCTCCGAAGTCTTGGAAATGTGTGTCGGATTACAAAGGAATTCTCTTCTCCAGATGCATTTCTAATGCTATACAATGCAATATGTATCCCCCAGTTAGAATATGCTTCTGTTGCCTGGAACGGCATCTCCAAATCTAGTAGTGAATTAATAGAACGTGTGCAGAAGAAGTTTTTATCCATATTTAAGCACCGTCATCACAATCACAGTTTTCATCCTGATTCTGACTTACCCATAGTTACTTCCATCCCTTCGTTGACCTGCAGACGTATGCGTGCAGACCTTACATTTCTTCACAAAATTGTTCATGGTAACCTTTCTTGCGCAGACCTGCTTAACTGTTTAGAGTTTAGTGTTCCACAGAGGCCCACCAGGTCGCATCGCCCTTTCTTGACCGCTGCGCGCAACTCCAATCATTCTCCAGTGCGCAGAATACAGAATTGCTACAACCGCTTCTCTGAACGCCTTGACATCTTTCAAAGCTCCTTTACGATTTACCGTAGTGCGCTGTTGAACACAGTATGTTAAACATTTATGATATCTCTGTCGTTCGTTTTTCTTTTTATTATTGCTGAAATTTGGTTTCTCTGTGGTTCTGTTTAACCAATATAGTTGCCTGTTT
Source organism: Haemaphysalis longicornis (assembly GCF_048455015.1). Classification (NCBI taxonomy): domain Eukaryota; kingdom Metazoa; phylum Arthropoda; class Arachnida; order Ixodida; family Ixodidae; genus Haemaphysalis; species Haemaphysalis longicornis. The sequence goes on from NW_027526241.1 coordinate 247,786, forward strand.
TTGAAACTGTTTACTTATCATGCTTGTCTTATCATTTGTCTCTATACTCTTGTCATTGTTTTTGTCGTCTTACTGTTAAACTTTGTTCTCTGCTTGTTGTGTATTCATTACAATAAGCTGAGCCACAAAGGCATCTTCTTTTTCTTTTTTACCTGTACCCAGGCTCCGCCTGTACTTTATTTCTGTAATTTTCGCTACTTCAATTTGTGTTTCTTGTCGCTTGTTTGTTTCTTCCAATATGTTTCTTGTATTTTGTTTTCATGTAACTATCCGTGCGCCAGCACTCAGGCCTCTGGCTGTTCCTGGGCACGTAAATAAACATGATTGATTGATTGATTGATTGATTGATTGATTGATTATTATTATTATCATATTTATTTTATATTTTATTTGTTTGTTTGTTTGTTTGCGTGTGTTTATTTATTTATTTATACTGCCAATCCCATGAGGTATTATTGCAGGAAGGGCAAAATTAACAAGCTTCAACATAATACAACATACAAAATTTTTAACGAACATCATATACAACATTTGGAGAAGAGAGTACAGCTTCAGTACAGAGCAACTAAGTGTGTAACAGGTGAGTTTTAGTGAATCACGAAAATTGTGCAGCTTTAACTGCGTCGGAAATACTAGAAAGAACAATTGGATGCGGAACAAGTAACGGCTGTAATGACTGAATTACACCGAAGTGCGCAGTGATTTTCCAACAGAGCCGGAAAAGTTTCATAAGTTGGACTGCTTGATACGGAGGAAGGCAAGTTGTTCCATTCATGTATGGCGAGTGCAAAGAGAGAGAACCTAAAAATATCCGTGCGGCATTGGTATTCTCGAAGGGTTAGTGGATGCGTGTGTCGTGTTGGTCTGGTTTGTTTTTGATATATACTTGGAGCTAGCTATGCTTAACTGCTAGCTTACTAATTGGTATAACATTTTCTGGCGCGAAAGCTTTGCTCGCCGTTTGAGGGTTAAAATTCCTGATTTTTTAAGTTCTCTGGGCGAATCAATTGTCCTGTATTTGTTATAAACAGTGTGTCGAACCGAAAAAAATAGCAGTTCGGTTCCGGTTCCGGTTTAGACGAAATCATTTCGTTCCGGTTCAGTTCCGGTTCAACAAATCACGTACCTAACCGGTTCGCGAACCAGTTCGATGAGTTGAATTATCACTGAAATTAGAAAAAAAACATTTAGCAGTTTAACACGACAGTCAAATCAAAATACAAACAAAAATTCAAAATGCTGCTGTTCTCCAAGGGCAGTGGAGCAATTACAGAGCAAACTTTAAACAATTGCGAGATATTAGAAAATCAGATGAAGTGGCGACGATTTACCATCTACTTCCTCGCCCAAACTTTATGTTGTCCTAGCGACTATTCATAAAGCCACCGCCAAGAGATATGACGGTGGGATATATTTTCTGCCCTTTCCTTTTTTGTTGAACTGCCTTGGACCGCCCCTATCAAGGGGAGTCCGAATAAAGTTCTTTGTCTGTCTGTCTGTCCTTTTTGTTTAAATCGCAATCGTATATGGAATCGCCCATCACGCTAACCTTGAAGCCTTAAATTTAGGCCTGCGTACTGGCGCGTTCAAATACCAGCGCTCAATACCAATGGCGCACATTTTTTATATTTCTAACAAAACAGAAAAATTCTAGAACAGGCACATAAATACTACCAATGAATTAGATTATTTGGTCATCCTGAATAATTTGTTTGGCGTCACCTCAGCCATACTCTTGTTGAAAGTAAGCTTTAGTTAACGCTCAGTCACTGCATTATTGCTCTGACCACTGCAATTCCTTTTGCGATAGCTATACCGGATGTGTGCATTACAATCAGTAATCAGTATGTCATCGTACCGCCTGACCCCCGGCCATCGTTCCGTGTGCTACATTGCGGAATCTTATAACAGATTATGCTGTTACAAAATGAAAGGGAAATTTGACGCGCGGAGCATGAGATGGGACTCTTTTGGGTAGACGCTCTTTAATTCGTCCACAGCAGTACTCCCCTCCGGAACGTAATTCGTCCACAGCAGTACTCCCCTCCGGAACGAGTAGCAGTAGAAGTAATGTAGCGAGTTGGGCAGTCAGTGCAAGTGTACCTTCGAAAAAAAGCAGATCTGAAAGAGACAAAACTGCATCAGCAGCAAACGGCTTAGCCACTGAGCAGCTCCTGCGGTCACACTTGTCAAGTATTAACAATTTGCAGGTGTCTCACCTTTTAAACAAATTACAAAATGCAAAAATTTTGCACACATCGGGTGTGGGCTTTCGCTGTTGCGCAGCGCAGCACTCCTGCAGCCTGATTGCTCCAATAAAGTCGCATCTAGGGAAGGGCAAAGTCGTTTTATATCCCCTGAAAGCTGCCGAGAATCACATTTCGTTTGGTCAGCTTGCACTACGCTCGCGCTTCCAGCAGCAACAGTTAACAGACATTGGTGCTCATTCATTTCCCCTGTTGTTACATAGAGCGTGATACAGTCAAACCCGGCTATAACGAACCCGGATAGAGCGAATTATGCTATATATCGAACAAAAATATTTCAGTTACGGAAATACATGGGAAACATATTCCTTATAACGAAGTTCACATCCGATATATCGAACTGGGCGCGCCTACAATGGCCGCCGAAATGCATGGTCTCGGAGCAGTGATTGAGATGTGGATTGGCCGTGACCACGGAGCAAGAGTTGCGGCTGAGACATTGCGCCTCGCACGGAGCTACGTGACGCTCGACACTTTCCGTTTCCGACGCGCGGGACTCACGACGGAACCCGCGCAGTCAGCGAGTCCGGACCAAGACAGCAGCATCGGTGAACTGTGGGAAGAGCTCCCCCATGTTCCCGATGATGTCGCGAGTGAAAGCCGTACGACGCTTTAATGAAGCGCTTTCGGCAGTCGATGTGCTCCGCCAATGCTTCTTAGATTTTGGAGGACGCGGACTCGAACTGGTGCAAACAATGTTTCGTGTAGAAAATGCTATGCTAGTTGAAGCCGCCATAAGGAAAGCGAAAACAAAAATCACCGCTTTTTTCTCTGCGAAGTAGGCAGTTCAGGCGGAAAGTAGATTTATTACTTGCAATAAATGGATTATTTTGGGTATGTTAATGGCTACTTTACTGTGTTCGTTTCTGCATGCTGGGATGGTGGAGTCGGGGAGGAGAAGGGAGGGGGGCTCCCGCGGATTGCGAACTTGTAACAATAAGTTCGTTATAGGCAGGTTCGGCTATATAGAACTATTGGATAAATCGAACTTATCGCGGTGCATATTGCAGTTCGCTATAAACGGGTTTGACTTAGTGTTCAACTGTCTGGAAGAGAAAGTGCGCAAGCGGGTACGAAGTTGATGGTACGTGAAAGAAAGAAAGACCTGAATTGCATTGACTGTGCAATATCAACAGCGGAGGGTCGAACCGTTTCGCCATGAACCGGTAACCGTTATTTCTTTTTTTTTGGTTCGGTTCCGGTTAGGGTTCAGCGTGCTCAAAAAATAACGGTTCGGGTTCGGGTTCAGTTCACGCAAAATTACCGGTTCAGTTCCGGTTCGACATCCCGGTTATAAATAAACCTAATAGCCTAGTTGTACTCCTCCTCCTCCTCCTCTGCACCCTTTCAAGTCTTTGTATAAGTGTGTTAGTATAAGGAAACCAGGTGACGTTTGCGTATTCCAAAATTGGCTTTACAAATGTCATGACGACAAAAAGCTACGGGGACCGTAGCTTTTTGTCCTCCACATTTGCCTGGTCAAATGGACTTGAATTTTTAGCGATGACAGTCTTTATTGGGCTGCTTAAACTCGAAAATGCTGGTCTGTCTGTCTGCGTTACTCGATTCAGCCCCCAGGCCAAAGTGAAAGAATACCCGACAGGAATAATAAATAGGCAGGACCGTTTCAAACCGCAAAAACGCAAAGGAAACCTGAGGCACATTTGAGGCACAACGAAAGTATGTACCCAAGAGTACCCGCGTTCTTTCATTTGGTAACATACGTTGGGTTGGTTTTGACGAGAGCGAAAAAAAAAACAACACATTAAATATAGGCGAGATAAAAGTGAACAGAGATGAAAAAAATATGAACAAAGCTCAAGCAATTCCAGGCAGAACACGAAACAAAAATTCCTATCGTCTTTTTTGTGATTTGAAGGCAAAAACCTGTTGATGCTTAACTTCTTTACTGCAAGATCGTGTTTGCGTCTCTTTCTTCGCTTTCGTTCCTTAAGTCCTAGCTATACGTCAGCAAGCAGACTAGCCCACACAGCTTTCTTAGAATCAGAGTTCTGCACCGCTGCACGTGTTTACTGGTGTTTTACGTGCGCACGTGTTCGACGTGTTCCACAGCGTAAAAGCTGTAGAATAGCGCCTGCGGCGTGGCACCCGCAAGTGATGGCACGCGAGTAGAACAGGTGCTCACCAGCCGCGCGGACGTGCCAGTCTGCTTGCTGGCGTAATTCGCACAGCAAGACGAAGAAACAAACGCGAAAAAAGAGACGCATAGACGGTGTATCAGAAAAGAATCCGGTCGAAGTAATTCGTGCCAAAAGACAAAAAACGCAAGCGAAGGAAGAGGCGCAGATACGATGCAGCAGTAAAAATTGCTGTGGTTTAGCTTTGGTTAACCCTGGTTGATAGCAAGAGTTTCACTGCCCTGGCTAAGCCGATTGTCGAGGTGTGGTTTTGCGATGATATACAGACATGATATCCTACCGCCTAACTACCGGCGGCAGTTTGCACTGCCGCCTATCTCTCCCCGCCATCGGGCCGCTGCTCCGTGCCGGGAGCTTCCGGAAGGGGGGCTCTGCGCCGCATGTGGCCTCCTGGCCTTCCTCCGTGGCGTGCTCTCTTTCCTCCACCAGGTGGCGACACGGGCGCACGTCTCCGTTCCTTCCTCGTCGACCACCTATCCCCGCGCATTGGCAAAAGTACACTCTAGCAAAAGTGTGGAGGAAGTCACGTGCTTTCGGCGGCCATTGGAAGTCGCGTTAGCAACGGCGTCCTAGCAACGGCCCGCCCGCCGTCCGCCAGTGATGGAGGAAAGGCAGCGCCTGCCTTGTCGTCCGATTGCGAAGATTGCTGCTTCGCTTTGCTGCGGTCTTGGGGAACTCGAAAAGGATGCTGCGAGTTGCGACAGCTGCGCCGATGTGAATATGTCATTTAATTTCTACTTGCAAGTGCACCTTGATGGCACCTTGTACCGCGTCAAGCTCTTGCTCCGGTCGCGATCACGACGCGCCTATTGAACTGCAGATATCGTGAACGCGCCGTCCCATCGTACGCGCGGACACCCGTCAAGTAGATTTTAGGGAAGTGATACACGGTGTGCAGTGCGACAGGCGACTTGCAACCGAACGATTCGCAACTCAATTTTTTGGTTATCGCCGCTGCATGTAGTTTGCTAGGCCAGTTGTTAAAAGGTAGATACGATTCCATCGTCCTATTACCTTAGTAGGTGTCCGTCTGTTGACTGGAAGAGTGCTGGATCTGGAATCTGGATCTTTTTGTGGTCTCGCTCTGGATTTCGCTTTTCAACGCTTCAGACTGCGAGGTTAGTGTATGAACGTTTTCAACTGATATCACCTTGATTTTATTGACACAGTTGAAACTTGGCGAAAAAAAGTTTATTGACGCCACCCACCCTCTCCTTTTTTTTTTTTTGCTCAATAAAACGTTTTGCCTCCTCCTCCTCCTCCTTCGCAGAAAATTCTATCGAAGGCACGCGGACAACGGTAAAAACATTCCACAATTTTTTAGCTTGAAATCTGCATGGTTTCCGGCACACATGGGCCCGGTCACGACCTACTCTATCCGATCACCTCGTACAAGGACGTGTTGGATTGGTACCGGGAGGGCAGGCGGACGTACCCGCCGCCCCACCGTAAGGTCACGAGACAGGAGGCGGTGACGCTGCGGCACGGACGCGAGCGGTGTGGACACCGGTGGTGGCGAAACATGTGTGCCCAGAGGTGTACATACGACGTGTGTGCGGTGTGTGGCGAGGAGCGAGCCACCATGGCGCACATGCTGTGGAAATGCAAAGTAGAGGACGGTGTCACAGACGCGTTGCCGCCGCGCCTAGCGAGTGCGGTGGTGAGTGTGGACTACGACGCCCAGCGCGAGGCCGTCCAGCAAGCGCTGGAGGCTCTCGAGCGCCAGCGGCCGACAGCACGTTCTCCTCGGAGGCTGGGTGCGAGTAGGTAGCGAGCGCCGGGTGGCCGTCCAACGTGACGTTTAGGCCGCGTCTTTTTGCCGGACAATAAAAAAAAAAACGTTTCTCTCTCTCTGGGATTGCCAGTGAAACTGCAACGCAAACTTGGGCACTTTCCAGTCCGGTAGGCGCACGGCGTTCGCCCACTGTTTGCGCCGTTCTCCATCGCTTGGGAACCTATAAACGGCGGCGATTGCAAACAAAGGATGAATGCACACCAATGTACAGCAATACTAGTCAGCGGAATGATGCACTCACCGGTGGAAAGTGACGCCCCGATCGTGACTTGCAGCCTGGCACCGAGCATTGCGGCATTGTTAGAGCGAGCCGCTTCGCAAAACTGCTGCGACCACACTGAAGGCCGTGTAACGGTGTAACCGCGCGTTTAGGTTCACGGTCACGCGCTGCAAAACGGCCTTCTACCTGCCTATCAGCTGATTTCCGCCGGCTCGGCGCTGGCAGATGCAGACGACAAGAGAGGCGATACAAGACGGAGGAGGCGGAGAAGGTGCACCGAGAGAGAGGGAAAAAAGTCCGCCATTCGACTTACAAAAATGGCGTTCCCGGCTGCGCTGGGTGTGACGTCAGGGCCTCTCCTAAGCTTTTTTTTCCTCCATGATCTCTCCCCTGCCGCCTATCACTCCCCGGGCCGCTGCTCTGTGCCGGGCGTTTGCGGAAGGGGATGTGGTTTGACCTCTATCTCTCAAGGTCAAAACTGGCCACCCCGCGAAGACCACGCTACAAAAAGTTAATAAGCACCGCGAGGCTGTCGCCTTCAAAGCGCGAAAGCATACTCAGGTGACACCAAGTATTATTTTATTCTTGTCATAATTTCATTGCGCCTTAGACAAGTGCGGATGTTGAACAGCATGACAAAATACGGCGCGCGGGCCACGAAAGACTGTACGAAGGTGATCGAGCCAGTGCTCCCGATCGAGGCGCAGCCTTTAGCTGGCCATGGAGCCACTCAGACATGCCGCTCGCACAGGGATGCAATGGCACGGAAGGGCTGCATTAATGCCAATCCAGCGATTGCGGGAAGTGTAGCGAGTGTATTCTAATTGCCGGTCGCGATAAGTTGTAACACTACGTGGGCAACTGCAGCAAGGAACCCCTGCTGAAACGAAGGCTGAAGCAAAGCACGTCCCGCGGTTCCCGATGCACCAACCCTCCAGCGGGATTAGCAACTTCGGCTTCGGTAGCTGAAGAAACAAAGCAGACAACTAATGTCAAGCTCTGCATCCACCACTAGAAGACTACGACCTCTTCGATGCACACAGCGATTACCAGCACCACAACTATGCAAATAAACAACGATCCTGCAACTTAAATATGTGTCCGGCTTCACCATTCACGTCACACGCATGAGTGCGAGCTTCACTGAATTTTGGGGGGCACGTGCGACGAACCACAAGTTTCAGCTGTTTTCTGTAACTTCTCCCGTATAACTGATGTATTGAAAGCAAGCTGCAGGAATTCCGCAAATGACAATTAAATGAAACTCGGTGCAAAGATAAAGTTGCCTTGGTGGCCGAGTACACTTGATATCTACATTAGACTGAGAGCTACCGAGAGTTTGCGAGCAAGTTGGCTCTCCTGCAAAGTGACGGACCAGGCCACAAGGAAATCATGAGGAGCCACATACGGTTTTGCTGTAAAGGACAAATACAAGATTTATTCGAAACACTAAGAGCCTGTTTTAGTAACTGGTTATTTGGTCAACATCCTTCACTTAACTCTTTCGTTACCGCGGGAAATTGACCAATTTTGAAGGGTCTAACAAAACATTTTTTTGTGCTATACATATTGGTTAGGCACACATTGCAGTGACATACAATGCAGATTATTCCACGCACTTTCCAACGACACCAGTTTTATTAATGTTTTCCTAAATAATGATTCCGAAAAAAATTATCGAAATCGAAATTTTTGTCCGCGCGTCGAAGAAAAAAGAAAAAAGTAAGTTGTGTATAATAAACCACGTGTAGTAGAAAAAATTTAGAATATACATTTTGTAGGTAGACATTTCAAAAACCCGTCCTAGAAAAAAAATTGAGTTGCGCAGTACAATTTGTCAGATATAAAAGAAAATGTTAGCCCACGTGGTGCCCATGCCATGTGGTGAAGCCCAACCTCTATTTCAAGTTTTGCTATTTTGGATAGTTCTCTAGAAGAAATCTGGTGGTTTGACATTATTAAAGGCCCAAATTAGCCTCCACGTGATGTAAAAACACCTTGTCAATGATTATGACCGGCACAATGTTGAAGGCAAGCAAGCGATGTGAAAAAATCCGCTTGGAGTTGAGAACCAAACTCTTTGGTGGATGCTTGTTGACGTTCTGATGATCGCTCATCAGTCAGAACTTTCATTTGCGTTTTATTATCATGTTCCGACTCACTATGGTAGCCCTGCTTGCAGGAATGAGGTACGATGCGTTAGAATCATGCCCAGCAAGCTTTCACCAAGCCGCCGTCGGGCTCTGAAGCGAGTTCAGCACTACGAGCCTACTACATTGCAGCGCCACCTAACAATTTCGAAAAGAAACAAATACAAGGCTGTTGGAGACTTTGTCAGAATAAACAGTACTACTAAGAAGCGACACTAGACTTCCGGAAATACCCTCGTATGAAACCGAAACTGGCCGGTGAACAGCTGGCGGTGTTCAAGGCCAATTGGAAGCGTTCTCCTCGTCTGAACTGATACCCGACGACTTGGTGTTATCGTTTGACTTTCAGCGGAAGCTCTTATCGCAGAAGCAAGGCGTAGATAAAGTGGAAGCGCGAGCGGCATGCTTGTTTTGAGGAGCAGTAGCGGGCAACGGAGGCGCCATTGCAAATGAGCTTGTAGTTGGGTAACTGCGTAGTAGTGCCAAATATGAATTTCGCAATGCGAAAACGAAACCGAAACTGCTGGAAACTGGTTGAAAATGTCAGGCACACTTGCTAGACATGCGGGGGACCATCAGAAATAAGCTTTGGGAAAATAAAGCTGCCCTTTGTACGAACCAAAGATCATTAGTGAATAGCTGGGGCCATTTTCAAGTAATTATCACCTCTCAACGCTGACGGATTACAAAGCTGACCCCATTATTTGGTATTTGACTTGCCAGGAGCCTTTTGACAATAAAAATATTATGGTAATGCAGCCTAACCACGACCTGCATCCTTTTTTCTCAAGTGCAGCAGCCACGCCCCCTTCGTCAAAAACACGCGCACCTCAGCTCGCAAAAAACGCCGCCAAAAATCTCAATGTCGCCGGAGCGGGAAAATTTAAACTGATTCTAAAAGGGCAATGCCTAGACTAATCACTGGCTGCATTAGGTGTACGAGAAACGACTACAACATGTCGAAATAGGCAATATAAATAATCGATCACCGGTGATCGATTTGAATAGGCGTGGTAACGAAAGAGTTAAGGGGCAATGTTTACTCGAACCAGTACATTAGTACAGCACGAAATTTCACACAATTTCTCCCCAAAACTTTACCATGAACACATGAACAGAGCCCTTCATGAGCTACACATTGAGAAGAAAGACCGAAAACGAAAAGAAGAGGGCCTATAAAAAAGGCAACGTCCCTCGTCTTTTTTCGCGCTCTGTAGCTCATGAATTACCAACTAACCGGAAAATTTTCGGGTAAAAAAAATACAAATGTCTTGAAGGAAAACCCTTCGAATATTGGAGCGCAAACATCATGCAATATTTTTTTATTCACAGGCTAAAATATGTCGCAAGTAGGTTTTGCAAGCAGATACTCGTCAGATGCCTCAATGAAAACTAGTAGGTATACCGGTATATAGTGGGCGCTCCAGAGCTACTGCATTGAGTTAGAAGTTTAAAGGACGCCTCCATTGCGACATGACAGAGAGCAAGTCGTGGTTGTGTTACGACTCCTAACAACCCCGTGTTGGAAGTTGCTTAAAAAGGCCATGAAGACAAGTTCAGTTCATTCAAAGGATTGCCAGGTTAGAATCTTACTGACACCACTTTTAGCGTAAAGATTGCTCAAATAAGCTATAAAATTAGGGAAAACGGGAATGGCCACGTGGCCCACTAGCTCATTTCCCGCAACACAACCTATGATGTCATACCAGCCAGCTCTGCGATTGGCGGAGGCCAGAAAAAGCAAGTGCACATTAGGCAGAACTTATAAGCTTTCCAACGAGATCTTTGTGCCTAAATTTTTGAATCTTTGAACGAGCTATTTGCGCTTAAATTTAGGGCACATTCTCTTTTAAAGCAGTAAGAATGGTGGGACAAACAGTGGAGGTTACGAAAGCACTCGAAAGCATAGAAGTACCGATGCGTACTGCTGTTGGTACTGCACACACTATGCTTGGTTTAGCTGCACAGCACTGCGGGGCTTTGGGGTTGTCTCGGAGGACACTGGCCGATTGACACGGCATCTTACGATACTGTATTTGTCGAGCTAGCACTCTGTTTCACGAAACGATTATTTTCTCCCTGAACAAAACAACCCAGGTTCAAATGTATAGTCAAAAACAAACCAAAGGCAGAAAACGGCTTGCCAAGGTATGGTGGCGCCATCTAGGTTCACTAACCATAAACAAGGCATGAAAACACACGATTTAGCAGGAAAATCATAATTTTAACCTAAATTGATTAATTTCCCAGTGTTTAAAGGATCGTTTGCATCCAAACAAGCACCGGGGGCACTGTAAAACATGAAACCTTTCAAATAAAACAAACTTGTATAACAAACTTGTATTTTGTCTGTATGGCTCCTTTAACCCCCCTCAAAAGGCAATATTGGAGCTACTACCAAGTAGTACCACGATATGATCAACAAAAATAAAATGTAAATTCCTAAAAAAAGCTGCAACTTAATTTTCCCCTTCTTCAGCCATTAAAATAGCCTGGGGGTTGAGCCCCCAAACGCACAAAGCTACAAGACTGGAAAACGAACGACCCTGCAGGTGCAGGTAAAACACTGCGTTTAGTGTAAGTGGTACCACAAGGGCGCTTTTTACCGTTTCCATTGGGGTGCCCTTACAGCACATTTTGTTATCCTCCGATTAGCATGCGCTCCTCCTCTGTGCCAGTAAGCCTATCAACACAAGTGTAGCCCGTTTCCAGCAGTTGCTTGGCTTCCCGTTGCCCATCAGAGCGATGATTCTGGCAGTTTGCACAGGTCAGCCGACAAGTTCCGTGCCACTAGCACAAGTGCAGTTCCTCAATGCAGGCACACAGTACGCCAGCTGTGAGCAGCCCTGCTTCGTTGAAGTTAGGGAGGGACAAGCGCGACACCTAGGTTGCATCAGAAACTGAACTTTGCAAGGCTTGCAGTTTAAATTAGGAACTGTTAAACCGGTTACTAGGGGTGTGCGAATATAATTTTTTTAATTTCGAAGCGAATTCGAATACTAAAAACAAAGTTCAAATCGAATCGAATATTTTTCGAATACGAATACTTATTGTTTTTTGTAAAATGAAAGTTTTCACCATCTAGAGACACAAAAACTGCAACTTTATTGCACAACAAATCATACAAAGTAAAATTAAAAATTACACAATACCTTTGCACTCAACAGGTTAAGGTCTGCACACTCACTTAAATGTGAACATGAAGAAAGGTTAACTGCTCGACATGTTTGGGGAGCAGTGACAACCTCCTGCTCATCCCGACTCCACCAGATACCGAAAGCAGCCGCTCACTTGAGACACTAGTGGCTGGCATGCCCGAGCCCGTGCACATTGCCGCGCGGATACAGTAAAATCTCAATGATACTAATCTCGCGGGACCGCGAAAAATATCCGAAATTCGTATGAACCAACACAGACCAAAAAAATTGAGCGCTGAAAAAAGTTTTTGTTTATTTCTTCTCTTACTTGCGAGCAGAAAACAACAGCCCGGCCATTTCTGGAGAAAGAGTGACAAACAGGGGAGCGAGAGCCGTCACTTGCTCGTTCGGCAGTCGGGTGCCTCGCCGGCTCGTTCGTATCTTCCACCGGGCCGCCCAGGTCTGTTTGTAACAGCCGAAATTTTCCCATTGCAAACAATGCAATTTCGCCGGGACTTTTCGGAAATTCGTACCTTCCCGAAATTCGCACCCCCAGAATCGTATCATCGAGAGTCCACTGTAACTACGAATAAACACCGATACAGTCTGCGAGAGCACGTACCGTTCGCCGTGTATATGCTTCGCGACTTTGCTGCTGAGACTCGCTCTGAATTTTTTTTTTTGTTTTGGGTGGTTCGAATATTTCGAACCATAAAAGTGTCGTTCGAATCGAATCGAATACCAAAAAATTCGAATCGAATATTCGAAGTTTCCAATATTCGCACACCCCTACCGGTTACTGTTCACTTGTTTCTACGGTTTTTTTCCTTCACGACTTGGAGCAGCTGCAAGCATTTCAGAAATTCCAGTTTCTCTCAACAGGCGGCAGGCCAGTCCACTTGCCCCCTGCAGGACTCTGCAGGCCCACAATGCAGGGGGGCCAATTGTGGACTGGCTTTTGATAGATGGGGTGTGCCTACCCAGGCTAAAAAGAAACCATCGGAAGTCCAATCAGACCTGTAGAAAACACCATTGAACCAACTGGAGGTGCACTTGGTTCCAATTGGTTCAACGGTGTTTTGGACAGGGCCATTTCGACTTCCAGTGGTTTTTTTCTCAGCTGGGTATGGAGAGTTCTGCAAGCGGTTTCTACCTACATTGAATAACTCTGACTATCACGGCTGCAAGCTCGGTAGCTAGGGGGCACACGATGCCAGCCAGGGCAGCTGGTGCTAGTTTTGAAGCACCACGGGGCCTCATCTGCCAGGCCTGCAGGAACCCGCGGCAGATATGTCCCACAGAGAACAGCAGAAGAACACGGGGGAAGAAGAAGGCTTTATTTCCTGCGTGGGGAGCAGGCATAAACACCAAACAGAACTGCACACAGCACTCGAGTAGCGCACACATTGCACACGCCCCTGTCTCAACAAGCGGGCACACAGACGGTCATTGCACGCGAGAGGAACTGCCCGCGCCAGGCGAGTGGGCAACCACCGCCCGCAAGCCCCTCCGTTTCCTCACACGCACAGGATTGCAGACATCCAAATGATGCTTTCGTGCTGAACCGAGCAGAGGTGCTTCTGCTCAAAGGAAACACCCCTGAGCTGTGCGGGAAGGTCGCACTGTCAACTGCAATGTTTGCACCACACTGGTTCCCGTCTCCTTAGTCAGCTCTCGACCGAGTGACTGGCACACACAAAAGGAGCACTTCTGCTACCAGTGTAGTGGAGAAGCCGGTGGACACACGGCGTCCCAGTTTCCAAAAATCGGGGCTTTGAAGAAAGCGCTCTTCTGGTGCTCCAACAAGTTTACTCAACAGGTGAACTCTCCCCGGGGGTATTAATCTCACCGCGTTCAATCACAGCTACTCGGGAGTTCACTTTGCCCCACTAATTCTGCTCATCGTGGTGTTGCAGCAAATCCACGCCACCTCGCTCGTAAGAGGCGCCCAGGACGTCACTGCTTCGGGCCAGCTCCCGCCAAACAGCGGACGACATGCATAGACAGGGACAAAACGTGGTCTACACAAAAGACCAGATCCACAGCAGAGGCCTAACCGAGTAGAAACAAGTGCCTGGCCAGGGAAGAAGAAAAAACACAGCACGGGCAAGAAACACAAGATTCAGGTTCACGGGCGAAACAAACAACACAGCCAACACAACACACGGGGGAGATAGTAGCCAACGGGGCAAAAGTTAATAACCTTTGGTTTGTGTTTGGTGCTTCCAACAGTGTGTCAACTCGTAACGGGGCCCCAGCCGGACTGGGTGAAACTACCTACCCAAACTACTCTGCCTGCTGGGATGTTAAATACACCTGTGCCACCACCAATTTGCACTAATGGTGAGTCTCCTCTCCTGCCCACCCACCCGCCCCAGCCAGAGCCGTAGGAAGAAGAGGCGCGGGGAACTTGCAGCACGAGACTAGCATCGCAATAAATACCACTGGTGGGGGGGAACGGGGGGAAGCACACGTCCTCAGGGTGGCACTGAGAACCCTTTGTACACTGGGAGGACACCTTTCAGCGCTCTGGGCAGCTGAGCCACCGGGGGTGGGCCCCGAGGAAGCCTCGTACCCTGACCTAGCAACAGCAGCCTCTGAAACCACGGCTGATGCAGATTCCTTGGTCTCCTGCTTGCTATGGGAGGAGTCTGCCGCATTTTCCTACCGACTACGGTTGCTACCTCTCAATCTTTTGCGCGCTACCGTGCACAGCACTTTGGAACATCACACCTCCGAGCCTGAGCTACAAGCTAGCGTGGGCGCCACAAGGAGAGCCACCAATGGATCAGCAATGTCTGGTGCATGAAATCCACCTGCCCACTTAACGCAGCGCCCAACACTGACGTGAGTGCATAATTCCTGCTTTGCCTGCACAGTCTAGGCACTTGGAAGCAGTTTCTGCACTGGGGAAGCATCATAGCCGGATCCAGTGCAGCTACACACCGCCAAGAGAGGACCCAGTTCGCTCCCCTGGGGAATGCCCTGCTCCGCCTCGGAGGCTGCTCGGTCTACAGCTACGCGACAGCCAAGGTGTGTTTCAAAGCCGGCACAAAGGCTCGCTTCCCACAGCAGCTGTACGACACCGCCCATCACCCAGAGAGGCATGTGGCATACTACCCAAACGAGTGGCTCGAAAGCAGTCACGACGACAGGCTGCGTAGCTCACTGCATAGGTGTGACAAAAGGGAGCTGCAATGCCCCGGATATGTGCTCGAGACACCCCAGCCGCGGGGGGGTGCCTTAGACGAGAGATGCGAGCCCTGCCCAAGCCAGGAGGGCGGCCGTGGCCGCCGCGAGCACCAGTCCGGCGGCCTCGCCCACCACCACTGCCGCGTGCGTCGTGCGCGGCAGACCGGGCCGGCGTCACGACACGGGGATGAGGCTGGCCGAGCGGCGGGCGTAGGGCGTCTGGCGGCGCACGGCGACCTCGCGGGCGCTCGCCCCCTCGGCCACCACTGCTTCGAGACTGCCGCAGCTGTAGCGGTGCCGGGGCCGCGTCAGCGCCGGAGGCTCGTCCAGGCTGGAAGCCAGCCAGGCTAGCATGACGGGGCACGACTGGGCACGGGGGAGGAGGCTTTGGGGGGGCGACACGGGGGGCGTGCTGTACCCGCTCGCAAGGGACGAGGAGGAGGAGGATGAGGAGGAGGAGGAGGAAGAGGCCAGCCGCAAAGGGGCCCCGCCCCCCCACAGGGACGACGACACGCTGGCCACGCCCGAGTCGTGGGAGCCCTCCAGCTCGGCCGAACCGCCTCCTGCAAAGCAGCAGCCCAGGCCCCCTCAGTCAGGACTAGCTCAATGCTCACAGCAGACTGGAAAGTTGGCATTGAGAAGAAGAACTCGCTGGGATAGTAGGTGAATAGTTGCCATGATTTGAAGCGCGACAAAAAACCACGGACGGTAAATACAGAGGGGGCAAGACAGGCGCTATCTTGTCAGTCTGTCTTGTCTAGCGCTTGTCTTGTCTACTCTGTATTCATCGTGCGTGTTTTTTTGTCGCGCTTCAAATCATGGCAAAAACTTGGCATCGTTGGTATCAATTCATATTACTGGAAAAAGCATTAACAGTGGTGCCACTGATGAAGGGTGATTTGGAGCAATTTTTGTATCATCAAATTATTTATTTTGGAGCAAATTTTTGGAGCACCTAAGTGCCAGTTTTGGAGCACCTTAGAGCAACTAACATCAACAGCTAGATGTGTCCAAAGCACCTCACAACACTAAAAATTGACCCATATTGTCCACTAATTGACGTGGAGGTCTAACAGTGTCAGATCAGATGGAAGGCGCTTCAAGGTGCTTTTCACACATGCGAGCACAAATGAACGGCAGACCAAAAGTGACTCCTTTTCCAAGGAGTCACTTTTGGTCTTCTTGTCCTTTTCCAAGGAGTCACTGAAGACGCTTCCCAGTTGGCACGCTCAAACATAGCTTCACAATCGGCTCTCCCAATAGACCAAAAACTGCCAAATAGCCAACCAAAAAATTTTCCCGCCACCCACAAGAGCAAGAGCAATATGGCTATTTATAGCCCAACCACTAGCCAGAAGTTTGATGCAAATAAATCCCCTGAGCATACTCCACCCAACAGCAAAATTGCACGAAAACAATTTGCAAGGTACCATATTTATTCCAATATAAGGTGATCACGATTATAAGGCGAGGGGAGAGTTGAAGGACCCAAGAAATAGAAAAAAGTTTGCACACTAATATAAGGCGAAATAACGAAAGAAAAAAGGCAACTAAATTCCTTACCTTTCAGCAAAGAAGACACCAAGTATTCATGAACTATCTGCACACAACGGGATTTAGTCGAAGCGAGACGAAAGTGCAACTTAGAAACTATCAGTTTCTTCAGAGGTGGTGGTATCCGAATCTTCCTTGTCACTTGTGCACTCAAAGAGGTCATCGTCCTCGGCGCCGTCAAGAGCATTTGAAATGCAGCACTTGCGGAACGATGCTGCAACCATGGCTTCAGGGATCGCTGCCCAAGCGTCGACCACCCACTGGCCGAGCATAGACGGGGACGCCCGCTTCAGACGTCCCGGCGGCGTCAGGGCCACAGTGTCAGATGCCATGCATTCGTTGTACAGCCGTCTGACGTGTGCCTTAAAGGGCTTGTTAAGGCAAACGTCAAGCGGCTGTAGTTGACTCGTCAAGCCCCCCGGAATGACGACCAGCTCCGTTTGGTTGTCCATGAGCTGCTTCTTTACACCTTCCGTGAGGTGCCCGCGGAAGGCGTCGAGCATTAGCATTGACGTCCGGGCGAGAAGTGCCCCTGGTCTTCGGCACCACACCGACTTTATCCAGTCAAGAAAAGGCTCTTCCGTCATCCACCCTTTCTCCTGGCAACGAATATGGACGTTCTGCGCGAGCACCTCGTTCTTTGGCATAGTCTTTCTGTTCAGGATGATGAAGGGGAGCAACTTCCACCCATCGGCGGTGCAGGCTAGCATCGCGGTTATCCGAACCTTCTTGTTGCCTGTAGTGCACTGGCTCACTTGGCGATCACTTTTTTGGTGAATGGTCTGGGCCGACGGCATGTAAAACAAAAATCGGAGTTTCCTCGGCATCGTCAATCTGCCCACGTAGGAAGTCATGGTCGTGTCGCAGGCCGGTAACATATTTTTGAAAGGAAATTAGTTTTTCTTCATAGTTTCCTAACAACTTCTGCATCACGGAGGTCCGCCTTGGCAACGAAAGTCCGGCCCTCTTCATGTACTTCTGCACCCAGCCCCGGCTGGCTTTGAACTTGAGAGCGGGAATGCCATGTTCTCTCGCGATTTCGCGCGCCTTCATCTGCACGATGTCGGTAGTAACGGCCAAACCGCAGCCTCTTCTCTGATTGATTGATTGATTGTAGGGTTTAACGCGCCGACGCAACGCAGGCGATGAGGCGCGCCGTAGTGGAGGGCTCCGGATTAATTTTGACCACCTGGGGATCTTTAACGTGCGCCGAAATCTCGAACACACGGGCGTTTTTGCTTTTCGCCTCCATCAGAAAAGCGGCCGCCGCGGGCGGCCTCTTCTCTCTTTGACGAAGTCCGTCAGCACTTTTTCCACTTCGGGAAACGCTCCCTTTCGTTCCTCGTCGCGGCGCATGCTGGGAGCGACGTCTTCTGTTTGCGCCAACGACGCACGTTGTTCTCGGGAGCATCAAACTTTCGACCTGCTGTGCAGTTTCCAGTGACTTCCGCCTCTGCTATGACTTTCCTCTTGAAGGCTGCATCGTAATGGCAACGACGACTCGCCATTGCGCTGGTCGCGTGAAACAAGCACAGAGAAAGAAAATCTTGCAGCAGGGACTCCGAGAGCTCAACAAAAAGTGCAAAATGGCGTCCCGACTTGTTTACAAGCTTTGCGGCTACTACTGGCTTGGAACGGCTACTGCTGGCTCGGCTTGTTGACATGATCAAAGGTGTCTGCTGCCATGGCCTCTGCTGTATCGCGAACTATTCAATACCCTTGCAGTTGCCGAAACTCGGTAATTACTATCTGCAACCTGCGTTTGTGTAAAATTTTATGCGCTTTATCCTGAAATCTCTTTGTTACATTTCCAACAGTGTCGTCGGGCTCTTTTGGAAGCTTGGAAATGGTTGGAAGGTGGAAACCAAAGCTGTCACACCAGAATCGGCATATTGGGATACTGAGCTTCGAATATAAGGCGGGGTATGACTTTGAGACCGCACATTTTGGAAAAAAACTGCGCCTTATATTTGAATAAATATGGTATTTAGTTTCTTTTTTGTGTGGATAAAAGGCAACATGCAACACAATAATGACTATTGAAAGGCTTTGACAAACCTGCGTAGCATAAAAAGAACGCGTCTCTCGAGCCTCTTTTCCAGTTCATGAATTGTTGATGCAGGCCCTGGTGTTTTACTTTTTCATTTTATTAGATGCAGCCGCTCGCTTTCAGTCCTCGCGCGCATTTCCCACCCAGATTTCTTACTAGACTAAATGTCTTTCACGGCCTGCTCCACTTGCGACGGTCCTCCACTCAGCAAGCCCGGCAAGCGAAGTGGGAGCTTGCAGCCGAGAGCGTCATGCATGCAGCAAAACGGCGCTCCAACTGGCTCTCGGCTGGCAGTAAACGCCACCTAAAAACTATCTATCTAAAACTACCTATAGTTTATAGCAGGAACCACTGGAAACTATGGCAAGCAAGAACGTTTTTAACCGCGGTGCGCCAGCGCTGAAATGCTTGCTAGACCAAAGCACCGCATCAGCGGTACAGCGACGGCGCCAACCAAACTCGCTTCTCTGTCACACAAACTGCACCCGTGGGCCGCGGCAAACACGATGACGGGTGCTAGGGAGTTTGAATTACCAAGGCGAAGTGGTTATACACGTCTAGAGACCCCTGTGAAGTTGTACTCGTAGCAGGCCGCACGCGATTTGCACGACACAGCTTTTTGCGCACTCGCTTGCGAAATCGTGGTTTTTTTTATTGGGATGGCGCAGGAGTGGGATCACTGCAATAAAAACATGAAGAAAGGGGCAGACAAAATGGCACTACAGGTCAGCACCGCGCTGTCTGCATCTTTCTTCATCTGCAATTTTGAGTGCTTCTTCCACAAACATGGCAACAGCTAGAAAAAAGATGAGGGCAAACGAGGCAAACTAAACAAGCTCTGGTGTTGTTCAAACAGTACAGCGCTTGCCTTGTTCGCTTGCTGTGTCCTCGCCTTCTTTTACGCTGCTGCCAAGGTGTCATTTGCCCAGCTTACCACCCTTCCTTGACACGAACATTCAACTTCCTTGAAGCCGTCTTTCTTTATTTGCGGCTAGGAATGAATAACTTGCAGCTGAGCTTGAAATCGAAGTCTAGCATGTGACAGAATCTCGTCCAGCCGGAAGTATGCATTACAAACAAAAAACAAAAGACCCCGACCAGTTCGCAAAATATGTTCTTGACTTTCTGTCTCCCAGCACAGAAGCCTCGTTCACAATGAATGCATCCCCACAAGTTGTAAATTCAAGTGGGCTGCAAAGAGTGCGTATAGCCGGTACTCAATGGCGTGGAATGCATGCAGGCAACCAAGTGTGCGCCACCATATCTGTGGCCAAGCATCTGTTGCTAGGCGGCATTGTGCGCACGGCCCGCAGATCAGGCACCCCTCTTTTCCTCCAGCGCGCCGTCACTCGTTACGTCGGGCTCCGCGGGATGGCGGTACTTGTCCATGCTAAGCACGACTGTGAAACATGTGACTGTGTTTCATGTTACAAACTCTACCCCAGTGAACGCAAAGTATTGCCTCAAGTTCAATGTGAGCGTGATTAATAACATTTTTGTTGACGTGGCGCCACCGTTTAGAACATCTCTGTTGACGCCGCCGTTTAGAATCGGATTCGAATGGAGCAGATGACGCACGCCGGTGTCTTTTTCTTCGGCGTGCGGGCACAGTGGCCCAAGCCGCGCCGTGGCGCATCGGCCATGTCTGTGGCCGTTTCCAGTGTTGCCAAGCGAAGAAATTGACCGCTAAACTTTTCAATGAATACCGCCTATAGACGGAGTTTAGATTTCTGCAATTGCAATGAACCATGTTGAATGTGGCCTGGATGATTAGCAAATAGAGTAGTAGTAGCCGTGATGCTGTCATTTTTTGTGCTGCAATGATTCTTGCATTGTCCCAAACGTGTTGCTATAAAGTGCAGTTGCGAACGCTCTCATTCTTCACATCACGAGCTGGCTCCTGCAGCAGTCGTTTCTTGAAATTTCTGGATTCCCCGATGTAAACGCCGTTGCAGCCTGCGCAAGTTATTTTGTAGACACCTCCTTCGGCAAGCGGTCCTTCACCCCGACCAGCTGACGGCGTACCTTTTGGGTTGGAACGTGTGTCACCTGTGTACACTACTCCCATAGGGCACTTGGCTCACTTGGCGATCACCTTTTTGGTGAATAGTCTGGGCCGACGGCATGTCAAAAGAAATCGGAGTTTCGTCGGCATTGCCAATCTGCCCAAGCAGGAAGTCGTAGTCGTGTCGCAGGCCGATAACATATCTTTCAAAGGAAATTTGTTTTTCTTCATAGCCTCCTGGCAACTTCTGCATCACGGAGGTCCGCCTTCGCAACGAAAGCCCGGCCCTCTTCTGCACCCAGCCCCGGCGGGCTTTGAACTTGAGAGCGGGAATGCCATGCTCTCTCGTGATTTCACAGGCCATCATCTGCACGATGTCGGTAGTAATTGCCAAGCCGCGGCCTCTTCTCTTTTTGACAAAGTCCGTCAGTACTTTTCCACTTCGGGGAACGCCCCCTTTCGTGGGCCACGGAAAGCCTTTCTCGTTGTGGCGCATGCTAAGAGCGACGTCTTCTGTTTGCGCCAACGACGCACGTTGGTCTCGGGAACGTCAAACTTTTGACCCGCCGCGCGGTTTCCAGTGACTTCCGCCGCTGCTATGACTTTCCTCTTGAAGGCTGCATCGTAGTGGCAACGATGACTCGCCATTGCGCTGGTCGCGTGAAACAAGCACAGAGAAAGAAAATCTTGCGGCAGGGACTCCGCGAGCTCTAACCAAAAATGCAAAATGGCGTCCCAACTTGTTTACAAGCTTTGCGGCTACTACTGGCTTGGAACGGCTACTGCTGGCTCAGCTCGTTTACATGGTCGAAGGTGTTTGCTGCCATGGCCTCTGCTGTATTGCGAACTATTCAATACGCTTCCAGTTGCCAAAACTCTAATTACTATCTGCAACCTGTGTTCGTGTAAAATTTTATGCGTTTTATTCTGAAATCTCTTTGTTACATTTCCAACAGTGTCGTCGGGCTCTTTTGGAAGCTTGGAAATGGTTGGAAGGTGGAAACCAAAACTGTCACACCAGAATCGGCATATTGGGATTCTGAGCTTTGAATATAAAGCAGGGTACGACTTTGAGACCGCACATTTTGGAAAAAAACCTCGCCTTATATTCGAATAAATACGGTAACCTACTGCCAAAGGCTAAAATAAGGTGGTCTTGAACCCACGTCATCCTGCGTGTTCACTGAAAGGGCCTTTCCAATGTCAGATGCATGTCATCGGAGACGATAACTGCTCCTGGCACAAGCGAGAGGGGTGCTTCCGATAGCTGTCCACAAGTGATCATTTCGGTGTCCTGTTTTACATCAATGTTTTTT
This sequence comes from Haemaphysalis longicornis, assembly GCF_048455015.1. Classification (NCBI taxonomy): domain Eukaryota; kingdom Metazoa; phylum Arthropoda; class Arachnida; order Ixodida; family Ixodidae; genus Haemaphysalis; species Haemaphysalis longicornis. The sequence goes on from NW_027526241.1 coordinate 269,631, forward strand.
TTTCTTTTTGCTGCATTTCTTCTCCTCCCACTAGTGTGCTCTTTCCATGTGGATAAAAAAAAAGGGCAGTAACAACAGTATGTTTGAGTGGGAATAAACCCGACGCAATCGCGCGGTACTCCTTTTCACGAAGGTTGGGAGGTTGCATTACGCGACCGTCAGTGGGTGCAGGTAACATGCTGCACCATTTTCTCGTGCTTCTCTGGCGTGTCGGGGCAGAATTCGCCACAGTGAAACCTTTAGCACGCCCCACTTTGGTGCAGGCAGTGGTTTGACACCCCGCCCGCACTCACCGGCCGAGCTGTCCAGGTGGAGCAGGTGGCCATCCTCCGAGGGGCTCAGTGCAAGAGGCCCCCCACCCAGTGCAGCCATGTCCTCCAGGGTCAGCGACCTGCACACAGAGGCCCCCTCAATCGTTTCAAAGACAGTGCAGACAAGGCGACACCATGGTCGCTCCCAAAACACAAACGAACACCAGCTCGGAGCCAGCCGGCAGAGTTTCACACCAATACACAGCAGAGGGAAATCTGTCACTGCAATCGCATGGAGTCAGGGGTGGCGCAACGTCATTGCTCTCCTACTTGGCCTAGCTAGCCACATGGCTCTCTTTGCACTCTTGAAGCCAAGATCAACCAAAAACACAATGTTTTTCCTTCCGCCTCCAGTTCATTCGATCACTTGATTCAGTTAGTTTCCCAAGTGCATGATACAGGCTTATCACCTATCCACTTTTAGCTTCCAGAGTTCACCAGACGTCACATTTCCCCCTGGCATAAACGCACCCCGTAACCTTGCATTTTGAATCGTGCGATGCAACTGCAAAGTATTTACACTAAATTCAAATTCTGGAGATGTAACACGCCACAGCTGCTACACCTGCACTATGAGTAGAGCCCCTAGCTTTCCGCAATTCCGCAAAAAATCGCAGAATTAAAGTGTTTTCGCGGAATTCCAAAAAAAAAACCATTAAAAGTGTGGCGCTGCATCCCCAAAACGATATATTCGGTGAAATGTGGCAGAAAAGTGGTATTTTGTATTAGTAATAGCAGAGTCCTTCAATGCTTTTCTGGTCACGAAACTCCGGCCGAAGTTTCATTCAGGGACAAAAGCTGCCGCTAGGGTCGCCCCTGTTAACGTGAAGGTTTCGCCGGCGGGCGACGACGCTTGCGGGCCGGCTGTTTCTCCGTCGGGAACGCGCCTACTTTCATCTGCTCTTCATTTCCACCAGTAAAAATGCGAGCGAAGTTTTTGAGTCAGTCAGTCGTTGTTTTTGAGCCAGTTGTCCCGTAGCTCAGCTGTGAAACTGGGGCAAGACCACGGGTGTTACTGAGGCGCATATGTTGCAGTGTTCGTTCGTTCCGGCAAGCACCGCTACGTTCTCGCTTCGAAAAGGCGGACATCTGGCGTTTTCAATTTTGGCTAGCCTTTGCAGCCGCCTGCATGATTTGAGTGAACTAGCGCCAGAATTAAATCTGTATTCAGCCCAGGGCGCGACATGCGGCGCTGAGCAAATAGGTGTGCAAATGTACAGCACGTTGGGTTAGCGCTGTGTTTGCGCTATTTTATAGGGCGCTAATAATGTAAAATAATAAACGAAATTCGGAAAGTTAGCGTGGACAGCAGGGAAAAAAACGCTCACGAAATGGAAGCAGAATAATGGGCGCGCGGAGGGGCCAGGGTAGGAGTAAATGCTACAGTTTTGAGCTACTTTCTCGGCTGTTCTCATCGGCATAGGGTGTCAACAGATAAAAACTCGCCCGCTCAGTGCCTGTCACACCCCTCCCACCCAAACGGCAAGTTAAAAAACATTGATTGATTGATTATGATGTTTAACGTGCCGACGCTACACAGGCAATAGGGCACGCGCCGTAGTTTAGCGCTCCGGATTAATTTTAACCACTCAGGTATCTTTAACTTGCGCCGAAATCTCGAACACACAAGCGTTTTCTCTTTTCCCCTCCATCAGAAAAGCGGCTGGGAACCCGCGTCTTTGGGCTTATCAGATAAGCACAATGCCTTAGCCCCTGGGCAAGCGCGGCGGGCAAGTAAAAAAAAATGTATGCAGGCAAAGATAGTCATGCTACGCTTTCCGAATTCAAAATATCTGGTTGGATAACCAAAGTCACAGTAGCTGCAGTCCGATCTTTGTGCGGCGACGAAACGCGACGACGTTTAGCAGACGGATTTTCTCGTTGTGAGCGCGATCGTGGCTTGGGCTTCGTAAGATACGCGGGCAGGTTTTCAAATATCCGACGCGGAGCTTGAGCTTCTCGCGCTGCAGAAGCACAGGTTGTCCACTTATTTTGAACTCATCGGCTCGAATAATGTCCGTGGGGTCGAAATATTTTCCGAACACACGAACGGCCTTCGACTCAAAGCTGAAAGCGTCCGTCTCCCGTCGTGGAATGGCTCGACCTGTCGCGTTGTTCGCGGTCGCTTGGGAGGCAGAACGAAACCTTTTCCGTTGTATTCCGATAGCCAGAGCGGCAACCAGGTACACAGCACGTCAGAGGCATGGTAGTTCACATAATTTGCCCTTCGTGATGAGCTTATAAAGCTATATCACACAACAAACACCAGCAAGCTCGCGCTCCAACGCGCTGCAAATACGGCCGCCGCTGTCCAAGCCGCCTTCACCAGACTCGTAGCGCCACCGCGCGGGAGCGTTGGTCCCCATATGAAGCTCTCCCATAGCGTTACGGAGAAGTTTCGTGACCAGAAAAGCATTGAAGGACTCTGGTAATAGCAAGATGGTTTCTATTAATTGTCTGCGTGGCAGAAAAGTGGTATTTTGTATTAGTAATAGCAAAACGGTTTCTATTAATTGTCTGCAATGTTTTTACTGTTGAAAATTTTATTTTGCATCTGCGCATTCCTACCTTATCAAGTAATAAAAGTGGCTAGGTGGTGCAGCATCCACCCGAATCAAAGGGCTTAGCCATAACCACAGAAAGAGAACATTGCACACGACAAGGCCCGTCAGATTGCAAACAAACAAAGCGTGTCCCAACAAAGTTGGGTGTCTCTCAGAACAGATCAGAGTTTGGGGCCATTCCTGGATTTATAGCCCTAGCTGCTGAATGGCAAGTGTACCTGAAGTCTGCCCAAGACCTCAAGTCTAGTGACAGGGACTTGGCACAGATTCTTTCTAAACAAGAAAAGCCAGGTGAAGATTTTGATGTCCTGGCTTTCTGGGCTGGGATGGAACACCTGACTTCAACACTTTCTTCCATTGCCCTTAAATACCTGTCGTTGCCAATCAACTCTGTTGACGCAGAAAAGTCATTCAGTCGCTATGGTGACATCATGCCTCACAACGCCATTCTCTTGGTGAAGAAAGCACAAAGCATCACCAGATGCTTAGCCACAACAGCTTCCTTCAGTTGTAAATAAAATCTAGCATGTTAGGAGTCTGAAGTGTCTAATAAATGAACTGTTACATGTACCTTATGCCGTTTCAATGTTGTCACGGAATTTCGCAGATTCCCCTGTCTAGAATCGCAGAATTTGAAATGTTCCACCGCAAAAAGTAAGGGGCTCTAACTATGAGGCGTGTTGTAGTGGAGGGCTCTGGGTTAATATCACAACCACCTGGGGATCTCTAACGTGCGCGGAAAGGCGCTTTCGATTTGCGCTTGGCCTCTGAAAAGTGGCTACCGTGGAAATATTCTTTTCACTAGGGCCCTGTGGCTGTGCGTCTTTCCTGCCGACTGTGTGCAGCTGTTCTTTTTCAGCAGCCTGCAGATGCTGCTCACGTAAATTCCTTTCTTTTCAACGGGCGTGTTGGCTGCAAAGTAATTTGGCGCACCAGAAAACGCTGCAGCAATGGCATCCCCTTTCAAATGCTACCAACCCCAGGGTATTCCCATGACTTCAATGTTGATTATGCGAGGGTACAGTGTAGACCATTTATAACATCACCAGTTATAGTGCGGGACCGGATGTAACACGGGTTTTCCTGGCCACCGGTAGGCCTCCCACAGAACTCAAAGCACAAGCGTACCGCTTATAATGCGGTTAACCGAAGCACAATACCGTTTACAATGCAGTTTTCTGGAGGAGCTGGCCATCGTTTCAGGGCAGCAAAAATAAAAGGATGAAATCGGCCATCTGACGCAGTGCACATTGACACACCCCTTGCTCTCCTCTAACTTCAACACACAAGAAAAAAATAGGTGCCCTTCTTTAGCTCGCGCGTACGTGATAACCACAACTGCCCTTGCTTGACACACCTCGGAAGATAGCGGCCCCCCTCCCGTCTGCACGCGGCAAGTTGTGAACTGCCTGGCCCGTTTTAGCACACGATTCGTTCTCGTTGGCGTTGCGCGAGCATTTCGTGTCGACAATTTCGTGCTCGCAGCAGCTTCTTCGCGAGGCAGTGGGAGGAGCCTGACGAGTTGCACCAATGGGGAGAGACGCACATTTAATGGCGGGAGATTCGAAGCGCTCCGAGCAGCTGGCTGGCCGCGCAGAGATGTTTAGGCTTAGCCCCCCGGTATTTTTTGATGGGCGCTTTCACTAGCAACGCGGATGGCATTTCACATTTCACTTTACACCCATATCTCTTGCATGAGCATCTTTGCTTGCACCCCGTGCGCCATTTCGGCGAGCGGTTAGAAGCGGTCGCTCGAGCTGCCTGCACCACTTCACGGCCAGTGCCGACGCCATGTTGCCGCCTCTTACCGCACCGCATACACTTCTTCATGGCACAGCGCCAGGTACGTACGACTGTCGCCATCACAAACGATGGTGGTGTAGCGGAGGCCATTTTTTCCAGCGAGCGGTCAAAGAGCAGAAGTGCTGCCTCAACTTCCATGCGCCCAGCTGCAACATCTGTGTTTTTTGGCACTGGTGCGTCCGTTTCCACTCGTACTCTGGGTCAGTCTCTTTTGGCCCGAGGCTACAGCCGAGACAAAAGTTTGAGAGCACGGCACAGTCTAGAACAAGTTCGGTGTAGAATTCAATCACGCACCCCACACCAATGTGAGAGGCATGGCCTCGTGTGAGCCACGTGCCGTCATATACGACGGTGATGTTCTTTGACAATGTAACTTCCCTCTCAGCATACACTTTTTTGACCGCCTCGACAGCACAGTCAAAAATACTACGTGCAGCGGCTTCTGCTGCTGGCTTGAAGATGTTCTTGAGGTGTTTTTGGTATGTTTTGTGGTGCAGGCCACGTTTTGAAGCGTTCATGGTCGACCAGAAATCGTTCAGGGCAGTAGCTCCTTTGCCAATCCCCTTCATTGCCTGCATGGACCTTATGTTCACCTCGAAAGTCTTCGCTCCTTCTATTCTTCCCGAAGACCACTGGGAGTGGAGTTTGGTCCCGCAGGAACGGCAAGAAAGTTCCATTTTCGTTGCTAGCCCAAACTCGGCTCCATGTTGCACAAATAAACCTTTCGCCATGCAGACAGGGCATAGTGCATGCTCAACCATGGAGTTCAGGGCCGAGGCCTGAACCAGCAAAGAATGATCATCAGAACTTTCTGGACGTTCTTCCTGGCTTTTTGTGAAGGAAAGCTTTCGCTCAGTGGCAGACACCTCGCGAAGCAACGCACGAACGCTAAAGGCTTGCGCTTCTGCCGCCTCCGCGGACACATATGCCGGTTCAATGTGCGCCTTAATTGTCCGCGATGTGCTAGGCGTTGAAAACTCGCTTACCGCCGATCCAGATCGGAACTGGGGTTTCTGCGGAGCCGCAATGCCAGAGCTCGTCGACGGCAAACTCAGCGCGGCGTCACGCACCTCGGAGTCGCTCAGGTCGCTGTTAGGTAGCGGAACACTGTATGTGGTTTCAGGAAATCGCGCCTCGGCCGATTTTTGCGATCGCGCACCTTATTCCGGTCGATGTCGGCGTGGAGAACGCGAGCCTTGTTGCCTTCGATATCGTCGAGGTGAACGTGCGGTGCTCCTCTGATGTACGGTGGCCTCTGGCGAGATGAGTCGTTCCACCGCTGAATCATGTTGAAAGTCGCCCGCTGCACCATGGCTTGTTGACTGCCCGAGGTTCACTCGTTCATCATCGCTCGCTAGCGCAGTTTGAGGAAGGTCACGGGGGCTGATGGCCGCTTGCTCCTCCGCAGGAGAAGAGTCACGCGACTCGTGGACATGAGGCGCGGAGAGTCGGCGCCGCTTTGCCGGTTGAACGGGCTTGCGCTTCCTTTTACCGAACGCGAATTTAGTCCGGTACTTTCTTCTTGTGGTATTACCACCCATGACAAAAGCTTCGCTAGCGTAAAACGTCAGAGATAAGCGCAAAGTCTAAACTTTCGTTTTTCCGCAGCAGGAGAAGGCGCAAGTTTGCAGACGCTCCCTCGCGCGCGGGAGCGCGGGACGTCGTGGCAACCAATCAGAAGGCGCGTTCAAGGTCGCGCCGCCGGGAGCTATCGCCGGCGCGTGTCACGCGCCATTGCTGCTGCTTCACGGAGATTCACGTCGAGGCTCCTCGCTCTTGTTGCTCGCCTACCTATCCTTTTATCACTCCCGTTCTCCTCTAATCTTCATATACCCCTCCTCCCCCTCCCCCCCGCACTGGGTTGTATGCAGGTGGGCCCCCAGCTGGGCTCAATAATATCCCCAGTGCATCTCCTTTCCTTTTCACTCGAACCACTTAGTTAGTTAGTTTACAGGACTTTAATTTTCTTTTTTTTGTCTTCTCACTCTCCCGATTGAGTGAAAGATAGCGACGGAAATGAAAGGACGAAGAGTTGAGCTTTCGATGGAGACTAAAATGGCAGCGCTCTCTGCAACCAAACGCGCGCGCCGCCATCATGAATAACAGCGATTTTTAACGATTTCGGAAGCGTTTTCCACCACCCGCGCGGACGAAATAATTTTTTTCGTGCACTTGGAGTTCGTTTTCAGGCGAGATATTTTGACATAATACAGACCAGAGGTTCTAGATTCCAAAACAACCATTTTCCAAAAATCGATATTTCCCGCGATTTCCGCGATCCGAAAGCCGCATCCACCCTTGACTTTCGTTTTCCGGTCGCTCCTTCTCTCATCGCTCGCTCACAAACGGCAGAAAGAAAAATATAGTGAAACGAAGCAACCGATAGATTGCAACATGCGATTGGCTGTCCGGCCATGTTCCCAGAAACGGCTCTCCTGACTGGGCGTCGCCATGACAGCAAAAACATGGCCGCCGGGCTGCTGCGCATTCTACGCGCACTGCGCTCCGCCGATGCTCTCAAGGTTTCACGGTCGACTAGGTTCCAGTTTACTCATTTTATCTGTTGTGGTACTGAACTGTGACATTCCTGTTATCGCGGCTACAATGCTTGAGATCGTGCGCCAGATACGGAAGTGCGCAGCTCAAAAGGCGCATTGAAAACGTGCCCGCAACGTCGCCGTGGTCCGTCCTCGAGTGTGAAGCGCGGTGCGTGCGGCTGCGATTGCGGTTCGTGAAGCGAACTTTTGGATGCATTGCAAGCATTTCAATGTTATGAAACGCTGAGTAATTGCTGTGTTTCACGCTGAGCTCGCGAGTTTCGGGAATGGAATGACCGACTCGCCAGAAGTTGCAGTGCGCGCTGCATTGGTGCGACGTGTTCGGGCAGTGGCCGATAGCGGGCTCTGTTGCTATTGCACGCGAGTAATAATAATTAATGTACGCGTACGCGAAGTGAAAGTTAGTAGGAAAAGCGAAGTGGCTAAACACAGCAAGGTTACCTAAATTACGATCGTGGTGAACGTGCGCGTAGGGGATTGTAAAGGGGGGCGTGCAATGAACCGCCACCCAACTTTGAGAAACTTTTGCCGTGGCTCTAAACTAGTTCGTACAACGAAGTCTGGGATTACAAAATTATATTTTCAGTGTTAAATTAATTTGGGAAGACGACATAAGGCTGCAGCGTTTTACACTTCGATGTTTTGATTGGGTTTGCAATTTTTGCAATGTTTGCAATTCTGTTGTCTATTTTGCGATGATTGATTTGCCTGAAGGAGAAGAGCATGGTATGGTGGTAACTGTGGTAAATGTGAATGGTATGAACTGTGGTAACTATCCTTTTGTCCATCTGGTGCCACTGCCCTCCCCCTTGCTATCACAGCAGCCAAGGTTTCCCCCCTCGCGAGGCACTGCACCCCGTTGTCCTCTCTGTCCAAACACCTCTTGGCTGGAGCCGCAACAAAGCTGCTCTGCAGGTCATGCACACGATGCGCTCCAGAGTGGCTGGGCTGCACTGCTTTCCCCTTACGCCAGCCTTGCTGCACAGTACCGTGGTCAAACTGCGAGAAATTTCCCACGTTTCTGCAGCAGACGTCTTCTTTTCATTCATTCGCCGCCACCCATCAAATGATGCCCACCTTGGTCGCTAAAGCCCCATTCTTCCGCTTTTTTGTGACCACGGCTCTGAAGACACGGTGCCACGAACACAACAAACCCGCACCGTGCCCCACCGGTCTCCCAGTACCAGCAGAGCAGCCACTGGGTCATGCCTCCGGTCTGTTTCCCCTCCCCCTTTGCCTTTCGCACCCAATCACTCGCTGCGTTCTCATTGGCGCATTTCAGAAGCTGTGTGCAGCTCTGCAGAGGTACTGAGGGCGCCAAGCGACAACAGGTGCTGGGGCCTTGCAGTTCCACCTGCCCAGAGGGGATACGGAAATGTCCTTTCGAGGCCCCCTTCACGGTGAGTTAGGCCAACGCCGCCTGTATAAACATTGCCTGACGCGTCGCCCGCTTTCCAATGGGACCGGTAGGGACACTTAGTTCAGGCACACATCCGCTATGTGGCGCGCGCCGGCGGACGTCCCGCCTTACTTCACAGCTGGCGAGTCGCGAACACTGCACCCACTTCTACAGCGTGTGTCTGTGTCAGCTTGCCTTGCAGTTGTCGGAGCGCCTCCTGAGGAACGCAAGACAAACTGTCAACTATTTTGCATAGTTTCCCAGAAGCGGCGCTGGCTGGCGGACATGAAAACACGTAGGAAGGCTACGGAGCGGGAAAGGGAAGGAGAGAGCAACAGGAGAGTGGCTGTTGGGCCCTTTTTTGATCACGCGTTAGGCAAGGATTATACAGGCGGCGTTGGTTAGGCGTGCTCAGTGGGCGGACTGCGACAACAATGCAGCCTCCACAGCGCTGCCCGTAGCTTCTGAAATGCACTGTAGTGAGCAGGTTGGGCAGGTGTCGAAGGCCAGCCAAGCGACGCGACACCTAAGAAGTTGTCACTGTCACTGCCTGAACCACCCCCCCCCCCCCCCCCCCCCAGGAGAAATGCACTTGCCGCGGCACTAGCGGCGTGGTGTTTGATATACGGAATGTGCCAGTGGATGGTACAATAGAATTGACAGTTGGGCTAGTTGGTTTTGATTCATCGTAAGTAGCGCTTGAAACGGACACAGAAGAGAAGACACACACGACGGCACTAACTCGCAACCGACTTTATTAGGCGTAAACACAAATATATGCTCAGAAAGAAAGAACACGTGCCCAGGTCAACCCCGAAAATGCAGATTTGATAAACACAAAGGCCACAGGATTACGATTCGAAAAAACACACAAGATTACACTGCACATAGTCAACAACCAACCAGCAAAACATCTAAGTTAATGCATTCTCCCATTGGAAAGCGGGCGACGCGTTAGATGTTTTGCTGGTTGGTTGTTGACTATGTGCAGTGTAATCTTGTGTGTTTTTTCGAATCGTAATCCTGCGACCTTTGTGTGTATCAAATCTGCATTTTCGGGGTTGACCTGGGCACGTGTTCTTTCTTTCTGAGCATATATTTGTGTTTACGCCTAATAAAGTCGGTTGCGAGTTAGCGCCGTCGTGTGTCTTCTCTTCTGTGTCCCGTATCTAGCGCTACTTACGATGAACCAGTGGATGGTAGTTTAATACACCCACACAGAAGCACCATATACTTTCACATGGGATTTCCACGGTGATGTTTAGACTGTTTGATGTACACAATATTTCGGCACATCCGGGTCCCTGCCTGCCCGCTCGCACCCACCTGTAGGCGCTGTCGTGGCTGTGGGTGTCCTTGCGCGGAGGCAGGCCCCCCTTGCGCCTCAGCACCACCGGCGGCTGCTCCTCCGCCTCCCGAGGCGGGGGCGCCACCTCCCCCCTGGTGGGCAGCGGCACCCGCAGTGGGGAGCCGCGCAGGTCCAGGCTCAGGCGACACAGCGACCACCTGCACACACGCCCCACTGTACTGCACCGCTCAAAAGGCACCCCAGGGTGGGCGGGTTGACCAGCCCGCCTTCTGCGGACAAAGCTGCAGTCACACGCGCAACAGCTTGCAACTGCTGCCAAAAGTCGCAATAGAAAAACCGTGGAAGCGTAGGTCAACAGCACATAGTTACACCCCCGTCAAACTGAAGTGTACCTCCACAAAGTGCACTCGGCTAAAATGTCATTCGCGAGCGGCTAAACGGCAAACGCGAATGACAATTTACAAGGAATGCGCTTTAAGTGTGTTCCCCAAACACACTTTACCGGGGCCAGCTCGCCGAGTGAGTAATCTCGTGAGCAGAAGTTCGAAAATCGGGAAAAACAACATAAATTCGCGAGCGTTTAGAGGGTAATAAGTAATGTTAAAAGTTAATTATAGACATACAGTTGATTCAATTTTACAAAAAGATAAGCAGCGACAAAAAACAACAAAATAACCTCTCTCTCAACAACGTTCCAGCGCCGCCTGGTGGGGTTTTGCTCCATTGCGGCCGTTCTCTGCGGCGTTCTCATAGGAGGTTTCTTGTGGCCCTGTGATTGTGTTCCTGCTCCAGCCTTCTCTGTTAAATTCCACGCTTCCAGATAATTTCCCCCAAACGATACAGGTACAGCTATTCGCTGCGCAGTGACGATATCAGCGCCGGTGTTCAGTCGCCGTCTTTTAACTCAGTTTTTGTGGACATGTGCGGGGCGGCGATTGCAATTTTAAACAATGCAAACACAACGAACTGTTTACACTGTTTTTCACATAACCAAGAGGGGGAATTTCGAGTAATTTTGCGGAATATTTACACTATCTATCGTCACCGACATCACGGTCAAGGGCACTTGCTTTCGTCGTCTAGCAGAGAGCAGCCCTAGTGTCATTCGGGGAGTCCGAGCGCACTCGGCGAAAGTGCACTTAAATAGGCACGTTTGACAGGGGTGTAAAATGGTTACCAATTTGAAAAACAAGCTTTGTTTCACCGAGTTTTGCTATTAAGAGTAAGTGGCCAGCAAAGTTCAGTCCTTGCCCGCTAGGCCAGTACCCCCTAAGCTTTGACAAAGCAGGGGTGCTCACATGACCCCGATTCCAAAGCAGAGTTCCTCAACTGCTGTGTACACCGAGGAACTCTGCTCCCGCTCCACCCACTGCTAGGCACATCCCCTGCCTTGGCTCTGCAACCTGACCGACCCTAGCTTCTTCCAGATCCGCTGTGCAGTGCCTGGCCACCCTCAACCCCGCCCCCTGCTTTCTCTCTCCCAGCCCACCGCTGTCAGCTGCTCTGCTTCTGCCCCAATGCACTGCCTCCAATCCTTCGCTGCAAGTGTCCCGAGGCCGTTCCCTCACTCTGGAATGCGTCGTTCCACTGCATTTCTTTCCTCGTGAACAACAATAAAAGAGGCAGCTGGGAAACGGAAAGCTCCACCCAATCCCACAGTACCCACATGGGTAGCGCGAGACATCTGAAAGGCTCAGTGGTGCCTTTCTGGAGGTGCAGCACCCTCAAGCGTGCATCCATTCTCATCACAAACATTCGGACCCCACCGCTGACATAATTACTTTCTCGGCACAATCTGCGACGGTTTCCGCGGAGAAGACCGCCAACACTGCACACACGCAGGGTGCGGTCACATTGAATGCAGACAGTAGTGGCCACGGTGTCACCTTTCAGCCGCACCGTAGAGGTGGCGCTGGCAGCAGGGCCATCGATGCTCATCCTGGTGTTTCCGTCCCCCCCAGCCAACACCCACCACTCACCGGGGGTCTGAGGCGGGCCGCACCAGCGGGGGGGCCATCTCCCCTCCCGCCCGGCGTCCCTCCTCCTCCTCCTCTTCCTCCAATGCAGGCCCCTCCTCCTCAGGCACCGAGGCCGGGTGGCTGGTGCCGGCGGTCGGTAGGTGGGCCTCTCCACGCAGCTCCCGCTCATACTCCAGCAGCTGCCCGAGGAAGTTGAAGTTGGGCGAGATGCTCGGACGCTTGGACTTGACGTAGCTGCAGCACAACATCACACCGCTGATCGTCCTCCTCTGTTGTGGCCATCACCGGGGGCACTCTCATCGCAACGCCGCCTCTCAGTAGCGCGAGCCCAAAAGATGCAAAATTCAGCCCCCTTCCATTATGTGAAGAAGGATGACCAGCGAAGTTGCACGGAGTTCAAAAGAGTGGACACATTTCCTACCCAATTAGTGCAATACAACTTCAAACAACTCAAGCTTTACCGAAACAAGCCCATGTACTGACAGAAGATGGGAGTTCCACAATATTTACAACTCAACTGCAAACTACATGATTGCGAAACGTAAACAAAACTTCACGTAATGTTAGAGTCGTCTTAGAAGCTTTTCGGCATAATTTCGATTAAACGCAAGTTACAGCCGTTCTCTGTAGCCACAGTCTTCCCGCGAAAATTTGCTTCACAGCAATTTGAACACGCATTACAGTCGAATCCCGCTACAACGAAATCGACGGGACGCGAGAAAAATTTCGTTGAGGCGAAATCTGCCCCAACAAAGCACGGAAGGGCAAGAAAAATGGCCCCGGATATTTCCGCATCATTGGCAGCATAGTACAATGTTTAGAAAAAGGAGTGACGCACAGTAACGTCGCGTTTAATCAGACAACAAACATACCAATGATTATCTGTTTTTTTTTTATCAGCATGCAAAGAGTGCAATACTGCGGAGGAGGGGAGAGGTGAAGAAATGAAGAAATGCAGGCTAAAAAAAAAGGCGTATTGCTGTTCCACAAGGCGTTTCCCCGAGCTGATTACTTGCAGATAGCTGCTATGTGGTTGGAAGCCCCGTCTCTCTTGTGGCAGGAACAACCCCCGTTAACTTATCCTCTGACTAGGCACTGCAGCAACTGACCTTGGCAAGCAAGCCGAGCGCGCTTGCATTTAAAGCGACCGCACCCTCGCTACTAAGATAGGATGACGTGAGTTCAGGACAAAACACGAAAACATTAGAGAGTTTTAGTTGACCGTTTTCTACGCTCCGCTCCGGCATCGGCGGCCCGCTCAGTGCAACCGGAGCTAATGCCGTTCATGGCCAAGCGCGCCACGCATGCGGAATGGCGCTTCCGCTTGCATCGGAGAAGAGCGGACCGTGAAAGACGGTCAGCTAAAACTCGCTATTATTTTTGCTTTTGACTGAAGAATTGTAGAAGGAAAACTGCAAGGACAGTTGCTCACAATGCATACATGATGGTGCTGCACCAGCAGCAGAGCACATTCGCACGATTTCAACCACGGTGTTTCAACTGGATACGGATTGGCTATACATAGCTCTGGCTCGACGAACCTGGCTTGCGCCTCATGTAAAGACGGCCCGCCACATCATCACCATCAAACAATGGCGTCCACCTATGAGTTTGTGTTGTTTTGGGTGGCAGTGTGGGCGCACCGCGCATGTTTTCAGTGAAACTAAGCGTCCTGAATCTTTAAAAAGTTGCAGATAGCTGGCGCTATGCTTATTTTATTGCAAAATAATTGTGCAAACCCAGCTCAATTCATCGAAAATTTCGTTGAAGCGTGAGGCAAGCCAGACAAGTGGTTCCTTGTGGCGAGGACTTTGTTGCATTGGCTTCTATGGCTAGCTGACGGGGAATTGGAAATATTTCGATGAAGCGAAAATTTCGCTGAAGCGGACTTCGTTGTAGCGGGATTAGACTGTACATGGGGAAGCACAGACATATACAGCTTCACTGCAAAATGGCTGCCAGGAGCAAAAGGCCCTCCGCAGCTTCCACATGCGGCTTTGTGAAAATAAAGCGTGCACCTGTAAGCAGATAAATGCACACGGAACAAATACCAACCCTTGAACATGCACACCACTTTGTTTACCGCTATTTTGAGGTTCGCGTTCTCTCCTGTTTTATTGCGGAGGACAGTTTCCCCCCCCCTGAACTTTATGTAGATACAATTTTGTAGCGTTCCTTGTTGCATGATCGACACGGTTGATCCCAGATACTGCCGTATAATGCGGAATATACGTCGAGCTGGAATACAGGTCGACCCACTTAACTTGCAGCCGATAGGTGCGTATTGTTAACAACGTTGCATTTAACAAGCAAAAACAATCCCCAAAAGAAACTTGCAGATGAGTAGGCCGACTGAAGCTCAAGCTAGAACAACAAGAAAGAGCACAGGTTGAGGCCAAAGCATAAGGCGAAAGTATGCCCGTGTCCATTTTGAGCAAGCCCTGATAGGCTTGGGAGAGAAGGACGTGGATATGATGCAGCGCAAGCAGAGCGGGGCATTGGCTTCGGTGCTGCAGTTGCTTTGCGAAGACATGATGACCGAAATGGGCCCACACGGCTCTTGAAACAATTTCTTCTCTGTGAAACTTGCTAGTCTTGCTGCTTTTTTTCCCACTGGTTTTAGATATGCCGTTATTTTTTGAGTCAGTATCAATTAGTTCCCAAAACTACAGATGATTGGTCCTTTTTGGAGGAACAATAGACAGAACAGTGTTAGTCATAAAACTGTAATCTTTATATTTTGCACTACTATGAACGCTGGCGAATGCATTAAGAGAACCGGTTTTTTGATGTACCACTTGGAACTACAGTTAAACCTCGTTATAACGAGACAGGCTATAACGAAATAATGGATATAACGAGCAAATCGTAATTCCCCATGAAAGTCCGCATAGAAACCAATGTACTTAAAACTGCGTTACGGGATATAACGAACAAATTTCGTAGAGAAATCAAATTTTGAGCTAATTTTACAACAGTGCGCAACGCGGATTTGAGACAGTGCGCGACGCGGCAACTGTATTAGCAGTTCAAAACTCCCGCCACACGCGCGAAGCTGGATGGCGCGCCATGCGGACGCTGCGCCCGCGAAGCCCCCACCCCTCCTCTCGCTGCGCACGGCCTGCAGACAATGGGGCCTTGTTCTGTGATGGGGCCCTTCGATTTACAGTCTCGGACTCACCGCGGGCTCCCCGAGAAGCAGTCCGACGTTCGATTTTCCCATGTATCCCTATGGCTTCGGGAAATCCGCGGACTATCCGCAGTGAGTCCGAGAAAAACCCCAATGCACACGGCGCGCGCGGTTGCGTCACCTTCCTCCCCCCCCCCCCCCTTCTCCCCTGTTTGTATCGCCGACGTCGCTGCGTAGTTGTGTTTGTGTGTGCATGGAAGCGAAAGCGAAAGACTATCACGCTTGAACCGAAGACAGCTATGATAAAAGCCGTCGCATCGGGCGCGAAGTAAGGTAAGGTGCACTCCGTGGTAAGGTGGCAAGAGACTTTGACGTGTGGACGAGTACGCTGTCCACCATCGTGTGACCAACCGAGAGTCCATTGTCAGTGCTGTTGCACGTGGCTTGAAAAGAAGCGCTAAGGACGGCGTCGGAGGCACCAGATGCGGTGAATGTGCTGCCACGCTTCGGCGCGCACGAGGGCGGCGAAGATGGCGTGAACGTAGCGGCCGCAGCTGAGGGAGCCATCGCTCGCATCAGGAAGGTGCATCAACATCCAATTACGGACTTCTTCGTAGCCAAGTCTGTTTGAAATACGAGTTTTGAACTGCAATAAAGTAGGTTCGTGACTTTTCCTTTTTACCTCCGGAATGTGTTTATTTTACTGACTACCGCCGTGCAGCAAGATGCTAAGGAGAGTGAGAATACCTCGTCAGCGTTGGTAAGAAACAAGCTAAGAGCAGCGCCAATATAGATAGAAATCAACTTCCGCTGCCCCTGCAAGGGAGTGCTGATGAAGATAAAAATTCAAGCACCACCGTTGGAATCATGCGGCAAAACTGAAACCATTGTGCGCCTAAATTCCGATCCCACGGTGAAACCCGATCCCACGGTGAAACAAACCACAAAAGGGCGCTGACACAAGCCTCGTGACGCGCTGAAGCTAGAGAGTTCCGTTCATTTCCGTAAGAAGGTAGCACAATCAAATTTCCAACACTTTTTGTAAGTCCTAGGAGGTGGCAGCACTAACAAGTGAGCGTGCATCGTCAAACAAAGGATCTAAACCGTACACGTGCGGCAAAGACCTTGCTGGACGGAAAAAACTGCCGCCGTACATAGACGGCAAAAACCCTCGAAGGGTTAAAGGGCCACTCTTGCAAGGAACAAACTAAGAAATGCACCCATGGGGGCTGCCACTATCAGGGTTCTTCAATATGCACCTCTCGCAAAATTAATTCCACTTCAGAATTGGGGCTGCCTCACTGCAACTGAGCCTAACACCACAACCTTATCAAAAAGCACCTGTCTTTGAAATTGGGAACCAGTAAATTAGGTACTGCAGTTTCTCCTTTACGACTGGTGGGAGTGCACCCCTCTTCAATTCTCTGTCAACTTGCCCCACGCTTGTCCCCCCGTCTGCCCCCCGAGCAGGGGCCAACTGCGGACCAGTTTCGCGAGTGGTGCACACTGGCCCGAGCGAGGGTCCTCCCCCCCCAGCGGGGCTCACCGGTAGGCGTCGTCCGAGGAGAGCCCCAGGTGGCGCATGACGTAGGCGATGGCCACCGTCGGGGAGCGCGACACCCCGGCCAGGCAGTGCACCAGCACGCACCCGCTCGACTCCCGCACCTTGTCTGCAAGAGGCATGGGGAGGGGAGAGCTCAGCCGGGCTGGCACGCACACTGACACGCACACTGTCCGCTGCCAAGCACGGGAAAAGGCAAGGATTGCGGCCAAGCACCCAGCAAGAAGGGCACACGTGGTGACAACAGAGGTGGACGACGTGGACTCGGCAGAAAAGGTGGTATGGGCGTTACGCTCGGAGCATGTCGTGACAGTTGCCGACTCTCCACCAGGCGGCCTGCGGGAACCATCACAAGAGCCCCCTCTCGGTAATGGGCCTGAACGTTTCATGGAAGACGGGGAACCCACCAGAAGCCTGCAACCCCACCGAATGAGCGCGCCCTGATCACAACCTCCAGAAATTATAAAGACATTACAGAGCACCCAATGACTGAGCAACCCAAGCTCAGCAGAAGAGAAGAAGTCCTGTATGGGCGAGTGTGAGCATTCCTGCATGGCACCTGATTACATGCTATGCCCTGTTCAGAGTGGCCTCCACCACTGGCCGGCCCTGAGGACCAGCCCTGGCTGGTCCAAGTGGGCAGCCATGGCCCACGGCGTCCTGCACTAGGTACACCACCCACTCAGGAGGGAATACCGGTCTGCTCTCGTTATGAAGTCTATTACCGCTGCTTTCGAGTCCATCAAGGAACGACCTTTGTTCACGAGTGCGGGCAAAAGCCATGCAGCCAAATGCAGGCGCACGCACCGAGGAAGCGGCAGGCGCGGGCGAAGTGCGGCCGCAGCTTGTCGGCGTGGCTGTCGTTGACTGGGATGCGCAGGAAGTGGGCGTCGGGGATGAAGTCCGGCTTGGGGCAGGAGGTGGAGACGTTGAGCTCGTAGCCGATGTTGTGGGCGGCCAGCAGCTGCGGGTCCTGGGCGTCCCGCTGGGAGCCCAGGAACAGGAAGGGCAGGATGCGCGTCGGGCCGCCCGCCGACGACAGCGACGACAGGCACGGCTGCGACAGCGACGTCAGCGGGCCCCGGGAGCCCCCCTCCTCGCACAGCGGCCGGTGGGACCCAGAGAACTCGCCCAGGCCGCCTGCACGGTCAACCGGGGGAGGGTCAGGGCAGCCGCCAAGGGAGGGTACGTGCACCAAGTGGGCACCAAGCCACCTCAACCTTTCATTCCGTCTCCCGGAAGAGGTTATTGCAAAAAGTGCAATGATTGCACACGCGACTGATATAGGAAGTTTATACGTGCTATTTATGCGCAAGAGGGGCTATCAGGAGTGAGACAGCATAAACAGATTCGGAAGCAGTTTTTGGAGCAGCGTAATAAGTGTGCGCACACTCACCTCAGGACAAAACGACCCAGCATTAAATTTTTGTCCCCAAATATAATTTTGTACTACCCACCGTACTCCTTTTGCAGAATGTTCGTGAAATGAATGCCTCCTTGGCTTGTTGAGGGTAGTGATCAATATCTGACGCATGATACTGGCAGGCGTAACTGGCGTGCTGTCAGGTATGAGTGCTCCACTAGATTATGCGACTGCCCAAAACCGATTTACATCATCGTGTATCACCACAGGATGACCATCTGAAGAATCACTGCTTACAAAAAGACACTGTGTGTAAATTTCGGGGCAGTGGAATTACAATCAGCTCCATGCGTACGCCGGCTTCGCAACGCTGGGCTGTGGCACACGCCCCCTATTTATACAGACCGAATGTACCACATTAAGATCGTGTCAGAAACACTTGCGCTCTCGTAAATACACCGCATTTGCGAACAGAGTGACTGCTCCACTTAAACGTGGATTTCCAACGCCTACAAATGGCAAATCTCAGTTGTGTACTACGTGTCACAAAAGCAGCGGCCACAGTGGGGAGTGGGCGGAGCCTCCAGTCGCTGCTTCTGAAATCTTCCGCTAGGGGGACATCACCAGTGCCCCACAGGCAGCGGTCGAGGCGTATATGTAGGCTACATTTACACACACATGTATAGAATGAAGACGCCGTCCAGACGGTCCTCTCTCCAATGACCATTCCTAACCACACGGGCATCCACTGACACCTTGATTTCACACGTGGAACAGCTTGTTGGGAAAGTTGAGTGATACTCGTTATAAAAATTGCAGCACAACAAAGACAACAACCCAGAAGAAGCAGGATAAGACAAGTCCTCTTCTGGAGCTCTTGTCCCGTCGTGCTTCCGTCATGTCCCTAAGGTGCTTCAACACTTAGCACTCCCATTCCTGAGAAGGGCACCTGTTCCTTTTACTAGGCTCAATCAGAAATACAGCTCCAGTCGGGGCCTCAGAACGGAGTTTCCACTGCTATACCCGAGCACAACTGGATTGAGAATGACAATGGAAGTTGCCCCACCACCGTGGCTGCGTGTTCTTCCACGCGGTGCACAGAGAGCATTACTGCGAGTGACACGAGTCGTTTCCCTCATTTTTTTGGACTAAATCTGCTTGCAAACCACTGCAACAACGACACACAAGCTACGTTGGGGAAAAAGCAGACGACGTCACCCATTAGGTGCAATCTTTTTTCAAAACGCGCACCTTGACGACAGCAACTTGCACCCAAGCACAGATTAGCTCCAATCAGAGTTAAGGGGGCAGACTGGTCTTAGAGCTATTTTTTTTATTTACCAACCAATTTTAATGAAACTGCACTGCGTTAGAGTTTTTTGTGCTGATTTCAAATATGCCATTAGATTTTTGGTAAGTTGATTATATTTTGAGTTAATGATTAATTGCCATTATTTTGGGTCACAGTTACAAAATAACCACTCCATACAGAATGGCAATAACCTCGTGGCTAGGCAGACAAATGACTAACGAATACAATGAAAGAAGAACTTTTTGATTCAGCTATTTCTGGTCGTTTTACAACACTGAACTTGACTGCTCCCGCGCCCTGCCAGAAATGGCTCGCAGGTGGTGTTAATTGAACACAATAATAATTTTCCAAAGCCTCCATTTGAAAAATTTGTTTCCAACATTGTATTCTCCACACATTTCGGTATCACAAGCAAAAAGAATTACAGTTGTATACCTGCTTTGGGTGCCGAGATATGCGAGGACGAAATTCTAGCTTGGCATTGCAAGAAAAGTGCCGTTTTACCATCGAATTCTGCGCTAACTGAGCTGTAGAGTGCACTTTAAAATGCTATTATAATATGACAACAACCAAATATGGTGCCTTTTGATGAGGAAATTTACAGACTTATAGAAAAATGGCCGTGGAGGCCAAAAATGCTGTTTTTCAGAAAACGCTTTTATTGACCGTTTCTCGGCCCCAAAGACCCAACTGCCCCCTTAAGGGGAACTGCTGCCACTCCCCGACTGAACCAGAGCAGCGGCGACCTAGCGGGGAAGCAGCGGCGGCCGCTCACCGGCGAGCAGGGCCACTTGGCCGGGGAAGGCCCGGGCGAGCTTGGCCAGCAGCACAGCCAGGAAGGAGTCCTCGCCCGAGGGGGCCGTCCACGAGCCCTGGTCGTACACCACCACCAGGCCAGGGGGAGGGGGGCACGAGGAGGGGAGCAGCTCGCGCACGTTCACCTGCACACGCCAACAAAGCGCGTGAGCCAAAAATCGCCCCCTGCAGATCACCAACCGATTGACTATGGCGCAAAAGCTACACCTGCGCTATGGAGGCCTCCAAATTAATTTCAACCACCTGCAGGTGATCTTTAAGATTGCCTAAATCTCATCACAGCCAGTGTTTATTTACAGCACTTACAGCACACTGCACAGACTTTACAGTACAGACACACTGTGAATTGTGTCTGCACTGTACATTGTTGACGTGAATTAACGAGCCGAACACGTCCTCAATGAAAGGCAGCCATTGCAGCAGGGAATCAAACCCACATCCTTGGACTCTAGCCACGGAGTCACCACGGCGGGTACCTTGTGGACCGCAAGGTGCTGCCCCAACTCACAGTGCGCAAGCAGAAGGTACGATGGGATCAATGCTAGGGTTTGATGTGCCATAGTAAGAGACAACACGATGCAAGCAGGCCTCAATAGCAGCATCACATGCTACGCTTAAAGGCCCCACTCAAGCGTCCCCTCTATTGTTTAAACCCATCACACACAAAACTTTTCTCACAAGCACGCTATGCCTCCTGGCCTCTTTCCCGGAGGTGTTGCATAAAACAAAATGAAATGTCACGGAATAAAACACTGTTGTAGCTGTTCACGCACTGCCCTGCACTGCGACAGCCCAGAGAGAACACATGACGACGTTCTGTAATGCGGCCACTCAGCCAAACCTCTTTCCTTTTCTTTTTGAGGCGTAGCATTCTTGGTGGAATACGCCTCGAGCTTCGCGATCGCTGCGCCGCCTGCCGCCGCTTCTCCGCGGCGTTGACGGGATTTGCGCTGCGTGGCTGATAGGGGTTCGTGCAGTGTTTTTGTTCTGTTCTGCTTCTTTTCGCCTTTCCGCGCCCTAAAAAAAACTTGTTATGGTGACGTCTATAAGCAAACAGTACGTTTAGGTCACTTAAAAAGCAGCTGCGCCTTCGTAGAGTACGCGATCGCCTGCAAGAGCTACTCGGGGACGCGGTTCTGCGCGCTTCGTCGCCGCTCCTCCGGGCGTCGGCGACGGTTGCAGCATATCACCGCTGTCACCTCTAAATACGCCAAGCACAAATGAATTCTACTGTCGCCTCATTTAGACCTGATACTGGCACAGTGAGAGAGTGCAGCGTGGACAACGAATGCGGCTTCGTTTCGAATATATACGTCGCAGTAAAATACGTTTCGGGGATGTGATTACCTTATCCCGGATTACCAATCCCGAGTAATGTGATTACTTATGCCTTTTATAAGAATATAACCCACGCGAAAATGTTAAGTATATTCCAAGCCTGTACGTCGTTAAATATTTGCCCACACACGCCTTATAGCAAGAACCAAGGCAAGCTAATGAAACCACGGAAAAATAAATGCTGTGCAGGTGCGGAAGAAACATAATAGCTCTAACGGAAATGAAAGAAAAAAAAACAGTGCAGCTTCTGACCTGCTAAAGACGTTCGTCGAAACTGAAGCCAGGTAGGGTTCATCAGACCAACTATACGCGAATTGCTCTGCTATTTCGCCAGACATCGGTGAGGGGGGAAGGTGGGGAGGGGGGGGGGGGGGGGGACGCTGTGTACAAATGCGGAGCGGGATCAAGCAATGAACGTTTTAGTAATCACTAATCACACACACAAATCTTGCGTTCACTTTCCTTTTATTTTTCGACTTCGACGAATAGCTGATCGTACGGCGGGCGCATTTTTGGAAGTATACAGGGTAGGCAGTTCAACAAGCGATGAAAGGTGTCGTTGGAAGAGTGTGGCATGTGATAAGGCCCTTTGATTTCAGTTTCTGCTTTATTCTGCAGGCTCCCTGAGCCATATGACGATATTTCGAATAAGCATTTAGTCGCGGACGCGGTTTATATTCTAAGCCCGCCTCCGCGCTTGCTCGCAGAGGATATATGTAGCAGATGAATGTTTGTGGGCGCTCACTACACGGCAAGACGACTCTGTCGTGAGCTGATCCCCGAGTATAATTATGCATTGTCCATCGTACTTTTGTTGAATATTCCCGAAATTAACACAGACAGGCTTGTAAATGGTGGTGATCAATATCTGAGGTATAATATTGGCAACGTAAATGGTGTGCTGTCAGGTATGAGTGCTCCGCTGATTATGTAAGCGCACAAAACTGATTTACATCGTAGTGTATAGCCGTAGCATGAACATATGATGAACCTGTGGTTAGGAAGACAGTGTTAGTAAATTTCAGGGCTGTGTAACTACAATTGGCTCCATCATACGCTGGTTACGCGACGCTGGCCTGTGGCACACTCCTGGCGCCTATACAGACCGAATATACCACACTAAGATCGCGTCAGAAACATTTGCACTCTCGTAAACACACCCCATTTGCAAACAGAGTGACTGCTCCACGTAAACGTGGATATCAAACGCCCGCAAACGGTAAATCTCGGGCGTCAACGGGCCGCAAAAGCAGCGGCGACAGTGGGGAGCGGGACGCGGACTCCCGCGGCTGCTTTCGAAACGGACCGCTAGGGGGATTTCAGTGGCGCCCCTACAGGCCACGCTCGAGGCGTATACCCCCACAGCCAGGACCGCGTAACACCCTGCATTTTCCCAAGAATGCAGAGTTGGCGGGAGTTCCACCTTTAATCATTACGATAGCTTAAATGATTCT
Organism: Haemaphysalis longicornis; assembly: GCF_048455015.1. NCBI lineage: Eukaryota > Metazoa > Arthropoda > Arachnida > Ixodida > Ixodidae > Haemaphysalis > Haemaphysalis longicornis. Next base: position 292,528 of record NW_027526241.1, read on the forward strand.
AATTGCTTGGACACAATTTTGAAAAACCAAGAAATAATAAAAATAGAAAAAGTAAATTTTTCACAAAAAAGAGCCGATAAAATAAAAATATGCAACTTGCACATCTCCCCCCCCCCCCCCCCCCCAAAAATAAAGAATAAATGAAAGAAGTCTACAAAGGAACGTTGTAAATGTGGATAAAAAAAATAGTGTAAGCAGACCAACTCTGCAGTGTGCCTTCAAAAAAAAAAAAAAAAACGTTGGTTAAAAAATATAGCACCTCATCGCTACAGTGGTATCAATTTGCATTAGCGGCGAGAAGAAAGAAAAGAAAACTTAGAAAGAACGAAATAATCCAACGACATTCGCTACTGATAGCCACATTTGGCTGCAAAGAACTTTCACTCCAGACAAGTGGCATAAGAATGCTACACATTAGTAGCGAATTCTTTGAATTTCTGCGGAGTTTTTTCTTCCTCAGTTTCATCAACAGCTCTTCGCAACATTTGTCCGTGCTCAAACCATGCCCGTGCTCTGAACGATTAATACCCCTGTCACTCGGCAAATTTAATGTCGTTCAAACTGAATGACATTAGCTGTAAATGACATTCGGCTCGGCCGTGCGGGTCCACACGGCGGAACAAATGTCATTTGATTGTGATAGCAGTGACGATTAGCGAGCTCGCAAAACCGCAAAATTACATTTCAAGCGCATCAAGAATGTTTTCACGCGTACTATTTTTTTAAAAAACGCAACAAAGAAATATTTTTTAAAATAAAAACAAGAAAACCACCGATTTAGGTGACATCAGTAGACATCACAAGCTAAGACAAGTCTGCAAAAAATCCGGATTAGGGTAGCGCGCACATTGGGGACGAGATTTTCTTTCTCGTTAGTACTTGAATTGTCTTTTTTTATTTGAACAACAATACAAAGAAGAAAATATAAGTTTACTGACAGTTTTTAGAAACAGTATTCTTTGGTTTGTTACTGAATTTTCCTGTCTAGGGACGCGCTACTGCTGTCAAGGCTACTCATTTGGCCACTAACTGAGGTCCGGGACCTTAGTTAGCCGCTAAACGTCATTCACCTCAAATGTCATTCGGTATTCTCGTGTAGCACCGAACTCATGACATTAGAGCGAATGACATTTGCTGTAAATGTCATTCGATCTGCCGTGTGACAGGGGTATAAGTGGTTGTGGTCGTAGCGGCGTCGCCTCTATCAGCGTACAATCGGCAAGACACAGGGGGCATCTTTTACTTCCACAGAAGTTGAAGTAGAACCCATGTGACGTCAGCGACACGTGGTTCCTTACACGCGTCAGACACGGTGAATTGTGCATCACGTGGGAGCGTGCTTTCAGCCGCACCAAATACATCCCAGCACAGTTGGTCAGTACAGTTTACTGCTAAAGGGGGCATCTAAAGCCAAGAAGAGTGCCAACAAAAGTACCACAAAAAGAAGAACGCTTCGCTAGAACTGCACGAAATTATGTGCCTGTTGCGTATGGAGATGAAGCAAAACATCCATGACTAAGCTGGTGTCATGACGGTAGTATGGTGCTACTTTTTTAAAAATATATTCGAGAAATACGCCTTGGAGCAATTCTCCAGCTTTAATAAAATAAACCCCCAAAGGATTCCGCAGCCATGCACTCGACCAAAACACGCGTGACCAAAAGACGCAGTTTGGTCACTAACTGAAAGTTAAGTCTGCCACTTTAAGCACCCTGCTTTTACTCCCCTTTGGCCACTGCATCACTGGTTGCGAGGTCAAACCTTGCTATAACAAACAGTTCGATGTAGCCAAATTACAGACACAAAATTGCATTGCGAATTCCTCAAAAAGCAGCGTAAACAGTACAGTGCTCATGGGCAAATAAATAAGTAACGCCCAAAAAACCTGCGCAAATTATTAATAAAGTGCTCGTGGGCAACTGATACACACCTGAGCCATAAGCACAAACACTTTATTCCCTAACGTGGAAAGAACGGCAGCTGTGTAGCCTGATTTGTGGCAAGGAGCCCCTTGCCACAAAATCCTCCACGTCAAGAGCTTTGAAGGATGAAAGTGAGGTTAGCTGGTGTTTGCGCTCTTGTTGGTTAACCACCTCTTGCATTCCCGAACCACTGGTGCTGTGCTGCCTTTTTCACATCCTCAAATGCACATTGAAGAGGTCACTTTTCATTCCCAGAAACACCTGTGCTGCATGGCAAATGTCCCACGCGATGCACACTTCAAGGTCCTTTTGCAAGCATCAGCGGCTTGCACGTCTTCCCACTTGCCTCTGTTGAACCCCCAGGGCGAGGTCACTGGTGTTACAAGCAGTTTGTGCTACAGGGCGGGCATGCAACCGTGGGCATCGAGAACACCTTCCATGCCACCTCTGCGCATTGCGGGAAAAGCTCGCTGCCTGCTTCAGCAGTGGAGAGTTTGATGCATCGTATATTACAACGTGCCGCCAAGTTTGACACGGCAAGTTCAAAACCTGTGAAAATCATGTAACAGCCGGGCAAAACCTTGAAATTCTTGACACTACGAGGTTCTACCCCTGTGTCCCGTTCTTTGTTTACACAGCTGGTTTTAAATCTTGGAAAGGTATGAACGGCAAACCAATCTCCCCTGCACAGTGGCCAGGATCCACCATTTGAAGCCTTTGTCCTGCAGCCGATTCAAACAGGCTATGCACGACTTCGTGTAGCGCAAAAAAAACGGACAAGGACAGAAGGAGGCGATGGGCACAAGCAGATTACCGCTACCAACTAGCCCAAACCCAAACTCTGCTAAGATAAAAATAACATATCAAAGTGTTGAAAATGAAGTATTATCATCATCATTATTATTATTACTGTTAAATAGTGAGCCTCAAGCAGGACATGCTCCCCAACAACATGCAGGCTGAGCTGGTGTGTATGAGGAAGCACGCAGCAACACGGCACAAAACAGAGACCAGCACTGCTCATGTTCTGAAGCGTGCCTGCTGCTTCAGCACAAAGGATAGTGCCAACCTGACCACTAAACGATTGGCCAACAGCTTCACATCCTCGATGAGGTTCGACAGGATCAAGAACCTTGCATGCTTGACACGTGCACCACACAGACATTCCGCCCTAAAGTAGCCTGCACGCACTCCAGCTGCCCATGCCTCTGCAAGACGTCCGCGCCACCGGTTGCCACGAGAGTGAAAAAACATGGGGCGACCATTGGCCAGACAAGGAGATTGTGTGGCTTGCCTTGTCGTGCTGCAGTCGGCGCTTGACAATCTTGGAGCAGCAGACGTTGACGGCGCCCCGGATGTGGCACGTGTTGAAGTCCAGGAAGGGGCGGCTGTCCACCAGCAGGACCTGGAGGAAGAAGGGGGGCATCAACAGGGCACTCTCTGGAGCACAAAATTGCGCTCACACGCGCCACAGGGAGCAAATGAAAGCAAAACGGGGCCCTTTCTTCGTGGCGATCTGGTCTGCTCGATCCAAAGCGACGAGGTACGGGGCATTACAGAACGCATAAATGCGGGCTAGTTGGTTCGAACCGTGAAACACGGCTAAGTAGCGCGGTAAGACGGGACAATAAGAAGAGACCACGCAGGACTAGCACTAGTTTTGTGTGGTCTCTTCTTATCGCCCCGTCTTACCGCGCTACTTGGCCATGTTTCACGGTATTACGGACACACAAGAATCAGGCAGAACCCACCTCCAACGACATTCATTCAGTTATGCCAGCAATCCACGTCGACGAACATCACCCTCATGTTGGTTGACATGTTCCTGCCCTTCCCCACAAACGTGGTCCAATTGTGCCCTCTCCATCCTTAAAAGGGGGGACACTGGTCTTAAAACAACTTCTTTTAATTTTCATGTGAACTCTGTGAAACTTGTCAGTCTTGCTGCTTTTTTTCCACTGATTTCAAATATGCCAGTATTTTTTCAGTTGGTCAATTAGTTCCCAAGATAATTAGAGATAATTAGCCATTTTTGCCCCACAATTAGCAAAACAGTGTTGGTCACAAAACTGTAATCTTTTGCTGAATGCAATAATGGAAACAGTTTTTTGATGCATCGCTTGGAACTAATTTTACGGCTCATTAAACTTCGGTGGCACCAGTGGCAAGGAGCCATTTTGAGTGCCCATTTCAAACACCGAAGTTTAATGAGCTGTAAAATTAGTTCCAAGCGATGCATCAAAAAACTGTTTCCATTATTGCATTCAGCAAAAGATTACAGTTTTGTGACCAACACTGTTTTGCTAATTGTGGGGCAAAAATGGCTAATTATCTCTAATTATCTTGGGAACTAATTGACCAACTGAAAAAATACTGGCATATTTGAAATCAGTGGAAAAAAAGCAGCAAGACTGACAAGTTTCACAGAGTTCACATGAAAATTAAAAGAAGTTGTTTTAAGACCAGTGTCCCCCCTTAAAATTCCATTCTTAAAATTGTGTCCTTAAAATGGAGCAGAGATCTCCATTTTAAGGGCAAAGCAGATAGATGCCATTATTAAGAAGTGCCATTACGCTACCCAAACAGCTTAAAACCACTTCACAAATAACAACAAAATTCGCCCCAAACGTGAGAAGACTTCCCAGGGCCACTCCGGCAAATAGACTGGCACAGTTTTATGGGTCTCGCTTTACACTCTCGCCACTTGTGTGCAAAATGTCAGGTGAGAAAAATGTGCAGAGTTGAAGAAACCACCTAGGCCAGTACCCTGCCATTTTGATCATTCTGACAAGCCGAGACGCGCTATTTATCACCATGGCACAAATACAGGGTGCCCAGGATGTCACGCACCAAGATTTTAAAGAAGAGCAAAGGCGTTACTCGAACAAAAAAACCTTGGGCATAATGTTTCCAGTACAGTGGAGAAGCGGCCAGTATTTGTTTTTTTGTAGTTAGACTTAATTTTTAATAATTGTCTAACTCGACAAGTAGTGTTCTAATCATTAAGATGCACTTGTGGGTACCCACGAGGGGCATCTAACTGCAGTATTTTCAACGATGAACTAATTGCGTGCTCATTTATTCCGAGTGATCAAGAAAGGCCACAAAATATAAAAAACACCACGGGATGGGGCTCCTGCCCGCATCATAAGGCAGTGCCTTCGAACAGGCAGGACGAAATAAAGAAAATAAGAAAAGCAGAAATTGTGAGCCAGTTTGTGCCCCATGCACCCGTGAAACTTGCAGTTGCAGCTGAGTTTTCGCTTTGGGCGTGTGACAGGCAAAGCAGTTGCTGTAAAGCAGCTTACGAAGCTGGTAGGCGCGCTGACATGTGCTCATATTTCGTGAGATTTCTTTATCAGTCGCAATAAATGTGCAGGAAATTAGTTCGTTGCTGAAAATGCCGCAATTAGATTCCTCTCATGGCTACCTACCTACAAGTGCCTCACTGAGACTAATGATTAGGGCAATACTTCTCGAGTTAGATAATTACAGTTAATTAATCAAGCCTCATTAACAAAAAAATACTGCCCGCTACTCCACTATACTGGAAACATTATGCACTAGGTTTTCTTTGAGTAACACTATTTGCACTTTTTTTAAATCTTGGTGCACGATAGCTGGGACACCCTGTATGCTGTTCCTCTTGTAGTTCGCTCATCAACACAGAGAGGGTGTTCTCCTATGTCCGCCTTCTCCCAGTCGCACGGCAAAATGAACTACATGATCACCAAGCAGGAGTGCCTTGCTGTCACCTGCGAGACTCTGTTCCCCTTAGGACACAAGCTCCTGCACGCACCCAGCCCCACCTACTCGTTCACTCTCAACACTCCTATTGCACACACCTGCCATGAGATCCCCACTGTACAGCCGCAAACAGCCCGGAGTTCGAGCACCAGCAGTGCACAAATTTTTGCAAGACCCGGGAACTTTTCCTTCAGTGCAAAATGTTCTCTTGGCTTTTCATAAGTAAGGGTGGTTGTTATCTTCTAGGCCAGTTTAGAGGTGGGACATCGCATGCTCACATGTTCAATTAACATACTGCATTTCACCAAGAATACAACTTTCCTGTCACTCACAGGTCCAGAAAGAAGCACCCCGACACGCATGTACTTTTGCCATGACCTCTGGACTTAGCAACTAAGGTTTGAACTTGGGTTCTGTTGCACTGTGACGAGGAACTGTGCGCAAGCGAAGATGAGGAAAGCAATTCACACACGCAAGCGCTGTCTCTGCCTACACTGTTTCTCGTCGCAACGTCAGCGTCATCTCAAGCCGCTATTACGGTGCCACATCCCCTGGCGCTTACCAGCACCCCTGCCAGCCAAAAGGCACCCGACAAGCCCATTAACTCTGAACAGCTGAACACCGTACCGGCTACAAACAAACAACCTCCAAACAGTTGCTGCCATTCCAGATGTCGTACTTCCCCATTCCAGCCGCCAATGAATTCCAGTTGAGCGGTGCTCCCTTCATTCACAAAAATCAAGTGACTTTTACCACGATCCCACAGCTGGCCGCTTGGGCTTTCCCACGCCCCATGATTACGTCTGCAGCCGCTTCTTGAGGCCTGGCTTTGCTCTCTCTGCGCTGCCAGCCACAGTGCAGTGTGCGCCTTGTGCCAACACAGCAAGCACTCGGCATCCACGTTTGCCAGACTACGACAGCCATACGAAACTCAGAATTGAACTGTACGGGCCAATACGGCCGCTGGTCAATGGCTGGGTTGTAACAGCCATTGGCCATTTAATGAAGACTGGACACAGTGCCCATTTGTTCCAGCTGTGCTACTGAGTTGGGCGACTCTTTTTGCACGCAGCTTTTCCGTGTCCTTGATTCAAAGTCTTGAGCGGCGATCATGGCAGGACGCTCTTGTTCCAACACTCCCGCAGAAGTCCTTCACACTCTGGACACAGTGCGCAACAGCACATCCACTGGTGAACGCACTCTGCACTTCCACAAGACTAGCCAACATGACTCGTACGTACACTTGGCCAGAACATGTGCCTTGGGACACAACTGTCCCCTTTGCTGCTTTTGCAACTACAACAGCGGAGTTACTGGTCTACCTCGCCTTTGGCCATCAACCGACACTTTTGCTCAACACCACTTTCTCCTCCGTTCCCACATCTCCAAAGATCAAGGCCGCTCTATGAACAGTTTGTTTCTCGCCTCAGCCCTTGTCGTCACCCAGCTACCACCCAGCACGCTCAAGGCTGCCAACACGACCGGAAACTTGGCCAGGACTGTTCCACTGTTCCACTTGTGCCCTTCTGGTAAGGGGCTAGCTTGGGCACCCGTTCTCAAGCCACGACTACCTGAAGTCCCACCATCGATGTACTGGTTACACCATCCCATTGCCTAGCTCAGAGGTCCACTCATTTCAAATGTTGTGCTAGGAACACTTCTTCACACAGAGACACAAGAGACATACAGGAAATCAAATATCAATGCAATGTCTTCGCGACAAAGTAGCGTATTTTCCGCTCTATAAGTCGCACCCCCCTCAAAACGGCAGTCTTTCCAGAAAAAAAAAATGTATCTAAGTTGCACTGGTGTATAAAACCCACCAGTGTACAAAACGCACTTGTTAATCAGGTAAACTCATAGAGGATCGATTCGTTAAAAAGTCCGGCGAAAGTACACGGTAGCGGCGGCCTCCGCACCTGAACACATCCCCCGGTAAGCAGTGCTAGACACGTGCATATACCGTTCCAAAGTCTAGAAAGCACCAACTTCTCAAAAATGGTTTGTTGACACACACAGATGGCACGTACTTACAGATGGCATTTAGGCAAAACCAGCGAAGACTTCTTCCTTCAACCCGCTAACAAATAATTCATTTATTTAGACCACAGAGCTGTGTTTCTTAACATGCGCTGACATCACGCAGCACACAGGCACCTTTATGAGTGCGAACCACACGCGGCTGCCATGTACCGGATTTATTCCATACATAAGTTGCACCAGTGGATAAGACGCACCAACGAAAATTTAAGAAAAAAAACAAAACAGAAAAAACTACGACTTATATATTGGAAAATACGGCATAGTACAGTGCGCAACACCCTTGTCTATAACACTGAGTTCAACTTGAACTGGTTAACTCTCAAAACTACGGACTCAAACTTGTCACAAAAAGCGTTGAGGTGAAAATATATAGTTAAGACTTCAGAATGACAATAGTTTTCTTCAAATGTTTTTCGGCCGAGGCGAGATAATGCTATAAGTACGAAACCTGTGTTATAGACAAGGGTGTTGCCCTCTGTACATGTTTTCTGTCTGATTCTGTGAACTGTTCCTAGCCCCAGCCTCTCAAATAACATTCCACCAACTGTCCGGACACCAACTTCAGTTCTGCTCACAGAGAACACCGCCACAGGGCCACAGAGGCGGCACACGCATCCAGGCTAAAGGCCTGCGTGCCTCGCAAACGGGTGCAGGGGGCAGTGAGAGCAGCAATGTGTGCACTGCAGTGGAGCCCACTCGGAGGACACCCCCCAGGTACACGCACGCGCACACGCACACTCACCTGCTCGGGGTCGGTGCGCAGTCGGCTGGCTAGCTGGGCGACCCCCATCAGGGAGACGACGGGGTCATCAGCCATGCCCTCTTGCTGCGCTCAGGCTGCCAGGCCAGCCTGCCGCCAGCTCGCTGCCCATCCTGCCTGCCTGCACGGGGAAGCCACCATCATCATCCCATCTACGCCCACTGCAGGGCAACCAACTATCCCCGTCCTGCGCTATGCGTGACCAATTTATCCCCGCAAACTCCCTGATCTTTCCTTGATCCTTGCCGCTCTTGCCTTCTGCAGGGATACACTACGTAACCCTTAATGACCAAGCCTAGTACTGCCCCGCCCCCCTTGAATCTAGCTTGCTCACACACAAGCACTGCAGCGAATAACCCCGTGTGCTCTTTATTGCAAACGCAAAGCTGCTAAGACACGGCAATGCGACACCTACTTCGACAAGTTCCTCCTCTTCTAGTTAAAACTCACTGCTACCTGAAGCTTGCACTCCAGATCTGTACACACAGCATGCAACACCCCTGTGCTCTGGCAAAACCACCGACCGAAGCAGCCCCTCCGGGGGGCTGTGTTTCAAGCCACTCCTCATTTTTACAAGCATGAAGAATGTGCCGAATATCGAGAGCAGCGTTAAAGCTGGGCCACAAGTATCAGCCATCAAAGCGCTTCACAAGCCTGGTTGTGTCATTGAGAACACTGCGTATCGTGTGCGTGCAATGAATGAAATAATAACAGAAAGCATTGTCGTGCATGCTTCACAGGCCCACACAGCTGCAGAGAAAGCCCTAGTGCACACCCCAGCAGCAGCCCTGACAACACTGAGTTCAAATTCAAGCGGCCCGAGTTGGACAAACAACCAATGGCGCCAGCAGTGGCCAACAACACCTGCATGGCTGGCACTCGACCCTCTCATTTGTTAACACGTAATGCCTGAACGAGTTACACAACCGAAAGCCTGCAACTTTCTAAGTCTACAACAGCACGCGACATGTTCGGCCACAGATGGTAGGCCACCCCTCAGTGTGAAACAGAAAGAGATGCAGCATCATAGGACCTTGCGTTGCACTGTAACCTGCTGCCACTGCAGTGCTGTAGTTTCAGGCACTCCCTAGCCAAAATGTGCGCCATTAGGCCTGGGACTCGCGCTACGCCGCCACCTACGGCAACGTGGAAATTAACAGCCGCCAACCACAATGTGGGTTGGGAGAAACCACACTGGCCCACTCTAGTGAAGTGCCAGTGCACCCAGTTCCAGTGCACTCGTGTAACTGCCACTTGGGAGCTCTAGCATGGGTAATGCTCAAGAACTCAATGTGCAGGTTTCAATACCTCTTATGCTTCTCCACTTCGCGTTGTGAACAAAAGTTGGATTGTATTTCGATACCGGTCTTGTGTTGCCCCTGTAACCCGAGTATACGTGTCCCACGCAAGCCTGTTATGTGGCGATCTTATTTCTGTACCGTGAACTGTACTGTGTTGCGCGGCTGCAAGGATGCAAGTTTGTATCACTCCTGCCTTGGCCACCAGGAGGTGGCTGGCAGTATGTATTAAATAAAATAAATAAATAAATAAACTTTGCACGTTAGCAACAGTGCGGCCACAACAGTGCAAAGCTATATGGGTGTCTGAAAAGGCAACCTCGAAAACACATCCCATGAAGAAACACACAAGTGTGAAAGAGATCCACGACTGATTTACCACGCAGTCGATTGATTGTAGGGTTTACCGCATCGACGCAACGCAGGCGATGAGGCGCGCCGTAGTGAAGGGCCTCCGGATTAGTTTGGACCACCTGGGGATCTTTAACGTGCGCCGAAATCTCGTACACACGGGCATTTTTGCTTTTCGCATCCACCAGAAAAGTGGCCGCCGCGGCCGGGAATCAAACCCGCTACCTCGTTCTCAGCAGCGCAAACACAAAGCCACTGACCCTGCGTGGCTGGTTTTATCACGCAGACTCTGCGTTATGCCTTGCACAATGCAGCAGGCTGACAGTCCAGGGAGCACTTGTGACTTCAACCTTTTTCCCCCCCGTCATCTAGGAAAGCCACAGTAATAGAACAGACTGCAGTGCGGCCACCAGCCGCTCTCTAGTTCCCAATGAATTGCATCATATGAAGGAGGCAACATACTGAGTCTGTTTTGGGTATTTATCACAAATACTTTATTGCCAACATTATCAAACCCATGATGCGGCAGGATTATTGAATTTTCAGGTAACACTGCTAATGTCTCAGTGAATAAAGCATCGTTCGCTGCCGAACCAGCTCTTAGACAACTACTAAACACCAAACGTTCTGAATAAAACAAAGCTGTATGCTGTTTTCACGGTAGGGTCTCCCACTAATGTGAGTGGTTCCAGAAGCAGTTCCATTAAGGACTCTAATTGAGAGTTGGATAAACGATAACCAGGGTGAATGCATAAGAGGCAATTCGGTATCTACCCACTGAAAACTGTTGCAGAGAAAGGCAGCGAGCATGCCATGGGACACATTTCTGTGCAAGTGCCGTCGCACCGCCAGGGTAGTGAGTACAGCGAGTTGGCCTGCTTTGAGTTCAGACACAACAGGCAGCCTTTTTGTCTGCAGTGAAGGATTTCACAACAACATGCCATGAGCACACATACAGGTGCACACATTAAGAAAAAGCAAAAAGCAAGGACAAACGTGCAAGTGTGAAGAAAGAATTGCAAGCCTGATTTTGCAAAGCTGGCAACAGATGATCTGAACGCTTAACGAAGTTCAACGCATGATCATCCTATGCTAGCGGCAAAAAACGTTGCGGCATGGCACTTTTTCTTCTGCACGTGGAAAATAAATGTAGAATGGACGGGTGACACGAGCGAAGGCAGAGGTGTTGGCACAATCGATAAAAGAAGGTTGGCCGCGCTCGCGTGCTCAAGTGTTCCATGACCACCACGAGAACCGGACGTCTGGGTCCTGCGTTCCCTGCTTGATCCGCCATACGCTCGTGCTGAAAACCGGCCCAGGCTCCCGGTTCCTTCCACCGTGGAGCATGAACGCCTACTTTGGGGGTGCCTGCACGACGCTATCACGAAGGCGATCACCGCGCTTGAAGCTCTACTCAAGGATCCCACTGCACCAAATTCCAGGCTACGTCACCCAGAGATGAGTGCCCTGGATGCCAAGATCCAGGCTCAACTCGCGGACGAGGCCTTTCAAGCCGACTACAGCACAGCATTTGCAAAATTCGGGCCCGCGTGGACACCACCCAATCATCGCCTTCTGCTGTCGCCGGTCCCTCGAGCTCCGCTGCTGGTTAGCCTACACAAGGTCCAATGGTGAGCAAATCCACGGCTCGTCCCGCCGTGCCAGTTCCCCGCGTCGCCCTTCCCAAGCTGGAGATTGCACCCTTCTTTGGGGACCGTAGCAAGTGGCAGAGGGATTCTGGGAACAATTTGATGCCACCATGCATACAAACCAACACGTGACGAAAATGGACAAATTCAAGTACCTCCACTTGTACATGACCGGGCCCAGGACTGGGCAGTGGAGGATGGCTATGAAGCTGCGGTCAAGATCCTCAAAGACCGCTTTGACCACAGAGACCAATTGATGGTGGGTCATGTCGATGCCCTCCTCACCACAACTCCGGTGAAGACTTGTGCGGACGTCGGGAGGTTGCGGAGCTTGCATGATGAGATTCGCCTAAACTCACTGGAGGGGCTAGGCGTGGCGCCAGACCGGCCATTGGGTCCTGCTAAAGGTGTTGCTACACGGCATTGCTCTTTACCGGCAACGCATGAAAGAATCAGCAGCAAATGAGGTGACTGGTAATGCCCAGCAAGTGTAGAAGACCTTGCAAGTTTCTCTGAATTGAGGTGGAAATTCGGGAGGAAGGGCACACGGACAGCACCGGCCCTCAGGTTCGACGCCCTCCACCACCCCGGCCGACACCCAATGAGAATTTTGTTCCACCGTCGGCCGCAACACTAGATGCGCAGTCACCGCCTCCTCCTCATGGGGACTGTTTGTGGCGGGCGAGGCCATGGGATCGCGCGATGCACCGCGAATGTGCCACCAGACGAGAAGCGACGGCGACTGCAAACAGGCAGGCTTTGCTTTTGGTGTGGCAAGCAAAATAATGTTGCATGCGCCTGCCAGACTGCTAGAACCTTGTTGCGCAGCCACTGTTCGCGCCGGCATCTAACTTCACTGCGCGACGGTGTACACCACCAGGCCTGCCCACTCAAGGCCTGCCATGCCCAGACCTTCCCACTCAGCGTCCTCGGTGATCACCGCCTCAACCAGCATCACACGGCCCACTCCAGTCTATCTTCTCGTGAGGGTTCTGTTAGACACGGTCAGCGGACATTTGTTTGACAGGACGTATCGCGTGCTCTGGGCTGCTCCGCTGAAGGCGCTGTGGACCTCAAGCTGGTAACCTTCCACAAGAGCCACCCTACAGCAGCTCACAAGCATCCTCGCGTGTCGGTTACGGTGACCAGCCAGAACAGAGGGCAGCAAGTCACCATCGACGCCCTGGAGGTGCCAAGCATCTGTGCAGTTACGAGTAGCCCGATCGCAGATGAAATGCACAGATTTATGCACGGCCGTGGCCTTTTCGCCACTGACGCTCTTCTCGCCTCAGCTTACATGGACGACCACATCAGTATTCTAATTGGTACCGACCACTATTGGCACCTCACTGCCGTAGAATCACTTCTAGGCTGGACTCTTCAGGGTTCGCACACCAATCGCAGAGACCATCCTTTGGTGGAATTGAGCGCTCTGACCCTGGCCCACGGGGAATCCCCGCCCGACGACATCACAACAGATAAGCTCTCATCCCCACGGCCCGACGTCAGGAAGAAGAGCATGCAATGCGAGGCTCCGCTCCCGGAAAAGAAACCAGGACTGCATGCCAGCGCGGATGTGCAGAAGGTTACCCTTGTGTCGGTTGGGGGTGTCTGAGCCGTAACGAGCTCCCTGGATGCCCCCGACACGAAGACAGCTGCGTTTTGCACTTATGACCCACTATGCACAGCAGTCGCGAGAGACAATGCCAAGAAAAGCAAAGGCCAGCAAGAGCAGCGAGTGAAGAGGCAATCTAATAGTCCAGACGGTGTTACCTCATCTCAGGTCCCAACTAGTCCCACTGTGTCACAACTCGAAAAACCGAGTGCACCTCTAGTAACAGCAAAGACGAAAGGAAAGTGACCCTCACTACAACAGATAACACCGGCTTTCTGTCTCGTCAAGCCGAACCCGTGCCTGCCCCAGAACAATGGGCCATTCGAGCCATCGTCAACAAGCTCAGAGTTGAAACGCCGCTGGAGGTACCGACAGACGGTCACAAAGCGCCTGTGGCAAAGATGGCGGAACGAATACCGGCTGTTTCTGCGGTCTGGTCACAAAGCGCCCTCACGTCCGCCACACCGACTCGCAATCGGAGACATGGTTGTAACGCACGACAAGGGATACACACCAACGTTTTGGAGATTCGGCCGTGTAGCCAAGTTGCTACCGGGAGGCAACACAACCGTCCGTACCTGTGACCTGGGCAAAAAATGGGGCGTCGCATTCAACGGCTCTACTTTCTTGAAGCCAAACCGTAGGCTTCTTGGCAGGCAGGGGAGTGTGTGGAAAATAAATGTGGAATGGGCGGGTTACACGAGCGAATGCAGGGGGCGTTGGCACGATCGATAAAAGATCGGCCGCGCTCGCGTGCTCGAGCTTGAGTGTTCCATGTTCCCAAGAACCGTACGTCTGGGTCCCGCGTTTCCTGCTTGATACTCCAGATGCTGTGTCAGGTTTGTCCAAAATGGCCAATACGCCCGCCACAACCCCATAGGCCAAAATTGTTTTCATTTATTCTCTAACCTCGCACATAAGTGCTCTTCTTTTCTTTGCTGTCAAACAAAACAAGCCACAGAAAGTGACCACTGTGTAAGGTTTCCGCACGAATAAAGAATCGGTTTACTCAAAAAAAATTTACACGCTGTACATGTCAATGCAACTATTTGCACATGCCATCATGACGCTTGACTGTTTTGTCGACCAGCCCTCTTGTGCGGGATCCCCAGCCGAGGATATCACACACACCACACCAGTGGGCACTGGGGAAAAGGAAAGTCTCCAAGAAGTGCCACACCACGAGTCCAGCCTGAACAGCTGCACCGAGATGCCTCAGTCAGGTGTGCGACCGCTGGCTCGAGGCACTTTCGAACCAACCACTTGCAAAGGGGCCCCAAAGAGGTCCGCCAGGAAAGTCTCTGCTGAAAGGCCGTGGCGACATGCGGTGTGGTCTCAGGCAAGAACACCACACCAGGAGCAATGCCGAGGAAAGTTGGGAGCACCAAAGGGACGCCACCCAAGATGCTGCACAACGAGGGTGCTCAAGCCCAGCCAGGGCCACAGAGGAGGCCCCGAGCTTCCACCACAGAAGGCCATCCACACAGGCGCAGAAGAGGACTGCACCACCGGTGATGGACAGCGTCCAAGCACTCTCTCCCTTCAGCTGAGCTAAGGACGAGGGCCCTGGCTACCTGCGGAGGGCCACCATGCGTGACAGCCGCCTAGTGCTGAGTCCCACCATGCAGGGGTACATGGGTTTGGGAGCAGTCTTGGGAGGCAGCCAGAAAGGCCTCAAGGAGCACGTTTGGAGCAACCAGAAACCCTTGTTTGGCAGGGGGCTGGCACCGGATTCTGCGCCGGAAACCCTGCCAGTTAAGTTCAATCTGCTTATCTGCTATATCAGGCGTTCTACCATGCACTAGAACCTATTCCGCACCAGGAACACAGTTCTTGTACTATATCTGGAAATATGCCGAATCATCTTCCTTTGGCCACAGCGAGTGCACCCTGCTATCACCATGCGCAGAGTCTAAGAGGATCGCATAACAGGCCTCGCTTCGTCTCCGGTAGACGGCAGTGCTAAGTGAACTCATGGCAGTATTCCGTAAAATAAGGAGTTTGCTTGCATTTTTGTATCCGGCAGTGGTTTCGGTGCGTGCGATGCAGAACATAGCTTTGTCTTCGCCCGTCATGGGGTTGCAAGAGTTGAAAAACGTACACCCTCGACTACATAAGGAGAGCGCCTTAGAAGGCAATAAATATTGCTGGACCCCCCTCTACATAAGCAAAGATAATCCTGAAATTCACTAGTGAATATGAGTAATTACCTCTGAAGAAAGGCGAACTGAATTAACAAGCGACGGCAAAGCGTTGAAGACCCCGTTTGTTCAATACATGCTCGTCAAAAATGGTAGTCTAAACTGAAGTTCACCTCCAGTGAACTACAGTTGTGTGATCTCTTTTCGATCTGTTTGCTGTGTGATACGGAAGCATTTCATTAATTTTTGGTCATTTTCAGCTGGCACCGGCAAACAAAACCATCCAAATGCGGCACAAATAAACCCAGAGTGAAGGCGGCTAAGGCGCGCAGTGCCTGCGGCCCCACTCATAACCTTGATCACACCGAAACCATAATCGCATTGGAACACGATGTTCCAGTTTTCAGGCTCGGGGCATCGTGGCGGTCGTATCTCACAGCCCAATTTGGGCTCTTCGGCGCAGGACAGCGCTGACAAACGAGTTTAGTGCAGAAAGGGCGACTGGGAGCAGGATGGCCCAGGTGAACAAGTTTGGCGCTCAATGGCGCTGCTGTTTCCCCCCTGGTGCCACCATGTCCTCAGAAAACCCTCCCCTGGTGACTCTCTTGCAACCCACATGTGAGTGCATTAACTTGCATCCAACGAACGATTCACGCAGCATGAGAAGGACCACTGATGTCGAGTTCATGGTGTGGCCCTGCAGCCGGCTGCGATGGCCTCCTGGTACATGCCGGCACAGTCTTCGCACTACGTGTACCGGAGGTGTCGTGCCCATTAGAGATGCGGTACAGACTCCGAAAGCAAGGTGCCCTCATCACTTCCCTAAGCTCCCCCTTACCCTTAAAAAGGCCACGCTGACAAAATTCGTTTTATTTGAAAGATTTCGTGTTTTGTAGTGCCCGCAGCGTTTGTCCAGAAGCAAATAATGCTTTATTCACTCCGAAATTACCTAATTAATTCAAGTTGAAATTTTGATTCTCCCGCCAAATAGTGTGTTTTCGCAAAATCTGCAACGACATCACAAGAACCACTCTGCAGCCGATTGCGGAGCCTCGTTTACAGGTAGTCGACCTAGATGGCACCACCATTCCGTGAAGGGCCATTTTCTGCCTTTGCTTCATTTTTTACCGTATTTGTACCTGGCTTGTTTTTGTTGAGGTAAAAAATAATCGTTTCCTGAAACATGGTGTTCACTTGACAAGTACGGTCACTCAAAAAACACCGTCGCTGGCGCCAATCGGACAGAGTTGTCTGAGGCAACCCCAAAGCGCCACAGTGATGTGCAGCTAAAACATGCACAGTGTGCGCAGTACCAACAGCAGTACGCATCGATACTTCTATGCTTACGAGTGCTTTCGTAACTTCCACCGTTTGTCCACCATTCTTACAGCTATAAAAAGAATGTGCCCTTAATTTAGGCGCAAAGACCTCGTTCGGAAAGCTTATAAGTTCTGCCTAATTTGCGTTTGCTTTTGGCGGCCTCAGCCAACCGCAGAGCTGTCAGGTATGACATCGTAGGTTCTGTTGCGGGAAATGAGCTAGTGGGTCGCATGGCCATTCCCTTTTTCCCTAATTATGCAGCTTATCTGAGCGAAGTTTATGCAAAAGGTTCTGTCAGTACGATTCTCGTGAGGCAATCTTTCGAATGTATCAAACGTGTTTTGTCTGCATGGTCCCTTTAAAGGGGTCATGAAGAGAAAATGCCAATGCCAATAGCAATGGCACCAATTTTATCGCAAACAAATAACCTAGTTGAAGCAGGAGTGCTGGCCAGATGGGTGTCGTCACGGGCACGCTCCACTTCCGCCATAATTTGCCCCTCCAAGTTTGTGGCGTAGTCTGCCAACAAGAACCAAGCCGGCTCGCCAACGCAGGCTCACGGGACAGACTTTCTCGTTTCAGCGTGCAATCAACGTAGACTGCATAACCACCAGTGATATGGCACTCTGCGCTGATGAAAGACCAAATCGCCAGCAGTCAAGGACTGCACCAATGAAAGCGTGTGTTCAGTGAGAGCGGATGTCCAGACAGCTGGGAGATAGTGCGCTATTTCGATCAAGATGAAAGCCTCTTCCAGTGAGCCTGAGGTTACAGAAGAGTGGCACTTCTGAGAGGGGCAATTGCGTCAGCGCAGCCTCCCCAAGCCAATTCATGAACGTTCACCGGCAGTTTTTGCAGTGCACTGCAAATAAAAATGGGCTCCAAAGGCGCTTCATTACCGGCAAATCAATGACGACTCAGTGGGAACATACACAGACTGCATGAAATTAACTGTTCTGAAGGTGAACAAAAGAAAAGGAAGCTGTTTTTTTGTTTCTTGCATTGCTTTTTTTAACTTTCTCATGCTGCGTTCTAGCCAGCGCATCAGTTTCTCCATAGCGGCATACCTGCAAGGACTATGAGCCGTAGAAGTCCCACATGAAAGCTCATTTGTAAGAGCTTTTTTTTTTCCTGTCTGAAGAAAGACCACAAAGCTAAAAGGTTACATTAGAACTGCTCCAGTTATCGTGCCCGCACCACTGCAGTGACTGTACCACTGAGCACACAATCACTGGTCTGATTCACAGCATTTTTCCCCCTAAACGGTAAACCTAATAAATGTCTGGCTGTGCAGGATTCCGGTGCACATTAAACAAACCTGTAACACAATGTGTTCCATTGCCCAAGTTGTGCGCTTAGGAGAATTGCGCATTTTAATTTCTGGCAGCTGTACTTGGTGTAATTAACTATAGAATAGCTAGCAGTTATTGCATACGTGTAATGAAGAATGACTAAGTCAGCTAAACGCACATACATAAAGGGAGAAATGCAGGCGACCCTTTCTTCGCATGAGCAGTACGGAACATGTGACGCAGCCTCATCTTGCGCTCACCATCTCCTGGCCAGAATCTCTATCACAATCACATCACCTCATTTCACCTGTGCCCTGGTGCAAGCAAGAAAATCTCAGCTGCCATCACAGAGAAATCGGCATTTCAGGGAAACCGGAAAGAAATGTTATTCCTTGTTATTCTGCGCATGACAGTGTTATATTGTTTCTCGCCTACTCTTCGAGTCAAACAACTCTGTATAAGAAAAAGAAAAATCGGATCTCTGCTACTGTCTATGGTGCGAGTGTGGGCCCTCAGGCACCTTCAAGTGGTCCTTAAAGTCAGGTTTTGCCTGGGGGACCCCCAACTTCTTGTTGGAAATAAAGCTTGAATTGAATTGGAATGACACACCAGGTGCACAAAGGCAAAGCGAACCGATAATGCCAGCTGTACATGATTCCTCCTCACCATCACCAGAGGGGACCATTCAGACAAAATACAAGTTTGTTTTATTCAAAAGATTTGGTGCTTTACAGTGCCGCACCCAGTGCTTGTCCAGCAGCAGACGGTGCTTTATATTCACTGAGAAATTAATTAACTTCGGTTAAAATTTTGACTCTCCCACCAAATCGTGTTTTGTGACGTCTGTGATGACGTAACAAGGACAGGTCTTCAAGCGAACCTTGGTGGGCTGTTTACTCGGCAGCGGAGTGCGGAACACTTTTTTCTACCATCAGCCCTCCTAGATGGCGCCACCATACTGCACAGGGCTGCTGTCTGCGTTTGCTTTGTTTCTGGCCGTACTTGTTTTTGTTATAGTAGGTGCAGTAAAACCTCGTTACAGTCAAGGGAGCCAGAAAATCTGTCTCTTGTAACCAAGGTCTCTTGTATCCAAAAATTCTAAAAACACTGAGGAGTTGAACTGGATCACCATCAAGGTGTGCTTGATCCCGTCAACAGAAAATTACTCAGGATGGCTGAAAGAAGTCCTCCAGGGTAGTTTGTTTGTTGGAGAATGCAGACCGAAGGAGCTTTCTTCCCAACTTCTGGAGGTAGAAGACTTCATCCTGTAAGCCTTCCTGTTGCTGCCAGTATCTTTGTAGAGCCCTGAGGTGCTCGTCAGCTTCCACTGCTGACACTTTTGGCTTCACAATGTCCTCCTCATCCTCTCCTTCCAGTTCATCGTCGAGGGCACATGCACCATTCACTTGTGCCACGATCGCCTCATCCGTAAGCTCTTCAGAGCACACGAGGTCCAGATCCGTAGAGACAAAGTCTTCAAACTACTCTGGAACATGCGCAGACTCTTGGATGAGGCCCCAAGCTTCATTTTATAGGCCGTTGTCATTAAAGTCTTCCATGTGAAGCCCCTCTTCCACCACGTCACCCCATTTGAAGACAGCTTTTGTGAAACAGTTATTTCCAGGCAGCTGAAATTACCTCAACGGCAAACCTCACGTCGATGACAGTTGCCCAGTCTTGCTGCATGTCCAACAGCAGGCGTTCCGCCAACTGTGTCCTGTACTGTGACTTGAGCGAGTGCACAATTCCTCGGTCAATAGGTTCAAGGTGGGATGTGGCGTTGGGAGGGGAAACAAACAACCTTTGTGGCTTTCAGTGCAGGGACTTTGGTGTGGCAAGACGCATTGTCCACAAAGAGGAGCACATGGCGATTCTGAGCGTCCATCTTCTAGTCGAATTTTAACAGCCGGGAATTGAAAATGCTGTTCGTCATCCATGCAGTCTGGTTGGATTCGTATGTGGCGGGAATGTGACGCCAGTGACTGAAACAACGGGGTCGTTTCGACTTCCCAATCGTGAGGAGACGCTCCTTCTCCGTTCTCGACATGTTGCAACAAAATAGAACGCTCACCCACTCTTTGGACCGTTTCCCGCCGTGGAACGCATTGGACTTGAATGACAGTCTTTCCTGGCCTCATTTTGTAAAATAAGCCGCTCTCGTCCGCGTTGAACAAGTCATCGGGGCTGTAGCCACGAAGTAGCTAAAGAAGCTTACCATCTCTCCACGAGGACACACAGTTTAAGTCAACTGAATCACTTCCTCCCGAGATGCACTTGAACGAGATGCCATTGCGAGCTTTGAAGCGATCGAGCCACCCTTCACTGCACTTAAAGTCGGTACAATCAAGAAGGAACGCTAGTTGCTCGGCGCATTTCCTGAGCAACACACCGTTCACGGGAATGTTCTTGACAAGCGCGTTTCACAGCCACAACAGTAAGGCTTCCTCCCCCTTTGGATAGCTGGCCCCCCAAAGTCTGATTCGCTTCACCGACAGTCCACCGTCCTCTGGTTGCTTTGAGATTGCCTCGCGGTTTTTCATTATGGTGTTGACAGTCTTCCGGGAAAGTCCAAACTTCTCCGCAACCATCGTCTGCTTTTGTCCAGAGTCCACATCGCTCATGATTTCAAGCTCATCCAGCGGAGAGATCTGCTTTCGCTTTGCTGTTGACATGTCGCGCCCTTCACCAGTGATGCACTGCTGGCTTGCGAAACAGCGCCGCAAAAAAGTCAAGGCGGCGTAGCGCCTGCACGCAGGTCAAGATGGCTTCCCTTCTACCGTTGCCGTTCCGTCCCGCGGGTCCCACGCTACGCTAGGTTCATTTCGGCAGGGTTGCGTTCTCACGCCGTCCTACGAAATTGGCTGCGAGCGCAAAAAATGTCACAGATAGCTGTGCACACCACCAATCAGGCGAGACTGCTTGAGAATTCGACCGTCCGGAAAACTTCGTGAAAAGGGGTGGGGGGGCAGGGGATGCTAACTGCCAACAGAGATGGGGCGAAGCGAGAGCGACGCGAATTAGAAAGCCGGCGATGAGTGAGGTGCGGAGTCCCATCGTGGCAAAGAGATTCGCTTCAAGATAGCCGGGACGGTCGCCCTCCTTTCCGCAGCCGTTGGGCTGCCGACGATTCGTACAACGCTGTCTCATGGAAACATGGCGACGGCTCAAGTGCCCGACTTCGACGAGCGCGGTGGACGCTGAGACAGAAATACTACTCAATCGCGCATGGTTGCAGAATCGCTGTAGTTTGAAAATAGTCGCAACCATGCGAGGCATGACATCTGGCTGCGAAACGGAACAGAATAGAGCCTAGGGAATGAAAATTGCAACGCGTGTGGTTTGTACTACGACGTCGGCCCCCTTACGCGAGTGTTTTCGGGTTGTGTCTCTTATAAAAGGGAGCTGAAAATGTTGTCTTCAGTAACCGAGTGTCCCTTGTAACCATGTCTCTTGTATGCGATGTTGCTAACATGGCGAACATAGGGAGACCAACCAAACCATTTTCAAATGTCTAATAACCGAGTGTCTCTTGCAATGAGGTTTTACTGTAGTAATTGTTTACTGAAATACTGGCTGTGCTCAACAAACAGGGTCACGCAAGAGTGTCGCTTACACCGATCGGCCAGCGTAAGACCACCCCAAAGCGCAGGACTGGTGTGCAGCTATAACAAGCATAGTGAAGCTATAAAAGTGAAACAAGCACGCAGTACCAACAGTAGTACCCACTGGTGCTTCCATGTTTACATGTACTTTCGCAACTTCTATGGTTCACCCCGCCTATTCTTCTGCTATAAAATGAATATGCATCGCATTTTTCTCACCTCAGCCAATCGCACACCTGCCCATAGGTTCTAGTGTGGGTGTGGCGACGCAAAGCGGCGCTTCTGTGTGTGGTGGAAAGAGCGCATGCGCACGCAAGAGAGTTATCTTCGGGAGGAAGGCTGACCATAAAAGTTCAGTTGTTTGGGACGCGTGTTATTCACTTGTGCTGCTCTGCCGAGCAGCACGTCCCAACATTGGTGACCCGGAATTCAGACGCAGCCACCGGAGTGTCGAACCAGCAGCAATATGGCTTCAACGTCCACGACAGACGCCCTTCCGACAGTCTCCTCAGTCGACGGTAAGCTGCCCCCCTTTTGGACTGCGGACCCCGCACTTTGGTTCGTACAAGTGGAATCGCAGTTCGCAGCACGACGCATCACCACAGACCTTACGAAATACCACTACGTAGTCAGCAGTCTGCCGCCCGCCATAGCCAGTGAAGTAAGGGGCCTTTTACTCGCACCACCTGTCGAAAATGCATATTCAACGCTAAAAGAAACCCTTGTCCGCCGAGTCACGCCCTCCAAACCGCAACGACTGCAGCAACTGCTTCGCGGCACGGAACTCTGCGACTGTGCTCCTAGCCAGCTTTTGCGGCACATGCAACAGTTGCTCGGCGAGACATCAACCACGCTAGACGGAGCGTTGCTCCGAGAACTTTTTTTGCAAAAGTTGCCTTCAGGCGTCCGCATGGCCGTCGCTGCCTCAGAGCACTAAGATTTAACCGCGGCCGCAGAGCTTGCTGACCAACTAGTAGCGATAACCCCGCCCACACCCATGGCTGCCGTGCAAGCACAGCAGTCTCAAGACGAACTTCAAGAGATGCGTGAGGCGATTTCGAAACGGTATCAGCTTTGCACGCAAGCAGAAGGGCGCAAACGATAACCGAGCCTAACACACCGCTATCTCAAATGCAGCACCAACATACATGCTGGCATCATCGGAGGTTCAGAAATAGTGCCCGTAAATGTGTTCCACCATGCACATACTCTGGAAACAGCCGCGGCAAGCACTGAGGGCGACCAGTGCTACTCCATTGCTTCCAAGTCTTCCCTCGGTATTCTTTGTTACCGACCACAACAACGGAGTACGTTTCTTAGTCGACACAGGCGCCGAGGTGAGCGTTATACCGGCGTCACACGCAGAAAGAAAGAAACCTAGTGCATCACCCCTGCAAGCTGTCAACAACACGGTGATAAGAACATATGGCCATCGTTCACTTTCACTGAACTTCGGTTTCGCCAGAACGTTTAGCTGGGTGTTCATAGCTGCCGATGTTAAATTCGCCATACTAGGCGGAGACTTTTTCCAGTTCTTTGGTCTGTTGGTCAACGTCCGCAACAAACGGCTTCAAGATCCTGTTTCTCGGGGAGCGGTACAAGGCACGCCATGCTGGCACCCCCCTATCAGTCCAACCTTGCTTAGTCTGTCTGGAGAAGCGTACTTCACCGCCATACTACAAGAGTTTCCAGAGCTTACGCGACAGCCACAGGAATTTCCTGAAGTAAAGTACGGCGTCCAGCATCACATCGAAACCACAGGCCCACCGGTCTATGCGCGACCACGGCGCCTGTCACTCGAGAAGCTACGACTCGCCCGACAGGTGTTTGCCCACACGATGGAACTCCGGATAGTACGTCCTTCATCCAGCCCATATGCCTCACCTCTTCACATGGTCCCCAAATCAACAAACTGTGAATGGCGCCCTTGCGGGGACCATCGAGTGCTGAACCGGGTAACTGTACCAGACCAGTGCCACACATTCATGACATGACCTCCTTCCTGCATGGTGCTACCATTTTCTCTAAAATCGATCTAGTACGAGCATATCATCATATACCCGTAGCACCGGAAGATACTCCCAAGACCGCAGTAACAACGCCGTTCGGAATGTTCGAGTTCCTACGTACACCCTTCGGCTTACGCAACGCCAGCCAAACTTTTCAGCAGTTCATGGATGGCATTGTCCGTGGCCTCGACTTTGGCAAGGTATACTTCGATGATCTTCTGATTGCTAGCAGCACTCCTGAAGAGCACGAGTGGCATCTGCGATGCGTACTTCATCGACTGACAGAGAACGGCATCGTTATCAATGTGGCAAAAGGCATGCTTGGGGTACCGACACTATCATTTTTGGGCCACAGCACTTCAAGTGCAGGAGTGCAGCCCCAGAAGGAGAAGGTGGAAGCAGTAGGGCAGTTTCCACAGCCGAAAAACATCCGCCAGCTTCGACAGTTCCTGGGACTCGTGACCTTCTACCGTAGGTTTATCCCGAAATGCGCCAACACCCTCTCCACAGCCTACTTGCCACACCAGGATCTAAGGCAACTGCCATTCAGTGGAACGATCAATCCATACAAGCATTCCAGATGATTAAGGAAGCTCTTGCAAATGCTACAATGCTCACGCACCCGCAGCCAGGTGTTCCTCAATGCGTAATGATGGACGCCTCCGATGCAGCGATTGGAGCCGTGTTGCAGCAGAAGGTGAACGGAGTGTGGCGACCAATTTTGTTCTCCAGAAAATTGATCCCATCCGAACGGAGATACAGCACCTTTGGTAGGGAACTCCTGGCCATATACGCTGCTATACGACATTTCCGCCATTACGTCTACGTAATTTTTGTTTTCACGGAT
This sequence comes from Haemaphysalis longicornis, assembly GCF_048455015.1. Lineage (NCBI taxonomy): Eukaryota > Metazoa > Arthropoda > Arachnida > Ixodida > Ixodidae > Haemaphysalis > Haemaphysalis longicornis. The sequence goes on from NW_027526241.1 coordinate 317,124, forward strand.
CACAAGCCACTCACCTACACATTGCACGCGAACTCCGATCCTGGTGCAGACGTGGGACGGGAGCTCCGCCAAATGTCGTACATCGCAGAATTCACGACAGATGTACGCCATGTCAGCGGGATGGATAATGCCGCTGCCGACGCTCTTTTGCGCAGTCCAGTGAATGCCATCAATCTGCCGAGCGGCGTGGACTTCACCACACTAACGGCGGCTCAACGCAGTGACGGTGAATTGAAGCGTCTACTGACGTCTTCAACCAATGCCTTGAAGCTGCAATGGTTGGCAGAACCCACAGGGTCCGTATTCTGCGACGTGTCTACAGGCAGGGCCCGACCGTTTTTTCCCCTTGAACCTCCGTCGCAGCATTTTTGACTGGCTGCACAGCCTGGCGCATCCCGGGATTCGAGCCATGGAACGGCTATGCACAGCGAGGTTTGTGTGGCCAGGAATAAACCGGGATGTCCGACACTGGACACGAGAGTTCCTCGCATGCCAGCGATCCAAAGTTCAGCGACGTACCATGACCAACTTGGGATCCTTCCCTCTGCCAGACTCTCGATTTGCCCATGTGGACATTGTCGGACCACTGCTCTTGTGCCAGGGGTAAAGCTACTTGCTAACTTGCATCGATCGCTTCACGCGACGGCCGGAGGCCGTGCCCATCCAGACATGACTGCTGAGACCGTCGCCCGCGCATTTATCTACCACTAGGTGGCCTGCTTTGGAGTGCCGGCAACTGTGACTACGGATCGCGGAACGCAGTTTGAGTCCGCCCTATTCGCTCTTGGGTACTTCCCGCATCAGAACAACTGCCTACCATCCGATAAGCAGCGGTATGGTGGAAAGGTTCCATCGGCAGCTGAAGACGAGCCTGACGGCTACTGCGAGTCACAATTGGGTGGAGGCACTGCCTTTTGTTCCATTGGGAGTTAGGGCTGCGCTGAAAGCAGATATTGGATGCTGCTCTGCTGAACTGGTGTACGGAACAACGCTTCGCCTCCCAGGGGAGTTTTTCACTCCCAGTAAGGACGAGAACGTGTACGCGAACACGGACTACGCCGTGCAACTGCGAGACATCATGAGTATACGCGCTGTTCCTCCGCGTCCGCCCGCAGCCCGGCCAGTCCACGTGCACCTTGAACTATCCTCCTGCTCTCACGTGTTCGTGAGGCACGACGCCGTACAGTGTCCACTCCAGCCCCCGTACGACGGGCCTTTCAAGGTGCTGCAACGGGGAGACAAGCACATTACGATCGACAGAGGTGGTCGTCACGATGCGGTTTCTCCAGAGCGCGTAAAACGAGCACACGCGGACTCAGACAGCGAAGTATCTGCACCACCTCGAGCTCCATCTTCGCAGGGGCCCCCGGCGGCAGACCACGTAGCGAAGCCCCAACACGTCCTCTAACGGTTCATGCGGAGTGGACGGTGTACGAGACCCCCGGTGCGCATGAACTTGTGAAGTGCCACTCTCTAGGGGGAGTACTGTGGTGACGCAAAGCAGCGCTTCCGTGTGTGGTGCAAAGAGCGCATGCGCACGCAAGAGGAAGTTATCTTCGGGAGGAAGGCTGATAATAAACAATCAGTTGTTGTTTGGGACACGCGTTATTCATTTGCACTGCTCTGCCAAGCAGCGCGTCCCAACATGGGAAATGAGCTAGTGAGTCACATGACCAGTGCCGTTTTTCCTAATTATGAAGCTTATTTGAGTGACATTTATGTTAAAAGTGGTGTCAGCATGGTTCTAACGAGGCAATATTTCAAATGAACCAAACTTGTATTTTGTCTGCATGGCCCTTTTAAGTCCACTGCAGGGCAAAGTCCTCTCCCACTGACCTCCAACCACTCCTATCCTGCGCTGCCAGAGTCCACTGTTTACCCCAGAAGTTCCGCATTCCTTCCCTCGTTCGTGTTGTTGGCCTTCCCCTCTCCTAGGCCCATGTCTTGGTATGCACCCTGCCCAAGGTCCATTTCTTATTCTCAATTTGGACTATGATATCTTCTACTCAAGTTTGTTCCCTGATCCACGAAACTCGTTCCTTACCTCTGAGCGTGGCTCCTATCAACCTTGGTTCCATGACCGTTGAGCAGACCCAAGTTTTCTTTCCAGTGGGACGCCAAACTTCTTCCCCATATGCCATCACTGGCAGCACACATTGGTTGCCTACTGCTGCGAACCATGTATGGGTTTGTTTATTTATTGTTTGTTTTTACTGCCCGGCCCTGCCCGGCTCTGTTATCTGTGTCCCAAGCGAAGCGCTTCTTCTGTTCTTTATTTTTATGCCGCACGGGCTATCTCATTCAGATAAGCAGACTGTTTCGCCCTAACATCACTAGCCCAGAATAATATTCTCTGATCTACAATGTTCTGGATGTAAATGACGGTTCCAGAAACACTCGCGCCGAAAGATAAAAAGCCTGCAGAGCAGACGCCGCGGCATTCGAATCGCGGACACTCGCTTCAGCACGTCACTTTGTTGACTGCTGCTTCGCCGCCTGTGTATTCTTTAAGTTGTTAGAGGAGCACAAGTTCGCTCCAATAAACTTGTTTTTTCTTCAAGACAGCTACGTTGTCTTTGTCTACGTGACATCTGGTAGGTGCGGGGTAAATGCACCCTAAGCCCTCGTCAAGCCGACAAGCAAACCCCACTCGTGCCAGCCGGCGACAGCAAAGTCTTCAGCCGGAGTTTGGACTACTTTCGGATAAAGTGAAGAAAGAAGACGTCGTGACCACCACCATGATCAACGCAGGCACAAAGACCAGCACTACCAATCCCGCCCTCGTTCTTCAACTGCCCCGGGAACCACCATCGTTCCGCGGATCCCCTGGAGAAGACCCTGAGGACTGCTTGGAGAAAGTGGAGTGCGTCCGCATCTTTAACAGGTGGGATGACAAAAAAACTTTCCACCATGTTTTCTTCTATTCAGAAGATACGGCCCAAACGTGGTTTGAAAACCATGAAATCTGCCTAACTAACTGGACTCTTTAAAGGAGCCATGAAGAGAAAATACAACTTCGTTTAATTTGAAAGAACTAGAATTGAGTATCTCACTCAGCTCCATTGCAGCCACAAAAGATGTTTTTTTAACGAAAAAAAAAAGCAAAAAGTATTTAAAAACTTTCAAATTTTGTGCCACAGTGACGTGTTATGAGAAAGAATGACGTCATACGGGTCAACAATAAAACAATTTTCACTGCGTTAACTGCACGTTAGCATTCAAGTGATGCGGTCAAATGGAACCAGAGGCCCCATTACAGACGTCCAGACATGATGTCTCGTCGCGACAGGTCAGTTAAGCGGCCGCCAATCGCACAAACAAGGTTCCGTGATGTCATAGAAAAGTTGCGGGAAATTGGCTAGAAGGTCACGACTGCTTCACTTGTTTTCTTCAATATCTTCGTTATTTGTTCGAAGATTGTGATGATATTAGTATCACTGTTGTCGGGACTAAGCAGTCTTTCTAATAAACCCAACTTGTATTTTGTCTTCACGGCTCCTGATTTCCTCAAAACATTCGCCACCGTCGTGTGGAAAGAAAGAGCCGCCCTTTTGTTGGAAACGCGCACGCAACACCCCAACGAAGGGGTCGTGATCTTCGTTGAGGAGATGAAGCAACTATTTCGCCGCGCGGACCCCGAAATGACGAAAGAAAAGAAGTTACACTTCTTGATGCGCGGTGTGAAGGAGGAACTGTTTGCTGGACTTGCCCGCAACCAGCCCAAAACCATCGCCGAATTCGTGACCGAAGCCAACACAATCGAGAAGGCCCTCGAAATGCGTGCTAAGCAGTATGACCGCAACTTTGTTGGCGCGGCCAATGCGAACTACATTGACAACATGCTGATTCCGGCCGACAGCCTACGCGAGACCATCCGTGCAGTAGTGAGAGAGGAGCTGCGGAAACTTCTCCCCACGCCACCACAAGTCGCTTCCCTTGCCGACGTTATTAGGGAAGTGCAACAAGCGTTGGGAACTTCTACGCCGTCCGAAGTACCCCGCGAGCCACAAGCTATGATGTACTCCGCGGCTGTTCGTTGACCCTGCCTTGCTCCAACACGTCATCAAGAGGACCCGCCGTACCGCCGCCCACTGTTGCCCGCCCGACCCCCGGTAGTCCGAAACCAGACGCCGAGGAAGACGGACGTATGGCGAACTCCAGATAATCGTCCTCTGTGCTACCACTGCGGAGAGGCTGACCACATCTACCGACGCTGCCCCTACAAGAGGCTCGGTTTGCGAGGCTTCTCCATCGACGCACCACACCCCCGACCCGGACAGCGCCCTACTGAGATCGAAGAATACCTCTCCAACACCAACCGAGGACCAGCCCGCTTCAACCATTCACCGTTGCCCTACCCAGCACCACCACCAGATGTCACGTGGCCAAAGACGACACAGTTGTCTTCAAGGAAAACAAGTTTATTGAAGCGAACTTGTGCTCCCCAAACAACTCAAAGAATACAGGTGGTGAAGCAGCAGTCAACAAAGTGACGTGCAAAGGCGAGCGTCGACGATTCGAATGCCGCGGCGTCTGCTCTGCAGGCTTTTATCTTTCGGCGCGAGTGTCCACGTGACAATACAATTCTTCTCGGTGTTCAGTGACAGAGGCCATTATCTGGCAGTGCTTGCTGAGTGCAACCCAGCCCACACCTATCCCGCGACTGCACTGCATAACGATTGCAGGGAAGAGTTTCCTTTCCTTGTCTATTATCAAGCAGATCCCCGCCTACTGAAAGGTGGTAGTCATCGCGAGCAAAATGTTTCGAACATGCTCAGCAACACTTCTTTCCGATTCTCAAGTTTCTCATCCGTAACACTCTCGAATACCTGTCGCGTGCTACTTGTGGTGGGAACGTACACCTGCACTTTCCCCTGGGAAAGCGTGCAGAAAGGTCCCAGCAACTCTCTACAGACGCTGTGCTCTTGTGTGGCGGTCAGCAAATGCAGCACCAGCATAGGAAGAACAGGTCTGAAGAAAGGTTACGCGCTGGCACTGGCACTGACGTGGCGGTCAACGTGGAATCACATCTAAGAGCAGTTTGTGGTGGTCGCTGTTAACCGGGAATAGGAAACTCCAGCATGTGCAGCCTCCTACTATAGACCGATGGTAAGCTGAAGCAAGTGCTTCAAGGAGATGATGAATTCACCCTTCTTTCGATCCAGTGGTGCCAAGTTGATGGCGCAAGGGCTCCGTGTGCGAGAAATAAGCCCTTTGCACTGTGGCCAAGTGGGTGGGCTCGCTTTGAGATGGGAATGGGCCCCGTTGCCTACTTCAGGGGAAAACATGGAGGCTTTCCCGCCAGCTACGGTTCGTGCCCGCGGCAATCTTTGATGCTCCCACTTCCAAGCTCACGGAAACAGCATCGATGGGGTCTTCTATCCCACCAGTTCAAGAGGCTCGCAAGCACCCCCGTCAACTTTGCAACTGGGAAGCCATCGTCTCCCACTGCACACACGCCACAACACACAAGGTTGTCTACTTCACATTTCTAATCCAGCTTGGCCGTTCCCTCAACTTGCCTGGATCCCAAGACTTCCTCTAGGTTTGCCTCAATCTTGAAGAGGGGCCAGTTGGTGTGCTCCGACAAAGAATAGTTGCATTGAGAAGTGAAACAACAAGGGACAACACGACGAAGGCAGAGAGAGATGACGTCCGCCTCCCGTTACTGACTTAGTAATACTAACGAATCCCTCCAAAAGACTTCTGACGGCTTCATACCTACCAGAAGTTGGCAACCATCCAATAATTCAGCCAGCACATGACATTCAAGCGCATTTCTCATCAAAAAAGTAAGAAAACGGTTCATCTCTACGGCAGGGAAAATTGTGCAGCAATAAGTGATGAACTCTTGCTCTCCATTTTTATTTTTCAAACATACTTCCACTGTAGATCAGCTCAGGAAAAAAAAATGGAGAGTAACAAATTACAGAGTTGCGAACTCGTAGCAGCCCTTATGAAAACCTAAATTTAATCTCCACACAAACTTTGCTGTATTCACCAAAGAAGAAACATCTCTAGTTAGAAGCAGCCCACAATGCACCCTTAGAGTCCATTTTGCCCAGCAGTGTCAAATGCGATCATAAAAGCTCAACAGACGCAGTCCGCCACACCTGCTGCATGCAAACCAGTGAGGCACGTCCACAGTGCCAATATATTAATTGAATCGTTTCGATCATTTTTCCGCAGGGAAACTGGCCTTTCACTCCATGTGCTGAACTCGAATATCACGCCCTTCACAGCATCTATGACGACTACGGCTCGGTTAAAATTTTAACCCAAACAAATGACAGGCTTTATTTGACTAATTTATTGATAGATCGGCTGCACTGTTTTATAGAGACAAAATTGATACTAAGTAATCGAACACGTTTGAGAGGGGTTTTCTCTGTCACACTATCCACACGGTCAGTAGTAAAAATTGCACGTCTTGATAGCAAGTTCTTGCTGCTCCGCAAACAAAGGTATTTTTCAAAATTCCAGGATTGATCCAAAGGTTAATCCTGGAATCACCGACCCCTTGCAACGACGCAGTTAAACTGGTCTTCCTCAGCGAAGGTGACCCTTCACTTCATGCACTCACTGGCTTGAAATATCACGCTCTTCGCGGCACTTGTCAACATTTTTTGCAAATCACTTACCATCAGACAGTGTACCTAAGTGACGTTGCTGAAACTTCCTCGAAAGTAGCAGAAATGTCAATTCTGCATAGTTGTTTATTGCTTTTACAGTCATGTGTAACAGGTTAACAACCCAACACTATAGTTAGCAAAACTGGTAACAGGTAGCTTTCAAGTTAGGTATTGCCCTAGGACTTTCACGGAACAGTTCATCGAGCGCTTTGTCCCACGGCACTCGGGATTTCCCCCAAAGCATTTGATAACTGAGTAGCCATGTGGAGGCACGAGGAGAAATAAAACCAGAGGGTCCCCTGCATTCAGGTCATTTTCGCTACGCTCGAGTGCTCGACATTGCCTTTGTCAATGGTTGCTTTTCTAGCTATACTATTCTAGTCACCCTCAAGTCTTTTTACCCCTTTTATTTCTAATGACTTCACCATGCCCGCAACTCGCCGCACATGCACTTTACCAATGCTTCCAATGAAATCAGGCTCCAAGGTGTCCTTAGCCAAGAGGTATGAATGCTGGCAAGTGGACCTTAGTCCAACGTTCTAAACCAATGCAAACTTGCAACCGCTAACTAGTCCAGTCATATCCTTGTGTAATGTGGACGCAGAATATGCACAACATTACCGCAGCTACTATACTCTACGACGTTTTTTGATACACCTACCCCACACAGTTGGTCACGCTGAGTTGTCAGTGTTTCTAGTCGGAACTAAACTCGAATATGCATTGTTAACAAGGAGCCCACACCACATTGCTGCACTCAAATCGATTCAAAACAAAGCCAACATCCCAAGCATGATGCGAGCATGTCACCACTGAAGGCAGAAATGGGCTTGTCACTGCAATGCAGCCCTCAATTGCTTTGCCAACTTTTTCCCCAATTTATTTTCCAGCAAACCTGTCTTAGAAGACCTCAGCGCAGTTATCGACTGATTTTCTGCACATTACGCCGCGAGAGCATTCGCGCATTTTCTTTCACACAGCCAACCAGTGGCCCGTTTCTCTAATAACACACCAGGAAGACGTTGTGCTACGCAATGACAGCCCACAAAATCGACCTTTACAATGGTTGCTCCTTTTCGCTTCTGTTCTAGTGGCTGGCTACGTGGTGCCATCGCTTCCAGTGCTTGTTCACTTCATGGCCGTTTTGCAATTTGGTTCAGGCGACGAAGTTCGTGCTTGGTACCAACTTCTGCCGTGGACCAGAATACTTCTCACCAGAGGTCACGGACATTTACGTACAACAGCCAAAATTGCAGAGTATCCCACATTTGACGTAAATGAAAATGGAATGGCAAAACATGTTGAAATGTGCGCATTTGTCAGCCCCCTGCTTCATCAGCTGTCTGTGTGCGCAACTTAAAATTTGTGTTTGCCAGTGGGACAATATTACCTGACCATCCAGAACCCGTGGAAAACACAGCGGCAGGTATTTTCTACAGAGAGACCAGGTCTCCTCAAAAATTGTTATGAGATACTTAGGGCCGTATTCCAAGTCCCTCCTACACTCCATTTTTTTTTTCCTCCACTAGGATTCCACAATTCTTATGCATGGGGAAATCGATTTCAAGGACCTCCTGCACTGAAGGCTCCAGTGGATGAACGACTCAGAATACCAGGGCAAGCCTCGTTCCCTGTATGCAAGAGAAAACAAAACTACCAAACTACGCAGGAAGCTTTCCAAGGCTGTGTGAACGATCCCAAGATACACTGATTATATGAGCACTTAATCTGTGAACAATGATAGCATTCTGATCCTTGGGAGCGCACGTACCCATCATCATCAGCCTATCTGCGCCCACTGCAGGGCAAAGGCCTCTCCCATTATTCTCCAATTACCTCGGTCCTGTGCCAACTGTGACCAATTTATCCCCGCAAACTTGTTGATCTCATCTGCCCATCTAACTTTCTGCCGCCCCCTGCAACGCTTGCCTTCTCTAGGGATCCACTCTGTTACCCTTAATGACCAGCGGTAATCTTGCCTTCGCATTACATGCCCTGCCCACGTCCATTTCTTCTTCTTAATCTCTACTAATATGTCCTTAAGACGTGTTTGTTCCCTGACCCACTCCGTTCTCTTCTTGTCCCGTAATGTACCCAATCCGCCCCTAATATTGGGGACAATTTGGGAGCTGCTCTGTGAGTGCCCAAGCTAAGGACAGATCATTCGAGCCGCTGCAATGCGGCACTCATTACCACTACGATAGTTTCTCAGGCTTCCCACCATGACAGAATGACGTTGTACAACGCTCTTCCTTGGCTCTTGACGCTGCTGAGCTGCACACACCCACAACGCAAAGCTTCAAGGTGAGCTCGTGTGAAAACTGGAGGCAGCTGTGGTGCAGATTCACTTTAGGAGCACACGCATCCTCAAAAGGGCCCCAATAAATTTTGTCCAGTGCGGTTAGTATGTACGAATCATACTCAGCATAAATTCCCTCTCCCATATCTTTTGTAGGATGCTTTAGAGGCTTCAGATCTCCCGTGGTTGGCACTTGCAGTGCTTGCACACCAGCAATATCTTGCCTCGAACAATCCCTCCCCCAAGCCATTCTTTGGAGAACATGTGGCATGAAACGGAACCGATTCCAAAGATATTCTCCGTTTCCCTAGTCTCACACAACCTTACATTGCGAAGCTTCAAAGCAGGGACATTACGCTCGAGCGTAAAAAGTTCACATCTGATGCTACCCCAATAATATGGCGAATGTCACGAGGGCCTTGAACCTACACCCACTGTGCAAAATGGAAGGGGGGGCCCCCTTCCAGTTTAGGGACACAAGGCCTGTTCTTGAAGCTCTCTCACAGGTTATGAATGGCTCCAACACGAGAGAAGGAATAAACGCCCAGCCTGTGCAAAACACCAGGTTGGGGCGCTACTTTGACAAATGGGTGCGCGCAAAGCGCTCGCGGTTGAGGGACACCATCGGGGGCCACAGGTTGGTCTGCGCTTGTTGTTGCTCGGGTGATGCAGCACAACACCAGACTTCATGGCGTTTGTGAGCGGACCGCTTTTGGGGGATGGAGAAAAACCTCCTCGCCCTCAATGCGAATTTGTGCAGTGCTGGCAAGCACGCCGAGAATGAGAGTTTACACTGCAGCTCAGGATCGATGACGCATCGAGACGTTTGAGGCCCGCTTCTTCGGTGCGACTTGCGTTGCCATCTGCAAGGCGAACCAATCTGAGCCGGTAAGCGGGAGATAGTACAAGCTTGCTGGTCACGCAACGTACGACCAGTTCTGGACACCTGGAAAGACGTTCGCGCGGCGGCGTCACGAGTGGAAACGCTCGGCCCCTTCCCGCTGTTCCGGGCCCCACCGTCATCGGCGGAGCTACTCAACCGGGAAATGCGTAACAAGAGGCCCCGTTCAATGTTGCCGCGTCGTCACGATTTCAAACGAGCTCCTCGCACGAAGGGGGAGGCACCCGCGCCACAAACAGACGGCGTCAAACGGACGTGGCACGCTGCCAAGAGCGCGGCCGCATCGCGAGCGACCAGCGATGCGACGATCCGGCCCCCGTCCAGGGCCGAAACCAAAACACGTGCGGCCAGCTCGCATTTGGTGCCCACTCCTGCCGAGGGGGCAACGAGACGAGCTCGCGACTCCGCTGCTTCCGTGCGCTCTTCTTCCTCTTGCAAGGGCGCGCAACGGCGGTTCAACGGACGCCCTCCTCATGACTCAGATCCGCCGGCGGCGGCGGCAGCAGCAGCTCCTGACTCATCGCACATGATTGACACGGCACCCAAGGTACTACTCACCTCGGGCCGCGAGCGGCCATGCAGTTGAACGCGGCTGGGCCAGAAGCCGAAGAAGCGACGCACATCCGACCGGCTTCACTGCCCGCGTTCACTCACACCACCACTGGGAAGGCACACTGCAGCAGGCGACGACAACATGGTCGGCGACGGCGACGCGGGCGAAGAATTGCGACTGCTCACGCCAGCCTCTCGGGCCGAACCGCCATGGAAGACTCCCCCGTGCCGCCGCGTTGCTTACGCCACCGGGGTGACTCATGCCTGCTGCGCGAAAACCTGGCGCGGCCAGCGCGGCTTTGCACTCCCGGCGGCCTCCTCTCCTTCTTCCTCTTGTTGTGGTCCGCACAGCAGCTGCGCGGCGGCCGCTCTTTTTTTTTTTTTGTTTTGGTTTTTTTTTGTCCCTTCGTTTCCCTCGCCGCTGCGTGCGTCCACGTGCGCCACTGTTGGAGTTTCGGGCGATGGCGAAAGCGCTCCGCCCCGACACCGGCGAAATCAAGGAAAGCGGCAGTCGCTGCGACTCGGGTGCGGGTCTAGGGCCCGCAGACTTCGCAGCTCGACAGCAGGCGTACGCGGCAGGGAAGAGGAGGAGGGGATTTCCTTGTTCTAGTGGTTGGTAAGGCAAGGGGAAGAAGCGACTGTGCAGGAACCGATTGTTCTGTGGCGAGCGGAGTTGGGCAAACGACCTCTCCTCAAAACATATTTCTCAACCTCGTTAGAGGTTGCCGTTCGCGTAGCCAAATTTACCTCGATATGCTTTGAGCACCTTGTGGACACCTCCCCTCAGCTTATTTATTTATTTATTCAACATGTTTTCGCGCTCACGTGGGGGTAGATACGGGTTAACATAGAAGTAACACAGACGGGACCGTCGGTACGGCATCAATCAAAAAAAGAAAACGGGGATATGTTGTCAAGACTTCTTCGCAAACAGGGAGGCTGTGGGCCATGCGGGAAAGGGGGAGGTGGGTCAAGTTGACATTGTTGAGGGCTAAAATTATCGGCCTTGATCGGGGCTCACTGCAGACCTGCGGCGAACCATGATTCACCCGCGTATAGTGCATTTTTTTTATGCGAATTCATCGAATGTAGTTCGGTTTTCGAGAAGGTATGGGTATAGTAGTTCACTGTAGTATATGGTTGAAAAGGTTGTTGGGATCGGAGATGCATGGGAAGGAAGAAAGTTTCTATATCGCCGGATATTTAGTGCCGTATCAGGAAGGCGTTGGAGGGAAATGTACATTCGGGTGTCACTGTGGGGTTTCTTTTTATTTTTTTATTTAATTACAGATACTGCAGGCCCTTCTCGGGACCATGCAGGAGTGAAAAGAACGAAATACACATCAACTGAGATTCAACATATACAAGTCGACAATACCTCAGTATTTCTTGGCGCATTTTTAAACCGCACAACACTCATAAGTGGAAGGCATAAATATGCAGTAGACACAAGCGGGTGCGGACAAGAAAATGCACGCATAATGTATTCCAATTTTGAAGCGCAATGTACACTTCAACCAAAAGATATATTTAAACACTTCCAACGACACCGAGTTCACTGTTCGGGTAACTTATTCCAGTAAAAAATTTCACGAAGAAACAAAAATAACTTTTGGGTATTAGTGTGCCCGATTGCGGTTGCCTATATATAGTAGTCTAAATGTGATGTAGTACGTTTCCCTAGCGAAGCGTCCCTACCTTTGTATTGCAGTGAATATGAATTTCTAAACGAGTCTGTCTTGTGATTAAACGCATGTGACTGCATATATAGGCTTTTTTTTTTCTATAAATTAGTTGTGAGTCTGCACCTGTCTTGTCCTTCATCCGTCCCGTCCATTTGCGCAGTTTTTACTGTAACTATGCAACATGCTTTACGTGTTCAACATGTTCCACCAACATGCTTTACGTGTTCTCGCTGAAATTTGTTTGAAAGGCTCTTGGAGGTAGCATTCCCGCGACAATTTGAAGTGTCCAAAGAGCGACTTCAAGAGCCAGAGAGGACGAGACACCAGGCCTGAATGTGAGCCAGACAAGAACTTCAGCCTCAGAGACTCCAAGTCCACGTCGTGTGTTCTTCACGGCAATTCGGCCAAGCCCGGTGACGGATGCGCATTCTGCAAGTCCGTAGGTCACATTACGGATTCTTGTCCTGCGGATATACCCAGTGGCGTCGCAAAGGGGGGGCCCTGGGTGCCAACCCCTCGGTAAAGGGGGGGGGGGGGGGTGTCACTTGTGCCCCCACAAAGTGTAATGCGGACGTCGAAAACTGGAAGACAACTGTAACGAGACCACAGCTTTGACCTGTTCAATTTACGTCCCCACCAGTCTACTCAAATTTGTTTCCTGGTACAAGAAAGCGAGTAAAATCTTGGCATCTAGAAATATGGCGGTAGTCGGGGATGGGCGCGGCTTGAATTAAGTGGCTGCAAGTTGAACTTGAGCGGAGGCAAACAAGGAACCATTCCTGGAGAGGGGGTGCCGTCTGTATGACTGCTACGCTCGGAGGGGTGTAGCGAGCGAGCTTGTTTTTCAATGCGACGACAATGGGCTCACAGAGCCCCTTCATCACGTCCAGGATGGGCGGCGAGTAGGGGGGGGGGGGGGTATTGAAGGGGGGAGGCATCAGGGCCAACGAGACTTTGGTCATGTGTCCTCGGCGGCTTTCCACGTGGCTTTTTCTACGCACATGAGATGTTGTGTACGGGCTCATGGTGAATGTTTAGCATTTTCTGGAGCCTTCGCGGTGACGCTTCGGAGACCGGGTAGCCCGGTCCGCTTGTCATATTTTCAGAAGGAAACCAGGGTGAAAATGACTTGGAAAAAAAAAATATGTAGGGAAGATTGAATCTCGACGAAGCGGGGACTGAGAATTAAAACGAAATGAAAGTAAGTGTGAAACATGCAATGAAGGTTGGTGCGGAGGAGCTAACTGTACATTAAGCCTGTGTTGGGAGGAGGGGCGCAAGTGGAAGTGGGGGGGGGGGGGGGGGGGGGGAGCTCAGGTATCCAACAAGGGACTAGACAACTGGGTCGTCGCGATTTCCCTTGGTTGCACCAGATTCCTTCAGTGCCTGCACTTATAACCAACCAATTCGCGATCCAAGCAATCGCGAAGGGTCTGAAATCGGGTGTTGATAGCTCATATTTTTAGCTGACCTTTTTTCACGGGGCGCATGCGTGGCGCGTTTGGCAGCGAACGACATTGGCTCCGGTCGCGCTGACCGTGCCGGCGATACCGGACCGGACCGTCGAAAACGGTTTGCTAAAACACTAGCGAGTTTTAGCTGACCGTTTTTCACGGCCCGCTCCGCTCCGATAGCAAGCGGGAGCGCATTGCGCATGCGCGGTGCGCTTGTCCGCGAACGGCATTGGCTCCGGTTGCGCTGAGCGGGCCGCTGATACCGGAGCGGACCGTTGAAAACGGTTTGCTAAAACTCTATTTTTTAAGTCGTTGACTTTCGTTCATTATGCCCTGCAACGCAGCCAGCACATGGCGATTGCACAAAGATGGCGAGATATGGAAGGGGCGTATCCCATGCGGCCCCGTGTAATTAAACTGAAAGAACAACGGACGAGTAGCTTGTCGAACAAATTATGGGAGAAATAGAACAATTATGTAGGCATTTATTTTATTTACCTAACTGTTGATCGAGTAGATCTACGCTTTTGTATTTCATTCTGCTGTAAGTTAAAAGCAATATAAATGAGTATTTGCGTTGCCCACATAAATAAAGCAGATAGCCTTCTGTTCACTTTCTTTCTATTTTATCATGGTTCTCGTGTGGTCGTACCACGGAGTTCTAAGTAAAGAAATATTTGAAGCTGATGACCTAAATATTTTGCTTTGGTAGGTTCATCTTTCAAGGTGGAGGTCGAGTAAAATAGTAAAAAAAGGACAGGGCAACAAAATTAACTGCATAACAAAAAGATAAACCCCTGGTACGTCACCCACTTTCTATCATTAGGCATTCGATCCGCTGAGTGCTCCCATCTGGGAAGATGGTCGGGGGACCACACGATAATTGAGGTTGGTGAGAGGGGCAGTCTCAGTGCTAGTGAAAGCGTTATGGGGAGTGCTTTGTGAACATTACTACAAAAAAAAAAATGTCAAAGGCTGTGCGACAAAGGACAGGACACCCGGTGTCGTTTACAAGATTTTTGAAGTAGTGCCCCTCCCTATGCACTGGGGAGAGGAAAAATCTACTGGAACGAGTCAGGCAGCACAAAAACGACGTCCGGCTGCAAAACCGTCGCCGAGTACTGTGAAAGATCCGACCTCAAAACAGACTTCGGTGAAACGTTCCGGAAGCGTGACCAACTGGAGCAAAAGATGCAAAGAACATAAATCCTTACCATAACATAAATCCGTACACGCGGGCACCGCGCTCCACAGCGAGGCGCTTTGTGAGTGACTGGCGCTACAACGTGACCCCAGTCACCCCTGAAGAGGGAATCGAGCTGGTTCCCAAACGTCTTGTTCTTGGTTATTACTTTTGGTTGGAGAGGGCGATATTAGTTCCACAGCTACAGGGAAAAAGTTGATTCATCTAGGAGTCGTCTTCAGCTAGTCGACTGCAGAACGACGTCAATGAAACCGTTGTCACCAACATATCGGGATGGGTGCGACCGAATGGTAGTGATCCAGCGTGTGGCGCCGATGCACTCAGTCCCGTACGAATCTGATATTTTACTCAAGAGTTCCTTCTTTATCGCTTCGTAACCTCCTTCGATTCGGATTTCTTCCATTGGCTGGTGGATGGCAAGCCCGAACCTTACATTTTATACTGTGTTCATTTTCTCAAGACGCCAATGTCAAATAACTTATTTGCAAATGTGATATGGAATATTTTTTACAACGTACGAAAGGAAACGACGACATCGTCGCCGACTAACATTCACACGACCAGCCGTGCACTGGCTTCATAGACGGCTCGTGTACGGCCAGTCGTCTCTTTACCCGCTAAATGCCCCCTTTCTGTCTGATTTCATTCTCAGTAACCAGATAACCATTGAAATAAAGAGACCCGACAAT
The DNA here is from genome assembly GCF_048455015.1 of Haemaphysalis longicornis. NCBI lineage: Eukaryota > Metazoa > Arthropoda > Arachnida > Ixodida > Ixodidae > Haemaphysalis > Haemaphysalis longicornis. Next base: position 332,540 of record NW_027526241.1, read on the forward strand.
GTATCTATTTGAAACGTACTGAAATGCTCACCTAGAAAAATTTCCAGCATGCAGTTGCTGCCACAGAGGCTGCCTTTGTGACAACCCGGTAGGCGCAGGCGGTTTTTCCGAATTTCTGGGGCGGTCATTTTCTTTCACATTTTATACTACTTCTCCTGCACAATACTTGGAAATGAATTTTTTTAAAGCCCGTCCGACTTTTGTTTATTTGCTGGGACAACTTCTATTTCTCCCCCAACCTTCCTTCACCAGGCTCCGCGTGTGGTCCTTCAAGCGTCATTTGTTTAAAGTGTGTTCCTAGACAAACGAAAGTCGATGTGAATGAAGCGACTATTTGTCTTGCATGTGTTGCTTTTAACAGCCCTATCATTGCTGGCCACCCTCCTCCAGGCCCGCGTGACATCTGCACGATTTAGTCGGCTCAGCGGGCTGCAAAGCTTTCCGAACGCCTTTGTGTCATTTTCTGTGTCATTTACACCCTTTGATGCCGCAAGTATCTCTTGGCCACTTCTTTATCGGCTGCTAACGATGTTTTCGTGCTCACGAGCGACACACCACGATGCTCCTTATCGTTAGGATTTTTATCGATGCCTAATTCACTGAAAAGGTCGGTGGTGTGTATTTGAGATCTGCACCCGAGTCAGCGTCTGTGGTTCTCTAAACCAAGCTCGTGCAGTTATTATGGTTTAGTTTGCATAAATAACACACGGATTCTTATCTTTCTGCTCACTTTTCTGATATATTGCCCGTTATTTATAAATATCTACACATCAATTATCCTGTGGCTTCGTTTCGCATCGCATGTTGCATATTGTGCATGCTTGCATTGACATTTCGAAGCCCACGCATTCAGTATGTGTGAAAAGTTTTTTTTTTTACGTTGGTATCCAAATGAAAGGTGGAAAATTTGTCGAGACCAATCTCTCTTATCGCGCGACGAGAGCGATGTCAAACGACAAGAGCGACAGAAATCGCTTTTGGTACTAGCTCCAGTCGCAAGTGTGAACCAGCCTGGTAACAATGGAATACATTAATATTATTAATAATAACAACAACACTAGTTTTATTCTTAATAATTGTTTTGTATATGGAAAGGGGTGACTAATTTTCTGGGCCCCGGGTGCAAGTTTACCCAGCAACGCCACTGGATATACCCTTGGAGAAGAAAAAGCAAATTTTGCCGAAAGGGATGCGATGCTTTCGCGGCGCACTGAAAGGACGCCGAGCACGTGACTGTCGCCGGAAGATTACTTGCAATACGTGAGCTGGTAGACATGCATCAAGCCTGTGCAGCCCCAGAAAAAGCAATGCACGGGATTTTCGTACTGAAGGAAGTCAGAACCCACGCACAACGGTCTGCTCATCAGTCGGCAAAAAGTCACGAGTTGAGAATAGGAGTGGCTGCGTCCTCTTCCAAACTTTTCGAGCCTGAGCAGTGAGTCACAACGCCTGCCGCTACGTCCCCGAGGCATAATTGACGGTGGCAACTAGAGGACATTCGTGACCGAAGAACTTTTCAAGCACCTCAAGTTGGAATGCATCGGATTCACCGATATTGCTCTGAACACGTTCGCCAACGCCAAAAGTCAACCGGCCGCGAGACGTCGGATCATAGAGCTTCGACTGAAAAGCCAATTTCCCGACACCGAAGTCGAAACACCGTCCTTCGGTGTCGAAACACCGCACATCTGCCAGGACATTGACGGCGCGACGATGGATTCATCCTTCGTTGTAGCTTGCAAAACATGGGGAAAGGACATTGCTGATGAGCTGCTTCACCCTGACGTCATCACTTGCGGTGGCATAAGCATTCTCATTGGATCAGACAGATGTGGACCATATATAATGTCTAAAGAATTGGCGAGGTCCCACGAAAAGCAGTGTCTGATTGCTGTAAACACGAAACTTGGATGGACGTTTCAATGTAGCAGCACCGAGGTGACAGGGACAGCAAATACTTTGCGCACGATGGTCCGCGTTCTGAGTGCCAACGTAACCCAATGCGACGATATCCTTCGAAAGTTGAAAGCATAGGCATTTTGGATCCGGCGAGAAATGGCACCTCAAAGAGCGCAGCGTTAGAGCACTTCGAGAATGAATGAATGAAACAAATCTTTATTAAAACAACAGGTGCAGTTGTTAGGGCACCCGCCCGGTGGAGGGGATCCCTAGTCCGGGATCCCCTGGCTGCGGCTGGCTGCGCGGGCCCTTTGCACCAGGTCAAGCTGGAACGTAGGGTCCTTGCTGGTCAACCGCGCCGTCCACTGTTGTATAGAGGGGTTGGGGATTGGGTGCAGGTCCGGTGTCTTTTGGCACTCCCACACCTGATGGTATAGGGTACCGGGCGCTGGGCAGTAGTGGCAGGTGGCTGGATAATCTGTCGGATAAATGGCATGAAGAAGGGTACGGTGTGGATACGTGTTAGTTTGAAGTCGTCTGAACGTTGTTGCTTCATCCCTTGTGAGTTGGTGGTGTGGAATGGGGAAAATTTGCCGTTTGAGTCGGTAGTCCGCCAATATATCTGTGTAGCGCAAGAGAGGTTGCGGATTAAGTGGATGAGGTGGTGACTGCCCCGTGAGAGAAATGGCCCGGTGTATGTAATCGCGGGCAGCGGCGTGAGCCGCCTCATTCCCCTCAAGGGATTCGTGTCCTGGCACCCAAACTATATAAACTTCGGGAATGCTCTGTCTTGTTAAAAGAAGACGAAGTGCCGTTTCAGAAATTCGACCTTGTAAGTAATTTCTGCACGCTGCCTGAGAGTCGGTAAGTATGGTGATTGGGTATTGGGCAGTGATGATGGCTTGGGCTATCGCGGCTTCTTCGGCAGTATCAATCGCTGTGGTATTGACGGTACAGGATGTGATCTTCGAGAACATCTCCTTCCAACATGGACGATACAAAGTGGCGCTACCATGGAAAGCTAATGTTGAGGTTTCAGGCAACAAGGACGTAGCCATTACAAGGCTTCAGAAACTTCGTCCACTGGCAAAGAAAGAACTGCTGCGCACCTATGACACCACAATCCAAGAATATCTGCGAGCAGGGCATGCCGAAATAATAGAAGAACCACTGTCCAATCCAAGGAAACAATACCATATGCCTCACAAAGAAGGCATACGAGAACAAGCCCTGACAACAAAAGTGAGGATTGTCGTTGACGCTTCTTCACACGCGAAAGTCTCAACGAATGTCTGGAAAAGGGCGACAATTTGTACCAGGACCTAGGAAAGAAGCTTCATTTTAGGACGCATCGTATTGCCATGTTGGCAGACATCGAGAAAGCGTTCCTCCAAATCTCCCGGAAGAAGACAGAGAGGCTATTCGTTTTCTTTGGTTCAAAGAAGGAAACCCTCTGGAGTTCTCTGTAAGCCAACTACAGGAATGGAGAATGACACGCGCCCTTCGGAGCTACTTGTAGCCCCTTTCTACTAACCGCGACGATACTTCATCACTAGAAATCGGTGGCTGAAGAAAAAGCTCACACGGCTGAACTTCTGAGCGAGTCGTTCTATGTCGACGACCTTGTCGCGGGTGCCGACTGCGTAGAAGAAGCTACAAGGTTGTGCGACGAATTACGCGGAATCATGAAGGACGCAGGTATGTCCCTGAGAAAATGGACCTCAAACTCAGACGTTAAGACATCATCTGGAACATGAAGATCATGGAGTCTGCAAATAAGTGGTCGTACTTCACGAATCCACGGTGAAAGTGCTAGGCATTGCTTGGGACCCTGAAAGAGACATGTTCGGTTCCAGATGCCTAATCTTCTACCCTTCCTAAAAGCAAAAAGTCACACAAAGAGATTCGTTTTCCGAGCGACCTCAAGGATATTTGATCCACTGTAGGTTTTATTGGACCGTACACCATGTCAGCAAGGCTGCTGTTCCAAAAGCTTTGGTCTCGAGGAATAGGCTGGGACGAGCAGCTTCCTCAAGATCTACAGAAACAAGCGGACCAGTGTGTACTCCAGCTGCCCAACCTGCATGAAATCGCGGTTCAACGATGGATAACCCTAGAAGATAAATTTCCCTACATGCTGGAAGTGCACGTCTTTTGCGATGCAAGCCCGCAAGCCTGTGGAGCAGCGCTTTACGTACTTAGGGAGAATAACAGGAAGTGTGGCCCCACTCAAGAAAATCACCTTTCCGCGGTTGGAGCTTCTAGGAGCTTTAATTGGCGCAACACTTATGAGCTATGTGACTACCAGCTTCACGAACGTGCAAGTAGAGTACACGATGTGGACAGACGCGAGAGCCACTTTGTCATGGATACAAGGTGATGTGTCCAAGTGGAAGCAATTTGTGTCAAATCGGGTCATCGAAATTACAGAAAGGACAGAGCCGTCATGCTGGCGGTACAGCGCTCAGGCGTCCGCAGAACTTTTTGCAAGGGGGGGGGGGGGCATCCATTAGCGGTAGGGGGGGGGGGGGGGTGTACGGTTGGATAGCATCAAAAAGGCGCTATTTGTGGTTACAAAAAGTACAAACAGCGAATTAGAACCAGACTATATACATTAGATTTTATTACCGAACAAAGAAATAAAGTTAATAAAGAAAATGCGAAGAGTTACTGTCACTTTGTAAAGAGTAGCCAGTCTCGCTGCGTGAGAGTTCTCGACTCACGCCAACTGATCACCAGCACACAGTACAATACATTCACATAGATAGAACTGCACTCCGTCAGTCTTCCTTGAATAGCAGCTGCAGACGGCTCGGGTTTTTGTGGGCAAATTGCAAGATGACATGTGTGATGAAGTCTGTTGAAATGGCTCACGCAATAAAGATACTACTCGCCTCGCTGTCTTTCAATGCAGTACAGGCGTAAAAGCGTTTTGAGGGGCTGATTTATAGGTTTTGTTTCGGGGCTTGGGTGGTGCCGACATTTCGCAATTTCGAAGGAAAGGGTGTACAAGGTGATCGGACGGCATGGGAGAATGTTACACTCTCCCTACTAGGTGTAGCGGTGAAGATTTTTTGCTAGATATAGCCAGAGTCCTTCAATGTTTTAGCATTGAAGGACTCTGATATAGTTGAAACTGTGTCCGAAAACTGAAGTTCTTGCGGCAAGACAGCATCAATCTAGAGTTTAGAAAAAAAAACACACAAAAAAAGTCCAACCTGTCAGAATTGTTCGCTGTCTTTAATAGCCAACACAGGCAGTCTGTTTCACTGCCGTCACATGACCGGCAATGTTAGTCAGTGTCTAAAGTGCAATGTTTACCGCAGTCCTGAAGGGCGTTCCATACGGATACACAGGACCTGAGTGTGCTAATCATTTTAGTAGCATGGATTGTTGCGCTAGTTGGTTCACGTACATAATTAAAAAAACTTTTCGCTAAACGACGGGACAAAGGAGAGAACGTCGGTGTCGTTCTCTCCTCTCTTCCGTCCTTCAGGGCAAATTTATTTTAATTATGGGCCGGCCAAGCTGTGCAGCTTTTTTGTAGTGCATAAAAATATCCGAATTTCCAAGGGGGGGGGGGGTAGTTGCCCCCCCCTTGTCCCCCCTTCCGGACGCCCATGACAGCGCCGGCTCGAACAATCGAGCAGATGTTCTAACTCGTGGCGCATCCATTGAACAGATTATTGCAGATCACTCATTATTGTGGAATGAACCTGACTGTATCCGTCAGCGGAGGCAATTGTGGCCAACAAGCCAGGACTTATTAGAAGCTCAGGAAGACCTGAAGACCAAAATGATCGTGGTACCTGTCACGGCGACAGCAGAAACCACGAGTCTGGTAATGAGTGTATACAGCGCTACAGTAATCTGCAGAAGCTCCTCAGAGTGACGACATGGGTGATAAGGTTCATCAACAACTGCCGACATGATGGAAGTCGCACCGGTTCTATAAAGGCAGAAGAACTCTGGAATGCTGAGAAGTAGTGGATAAAGCACGTACAATTCGAAAGTTTCGCGACAGAAATCAACCATGTGACCCGTGCTGGGGCTCTTGATGCTTCAAGTCTAACCGGTCTCAACCCTTTCTTGGATGCGGACCGTATCCTTCGGGTCGGTAGGCGCTTACCACATTTGAAAGCTTCGGACATGCAGAAACACCCACTCATATTGTCTGCAAATCACCCATTTTCGTCTCTGCTGGCAGCTACAGCCCACACTCAAGTCCTAGACGGCGGCGTGAGAGACACGATGACACAACTCAGAGAGAAATACTGGATTTGCCGAGCAAGATCCTTGGTGAAGTGGGTGGCCAACGGCTGCCATCTGTGCAAGCGGTTCCAAGTCAGGCTCGGAGATGCTCCAGCTGCCCCCTTCTAGAACGACCGCCTATCGTCTGCAAACGCCTTTGAAGTAGTAGGAGTGGACTTCGCTGGGCCTCTCTATGTACGATCACCAAGCGGCGACTCCAAGTGTTTCAAACCTTCGTGCCCCTCGCGGAGGCTATACGACGCGAAGTGAGGCAAGCTGCTAGAGCGCCCGGGCCGTATGAAGCACCACAGGGGCAGTGTGGTGTGCCGCAGGAGCCGTGCGGAGTTCCGCAACAAGACCTAGGTTGCCTCATATGCGGCTGCTTTAAGGCAATCGCATATAGTCGCATATAGCCCCAAAAATTACCGCCTCTACACCGCAAGCGACATGGGCCTCAGACCCCGCGCCATGCTGCCTGTTGATGGCGGCCTTGCGAGAGCGACGAGTGGCGCACGCCGGATCACCGACCCCTATGTTCCCATTGTGCCGAGGCAAGCCACATATGCAGAGCTTGTCTCTGCCGACGGCTTGGTCTTCGTGAAACGGCGCCATGAGAGCGTGCTCCCAAAGCCGATGGAGGCGCCTTGTGAGAAAGATTCCTTCGCGGCAATATGTAGCGGGACTCCCGCTACTTATTACTGCCCGACTTGCACGCTTCACAGATTTATGTGCACGGTCGACACCACGCCATTTGCGCTCTTTTTTCGTTGACTCCGTCGGCTCATCCAGCGGTGTCCCTATGACGCGCTCAATTTGTTAGGCGCTAATGCTAATCCTCCCGGCAACCTACTTCAGTCCGTAAGCACCGTGTGGTGCGTATACAGGAAGGACCAACATTTCCAGCTCACCCAAGGTACACTCCCCTGCCTACTTTCGAAAATAATCTCCAGCGCCATGTCGATTTTTTCTCGGCTGAACAGCGAACCCGTGAAATGAGAAATGAAACATACAAGATCACATTGTGAGGCTTTAGCGAGCTTCTCAGTTGGCTCTCAGATAAGCGTTGCCTGAGCTATAAGGCACGCCGCATGCAGGGCTCAGATGGTCACCAAACGCCTGGGTATTTTAATCATGAAATGGCGAAGTCAGGCGCCTCCACCTAAAAAATGTTTCATTAAAAAGACTGTCTTCTCCACATAAAAATGATACCAATTTTCAAGTAACCTAGTACACAATGTATTACAGGCAGAACTGTTTGCACTTAATATTTCTATAGCTCTTTTACGTCGGATTGAGTCTTACCTTACAACAGTTGTCACGAATTAGCCCCGCGTTCGTGAACCTGGGAGGGTAGGGTTACCCTCCAGCCGAGAGACGACATGCAGCGTGCTGGTGGTGACGGTGACTGACCACGAGCTGCTGTGCTCGGCGGTGTTTATTCGCCAGCCACACACAATGTTGCCCACCGAGCCTGGTGGGGCCACTGGACCTAGCGGCCAACGAATATCAGGGTTGGGGGGCGCCACACACTTGTCACACCCCTCACCCCCAAGTTTGTTTGTACAGCACAACCACAAAACACCTGTCACCCCGGCGAGTAACGGTTCGGCGGTCTACGCTGTCTTTCACTCCGCCTGAGCACAGGTGCCGATGTCGGTGTGGCAGCATGGGGTGATGCCTGTGCCACTCTCGCACCGTCCTTCAGCCTTGCAGGTGGCACCGGACTTGCAGGTGGCACCGCAGAGGCACGAGTAGCACCAACCCCTGGAGCTGTGCTGGCAGCGGTCGGTGTAGCTTGCTCCCCTGCCTGCTGGCTTCCTGAAGGAGCGGCTAAGGTCGCCAGGCGAGGCCTCACATGGTCGGCGTGCCGGTGCCATGTGGTCCCGACCGACATGCGGACGAGCAGTGACGACGCACTGGCAGGAGTGACCACGTGCCCGGCAGACCAGGGTGGATCAGGCCGGAAGTTCCTGGCGAAGACCGGAGCCCCAGACTCTGGCAAGGGCCCAGGACGGCAACCTCGGTCAGCCGCCAGCTTCTGCTTGAGCTGCTTCAGGAGCGCCGTGTACCGGAGGTCTGGGTGCAACACGTCCAACGCTGTCTTCACCATCTTGCCCAACAGGAGCTCGCAGGGGGCACGGCCTGTGACGTCGTGGGGTGTGGTCCGGTATTGGAACAGGACTCGGGCAACCTGTGTCCGGAAACCCCCAGCCTTGCTCTTCTTGAGCTTGTCATTGACAGTTTGCACCACCCGCTCAGCAGCACCATTCGACGCAGGGTGGTACGGCGGAACCATCATTCGACGGATTCCGTTCTCCGTCAGCCAGGCCAGGTACTCCTCACTGGCGAATGCGTGACCGTTGTCGGACACGATGACGTCCGCCAACCCCTGGGCCGTGAAGACTTGCCGCAGCGCCGCAATGGTTGCTCCTGCCGAGAGAGTGGTGACCGGCAGTACCTCCACCCAGTTGGAGAAGGCGTCCACCACCAACAGGAAGTAGTGGCCCTTGAAGGGCACCCCGAAATCCACGTGCAGGCGGGACCAGGGTCTCTCCGGGAACGGCCAGGGGTGATCTCCACATCGTGCGAGGCTCGCTGGTTCTCCTGGCCGACTTGGCAGCTCTGCACCATGCGAGCAATGTCCTGGTCCAGGCCAGGCCATCAAACGTGGGACCGGGCCACCATCTTGGTCTTTTCCACGTCTGGATGACCCGCGTGCAGCTACTGCAGGACCCTGGACCACAGGATCTGTGGAATCGCCACCCTGGAACCCCACAGCAAACAGCCTTGTTTCAGGCTCAGCTCGGCGGCCTTGTGGCTGTACGTCCGCTCAGCCAACTCCTCCCCTCGGGACACCGCCTTGACCACCTGCGACAGGACTTGGTCCCGGCTGGTCGCCTGCGACACTGCCGATCTGGACAGCACCTCCGGGTGAGCATGCTCCAGCATGAACACTTCGGCAGGTTCAGGAACAGCAGCAGGTACCTCCGGCAGGGGCAGTCGGCTCAGGGCATCAGTAGGTGCCAGGTCCTTTCCCGTATGGTAGACCAGCCGGTAGCTGTAGGCCGCGAGCCTCAAGGCCCAGCGCACCACTCGAGGCGATGCCTGCACTGGGACCGCTTTGTCAGGCCCCGGTAGTCCCAGCAGCGGCTTGTGGTCCATGACCATCTCGAACTTTCGGCTTCACAAGTACTGCTGGAAGCCCTCAACCCCGAACATGAGGGCCAGGCCTTCCTTGTCCAGATGGCTGTACCGCTGCTCTGCCGCATGAAGCCGACGGGATGCAAACGATACAGGGTGTTCCTGGCCATTCTTCTCCCGGTGGGCCAGGACGGCTCCCACGCCGTACGGCGACGCATCTATGGTCAGGACCACAGGCTTGGCCGGATCGAAGTGCACCAGCACCGGAGCCTTGGTGATCAGCTCCTTGCTGCGCTGGAAGGCCAAGTCCTGCTCCTTCTTCCAGGCCCACCGCTGTCCATCTCGAAGCAGAAGATGCAGCGGCTGCAGATGCGACGACAGGTTCGGCAGGAAGCTCCTGTAGAAATTGATGAGGCCGAGGTAGCTGTGCAGCTCTTTCTTGTTCTGGGGCTTGGGCGCCTTGAGCACAGCCTCAACCTTGCGGGGTGCCGGGGGCAGGCCTGCCTTGGAAATGACGTGGCCCAGGTACTCAACGCTGGGAGCCAAGAAAATGCACTTCTCCAGCTTGAGCTTCAGCCCCGCATCCTGCAATGGTATCAGGACGTTGTGTAGGTTATGCAGGTGGTCCTCGTCGTCTGTACCGGTCACCAGGATGTCGTCCAAGTACACCGCCACGTGCCTCATGCCCCTGAACAGGTTGTCCATCTCCCTCTGGAAAATGGCAGGTGCTGAGGCCACGCCGAACGGTAGGCGCGTGTACTGGAAGAGTCCCAGCGTTGTCGATATGGTGACATACTTCCGGGACGACTCCTGGAGCACGAGCTGCTGGTACGCATCTCTGAGGTCTAGCTTGGTGAACCATAGCGACGGGGTTGATGGTGACCGTGAAGTCCCCGCAGATCCTTACACTGCCGTCTTGCTTCAGGACTGGCACGATGGGAGCGGCCCACTCTGCCGACGGTGAGCTGGCCGCACGCGCTATCTCGCCCGCGTCCTTGGCCGCAGCCTCCACCGCCAGCGCTGCCTTCACGGCGTCGTCCAGCGAGGGGTCAAGAAGCTCCAGGAGTCACGTCTGCATGGCGGGGTCGTTGATGCCGCAGACGAAACGGTCCCGGAGCAGCGAGTCGAGCTGCTCCCCGAAGGCGCAGCCGCTCGCCAACCCTCGCAGCGCTGCGACGAACTGCTCGAGCGTCTCTACGTCTCGGCGGCTCTGGTTGTTGAAGCGAAAACGCTCCATTAACGTCGACGGAGCCGGGCTGAAGTGTGAGCGCAGCGTGGCGAGCAGCGACTTGTCGTGCGGCGTGGCCTGCTTGAGCAGGTCGAGCAAGAGAGCGAAGACGCGGGTCCCGGCCAGGAAGATGTCGCGCTGTTTTGCCTCGGGTGTGTCGTTCGCCCGGTAAAACACGCCGACTTGTTCCTCGTAGACCGGCCAGGCGGAGCCTTCACCCTCGAACGGCTCGAGCCTTCCGTACAGCGACATGGCATAATGGCGGCTGGCTTGAGGGGGCGGTGTCTCGGCGTTCTCGGTGGCGGCGCTCTTGGTGGCCTCGGCCGTTCTGGGGCTTCTTCCCTCGTCGCAAGTGTCACAGTACGCTGGCGGCACAAATTCATTGTCAAAAACACTATCATGGAGCCAAGTTTCTGTGAGTGCTATAACGTCGGGGTCATGAATTGCTATCAAGTGTTCGATATCCAGTCCTTTTTTTACGACTTTCCGGCAGTTAACATTTAGCAGCTTCAGGGAATCGCCGTACCCTTGAGGTCACGTGTGCGCATGCTTCGGAATACGCACTCTATCATTAGTTTGATCATTCCTAGCGTAAAGCTTTTTTCCCACCAAAATCTTATCAAACACAAGTTTGACACTCTTCTTTTGTTCCCTGTGGCTAGCTGTGCTGTCCCATAACTTCTTCCTTGTTTGGCGGACCTTCAAAGAGTAGTCTTCGGTAACATATAAAGTAGAACCTTTAAGTTTGGTGCAGTTTGTTAGTATCTGTAGCTTCTCTCGGAAATAGATCAATTTAATCATTACCGGCCTGATTTTGTTAGGGCGTTTACTGCCTAGCCTGTGGCACCTTTCTATTCCAGTTACACTCAGATTTAGTTTGCTCTTGAAAAAAAATTTCGGATATACTTTCGCTTAGCGTAATCGGTGTTTCATCTGAAGGTTCTTCAAAGCCGTGTATGATAATGTTGTTGCGGCGGCTGCGATTTTCTAAGTCTTCTACCTTATCGGCTAAGAATGCCATGTGTTTTTCGATTGTGTACATTTGATCTTCTATGGCGCAAACTTTATCATGCGAACTGCTAAGGTGCTCAAAAGAGGATTCTGACGAGTCAAGCCTAGTCTTGAATTCAGAAAGTGTGCCAGTTATATTTTTCTGCACAGCGCCAAAATCATTCATGCATTTCAGCATTTCTTCTTGGCGGGACAATGCCGTAAGAATAAGGTCACGGTCACTCAAGTCAGCTACTGATACTGCTCCAACTGCTCCATCGGGCTGCACTTCCTTGGAAACAGTTTTATCGGGCCCTGTATTTTCTTCTATGTCACCGCACAGACCCAGTAAATCAACAAAAACCGACAAAAACGCGTCGCAAGCACACTTTAGGCTCTGGAGGCAAGGCAGCAGCAAAAGGTTGACATTATTGCTACGGTAGCATTTAGCACCGTAGCAATAACGCACAAACAGCTTAGCACAAGCGGCTCAAACAGCTTGTGCTGCAGAAAACTGCGCTGGCTCATTACGATTCGTCGAAACCGTCGATCCTCTCCTGCGACGCTTCTCCGTATGGCATTGGCGCAGTCCTTGCCCAGAAAGACAGTCAAGGCCGGGAAGCCCCCATTGCTTTTGCGTGCAGAACTCCAGGGCCAGCCGACAGGAACTATTCGCCACTGGACAGACAAGGTCTTGCTGTCGTTTTTGGGGCCATTCACTTCCACCAGTACCTGGCAGGCCGGCACGTGACTATCTACACGGACACTCAGCCTCTACTTGGGCTTCTGAAGCCCGGGAAACCGGTACCGGCGGGTGTGTCTCCGCACATGAAGCGCTGGTGCATCAAGCTAGCTGCGTACGACTATGAGCTGGCGTACCGGCCCGGCAAGTCCCATCAAAATGCTGATGTCCTTGGTCGGGTTCGTCTGTCATCCACCGATGATGAACCATGGCCTCCCACTGACGTGCTCATGACGGAAGCACTTCCGAATTCTCCACTAAAAGATAGCCTCATTGACGCAGGAAGACCCGACGCTTCGTCAAGTCTACAATGCGGTCCAAAAGGGCAGGATTCGTGACCTAACTGCGGGCACCTTCAAAACTTTTTGTAAAAAGGACGCCGAGTTGTCGACACTGCGTGGTTGCCTGCTTTCGGGCTCACGGGTTCTGATACCAACGGTGGTTCGACCTGAAGTTTTGAAGCTTACCTATGCCGGTCACAGAGGTGTGGTGGCGATGAAGGCGGTCGCACGCAGTTACGTGTGGTGGCCTGCTATAGACCGAAACATCGAGCGAACGGTGGCTGAATGTATTCAGTGCCAACAGTCCCGGAAAGACGGCGCTAGAAATCCTTTGCCTACTTGGGAACACCCATCGCGCCCTTGGCAGACGCTACATTTGGACTTCGCTGGACCGCCCGAAGGCCGAATGTTCTTGGTTGGTCATCGTAGACGCGTACACCCAATGGGTGGAAGTGTGGTGCGTCCCAAACGCTACTTCGGCAATGGTCATTCTGGAGCTTCGTCGACTGTTTTCTACTTTCTGAATTCCGGAGAAGCTTGTCACTGACAACGGTACTGCGTTCGTTTCAGCCGAGATGACCACCTTTTGTCATAGGAACGGAAATCGGAAAATCACAGGTGCTCCCTACCATCCGGCAACTAACGTCTAAGTGGAACGCATGTTGCACGAACTTAAAGGGCCCCTGAGATGGGGGTTTTTGGGGGGTCGATGGTATCGGAGCGCAACGGCTATTTCTTGAACTAATCGTGACGTGTTTGTGCGCTCTTGATTTAATCAATTTTTTACGAGCGTAAAAACATCAGAAAGCTACAAAAAACATATTTTGTGTGTGGGTGCTTTTACACAGTCACACATATTTGTTTTATACCGGAGTGTAAAGCACTTACACACCGGGCCAAACCGGGCTTGACGCTCCTCCGTTCTCGGCGGAAGGATACAGTGAGCGCAGGAGCAACGACGCTTGCAGCCAGCGTGATCACTCAGCGCTCCGTGTCTGGTGTTAGAGTATCATCAGTTTTCTTTGCATTTGCTTTCTTGGACGCTGTACCCGAAATGATTCTTTGCACCATCTGTGTTTCGAGCGTAGCCTCGACGTTCTTTCAGAGGTGGTAACGAACGGCGCGCCAAGGGAGCGCCGCGCCGACGACGAAGGAGGAACTCCGCACGCAGCGCTTGGACGACGCCGGGCACTGCTCGTGATCACGAGGCGCACGCTCAAGTGCGCTCACGCGGGCTGAATAAATCAGTTCAAGCCCAAACGCTGTCGCAGCTGATTCTCTGCGGCGGTCGCGAGAAGGGCAAGAGCATGCTCATCCCGTAACGACAACTGCCAAAGAGTTTCATTTCATTGCTTCCCATCAAGTCATGATCGCAGGAAAGTGTGGTTTGCTGCACCGGCCTTCTGAATGAACCTGTTGCCTAGTGTCCTTAGCGCGCTTTACCGTTTACCGTGGTAAATGAAGCAAGAGTAGCCGTTTGCCGCTGAAAACGAAAGGATTGTACTCTGCGGTTTCTGCATTCCGGCTTACCGGCTCATAGAGATATACCGGCTCTGCCGAGTAGCGACATCTGGCGAATTTGTCGCAAAGCAAATGACAAACGTTTGTTGCCCAGAACTGTTCGCTTACGCTTGAAATGGCTTGAATCTTAGACGTCTTAGATTGAACTCTCACAATACAATAATTTTTTTTAAAAGAGCCGTATACTTCTACTGTAGAGCTTAAAAAATCGAAAACATGACGTTGACGCCGCCATCTAGTGGGAACAATTAGGACCAAGTATTGCATTAACATGGCATTAACCAGAATTCAGGCCACCGCTAAACATTTCGATATAAAATGAGTAAGATATATTGTAATGATTCCGCAGTTACCTATATTACCTTGCTCAAGACGATTTTGAAAGCATAAAAGAGCTATGCTAGTTCATAAAGGCATCTGAACTGTCTGAACCATTGGAAGCGTGGGAAGCTGGAGTAGGGACGGAAATTTTGCTCGCTCATTCTAAAAAATGTCATTTATCGTGCTCCTGATCATCATTTAGCAAGAATGTAGTAAACAACATCAACTAAGATTGCTTGCATGAAGCGCAGAGCACAGCGCATTTGCTGTGCCGTAAAGTTCCGGAAGAACGCCCACCCAAATTTAAGTACAGTGATATCAAGTGAAAAATACGAGATGGGCGAAATTTCGGTACAAGCGCGGAAAGGACGAATAAGTGACCGCATCTACACATGAAGAGATGATTCGGGTTTGTTATGTTCACTCATCGGCGCTAAAGCCATGGATTTTACGGGGTGGGCGCGCGTCTTTCAGTAAATTGAATATTTCACCCATAAAAGGGGGTGGGCGATGTTTCGGGGGAGGGCGCTCACTCGGAACTTTCCGGTAATCTAATCAAAACGCGAGCGTACATTTCGCCGGCGAAGGGGGCTCGCTACTACAGTCGGTAGAAATTCTAGCCTCTGTATCGCTATGTAGCGACGGTAAAAATAAGTTACCGTTCACGGAAACTCTCGCGCATGCAAGGTCGACTTCCGCGATCACCAGTATCTCCTGCTCAAAGTCCGTAAAGACTGAAAACGTAGCTTAAAAAAAAAGAGGACGTCGTCGTCTCATGCGCGACCCACTCGCTGAAGTAACCATGGTAACGACGACGCTCTAAACCAAACCGCCGCCGTCAAAAATCGCGGACATTCCAGCGGCCAACCATGAAATGAGTGCTTCGCCTCGGACGAGGTCGGACTATGTCGTCATCGCAAGCCGCCGAGCCAACAAATAGTTCTGTCTCGTCGGGGTAATAACTTTTGTTAGCGTGAGCGAATATGCTTACTATTTTTGGACTTGTTTCTACAAGAACTACAGAGTAGATTTCTGACACAAACAAAAACACTTTAAAATCCATCTCAGGCCCCCTTTAAACTGGCGCTGGCGCGAGAGAAGAGTACGGACATCCACCTTCGCTTGGCCAGGTTCCTTTTAAATGCGGAGCATTTCTTACGCTCGCCTGGTCCTGCGTCGTTGATGGCGGCGCCGTCCACACGCTCACTGCGCATGCGCAACTCTCCTCCTTACACCCACAGCTCCGCGATACTACACTATAAAAAAGAAATAGTTAGCGGCGCCCGGTTTCGACCCCACGACTCTCTGGCCGCAACTGGAGGTACGCGGTGCTCTTCCCACTACGCTACAAATCCGGGACAGGAGCAAGTGCTACGAACGCGCCTTATGTCCTTGACTCATTCAAACTACGTCAAGAAGCTACCGATACAACGAAGGCACGCGAAGCTGAACGTCAACGGAAACGACGAACTGAAAACTTTAGAGGGGGATGCTGAATTTCCCGTGGGAAAGCTGTGGCGGGAAGCGCCACGCGCCTTGCAGCTCAACCAGCCCCGTCCACAGCGCCTCTGATGCTGATTGTGGCAGGATGCCCCTAGGGAGTGGCCAACCAAAGAATCCATCACGAGATAGGTTCGCGTTCAACCACCGTCGTCATCTTCCCGTAGGGGAACCGCCGAAGAAGAAGAACGAGAAGACAAAGCTGCGAAGAGGAGGGCGTGTACATTGCTCTCAGCCGGTGCACCGTGGCCCTGAAGGTGTTCCACGGGATGGCATCGTCCGCCGTCCTCTATTCTCTGCCTTTAGTGCAACTCAAGCCGCGCCGGTGGGAGGAGCTGGAGGTGGATCAGCGCCGGGCTATCCGCCTCTGCTTGGGCCTTCCGAGCACATCTCCGGTGGCGGCGACATACACGGAGGGAGGCTTCTGGCCCATCCAGAAGCGGGCCCTGCAGGTGGGTCTCCACCACATCCACCGCCTGCAGGGCACACCTGACGGCGTGGCACTCCTTGAGCGCTACCGCAGCCGGCCCAACTGTCGGATGGGCATGCTGCTCAGTACGTACGAGAGCCACATCGCGTTGCCGCAGTGGCCACGCCTGGAGCCACCACCCGCAGGCACGGGGCAGGCTCTACGCATTGTCACCACATTGCCGGGGGTCCGTAGTAAGAGGTCGACTCCACCCCAGGCCGTCCACCAAGAGGTGGCTGCCCTGCTGCAGGGCGACGCTGCCGGACATCGGCAAGTGTACACGGATGGATCTGTACAACAGTCGATGGGCAGAGCCGGAGCCGCCTGCACGGCCCTAGAACTCGGCACCAGCCAGGTGTGCAGCCTGCCCTTCCCTGCCTCATCCACCCACGCAGAGCTGGCTGGACTCCACTTGGCTGCAGATCTTCTTCTCAAGCAGGGCACCCAGGCCCGGGGGGCCATCATCCTGACTGACTCACGGTCTGCCCTCCTCCGTCTGCGTGCCGCCGACCAGCCAGCCAGCTCTAGCGGCTACGTTGAGCGGTCGCTGGCGGCCAAGCTTCATGTGGTGGAAGCGCAGGGGTGTCCACTGCGACTTCACTGGCTGCCATCGCACGTGAACATCACGGGCAACGAGGTTTCAGACGCCTTGGCCAAAGGTGCTGCTCGCCAGGAAGGGGTTCCAGCCTCCCGGGATGTGGTGTCATTTGACGCTGCAAGGACTATCCTGGCACGAGTGGTGGAGTCCATGCATCCAGATGTCCGAGTAGTCAGTGGCCAGGCCCCACGGGTCTTGCCCGGACGCATTAGCAGAGACGCCCGGTCGCTCCTTCTTCGCCTGCGGCTCAATTGCTGCAACGTGGGAGCGCGCTTGCACCACCAAGGCCGCCGAGCATCCCCCACCTGCGCCGACTGCCCAGAACCCGAGACGCTAGAGCACTTGCTGTGCTCTTGCCCGCAGCACGACACCGCAAGGGCACAACTCCGGGCCGAACTCCAGCGACTCGGTGCCCCAAGCCACAAGCTAGAAGACTTCCTGTTCCCCACGGGACCGGACGCCATCCGACGGGAGGTCTTCCAGCGCGTAGTCAACTTCCTGGTTACAACAGGACTAGCGCTGCGTTTGTAGACATTGAGTCATGGACTAAACGAACGCGATATAGACTATCTCCCACTCTCCTACCGCTCTTCTCTTCCCCCTTCTCTCTTCCTATCCTTTGAAGCCCCAATCCCCATCCCTGGACTGGGTCGTATGAGGGTGAACTCCCCGTTGAGTTCAACAATATCCCCAGGCCTTTTCTCTTCCCTCCTTTGTTAATAAATCATCACCACCACCCACCGGTGCACCAATGTCAACAACCTTTACCTCACCAAAGCTGACGGAGACTACCGATTCTACCCCAGAGACAACATCGAGAAGAACATGATGGACGAGTTTCGGTGCCTCGAGAACCATCGCCTACTCACCGTAACACAACAGCACTTGCGTGCCTTTGCCACCGGTGTGGACCCGGACGCGGAATTCCTTCTGGCGCTAGTAAAAACCAGATCACTCAACATAACGGCAGCACAATGGAACCACACGGAACCGCCACGATGCTTCATCCTCATCAGGGTTCCCCACGGGAAGATGGTGTAATTTTTTTAAAGAACACTCCAGTGTTAGTGCGTCAACAGGGAGAAGCCCAGCACAACTGATGCTTGGTCGGGAGTTTCGGACAAATCTACAGCTACTAGTGCCTACTAGGCCCAACCTCCATCCAGAACACTCCGAAACTTTGAAAAAGGATTGGCAGCCACAGCAGCAAGTTTTCACAAGGAACTTCGGCAATGGGCCTCGGTGGATTCCTGGCGTGCTCCTCGAGAAGAAAGGCCTTCGCTCGTGGTTAGTACAGACGTCTACTGGACCGGTTCACAGACACCTGAACCATTTACGCGTAAGGCGGATGGAGTACCCAGGTCAGCCGTCTTCTTTACGGATGCCATTAGCCCTGGACACATCGAATCCACAGCTAACCCGGAACGACAGGCTTGATGCTGAAGATAGAACAACCGCTGTGAGCACTTCTGGAGAACAGCTATCACCCGGCAAAGCAGCATGTCCTCAGCCAGCATTACAACGGCGCACAAATCACCGAGGAATAGGCGAGTCACCACCGAGTGGCGGTGGTGACAGGAGTATCGACGCCGAAGTAACCGCTGCCTCTCAACTTTGCAGTTTCCAGCGAAGCAAGCCCAGCCGTAAAGTTGATCCGGGTGATATCGCCGCCACACAGGAATAATCGATAGTTCGTCCGTACGCCCATCTGCAAAATGACGTCGCCAGCGCAAACAGGATAAATCGACTACACCCAGCCGGACCCGACGCATTTGCACAGTGGCGGTGGTAACAGTAGTATCGACGCCGAAGTAACCGCTGCCTCTTAACTTTGCAGGTTCGTGTAAATTAGACTGCCCCTCTGTACCTTTTCTAAATATTGTCACCACTTCCACTGCCACTGTCAGCGAAATTGCTTTTGTTTAGCTATTTAGTGTACGTGGCGTAATGGCAAATAACGTTCCATGTTTTCTCTGTAACGAGCCACTTCCCGATAAGGGCTCTAACGTGATTTGCATCAAGTGCGACTGTGTCTATCATCTTGTATTCTCTGACCTTTCTAAGAGCAACAAAAACTGGACATGCCATGCGTGCCTTGTTTCAGCAAACCGTACTACCGATGGTGTTCCACAACACCAGAATAAGTCCTCTCTGGAAGCAGTTCTGTTAGATATAAATAGAAAGCTTTCGTACCTACCACAGATTAGAAGCAAGGTCGATTCTCTAATGAAAATGAAGAACACAGTTGAAAATATGGAAAAATCGGATGCAGTTGTTATCCGTCAAGTACGATGACGTGTTAGAAGGAATGAATGAACAAACGACTGAAATAACCACCTTGAAAACTAAAGTCGAACGGATGGCCGCTGACAACACAAGGAATGATCTGCTGAAATTACAGCAGCAGGCTAACAGCCTTGAGCAATACAGCAGGAGACAAAACATTGAGATACATGGTCTGCCACTAACTGCCAACGAAGACTTGATGAGCAAAGTAAATGATCTCCCCACAGAACTGAAACTGGCTCCGTTAACTGAAGCGACATTGAAGGCCTCCACAGGCTGCCGTCTAAGCCAAATAAGATTCCAGCTGTGATCCTCCATTTTTCGTCACGCATCACTCGGGACAAATGGATGGAGCAACGGAGTCACTTGAAGGCTACTAATTCTGTTGTATATTTCTTGGACAATTTGACTGCGCTGAACAAAAAGCTGGTTTGGATGATGAGAGAAAGATGCGCAGAAAAGCAGTACCAGTATGCGTGGCAAGTTGAGGGAAAGCTGTTTGCCCGCAAGGCAGACGGTCAGCGTGCCATTCGTATCGAGACCGAAGCCGACCTTGATAAGATATGCTAGGCGTCAAACTTGATGTGTCCTGCTGAATTGTTCTTTCACTTCATGGCCGATGACACGGAAACGTTTGATCGCCTTGTTTGATCCCGTCAACACACCAGGTGTCTGTGGTTACAACTTCGCTCGTGGGGACTATATTGGCTTGTTTCACTTCCTTGCTGAGACGGATTGGTCACCATTGGATACACTGAATGACGCTGACGAAATGACTGATTTTTTCACCGTAGTTCTTCACGATGGCTTAAGCCGATTTGTACCTAAAAAAACTAAAAAAAGTAGCAATTATCCGTACTGGTTTTCATCTGAACTAAGAAAGGCCCTTGGTAGAGAGACTCGAGCTCACAAACAAGCAGAGAAAACTGGCCGAGAGGGGTGGCAGAGCGACTTTCGTCAACTCAAGTCACATTGTAAAAATCTGCATAAGCGCGACAGGTCCAGTTACATTGCCGCGGTTGAAGCTGATGCGCCGCGCAATGCTAAAGCTTTGTGGGGTCATGTCCGTGCACAAACTTCCAAAAACAACCCAGGAGATATTAACCTAATTGACAAGAGGGGTGACAGCATTCATGACGTTCCTAATGCCTTTGCTCAACAATTCCTTTCAGTATTCGGCAAGAAACGTGCAGCCTGCCCCCCTCAAGTGTTTCCGGGGTACGATAAAAGCTCAGAATGTTTTCTTTCGGAAAGTATTGTATCAAGAGCTCTAAAGCGAGTTAAGCCGACATTTTCGTGCGGCCCTGATGGCATTCCTTCGGCAGTACTGAAGGCGTTTGGGGATCTTCTTGTTCCGGTCTTGGCGCGTATAGTTCGAACGTCACTCAATACCGGTAAGTTCCCCACTCGTTGAAGATTGCGCGGGTTGTTCCTATATTTAAGTCAGGGTCAAAGATGGACCCCACAAACTACCGCCCGATTTCTATTCTCTGCGCTGCTTCAAAACTCTTTGAGACTGCACTACATACACTACTAATTTTCAGCGTAAAAACTATATTATTACCTCAGCAACACGGCTTTCTCGCTGGGAGATCAACCACCACTAATCTTGTAAATTTTATGCTGCATGCTTCCGAAGCTGTGCAGGGAAGAGGACAACTCGATGTCCTGTACTTCAATCTGAGCAAGGCTTTTGATGTGCCACGATATATTATTTAGAAAGCTGTGTCAACTCGATTTACAACCATCCATCACATCCCTTTTATGTAATTATTTATCGGATAGGTCATGCTTCGTGCATGCAAACGGGAAGTCTTCCCTCTCCTACGAGGCCACAAGTGGTGTCCCTCAGGGATCTGTTCTGGGGCCACTTCTTTTTTCAATTTTTAGAAATGATGTTTCCTCAGTAATTCATGATTGCCACTTTCTCTTATATGCTGATGATGTCAAAATATTTAAGGCAGTTTCAAACACCGCAAGCTGTTCCGCTCTGCAGCGAGCGATCACGTCTTTTTCAGATTGGTGCTCACGCAACAAACTCCTTATTAATACATCGAAAACTAAGGTAATGACCTACACTTAAAAAATTGACAGCATATTGTTATCCTATAACATTAACGGAGAAGCCCTACCACGTGTTGGGGAGGTTAAGGATCTTGGTGCTAATTTCGACAGTAAATTGAGCTTCTCCCCGCACATCCGGGAGGTCACTCGGCGGGCCCTCCGATCTCTTGGCGTTATTTGTCGCCTATCGAAGAAGTTCAAGGAGCCGGGCTCTTTTCTGAAGCTGTACACGACTATTTGTCATCCGCAGCTCGAGTATGCTTCATTGGTATAGAATAGCACATGCAAAACACTATGTATGCATATTGAAAGTGTCCAGAAAAAGTTTATCTCTATCTTTAATCATCGTTTTGCTAGCCATAACAATTTTGGGTCATTCTCTGTACCGATACTAGAGTGCTTAAACTCCATAGCTCGACAAAACTGGATGCCACTCACTCACACTCAGTAAAAAAAATATTTTATCCTAACGCACTCACTCGCACTCGCACACGCCACTCCGCCCTCACCACGCGCACTCACTCGCACTCACGCCCACCCCTCCAACCTCACCACTCGCACTCATTCCGGCTCACGCTCTCCACTCGTCCGCACCACTCGCACTCACTCGCGCTCACGCTCACCCCTCCGCCTCACCACTCGCACTCACTCGCACTCACGCTCGTCCCTCGGGCCTCACTACTCGCACTCACTCCCGTTCACGCTCACCACTCGTCGTCACCATTCGCACTCACTCGCACTCACGCTCGCCACTCCGCCCTCACCACTCGTCCTCACCACTCGCACTCACTCACGCTCACCACTCGCCCCCACCACTCACACTCGCTTGCGCTCACGCTCACCACTCGCACTCATCCACGCTCACGCTCACCACTCGCATTCGCCGCTTACACTCCCTCGCACTCGCACTCACCACTTGCAATGGCCACTCACACTCACTCGCTTCCTCCACTCACACGCACGTACAAATATTTTCGGGCATGAAGTACTTACTGATTCGAGCTAAAATTTACCTTTCCAAGGAATGGGGTCTCCCTTTTTCCTAAGTATGTATTCGGTTTTTATAAGCACATGTCTTGATATGTTACTTTCAAAGCGGTAATCGTCGCTGGACTCTTTTACGAAATTAAAAAATTCTCGCAAATTTGCCTGAAGCCATTTATAACTTTGTATCATCGTCTATATGCTATTTCGCTCAGATTCTACAAAAGAAAAGAAACACTCAAAATTTTGACAGCGGTGGCAAACAAAAGAAATAGTCCAGTGCGGAAGAAAAGCTTAGAAAAGCTGTTCCCATCTGTAAAAATACTGGCTAGCGCGTGCAAATATTCCTATATCGAAGCGCGCTATCCGCGCTGTATACTAAAGTTGCGCAGTCAATGTTCTCTGGATAACCCTCCAAACGGTTCATTTCAAGGAGCCATGAAGAGAAAACACAAGTTTGGCTCATTCGAAAGATTGCCTCGTTAGAACCATAACGACACCACTTATAACGCAAACTTCGCTCAAATAAGCTACATAATTAGGAAAAAAGGAAATGACCATGCGACCCAGCAGCTCATTTTCCGCAACAGAACCTATGATGTCACTTGGGAATGCTCTGCGATTGGCGGAGGCCGGCAAAAGCAAACGCATGTTAGGCAGGGCTTACAGTTTGCATAGCGAGCTAAATGCCCGTGAAACATACTGCACATTCTTTTTATGACAAAGAACGGTGGAGTAAACGGTTGAAGTTCCGAACGAACACGTAAGCGTGCATGTCAATGCGTACGAAACTACCGCCAAGCCGAACTCGACATTTCGCCGTCGCCACCGTCGCGCAGACGAATTTTCGGGTTCAAGCTTGGCTCTTCGGGGCCAACGAACCGTCCCAGCACGCACAGCCGCGACCTTGCTTGGTATCGTAATCCCTTCACAGGAGGTTGGCCGTCATATCGCCAACCAGCAAAGGTAAAAATAGAAACAAGGGGAGTAAGGAACACAGAGCAGCAACGAGATAGTGCCACTCGTCGCACAGGTTTCGGTATGGAGGTCGTGTTGGCTTGCTGCTTTCGTTACGAGCTCGTTTACAGTTTACAACCACTGAAAACTTCAGTTTGCTCGAGTACTTTACAATGAAATTTCGTTGCTGTGTCTTGAAATGCCCATGTAGTACGGGCAAATCGTCGAGGGAGTGCGACATCCCCGCCGGTGAGATCTCCTTTCATGTGCTGCCCAACGACGAACCTCGGCGAAGCAAGTGGCTACGTTTTGTGAACTTTGCAAACGGAGGAGAAAAAGAGCTAAAGGAAGTACGAGTGTGCTCGCTTCATTTCCGAGGAAGTGGTTACGGCAGGGACCCGGACATGCTGGCGCTCATCGCCGACTTCGTCAAATCGCCTTTCAAAGCGCTCTGACCTTGGGGAAAAAAATTGCCGTACACACCGCGCATTGACGCTCGAATCTTTCTGGTCGGAGCAGAAAGCTCGAGCGAACGGCTTTCCATACACGACACCGGCCAACTGGCATAAGCGATACTGCTACTGAAATTGAAAATACGGCACATACGTACCAGTCTGTATTCGTGCGTCGCGACGGCTGGGCGTTCGTCTGTTGTGGCTATCGCGGAATGGTCGCTTTCCCGTCCACCGCGTATCACACAACTCTTGCCTATCGTGCACTTAGAAGCATTGAGCGTTCAAGTGGTGTGAGGTTGTTAAATGCAAGCCCGAGCTCCTCGGCGAGAGTTTTGTTCTCCGGATCAGGCGATTCCATGACTAGGGCTGCGGGTGCACTAGGTTTTACTAGTATTTTTAAAATGGCCGCCGTCTCGGTCGACTCCCGCGTGTGGGTGCTATAAGGAGTCGACATACTAAGTATCTGTTTCATGGACCGGGTCGTATGACGCCATTGTTCACGTGACGAAATGTGCAATTTTAGCGGGAGATTTAAAATTTTGACTTAAATTGCCTTATTTCTCAGTGAATAAAGCACCATTTGCTTCCGGGAAAGCGATTGGGGTACTATGAGACACCTAATCTTTCGAATAAAACAAACTTTTGTTTTCTCTTCATGGCTCCTTTCAAGAGTAATCCTAGGTGAAAAAGGCGCATAGCGAGAGTGTCCAGCAAAACACCGCCATGAAAAGATTGAAAACGGCATGCAAGGTGGAGGAAGGCTATTGGAGCGCTTGGCCTTGAGCGCTTGGCAGAGGCAAGGCGAGGGAGACAGGCGGCGCTGTGTGGCCGCGCCAAATCGGCGCCGTCTGACTTTAGCGCGGGTGTCCTCATGGCGACGAGTTGCCTGGCGCCCGCCTCCCTCCCTGTCCCCCTCCCAGCCTGCCTCAGAGCAAAACCGCAGCTTGACCCTTAACTACACCGCCATGCGCCCCAACCGGCCACTGAGACAAGTTCATGTCGAAAGTTTATACGAAAGAACGGAAAGAATAAGTCATCGGACACACACACGCACACGTACGCACGCTCGCACGCGCACAAGCGCACGCATGCACACGCGCGCACGCACAGAAGCACGAAGACGCACGCAACACACACGAACACATACACGTGCACACGCACACAAACGCACATGCACGCACACACACACCAACGCACTTGAACACGCGCGCGCACGCACACACATACGAACTCGCACGCACGCGCGCACGCATGCACACGCACTCACGTGAAGGAGACGTACCTGGAGTTGCCAATCTGCTTGGAGAGA
This sequence comes from Haemaphysalis longicornis, assembly GCF_048455015.1. Classification (NCBI taxonomy): domain Eukaryota; kingdom Metazoa; phylum Arthropoda; class Arachnida; order Ixodida; family Ixodidae; genus Haemaphysalis; species Haemaphysalis longicornis. Next base: position 357,536 of record NW_027526241.1, read on the forward strand.
GGGGACGGGCGTGGTGGGCACCGTGGGAAGTGATTGTAGCCTCGCCCTGGCAGCGTCGTGAGCCATGCGGTTGCCTTGTGCGCCGGAAGTATGTCCCGGAGTCCAAACAATGCGAATTTTGAATCCTTAAATTTGTAGGTCTCCTATCGTGGTCAGGATATTTGTCGGCGTGGTGTTCGGGGAAAATGGACGGTTCAATTCTCGGACAGCAACATAAGAATCCGTGATAATGTGAAATTTCTTCGCGGTAAGATGGGCGGAATGGTCATAAATTTGCCGGGTGGCTGCCAGAATGCCCACAAGTTCTACTTCTACTACGAGGCCGTATGTGTTGGAAATTTGGCGGGATCCATTCAAATATGGCAAGTCTGTAGATGTCCAGGCAATGGCCGCCATCATCCCATTCAAATACGCGTCGGTGTAAATGTCAATTTCGTCACCTGCCTTGTCATCTGCGAGCGTGCGAACGTATTGTTCGCGTACTATTCGGTTATGGCGCCGGATCGGGTGAAGACGTGGAATACCGATGGAGGGGCGTTCCCACGGAGGAATTGCTGGCGGCGAATCCGTGCTGTCAGAGTCGCTATTTAGGCGGTCCCATTTCTGAAGTCTTTTTCCCTGTGGCGAATGGTCCAGATGATATTGGAAACGTAGTTTGGTCTCTTCAATGAGATTAGTGAGAGGCGGAAGAGGAACTGCTTCGTGGAGAGTATCTACCCGGGTGAATGAGGGGGGGGGGGCCGCTAATCACACGGAGAAGGTGCTGATTCCTCTTGTGAAGAGCATTAACATGTGACTGTCGTAGCTCATAAACCGGGAAGCCGTAAGTGAAACGTCCATGTGCCACGGCACGCGCGAGCATGGTACAGGCTGCTTGGTGCGCCCTTCCATATTTATTATATATCCGTATAACGAGGTGTAAGGTGGAATGCCAGGTTTTCTTAAGTGACGCTATCCACTGTTTTGGGCTATTACAGCTGCTGACTGGAACACCCAGCAGTCGAATTGTTACGTTGCAAGATTCAAGGAGTGTATCCCCCACTTGAAGGGAGATAATCTGTTCCTTACTTGTACGACGTTTACCATCGACGCTGAGCAGTGCTGACTTTGTCGGGGATAGCTGTAGCTGAAATTGGGACAGCGTATGTTCCAAGCTCAGGACTGCTGCTTGCAACTCTGTTTGCATAGCTTCTTTTGTGCCATAATCGGTGGCTTCTGTCCATACGACAATGTCGTCCGCATAAAAAGCGAACCGGGTGGCAGTGTCCTGTTCAAGAGTTCGAGCGACGCGGTTCATGGCCAGATTGAAGAGGAGAGGAAGCAAAATGGACCCTTGTGGAACTCCTCTGTCCAGGTAGAAAGCCATGGGCTGGTGGGTTCGAGGGTTAAGACGGATAGGTCGGTGTTGAAGAAAGCTGCGTATCCAGGCCTGAGCTTTTTGGCTAGGGAAGGCGAGGGCAAGTTCCTGAAGGATTCCTGATTGGCTTACATTATCAAAGGCCTTGTCCATGTCTAAAGCGAGTACGTAGTCCGGCAAGGATTTGCGCGAGGTCCGATTAATTACCCTCCGTTCCGCAGCATCCACAAATAATCGTGGGTAGCATGGTGGGGGCGGAAGCCCGTAAGAGCGGGATGAAATCAATTTGTACCCTCCAAGTGGTGTACGAGCCGATTGTTAAGCATACGCTCGAAAAGCTTACATATTACAGGGGTAAGAGCGATGGGGCGAATATTCTGAGGATGACGAGTATCTTTGCTGTGTTTGGGTATTGGATAAATAACCGTTACCTTCAGGGAGTCAGGTATCTCGCCTGAGTCCCAGGAGTGGTTGGCCAGATGTAGTAGAGCATCGATGCCGTGGGGGGGAAGGTTCCGGAGATCTTGCAATCTAACTTGGTCATGAACAGGAGCAGACTTGGGCTTGCTTTGAGAAATGGCTACTTGCAGTTCGCCCAGGGTGAAAGAGGAGTCGAGTTCAGACAGGGGGTGATCAATGTGGATGATCGGTAGAGCTGGGAGGGTTGAGGGATCGGTAGCGGCGTGAGGGAACAACGCGTGAATGATGGTATCTTCCACTTGTGTGTAGCTCATTTGAAGGCACATATTCCAGGATCGAGAGACGCACCTTCGCACGGCTGTTTATGCCGCGGAAGACACCCCAAAGACAAGAGAGACCAGGTTCATGTCCAAGATCCTTACAGAAACTCTGCTAATTCTCATTTTGTAATGTGACCTGATACTCGCGAATAATTCGATAACAGCGTTTCAGCTGCATCAGGTGATGATGTCGTTTTCCTTGTGTACGATATCGTTTGGTTAGCCGTTCTGCTCTGCGAAGAAGTTGGAACATGTGGTAATCAGGACAGTCCACATCTGCCGTACTGGTGACTTCTTCAGATGCGAGCGACTGTGCTTGTGTTATGGAGGCGATGAATTCGTCGAGCGTAGATTGAGAAGAGATTGCGAACTGCGAGCGATATGACGTCAAGTTTATCTGACGATGGGCACGTGTAGTGCGTACCTTTTTGCTGTTAATTTGGAGCATGATTGGGTAATGGTCACTACCCCAGGTGCTGTTTAACGTGTTCCAGCTCTTCACCGCCCCAGGAGTAGCTAATGTGAGGAGTAGCCCCAAAGAGTGTGGCGAGCGTTAAAGTCTCCCCCGATAATGATGGGACCGGTAAAACGTAGTCAAAAAAGATATGGGATTCTGCTACGTCTCCTCAAAAAAGAAAGCAGTAAGCGTTTGCAAGCTGAAACTCCGGTTGGCATCCTTGCACCTCTCAAGCCCATTTCACGTTCGGGCGAGGTATTCGCCAATAAAGTGCATGCAAATGCAGCGTGCACACCACACATTGTACATAAGTGGTCAGCCCCGGCATGCTCTCAATTGCACCGATGCCCCCAATGCAATAGTGATGCCATACCAAATCTATTCCACTTAATTTGGATCTGTCCTATATTCACCGGTAACTGCCGTCAACTGCTAACTGTGGGTCCTGCACCCACGACTGAACTGGAGCACGTCAGTCGTGTCCGTGAAGACCCCGCTACTCTAGAAATAATTACCCAGCACGCGCTTGAAAACGGTCTGTACAAGCTGGTGTAGCGGTCTGACAGACTTTCCCGGTCTGACAGACTTTCCCGGACTGGCCATACCCATCCACGACCAATGTCAACAGTGAAAACTGTGCATTTTGGTGCCACTGACAGAGTGAAATATGCATCTTGTGAATAGGACCTTAAAACTAGAGCTGTGTACACTGTGTGAATTGTGATGAATTGTGACCTCTCTTTTTCTCCTCCCCCTCCGCCATTCTCACTTCCCCACATGGCCTCATGGCCTCTCGTCCTTAATAAAGTGTTTCATTCACTGACTCATTCACGTGAACACGCACACGCACGCACTCACGCACGCACGCGCGCACTCATTCACTCACTCACCCACTCACAAATTACGCTATCCGACTGCCGAGAACGCTTACTATTCATCACACCACTCAGGGGTCACAGTGCCCCTATGCCATCGGCACGCGGATGACGATCTACATACGGGGCACAAAATATGAGGAACACTAGACTGCGAAGCCCTCTTCAGCGAATCAGGGCAGCAATCATGATGGGGACTACAGTGTTTGGGCTGACCACAACGCTATATACGAAAATAAAGCAGCAGAAGCAATTTCGCCTTCATAACTAGCTGGTTGGCGACCGTGAACGGACAGAATGAAAAAAGCAAAATGCCGGAGCCCAGGTCCCAATTTCAACTTGGGCAGGCAAATTCACAAGTGTAATGGTAAATGACCGTCGACGACAACAGAGCAGCGCGAACAGCGAGTATCTTACCTTTCGCGATTGAAGATGTGAAATACATATTTCACAAAATGCCTGCAACAGTAACGATTCGAACTCCGCGATTCGGTAAGGCGAATGAGGGGTGAGACATAACGTACGATTCTTGTGAATCTGCAGGAACGGATACACAAACTTCAGAGGGCGACAGGGAACTAAACGAATGGGTGCAGTCGGTGAGTCACCATGACAAATACTATGTGAGGCGATGCTAAGGCGAGCTTACTTCGTTTGCTTGCGAAATGTACGCACATCGGTGTATATGAGTCAATGCAACATTCACGCAATATAACGAAACGTAAACATTTGAGTGAAGTTTGCAATAAAACAGCAGCGGTGAAATTTTCAGGTGTGTCAAACACCCGGAGCAAATCACATGCCTCAAGGCACACACCGTAACTGCCGTAGAAGGATGGGTGAAGCCAAGTCCGCGTGAAAGCGAGTATCATAACAGAGCGCCGCCGTAACAAGTAATGACCAATACTGATACGTTTAATACGCCAAGGCCCCGAAAATGAGCTACTGCTTCCACAACACGCAACTCGCCCATCCAAACCATTTCGCCATCCTGATACGCGGATCTGTGAAAATCTGCGATACCTTTTCAAACAATTACGGGCACTCACAATTTGCGCTTCAGAACAGCCGGCCATTTGACAGCTGGAGCAAGCCGGCCAGTTATGTACACCAAGTGCTACGGCACTAGATCACGGTTCTTCCTAATGCCTCCATCGCAGCGCTCAGCGGTAGGGGAGTGCAACCGCTTAATTTCGACGACGTTACCGACACTAATTCCAACACAAAACGCTGCGAGCCAGAAACATCATTCGGCGAGAGTGCGCGCAACAGCCCCTAGGCCTCAATGAGTCATGCAAGTGAGAGCATCAGCGCATTATGGCGTCAGACGTTCATCCAAATCGCATTCCTAAATCAACAGATGACTAGAGAGTTGGTTCCACGGTGCCTTAATTATAAAGGGGAGTAGCCACATATTCTTGAAGCAAAGACAGTCGTTCCATTAACTAGTGGCTGTGCGTACGAGTGGATATCGCCAGCAGCAATTACCACAGCAAGCGGCTCCTGCGACGAATGCCAACAGCGAGTGATGCTCAACGCGGTAAGCCCCGCACATCGCGCAAGAAGCGCGCGTTCACTCACCACTCATGAGTGGTGAGCGGGGCTCGCCGCGAGTGAAGCTCTCACTCGCGAGTGGTGAACGCACTCGCGAGTGGTGAACGAACTCGCACTCGCGAGTGGTGAACGGGGCTCGCCGCGAGTGGAACTCGCACTCGCGAGTGGTGAGTGGGGCTCACCGCGATGAGTGGGGTTCACCGCGAGTGTAACCCGCCGCACTCGCGAGTGGTGAGTGTGGTTCACCGCGAGTGGCTTTCGCACTCGCGAGTGCTGAGCGTGGCTCTCCGCGAGGGGAACTTGCACTCGCGAGTGGTCAACGGGGCTCACCGTGAGTGGCGCTCGCACTCACTCGCACTCACCAGGCCAAAACGATGGTGAGGCTCACTCACGAGTGAGTGGTGAGTGGGGTGTGTGTGAGTGCACTCATGAGTGAGTTTGCCGACCTATGCGTGGAGGGGTGACTCGCTGTGACATAACAGCTGAGTTGCGCGGGCCATCGTTCGTTCGCTGATGACACGATCACTGCCTGAGACACAGCAGCTATGCGCCGTCACCGAAAAGACTGCAGTTCGCACTGCGCCCAAAACTCGCGTTAGTGACTATCGTAATCGTCAGGCAACTTTTTTTCTAGATATCGATGTTAGATCAAAACTGTAAAGCAATCCGGAAAACTTTGGTTTTCCCGCAAAGCTCGTTATGATGCAACTGACCTCGACACGAACAAACCGCACTGGAAGAAAAATTGGGCGCCTCTATGTTCACTCAGTTGCAAATACCGTCGAACGGCGACGGTAATTTGCCACCCAGCCACGTAACACCCTATTCTCTGCTCCCGTCCCACTCCTCACCCGTTCGCCCTCCCCTCTCGCTACTCCGATGAGGAATAAAATTGATGTTTGCATAATTCAATTCAATTCGCCGGTTCATACTGCTAAGGTGCTGTAGGTCCCCTCATGAGGTCAGCGGCCAGGCGCCCCGTCAGCGCGTGTGAAAGGAAAGATCCCCGCCGCTCGGTCTAGCGGCGGAGCACTGCCGACACTGCGCCGTGGTCGACGAGAATTCGACGCGGCGCGTTCGGGCGCCGGCTTGTCTGGACGGAGGAATGCCGTGGGGATAGTCCCCCTTTGGGAATGCAGATGGCCCCGCTAAGTTCCCAGAATGGTTGACATATCGGACAATGGAGGGGGGTGATCGTCGCCTGACCGCACAGCGCGGCGGGACGCCATTGTTACGCCCCCACGTTATGTTACGCGTCCACCATACCCACGTCGGCGCGGCGTATAGCCGCAGCTTTTCATCCCCCACCCCTCGCCGGCGCATGCTTTCTCGCCCGCGGACCGGCTTTTGACCCGTAGGTGGTGGCGCCTTATTGAATATTCCGAAGATGGTGGAGTGACATCTGTCTAGGCGAATTTGGGCCCTCCCTAACGCGCGTACGAAGGCTAAAGGCGTGCCCGAGAGAGAGTAATACCGAAGTGTTATAAGGCCGAACTTGGCCGCAAAACAGCGTTCTTTTCTGAGCTCTCAGCTAGGCAGGTTCCCGGCGAGACAAGGAGTCTCGACCGCAAAAGCTAGGTTGGGATTTGTGAGCCCCTAATCGAGAGATAGACTGGAGGATCGCGTCGAAAGTTTAGGGTACAGCTGTGTACCGGGCAACAAGACGGATCCTGCGGCGGGAACACAGTTCCGGCCGTCGTTTCTCGAGTGGTTTGTGTATGCTCCGAGCATAGGAGAGTTAGAGGGAGTTGAGAAGCTGAAGTGACTTGTACGCACTTAGAGCTAGCGTCTAGCTGGAGTTTGAAGTTTTTTCCCTTTTCATTCCTTATGTACTCAGTTATCCTAATGTAAGTAGTTCTATTTGAATCTTCGTTTCGCTTCATAAACTACAAACGCCTCGAGTTCATCGATTCGGCCACCACCTCTGAGAACTCCAACACCAGCGCCCTGCGAGCCTCCTGCCAAATCAACCGGAGCCCGGACGGTTGGGCTCCTGATCGCTACCGGACTTCGGGGAAACGAACATCAACAATCGTTACTGGCGCAGTCGGCAGGATTTGGCAGAAGAATTCACCAGGCCACAGCCAAGGGCAGCAAGCGGACGCGAGCCCACCTTCTTCTGCAACCTAATCATAAAACCACTGCCGAAGCATATGCACCCAACACATCACCAATACAGACGAGAACTTAGGGAACAATACCTACAAAAAAGATACCCTCCAGGTCAAAACACCCTCTTTGTGGATGCCGCCGAATACCGACATAAAACAGCATTCGCCATTGTCGTAACGAAAGGCCCAGACGAACCACCAGTGCATGCAATAACCATCCGCCCGAAAAACCCAGCAGAGGCGGAAGAGGCAGCAATAGCCGTAGCATTGACGCAACGCCCCACGCCCCCCACAATTATCTAAGATTCCAAAACCGCTATTCAAAATTTCGCCCAGGGCGACATTTCATCCCTGGCACTCAAATTCTTGAGAACAAACCCCCCTCACCCCAATACTCTGGACACTGGCCCACGCGGGACAGGAAGGGAACGAAACCGCACACTCTCAGGCTCGAGATCTTACCCTCCGAGCTGGAGTGGCTCCCGACCCATCCCACGGGGCAAGGTCATCCAGAGACAGTCTCCTTAACTATACCGATATAACGGAACATTACCGCCTCTGCCGCCGAAAGCTAGCACCCCCGCACCCGGAACTCACAACAGCCCAAGAGCAAGACTGGAGGTTCATACAAACAAACACATACCCACACCCAACCCGCCTGCACCTAATCCACCCAACACAAGCCCCATCCCCGAACTGCACCCTCTGCACAGCCCCAGCCACCCTACCCCACATTCTGTGGGCCTGCCCCCAAAACCCCTATCCCCGAATCACCACAGCTGAGCAGTGGAGAGAAGCACTGGCATCCCACGACAGGGAGGTACAGACCTCCCTGATCGCAAGGGCCGCCTCGGTCGTCGTTGGGCTGGTAACAACGACCACCAACTTCTCACGCTAAAGACAAGCTCAGTTTAATAAAGTTTTGTCTCTCTCTCTCTCTCGCGCGCGCGCGGAGCACGTGCCACCGCTTCGGGTAAAGATATCGCTCATAATGGAACGTTCAATTGTGTCGTCGCTTCTTGCATACGACACTCTGAGCGTGAAAATATTTCAAGGAGCAGTTTGCAGCTTGTTGCGCAAGTGCGTTGGCCTTGTCACTGCCTGAGATTCCCGCGTGTGCCGGTATCCGGAAAAAGGTCACAAGACGTCCGCGCGTCCGGAGCGTGCTGACTGGTTGCCAGGTATCCAAAATGACTTCGGAGGTTTCTTCTGGTTGTTTTATAGGGCGTACGACGTTGATCGCGTCTGCAAGATCCACCGATTCTTTGAAATGTTCTTGCGCTTGTAGCCATTGAACAACTCGCTGAATGGCTATCAGCTCGTTCGACGGACCATCGGTCTTCTAATGAACAGACTGGCCCGATGACCCGATCTATGGCTGTTTAGGGAATAAAGTTTTCTCTCTCTCTCTCTCGCCCATCTCAGCGGTCGTGTTGTCGACATTCTGGACACACGAAGGCAGCACCCGCCCACCCAGTGACGGGGTCAAACAAGCCGTCGGTGAAAGTCCTGAAAGCAGTGTCGTAATCCTCATCTAGCCGCTTAAGTGCCAAGTATTCTCGGTCGAATTTTCGTTGTTCGGCGCACCAGCCATAAAGGCCGGTGTGGTGTCCAGGGACTGGAGCACGGCGCTTGCGGAAACTGGCTTCTCGGTCCTTGCGGTTGTTGTTTGATAACTTGCTTTATGACGCAACGTCTGGCAGATGTCACAGCTAGGGGATAATGCTGCGGTAGATGCCTTTCGGCAAGGTGAGGTCGGCAAAAGTGTTTAAGCCAGCCTCTGTGTAGAGGGCCAAGCTGGGAGTCTTTGGTGAAAGGCCTAGTGCTATTTTCATGCCCCGCCTTTTCAAAACCTCTAGCTTATTAGCTCGGGTCTTGGTAGGGCAGAGGTACGGTAGGACGTATAGTATCCTAGACGAAATGAGGCCTCGGTGTAGGCGAAGCAGCGTCTTGGTAGGACAACCCCACTCATAACCTGCGCACCGTTTGGGTATTTCCAGAAGTCGTAGGCAGGTATCTCTTAGTTTGCCAACTTGACTTTGGTTGTGTTGGCTTGTGTTGGCTATGATGCCCAGTATGTGGGCTTTAAAAACTATGTGCACAGCTTGGTCATGAAGGTGGCGTTGGATGTCCGGGGGATTCCTTTATCCATTTACGGCCAAGCCTACACAAACATGTGGGTCAACCGATTGGTATAGGAAGTGGCACCTGTTTCTGTTTCGGTTTCACAGCCCTGGGTAGTCGCTGCGAACGCTTCAGAGACTTTATGAATTTCGGTATTTAATTCGTTGTTCCACCACGGGGCGACAAATCGAACATTAAAAACGGCGCCCCAGCCAACGCGATAACGCTAGCCGCCTTCAAGATCAAAACAGATATTTTTTTTGGTATTCTCGTATTTTCTAAATAGCAAATGTAAGATACAACTTGCAGCACCTGGAAAAACACGATCGGCTAAAAAATACACCTCTTTCCCTTCGTGTGCGTTCCGTCTGCACACTTGAAAAAACGCACCCACACATATCTGTGGGCTGGGCTTTCGTCGTCACGAAAACTTTGCTGGGCGTTACAGGGTGGCGGGCTCGTGCACTGCAGCGCTAGCGAAAAATATTTTTTTTTTGATTTCTTGGTGTCTCATTTATTCGCGGTTTTGTGCTGGCTCGTTCTTAATGTTTTCTTGCGCCTTAACCTTGAGCTAGGTTAGTAGTTAGTTGTGACAATAATATTATTATAAGTATTAATTATAGTAATTACAACTTTATTGTTATGTATTTTCACAAAATCATATTTATAGTAGAAGTACCCCTAAAAACAATATGAAACATAAATAATCCGTAAAAATGCAGTTTTTCTGCGGTTGATGCCGTTTTTAAGGTATCCTTATTGCACGCCAGTCAGCCCAGCCCACACATATCTGTGGGTTTGTTTTCTGTGTGAAATACTCTGAGCTTTCTATTTTCACTTGTCGAAGCATCATTAGGAAGGGGCAAATGCACAAATTATAATTGCTCGCGGCCATTTTTTCTAAAATCTTTTCGTCGGGCAAGAAAGGGTTATACGTGTACATACCATGTAAGTTGTTTTTTCTGGTGAGAGTTCAGGACCATGATTGCGAATAAATTCCACTGTGACGTCAATACCTTGGTGGATGGTTCGTTTTTGTGTTATAATAACACCTTTGTCCTCCACACTCTCACGTCATCGGCATAAATATAAGTTCTTAGCCACGGAACCTCGCGAGGAACACTGGGAAGGTCAGCCATCAGATTGTTGAACAGTATCGGGCTTAACACGGCACCCTGGGAGACAGCTCGCTCAAGCAATTCCCGTTTGGCTGTGACGTGGACACACCCACGACAAATCGAAAGAGCATTGCCTCCCTCCTCTCACTTTCTACTTGTGTAAGATGGACAGTTCTACCTCACCGGAACATTGGAAACGGCCCCACCAATGTAAGAACGCTTGCAGAGAATAGCGAAACACAACAATCCCGCACAACGAACCTAGAAGTAGGCGCTGGCTGCACCTAACCCCACAACCATCACAACTAGGACGAGGGCAAAGGAAAACCACGCAGGTGCACAACAACGTGCACACGTGCACAACAACGAATCAAGACTATACTCGGTTACAACTCAAGAACGGCACCACCTCATGTAGTGTATCACTCCGCCAAAGCGCCGGACTCGTGACGTCAGTGCGCGTGCGTTTTGAAAGGGGTTTGCTATGAATGCGTGATATCGTCTGCCTTGTCTCACGCAGTTTGTTTGTCATCACTGGAGTCGTTTATATTAAGTTCAAAAAATCACTGGAACGGCTCACGCCATGTTCAAAATATTCTCAGTAACGCCCTACTTGCGGCACGCGGAGAAACATCCGGTTACGTGATAAGGCACAGCGGCAACTTTCGGTGCCGTTCTTAAGTTGTCACCGAGTATAGGCATGGGTGAGCCTAAACGCCGATGGCGTGAGTGCACATCTAAGACAACACGGGGGACAAAGCACACAGGACAGGTATCAGCAAGTGTAAAACTTTCGCCTATTAGAATGTAAACAATAATAGTCTCCCTCTATTTAAAAAAAAACGAATTACTATCGAAATAATGAGCACAGATTCAGGATAGCCAATATCAAAAGAACAGAGCTTCGCTGTGATATGTTCGAAAAAAAAATTGTTAAAGGGTAAGAACAATATTGTTCATGGATACGCACTAGTCTACCTCATGCCAACGCACAAAATGGGTGCAAGATGGCGCTAATTTGTGTACAAGGCAAAAGGCTGACCAACCGTGGATATTCATTCCATAGCAAATTCATCTGAATAGTTCTTACACGTCATATAGTTAGGTGAGATCATGAGCGAGATCTTTTAACGTGGAACTATTTAGGCAACTGAAAAACTCTCGTGTTGTGGACTTTAAGAAGAGGACATCATCTTGGTATTTAAGAGAAAACGATCGTCATCGTAATCGTGAAGAAGAAAAGCATCACGTTCAGGGAATCTTCGACGCGCATCGCATTACTGGACGACCTATCACTGGCGAAATGAGCGAGATAATGGTAAGTGCTAGAGTATGCTAGAGAACGAGGGGCTATCGTTCATTTCCCCCTTGCAAGAAGAGAAATCATGTTACGAGGCACCGTGATGCGGTCCCATCAGCACAGCAGGGGTACCGTAGTGTCCCTATATGGTCCTAACTCCGCCAATCATCGCTTTCTTCAGCCACCTTCCGTGTAACGGCAAGGTGAGGTAGCCGCGCTGTTCGGGTGTATTGGTTTAGAGAAGTGGGGCCTCCATACTGTGGCACGCCGCTCGTAAAAAGAGCCCTAGTTACAGCTGTCATTTCCCACGAGTTGTGTTCCGGAGCGACCGCCGCATTTCTGATGCTTCGAATAATACACTTTACACGTTGGGCGCTAAATATCTCGGCGGCGAGTGGTATTTGCTCATGCGAGAGTTCCGCAAGAGGATCAGCTTCCTCGTAACGTAATTATGAGGATGCGTCCAATCTCACGACAGCAGTGAGAATTACCTCGAAGGAATTCTCACGGCAGTCTCAGTTAAAGCTGGCTGGCCCAAAATTTGCTGAAAAATATTAGAGAGTTTTAGTACAGCGTTTGTTGCGTTTGCGTACGCTAAACGCTAAATTTTTGCGTCCCGCTACGTAAACACCGCGAGCGGAGTTTTAGTAGAGCGTCTCATCAGTTTTACGTAGCGGCACGCTAATGCATACGGCGCCATCTGTCTAATGTTTTGCGAAATGACTCGCCGGCTGATCTGCGAGCGGAGTGCCGGAGTTTTTGGAGATTTTACGACTATCCAAACAATTGTAAACAAACGCTTTCCCGTTAGTATTGAGGCAACACGTCCACAGCACGGCATGAATATTCTCTTACCTGAGTACGTTCCATAAAGACACCGTTGAAGTCCCGCTTAGCACAGAACGCCCTGAGCCGAATGCCCGGGAGTGACATACATTTTATTCAACTTCAAAACAATCCAGAAAGGCGTTGCGAACAAACGCAACGTCACGACATGCGTTGCAAGTCTGAACTGCTATCGACCGGCGATCGGTTGCCTCCTTCTGCCCGTCGTAAATTCGGCACCCACCTCGCGCGAGGTTTGCGGGGTGGAGCAAGTCACTTAACTCTGGCGCTCAAGCAGAGAGGGCTGTACATACCCGATGCGAGGTTGAGTCGTACGTCTCTCGAGAAAGATAATCCAGAGCATGGGAAGCACTGTCCACCCGCAGAAACAACGTCGCATTTCATCGCGAACGCGCCACAACACAACACACACACACACACTACTTCGGTCGCTGGCCTGGCTACAAATCTTCGTTCGGGCAGTCACCGATGTCACGACGATACGGAGCTGCGTGAGGGGCGATGTGCTAAGCACTTGGCGTACAGGGGCAAAGAAATTCGTTCGTCAGAAGCAAATTACTGTCGACAGAAAAGCGGAATCGTGGATACTTGTCGGGCTACTTGCGGCCATGTTGGAAACGCAAGCGGCCTCACGTGCGCACGCTAATTCGCTGAAATAGCGTGCGTTCGGCTTACGTCCGCTAAACGGAGAAGCGGCTTAACATACGGCGCATGCGCAGTGAGAACGACGCAAAGAAATAGCGTTCGCTAACTGTTTGCGTACGGTTGCGTACGTTATTCTAAAACTCTTTATTACGCCCCAAGGTAACCTAACAAAATATAACCTCATCGAACCTGGCGTAACCTAACTAACCGCGTTATACCCTAACAGAATCCAGCCCAACTCCAACAAACCTAGTCTAACCCAGCCGACCGACACAGAACATAGCCTATAATAAATATAATTCAACCCATTCTAGAAGTCCTGTGCGCAGATCTCTTGATATAATCCAAACCAGAGTAAAAAAATAATAACAAAATCACGATGACTGAAAAATTCTGAAAGCTTACAAAAAAACAGGGTTTGAACCTGAGCCTTTTTTCTTAAAACCAAGTACTATACTCCAGCGTTACACGGGCAGCTGCTAACACGACTTTGTACGGAAAATTTATCCCATAGAACCTCCCCGTGGCGTGCTTGGGTAATGAGAGGCGACTGCCGTGAGAAATGTCTGACGGTAATTCTCATGGCTGCCGGGATAATAGAAATTACCTATAGTTAAAGAGGCCACAAAGCAAACTCTGTGTTTCTTTATTCCAAAGATTAGGTTTTTATTCTGCCCTTAGCGCTTGTCTGGCAACAGACCACGGATTATCCCCTGAGAAATTACTCATTTTAAGCCAAAATTTTATTTCTACTAAAACACGTGTTTCGGGACGTCAGCAATAACGTATCTATAGGAGGCATTTGATACGAATGTCAAGTTTGTTGACCAGGGCTGCAGCGAGCTACGAAACGTCCATCGTTGCTTCAGGTACCATCCTTCCTCTAGATCGTGCCACAATGCCGGTCAACGTCGCTGTCCGCACTAGCTTTGTTTTGGACCGAATTTGCAACTGTCCAATCTTTGTTACGGTTGATAGTAATTGTTTTTTGAAACATTGGATACGCTCTACAAACAGATCGCGTAAGACAAAGTCGTCAAGCAATCGCGGTCGTCCTGTCTCTTCTTGTTATCCAGTGCTGATGCGCAGTTTTACGTCTAAGTGTAAAGAACCAAGTAGCCCAACAACAAGCTTTACTCGCTTATGCCAATTGGCCAGTGTCGCGTGATACTACTCCAAAGCTTCGGACGGACCTGCAGCTATAACCGGTATAGTGCGCGCCATACGCACTGTTACCTGTATGTTTACGTGTGCGTTCGTAACTTTCATTGTTTACCACGCCACTGTTACTGTTATACAAAGCATATTCATTACTGCAATCGGGAATAGCTTCTTCGGCAAGCTAATAAGCCCTGCCCAGTTTACGTTTGCTTTTGCCTGCCTCAAGCAATCGCACAGCTGGCCATTATACGTCATAGGGTCTAGTGCGGGAAAATATCTATTGAAGTGGGGGGCCATTCTATATTTCCGAATTGTAGAGCTGACGTGAGGGAATGTTGCGCAAAAATTGGTATTAGTCCTATTGTAACGAAGCAACCTTTCGAATGGACCAAACTTGCATATTGTCTGCATGGCCCCCTTCCGCAGCCGTTCTCATGTCTGTGGGTAAAGTTGCAGTACTAGCAACACATGTTGATATTCCGGTGAGCATGCCTGATTCCAATTGTACTGAACCTTATTTTATTACTTCGAACTATGAAATCTTTACTCGACTCGATCAGGAAGCTAAAAAGACGAAAACCTTGGTCGCGATCCTGCTGTCTGCACTGCAAATATTGTGAAGGGTGAATAGTCTTTTAGCGCCTCGGCCGCGCACCACCATCTACTTTCTGAACAACTCACTCGGCAAGTTCTTCCTTTCGCCTCTAATGTGCGTTCATGGACGCACACCTGCACCGGATCACACCTCCATAAAGGTCGCTTGATTCCGGAGCCCTTGAACACGAATTCAACGTCGAGCCTTTAGGCATTCGGCCATAATATTTGTTGCATGCTTCCGCCATTTTCCGGGCCATTGATACCAAAATTTTGATCAACATAGGTAGCGAATGCTTTGCATAAAAACAATTCTTTGATATTTTCGCCTACCACTACCATACGACGTAAACCTGCAAGCAAGCTCATTAACGCCTGGCAGGTAGTACGCACGGAAAGTTGGTCGTCACAAAAAATAGCATATTTCTTCTTCAAAGAAGTCCTGTTGCTTTCCACGTGAGTGTGTGAGTGCTTATCTCAAGGCGGAGTGTGCTCATTGCGCCTGAAGTTGCTTGTCCACACAAAACATGCTGCTCACCCAAAAGTCCATCCATTCGTGGCCGAACCCGTCAAGGAACTGAAGTACACTGGCGTGGCATTGTGGAGCGCCAGATTTAGGCTTTAATTTCATTGGAGAACAGTGGTGGTACAGTCGAACCATAACCTGAGCATACAGATTTAAAAGAGATTGATTGGTTGATTGTGGGCTACGACGCGGCGGAGCTGCACCTGAGGTTTCTGGCGCTCCGTAGTGTAGGGCTCTGGAAAAATTTCTACCCCCTGGGGTTTTTTTGTGCGAGGCTAAATCTCCTCAAAGGAGAGATTTTCGCCTTCAGCTGAAAGGCAGCCACCGATGCCGCGCGCAAACCCGCGTCCCCGGGCTCAGCAGCACAACGCATTTGCAACTGAGCCACCACGGCCAGTTCCTGCAACAAACCAAGAATCGGGGGTTTTGCGTTTGCCGGTGCGGCTTTGCTAGATCCGCGTCGCAGCCATGGAAGGTTTAGCGGCCGCTTGCCTGCTACGGACGTTGATTGCCAGGCGGTCGAATGCTACGACGATTTTGTGCAGGGAATGTCGGGGCTGGAGCAGATGTCGGTGGTGGACGGCCGTGGGGCGAATCGCGGTCGCAAGCGTTTGATCGTCCACGTGGGCCTCGGGCTGATTGTCCTCCTGCTAATCATCGACATCATCCTGCTCGTTTTGTTCTTCACGGCAAAGTCCAAGAACGACGGGAAGGCCACGATGGCCGCGGCGCGGCGGCGGCTGCGGCACACCGTGGGAGTCGTGAACCGGGCAGACGACGACGAGGCCTACTTTCTTCTGGTGAGTTCTACAAGTGCCTTTAGATTGCTGAGGACTATGCTTCCTTAGGTCCCTTTCTTCCTTGCTTGCTTGAGGAGGCGGATGGCCCGGCAAGATTTGTTTAGACAAAGAATCACCTCTAACTCATTGACGACACTCAGGTTAGTCTGGAGAGGGTAATAATTATGACGGCCGTGCGTCGCGACGCCTGAAACATTTTAAAAGGATTTTGCCCCATGCTAAAAATTGTTAGGCTGAAAGGTACTTGAATTTGAATAACACGTTGTCTTGTAACTTGTAACAGAACTGATTTAAGAAGGAAAACTGGCGAGTGCACCTTCGTTTCTCACAGTCAAAAGACAGTTTGTTCAGACTTCAACATCAAAAGTTTCTTGAAATATTTGAAAGCATAAAATTTGTGCGACGGCCTATAAAATGCTCGCAAGACATTACTTAAAATATGCTTGCATCGAGCTAGGCATACGTAATATTGTATGACAAAACCTCCCGGTATCACGTCCCATGCGAATAATTTTACAGTGACACTCTCATTAGGCTGTCGTCGTTCCAGATTTGTTTAATTGCAAACGCGAACCCCGGGTTTCTATTTTCACTCCATCGCGCATACGCTTGTTTAGAATGCTCCTGCCCGCTTGAGGCTTCTTCCGAGCCTGCGTCACGTCCGTCTCACCCACAATAGTTGATAGTTTGCAATCAGAGATATCGCTTTGGCAACACAGACCAGTGGAATGCGGTTGTAGTGAGCAAGAGTTCTCGCGGTTTTATCGCAGACTATTCCCAGGCTGAACGGCGGAGTTTTTGAGAATGGATCTGAGATTATAGTCAACTCGTGGCGACGTGTTCATCCCTTACTCCTACAACGCATGCAGGAGGACGTCTCTCCGTCTCCACTAAACACCACGTTCCGACTCCAGCCGGAAACTCTGTGCAACACCTCGGGTTGCGTGTGGCTCCAGGGCTACCTGGGCCCCCTAGGATCGGTCGACGGCGAGGGTCTCTACCGCAGTGTGAGGGCAGCGGGTCCTTGCGACGACTTCCACGAGCACGTGTGCGGAAAACAGCGCCACTCGGTTTACAGGGACGGCGTGACCCGCCTTATGAATGCCGTGAAAGTCAAAGTCGCAGGTCAGTCCGAAGATGGCCACGTGACCAGAGGCGGACAGGAATCGACTGGGCGAGGAAGCAACGTGGAGCAGGAGTCGAAGCTCAACTACGGGGGAGTACTGAAGCGTTGCCTCAAGGGCGAAGCCGTGGTCATGATGGACGATGTATTACGGTGAGGGTGCTTTGGGAATGCAACATAACTGATCGTATGGTTTGATCGCGGGGTTTCTTAGCAGCTCACTTCTGTGGTGGTATATATTTTTTTGGTTGGTATCGCTGTAGCGAGTGCCAGGAGGAAAAGGTTGTACTGGTTAACACAAACGAGGTCCGTGAGAGTAAGTTCCAAAGAACGAACCAACCAACAAACGCAGTCACAGGCACGCAGGCGATAAAAAATGAGAAAACTTTTTTTCTCAGTCGGCGGTGTTGGTTGCGTTAGTTCTGTCATGTTCGGGGAAGCTAGGGAAGTGAACGAGGTGATGTTGTAGTTGCGAGCGCCCTAAAAAGACTGCGGGATACAACGTTATCGTTGGGTTTAAAAACAATTTACGCAGTTATCCAAGGCATATTTCACGGCTGCTCTTCATGGAGAATGTTCAGAAATACAGACCACATACTCCGCACCAATACAATTTTTATAACAAGTTCGAAGAAATATTCAGCGTGCTCATTTTATGCACTGAAGTGAAATAGTGCATACAGCGGACGCGTCAGGTAGGACACTGTTGTCATCTCATTCTTATTATTATCATTATCCTCTGGCACGTTCTCTTCCTTTCGTGGCCGGGACTAACAGTGGGGCCAATCGTCCTTGTTTTCCTCATGTGGGCTTTTTGCGGAACGCGCTTTGCACTGAATTAGTTCCTGTTTGCCTGAACACCACGTCCAAAATATTCGTGTGGTACTGAGCACATGTCTCTAACACTCGTTTCCTAGTCTAAGGCCACAACCCTTTGGATATGTTCTCTTTTAGTCCTCTGAATCAATGAATCTGAGGTGGTTTAAGGGTTTACTGCACATGTTGTATCCCGGAGGATCGTCGTCCAAATCACACCAGAGGCCAAACTCACACAATATTCTTCGCACTGTAACAGGTTTTATGAAACAGAACACGCGGAAAAAGGCTAGCACGCAGAATAGAAGATACACTGGGTGATGCGCTTCTTTGCGCCGGTTTTTCCCGCACCTTTATTGAATGATCTATCAAAGCCCGACTCACCCACTGTTAGTCGAGCTGAACCTAAGCGGTTTCTTTGCTTATAAGATGCCTAGAAAACATGCGGGACTGCGGATGGGATTACACAGATTGTTTCAGGATGAAATAAGGTGTCGCGTTTGCTGCGCTTCTCCGCCTTGTTCGCCGATTACTCGCTACTACAACTGTACACCACCACCCGGATGGCTTGATAACGATGATTTACTGTGTCTGTATCCTTGCGTAATCTTTCTTTGGAAGCCTGATTCAGTCAGAGTGGTCAACAGCGATGTCGAGATTCTCGTTCTTCTAAACGTTGCGTTCCAAGGGCCCCTATGGCCGTCAGGGAAGCCAATCTTCCTCTAATCAGTGATGCACCCACGTAAGCGCAAGGACGATATTTCGAGCGTGCTCCAACAACTGTTCGGTTCTAATTGAATCAATTTGAAAGGATCAGGAAAGTTGAAATTCAATGGGACAATCGTTGTCTGCATGTCTAATATTTCGGGTTAACGTTGAAAGGAAAAGCCCTGGACAAGCTCAAGAGCTTTAGTTTTATTTGCCGAAAGATCAATTGGTGAGGGCGGCGTAGCATGAGTCGTGGGCACCAAAACTGGCACTAAAAATAGCGCGACCCCATGTGCACAAAATGACAAAAATCACAGTTTGGGGCTACAAAACGGTGCAGTTGCCACGACCATATTGACATGAAACATAGTTTATTATGCCTTAAACATAGCTCTTTGCCTTTTATGGATAAGACTGAGTTGCTTTTGAAACATCGTCAAATGTACAGTGGGGGGATGGTATCACCGCTTGTTATGTAAAACTTCTAACAGGATGGGTTTAGGTGTGGCTTAAACCGGTCCTGTCCCTTCATCCCAAATCGGTTTGAAAATACCGCCGAACATAGGGAAGTGTCTTGTATGCGTCGCAATGCCCACCTTGGTCAAGCTAGGGGCATGGTTTGCATATGCCGATGGGACACGCAATGCCATCGACTGGTAGGGTACGTCACGATTCAGACGTTTATTTTCATACCCAGCAATAGTGTCGCACTGAGGCTTGATAGAGCATTCCCTAATGCAAAACATCTGACACTCTCCCATCCTAAAATTGTGGAAATCAATATGTACTTCTTGATGGCTGCTAGCAGGCGAGTTGCTCGGGTTCTTCGTGTGCCTGGGAGTACGCTTTCTGGTGGCCACCCGGCTCTAAGGGGTAATCAGTGTGAAATAAATAAATGTAGATCGCTTCAATACGGGAATATGTTCGCAGCATGCATGTAGAGGCCTTCGGAAGACTCTCCGTTGATGGCGGCAAGCAGCGAATGCATCTTTCTTTGAACAATATTTATGACATACTGTTTGTCAGATACACCGTGGACATACCTCTAGCACTAGGACGGGGGGTAGGAGGTATTTTCACGACGAAGGTACCGGCGGTTGTTGCCTACGTTCTGTCTTAGCCAAATGTTACACATAACTGTGGTTTGATTTTTTTTCGAGCAAGCTGCAAGTAGTCGATGTTTTGGGAAGGTGTTAACAATGCATAAAAAACTCTTCTCCAGGGCTTGCATAGACACCGATGATGGCACCTGCCCCAAGTCGCTACCAGATGTCCCACTGCGAATTACCGAAGACTACTTCCGGGAGAACCCTTATGCAAGCGTTACTGACTATGCTTCCTTTATAGAAAGGTGAGAACACGAAGTGTCTAGTAAATTAAGCATGAAGCTACCCACAGGGTTTTGTACCTATAACTCTAAGAATCACAAAATCAATCTGCGGTGGCATGCAGCAGCTCCAGAAAACCCCAAACGAATGAAATTCTCCACCTAGATATTAACAGCGGATCTATTGTACAAGCCGTAAGTTCGATGCTGCAGGAAAAGATACTGCCGAAATGCGGGGCACTCGTGAGCGGGTGCCTCGCTGAGACCCCAGAGGTCCCGGCTCATGGAGTGGCTTCAGCAAAAAAAGAAAGGACTCCAGCATTGTCATCAAGCGCTACCCCATAATTAATGCTTGGCATGAGGAACAAGACCATATCGCTGCATATGACGATGAGTGCTACTAGCACAGGGCAAAAATACCGAACATGTAATAAATAGTTTAGCACTTGTACATGTGCTCGGGAATTTGTCCATCATTGCTGACGTATAGAGAAATCCTGCATTTTCGCTATGGTTGAAGCATTGCGTGGCTTCGTACAAACTCTGCTAGTTGAGGTTGCGGAAGTCCACAATGCTGAGGATGAGTTTGCGTCCACCACTCGAGTTGAAGAAGACGACGACCTCTGATGGATATGGTGATGATTGCTATCACCGCAACTATGCAGATAGACAACGGTGGTGAAACTGAACAATGTGTCTGGCAATGATCGCCGAAAATAGCTTTGCCATTCAAGCCTTGCGTGTGAGTACAAGCTTCACTGAATTTTATAATGCAGATATGACGCGACAATACAAAACAAGGTTCAGAATGGCCAACTCGAGGGCTGCCGCCACTTCACCCGATGCGTTAACACCCATAAGGCTTACCAGGTTCCGCTTTCGATTCGCAATACGAGTTTTGACATCTTTCTGCCAGACGTGCTCCTGTGTGCTTGAATATCATTGTTTTCGGTGCACCACCAACAAGAAACGCTCAACTATTCTGTCAGCACTCTGTGTACAGTAACCTGAAAATACACTTTGTAAGCAATAAAGTGTTCTCACTCGCCTCGTTTATAAATGAGGCTGGGGTAGTCAAGCTTTCGAAAATACAGCATAAAGTGCGCAAAAAAAGAGTGCTAAAGCGTACAATATCAATGCTTTCACAGGATCGTTCCCAACGTACACTTGAATCAAGTTACCCACCTGGATGCCGCTGGTGTGCCCAACGCGTCCTCCGGAAGTCCCCTGGCCAGCGCCTGCCGCCTCGTGGTGCAGTCAGCGCGCTGCCACTTCCAGCAGAATCGGCGGCTGAAGAACTCAGCTGAGCTTGACCTTTACCTGCTCATTTGGAAGTTGCTCTACTTTGCGCCACTTTTGGGAAAAGAGGTGAGTTCTTGAGCAGCGTGGTTTACCTTATTCTTCCATTAGAGATGTCAGGGTGCTAAATTCATTTACTAGTGTTGGAAATCTCGCAAGAACGACACGTAGTTGCCCTTTTTCTTTCTCAGTTCGCTGAAAACGACCTCAGTTCGTTGAAAACGCTGTACTGACTTTTCTTTCAGTTATTCCCAGCGAGTTTTGGTATCGAAACTGGTATTTTCTGCAGCCCCATTGGTACAAGCCATACAAACAACAATGTCGCTTTGCTTTCGCTATCAGTTTATCCAAACAGACTAAAATTGATTATTTTGTCTTCAAGTACACTATATAGTAAACTAGATACATACAGTACAAAAGAAAATACCGTAAGGCATTGTAGACACACTGTCATGTTAATGGACCAATTTTAGTTATACCAATCTGAAATAATTACCCCTGTCTTTCGAAAATCCGCTGACCATGACTCAGATACAGCATTTCCACACCCAGATACTCGCACCATTGGAACCACTGCAACGCCACACCTAACTGGCATACTCTATTGGAACACACGCGGACATCAGCTTTAAGGGTCGACGCTATGTTATGGGATGACAATATTACTCCGACATCGACCCTATGCCAAACCATTCCCAAGAGCGGTGGGAGAGGGAGCTGGTCAGCTCTTGCCCCGGCAGACAGGTGCGACTGATCTAACGGGCTACGACGGAAGCGTGCTCCACTGGCGCTCCTGGCGGACGCCTCCAACCACAGGAGTTTTCTCAGTTCGATAGAGTTGTATTTTCCCTCTCTGCTCTGGAAGTTATCCCTGTGTTGTGAACAGTTTCTTAACAAGAACTCGGGCCCATGGGGATGGCTATGGAGGTTACCAAGAATAGATCGAAGAAGTTAGCAGGATAGCAGGAAAATGCACTCGCACGCATTTACATTTCCCATCTGTCATGAGTGCCTGATGGGAAATGTAACTGTCACCTGTGGCCACGGTGTCCATCCTGACCACCGCGCAAGTGTTATTGCTGTACCTTTATTTCCGAACATCAGCGCTGCCTGTCTCTTAGACTGGCGTTATCTTGTTTTCAATGCAGTTTGGCGAGCTTATGGTGCTGGCGTACAAGCAGCCACCCGATGCTCGCCTTCAGGCCTGCCTGCGCATCGGCGAGGATATGTTCAGGAGGGAAACGGTTGAGGTGGTCCGGGCGGTGCTCGCGGAAGCTGTTCCAAGCGT
This sequence comes from Haemaphysalis longicornis, assembly GCF_048455015.1. NCBI lineage: Eukaryota > Metazoa > Arthropoda > Arachnida > Ixodida > Ixodidae > Haemaphysalis > Haemaphysalis longicornis. The sequence goes on from NW_027526241.1 coordinate 380,305, forward strand.
GAAGGACCGGGTGCTTAACTTCATATGGGAAGCACGAGAGGCAAGTTCTGTACTTAACACCGCACGTTCTCTGCAACAGTCCTAGAACGGTCGCAAATTTAAATACTCTGCATTTTTTGCGAATTTCATGATTGCCTGGAGAACCTCCAATAACATAAATATATTGAGATTGTGGAAATCATTGATACACCTCCGCGGCGACCATAGAAGCCGGGCTTAAACGAGCGTAAAGACAAGGTAGTGATACCTCGACTGGAGAATGTAGTTTCATTTCGTCGAAAAAAAACAGCAATGTAAGCTTTCAGAAAACATGTCCAGAATCAAGAGCTTCGTTTTAAGGTGCAAAATCTTTCTCTATTAGAGAAGTTGAATAGTCTTTGCACTAGACATAAAACATGAAGCTTTGATGCAGTGGCAACAGTCAGTAGAAGGGCGGAGCTGCTATTCAGTGGCTCTTGTGACAGCCTATTCGCTGCTTGCGACTTCAGGGGTGGTCAAATGATACTACAGTGATATAGACGAGTAGGATGTCACAGGCTAGGTGTTATTTACGTTTAAAGCAGTATATGAATACCACCTAGATGAATTCCTATACGGCAGGTAGACATTGCAGTGGCTAAAAATTTGCTTAAAGGGCTGGCCACTTTGCTAAGACAAGACACGGAGTGTAGAAGATATTAGACGTGGGGTGCTGGCCACAAGTATTGGATCCGATTTGCTTCTTTCGTAAAGGAGTGGAACGATGCTAGTACAACCTATATTAGTTGAAGTCAAGGATGTGGTGGAAGGATGTGTCAGAAAGACGTGACGGCACCGATCTAAAAGTTAGTTGGTTTTATAACAATTTACGCTTGGGATCATACACCGTTGCCTTGGTCGGAGTAAAAGCGTGAGCGGATATGTTCGCCTAATGCGAGATTCACTTCTCTACTCAGGTACCTTGCATAGACTGGTGGCAGGTTTCCGGCGTTGCGATGAAGTGTGTGCTCCGCCCTTTGTATGGGGAGTCACTGTAGATAGATGCAAGAGGTAGTATTTCTTTCTTTTGCGAGGGCACGTACAGTAGAGCAGTTCATTGTGTGGGATGTGGTGTCACAGTGATCGGCGAGGGAGATTGTCGAGACGCGGTTAATGTTTACATCGTTTGGATGCTGCTGCAGGCACTTCGTAATGTTACCCGCCGCGGTGGCTCAGTGGCTAAGGCGTTGCGCTGCTGAGCACGAGGTCGCGGGTTCGATTCCCGGCCGCGGCGGCCGCTTTTCTGATGGAGGCGAAAAGCAAAAACGCCCGTGTGTACGAGATTTCGGCGCACGTTAAAGATCCCCAGGTGGTCAAAATTAATCCGGAGCCCTCCACTACGGCGCGCCTCATCGCCTGCGTTGCGTCGGCGCGTTAAACCCTACAATCAACTTCGTAATGTTTTCCGATTCTCCAATGTACATGAACTGGCAATCTGCGCAAGGAATGGCGTCGACAATTCCCGGGTACCTCTGTTTTTGCCGTTTTTCCTTCAAATTCACAAGTTCATGCCTGAGTTTGCGGAACGCCACATGCACTGTTTGGGGGTTGCACGAGCGGAGTATGCGCAGCAGCGCCCCGCTTATGTTGTGCACGTGCGGAATTGCCGCGTTTCCCAGACGCTCGGTGTCGACAACATGCGTAGGGCGAGTGCGCTGCCGTTTATCAGAGCCGACGAAAGGCTCAGGTTAAGTGCACAATGAAAGCTCGTGGCGCACTCATCTATTGTCCACCACCCAGTCTTCTGCTGACCGCAGATCGTCTCAGCTCAGCGGTGAAGGTAGGCCACCACACACCGCTTCTGCTCCATTGTGCGCTTAAAGAAAGCGCAGGTTTCCCGTGGGAGTCTTTTTCCTGAACACCGTTAAGGAAAGCTTCGCACCGCTACGATTCACCAGGATGTCTGGTAATACCATGCGTCCGTGGGACTCTTCCACAACCGTGGTGAGGATCACCGGTTCCGTTCATTAAAGCGAGCTGTGAACGATTGAAGCGACACTTTCGGCAGCACGCAGAAGCAGTCAACGATGCAGCGGAGGAGTGTCCTCGGTTGCGGTGCAAAAAGAGGCACGTCCATGTCCATGGAGTGCCTTCATCGTCAAGTTTGCGACTGTCATGGAAATAGGTGCACCCATCGCCGCTCCATGAACTTGCATGAAGAATTTCTCGTGGAACCTGAGGTATGTGTTCGACAAACAGAAATTCAGCAACCCCCAGAAGTGATGTACTTCGACTTGGCTCCTCTTTGGTAGCTGGGGGACCGTACTAAGTACACGAAACATTCACAGCCAAGTGATTGCGAAGACTAGGAAAATTGTATTTTATGTCAAATGACACAATCAGACCGGAGACGTCGAGCTGCAGGTTTCGAACCTTTTCAATGAAATCCTCCTTGTGGTGGGCATTGGCTGGGCTTCTTCCAATCAGTGGGGTGACAACGGGATGCAGGGTACCGGAGAGCCTGTGTTACGGTGAACGGGCGAAATCCAGCACTGGATCCAAAGTTACACCAGGTTTGTGCAGCTTCGGTACAGCCGGGTCTGCCGGTGGTGGACAATAGGCGAGTGCGCCACGATCTTTCATCGTGCGTTTACCCTGCAGCCTTCGTTGACATTGTTCGTCATTGGACGTCAAGGATTCGCGGCAATTTTGTACTCCGCTCGTACAACGGGCAAACAGCGCATGTGCCGTCCCGCATATGAACTTGTGAACGTGAACAAGAAACTGCAAAAAAGAGAGGTATCCGGAAATTATAGGCGCCATTCTTTGTGCAGATTGCCAGTACGTATACACTAGAGAGTCGGGAGCGTTTACGGAGCTTCGGGGGGAACATCAAAACGGCGTAAGCAAGAACAACGTGTCGACAAGCGCCCTCACCGAGTACTGCGATACCACATCGGACGGAGTCAGCAGGTCTGCGGCACGGACCCTCGCAAAAGAAAATCCTTCTATGTCACGCCTGCATCCAGAGTCATTTTACAGACAAACGACGGAGCACACACTTGATCGGACCGCTAGAAACCTGCCACTAGTCTGCGCATGATTTTTGTACTGGGAACCTTAGTTAAGATGCTACACGAGGGCGAATACAGACACGGACGACACTGGACTTGCAACCCATTTATTAGAAACAGACTTCCCTGGCTAAATACAAATTTCCTTCGCTTTCGCGTGCGCAGTAAAGCCACACCCTACTCAAAAAGGATGCAAGCAAGGCAGAAATCAAGGCAGAAATCTTACACGTGTTGCGGTTCGCTATGAAAAGCTACTTTTTTGTGGTGACTACCACAGAGGGTTAACTGACACATTTTCACCGTGTTTACATATGAAGAAGGCCTCGATAATCTCCCGCTCCTGCTTCGTCGCACCACGTCCCACTGTGAACACAATGTTTACATCCGGGCTCCAACGGCTTTGGCGCGCATGTTCTGCCAAGTTGCCTCCCCTACCATTGTGGAGGCACGTGCGGTGTTCGCGAATTCTTTCATTAATACATCGGCCCGTATGGCCGATGTACACTTTTTTGCAGGACAAAGGAATTGAATACATAACACGGTCTGCGCAGTCAACGAATCTTGTTCGATGCTGCGTTTGGCCGGACTTTTGCTTGGGCTGCTTGTTGTGTATACGAGCACACAAGCGAGAGAGCTTGCGCGGGGAAAATACCGTTTTTAAACCATGTTTTTTGGCTACACTTTTCATTTTGTGAGAAATTTCGTAGAAATAGGGCATTACTTGCAAGTTGCAGCGTTCATTTTCCGGTGATTCAGGATTTGCGGGGGGCTGGTTATACTTTCTAGACAAGGTTTCGGCCACCCCATGCAAAAGTGTCTCAGGGAACCCTACGCTAAAAAGGTGTTCCACTTTCTGGCGAAAGCTTAGTTCTATGGTGGGAAAACCGCTCTTTCTCAACGCGTTGGAAAAGAACATGTTCTCAATGCTGCGTTTTGCCAATTTCGAATGAGCGGAGGCAAATGGTAAAATACCTTGCTTTGAGCGGGGTTCATACACGCAACACAGATGTTCGTCTTTGCAAAAAGTTAGTCTCAAATCCAGAAACCTAATGGTGTTGTCCGGGGATATCTCTTGCGTGAGATTTACGTGCTTCGACCAGTATTTAAAAATGGTCATGATGCTATCAGCCACAGGTAAACGCAAGTCCTTAGTACTCAATTTTAAAATGATCAAGAAATCGTCAACATATCCAAAAAGTCTAATCACACGTGTTTCGTCAAGGGCGTCCTTGAGCATGCCGTCAAACTTGGCTAAAAAGACGTGATATAAAACCAAAGCAAGGCAGGAACCTATAAAGATGCCTTTCTCTATTACACACAAGGAATCACCGTATTTAACTAATGTAGATGAGAGATATGTGTTTAAAAGCTCAAGAAATGTGTCTGTTGATAAGCCGCAGCCATTTTTGAAAGCAACCGACCCACAGGTATCTAAGTTCACGCACTGCCACGAAATGTTCGTTCTGGGGAATTGAGTAAAACAGGTCTTCGATATCGACCGAGAATGCTGCGTTCCCTGAAGCAAGTTCATCATTTAAATATTCAACCACTCTCAACGAGCTCTTCACTGAAAAAGGGTCCACCGGCTCCAGTAGTCCAAGTGAGAGTTGCAGTAACTTCCCTATCAGCTTCTGCCAGAACCCTTCTTCTATCACAATTGCCGCGAACGGGCAACCCGGTTTGTGAGTCTTGCCAGCAAAGAACGCTTGAAAGACGTTTTCCTGGCTTTTCCCAACTTCTTTCTCGAAGTTGGATAGGTTCTGTTTGTTTAAAAGTTTGAGGGCTCGTGCTTTTTCCGTCTGCAGTTTCACACTGACAGACATGAAATGTTTTCGCATCGCCTGAGCGGCTATATGAGAACATGAAGCAGATGGCAGTACGACGAACCCACCTTTTTTGTCGGCTTGTACTAGGCTGAGCCGATGGTCTTGGAAGGGCTTTACCACTGGTCCTAAAACCAGTTTCTAAATCCAGGTCCTAAATACATCGGCGTCGCAGGGTGACATGGACTCTTCAGTGCAGTCCCTCATATCAGTTAGGATATCAAACAGGTTTTTAAGTGCGAATGCACTTCTTAAGCGACCCTGAACCTGCGTCCACCGGCGATGTCCGCGCACGTGGAGATGGGCGCGCGCAGCCTGGCCGCTGACATGGCACATACCCACGTGGGGGATTGGCCAGGAATCTCCTCGTCTTCCTTGGCAACGGGGGGAGATGGCCGCGCGCTGCCTGGCCGCTGACATGGCACATACCCACGTGGGGGATTGGCCAGGAATCGGGCGTGAGAAGGGCTAATGCACCCGCTTAAAGGAGTACTGACACGAAATTTCAAAGCTGAGATCCGCTCTAGCAATCAAGTACAACGACAACACAAATAGGTGTCTGTGAATAAATGCATCTTTCTTTCTTTGTAGTTGTGTGTGTGTGTGTGTGTGATCTCTCTTTCGCGAACATTACCGAACCGCGCAAATTCAACTCGTGCATTCGCACTTTCACATTCTTCCCCTCGGGGAAATGCGGGGAATTTTTCTTTGTCGCGCACTGATATTTCTTAATTTCAACGTTCGCATTTCTTGAGTCACAGTCTACAAGCCGTGACTCGATGTCCTTTAATTAATTTTCTTGTTTATCGCAGCGCTCCTTTAAGGTGACATTTTTTGCACGCAACTGCTTATTTTGCTCCAGTACTGATTTTAGGTCGACCCTCATTTCATCATACTTCTCACCAATGAATTTCAGGCTGCCTTTTATTTTCCGTTTGTGTGTTCGAAAGACCCGGTCTATCGGATGTCGACAGACCTCCATATCAGCTTTAATTTCACTTTTGAGTTCGTCAAGTGCACTGGACCGTTCCGTGCTTAATTGGGTCATGGTGGTACGAAAAAAAGATGCGGAAGGAACCCTAGACGTAACGGTAGAAGTGGCGTGGCAGGCGAGAGCACATTTATGTCGATGGCAAATATGCTAGAAACTGACCTGTGGCAAAGAAATACAGTAAAATCTCGTTAATTCGACACCCGTTAATTCGGAAATTCGGAAAATTCGGACGGCTCTATTGGTCCCGGCCAAAGCGCATGTTAGTCTATGGGACCAAACCTTCGTTATTTCGTCAGAATTCGGCTCCGCACCGCTTAATTCGGACAAATGCTGACGGCTGCCGCTGCACAAAAGTGTGGTAAATTAGCAGCACTGGAACCACTGGAGTGAAACAGAAACCTGAGGGGCATCGCCATCGTCATCAACCACGATTCTGACGAAGAGCCATGCGAGGAGGTGCAGCCGGGACCTCATCGCACCTCACGAGAAGTCTCGGAGGCGCTTTTGATATTGGAGGACGTTTGCCTGAGCAATTCCGACAGTTTGTGTGCTGTTGGTCAATTGGAAGAGTTAAGAAAAATTGTAACGTCAGCCGGAATCTGCGCGAAAAAGCAGACGACTTTTACAAAATACTTCAGCAAATAGAGGTACGCTTTTCCAACGTGATTTTAATATTGTTTTTCCTGTTCATTCATTAATTCGGCATTCGGATTATTCGGACATTTTTCCCTGTCCCGTGAGATCCGAATTAACGAGCTTTTACTGTACTTGTGAGCTTGTGGTACCAGCGAAATCCGCACGCGCTACTGCTGCCGAGTGAGGGATCCTTGTCGGTGCCTCAGCTGATGTAGCCGCTCCGATGACGATGTTAGGAAAACCCAGCTGACCCCCCGATGGCTGCTATCTTCCACGGGATCGGAGTGCGATGCTCCACGTGTTCAGCTCCCATAGAGTTTCAAACTAATATACACTAGAGGGAAATCTGGTGCCACTGTCTACAGGAGCCGCGCTTCGGCGAGCGTTCCGTAATGTACCGGGCAGGCACGTTCCACTTGTCCTTGGCATGGCTCATGAACAGGCTGAAACGATGGCTCTGGCTGCAAAAAGCAACAATATTACTGTAGAAAATTAATCAAATTTGTTTTAGTATCATAAAACTGAAACTCCAGAAAGAATAATTTGTCAGTGATTAAGTACAAGCTTCCTGCACGATTAACAAGAAAAAAATATTTCCCTTTTTTGTTGATTTTGGCTTCGAGAAAAAGAAGAAGCCATATGGCTATTATTTATTTATTTAGTACATACTGCAGACCACAGTTGGGGCCCCGGCAGGACGAGCACTTGAGTAGCACAATATTACAAAAAGAGCAAAAGAGACAAAAAATGAAACCGCGGACATTGCATTGTCAATCCAAGACACAAGCAACAACAACAATAACAAAAAACGGGGCTATACAGTATCTAATGAGTATGGCTCAGTAATGGAATTCCATTCAGCCACGCTACCTGGGAAGAATGAAAACTTGAAAGTATCAGTATGCGCTTTGTATGGTGTTAGTGATCTAGGGTGATGGTGCCGCGTGTGTCTTGTAGTCAGGGCGGATGTCGATAACCAATTCATGGTTAGTAAGTGAGCAGAGGAAATCGAGACGAAATTCCTGTCTGCTTAATTGAAGCTTGGGAATGTTATTGGCAATCATTAATGCAGAGGGGGAATCCGTGCGACGAAATTTTGAAAAAATGAACCTAACAGCTTTCCTCTGAATCTTTTCCAATTTATCGATGTTATTTTTGGTATGAGGATCCTATACTACAGCAGCATACTCAAGTTTTGGTCTAACGTACGAATGGTAGCAAAGAAGTTTAACACTTGGAGGAGAATTACGAAGTTTGTGTCTCAAGAAGCAGAGTTTTCGAAAAAAAGATTATTAGTAAACGTTACGCCTAAGTATTTGAAGCTGTTGACTTGGTTCATCACGCACGATCCTAGTATGTACTGAAATTCGAATGGAGATTTTTAACGCGTTATGGGGAGGGAAACAGTTTCGTCTGCGTTGACAACCATGCCCCATTCCTTGCACCAACTGTATATATTGTCCAGGTTTGTGTTAAGTTCTATTTGATTGTGCATGCTTGAGATTTCACAGTATAAAATACAGTCATCTGCAAACAGCCGGATATGAGTGGTGGGTGTAACTACCGTGACTATATCATTGATGTATAAAAGAAAAAGGAATGGTCCCAGGATACTACCTTGAGGCACTCCGGATGTGACGACAAGATAGCTCGAGGCATGACCATCAATCAAAACATACTGCTCTCTATTCATTAAATACCTAGACACCCACGCTACTAAAATTTCAGGAAGATTTATATTTTTTAATTTTTGAATTAATTTGTCATGAGGAACTTTGTCAAATGCTTTGCTAAGATCAAGAAAAATTGTGTCTACCGGAATATTACAATTACGGGCCTTTGTAAACTCGTGTGTGACGCTGACCAGTTGAGTCACAGTCGAATAGCCCTTCCTAAAACCATGTTGGAAGCTTGTTAGAATCGAGTGTCTTTCAAGGAATTCAAGAATACGGTTGACTATGATATGTTCAATTATTTACAGCGGGTTGAAGTTAAAGATACAGGACGGTAGTTATCCGGAATTAATCGATCCCCCTTCTTAAAGATAGGGATGACTCTAGCTATCCTCCAGTCACGTGGTAGTGTTGCAGTTAACAAGGACGCTTGGAATATTAGAACAAGAAATTTGGCGATGCATTCGGCATAACGCCGAAGAAACTCATTCAGAAGGTCATCAGGACCGCAGCATTCTTTTGCTTTCAAGTTTAAAAGCATTGAAACCAAACCAGAATAAGAAATGAAATTTGCTTCACACGGTTCAAACAAAAACGTTTCTGGCACACATATTGCTGAATTTGCAAACACGCTCTGAAAATAAATGTTGAAGTGATTTGCGATGTCACTGCGATTTGTAACCGTGCGCCCTTTGACAGAAATTGACATCACTGGCTTTTTGTTATCGGATAGATAACTCCAGAACTTTGTTGGGTCACTTTTAATAAAGTTTGGCATTAACGTTTTAAAGTAATAGTCTTTGGATTGTTGTACTTCACTTGCCAGGATCTAAGCTATTTGTCTAAGCCAACCCAGCCAGGATCTATCTAAGCCAAGTAGGCGAGGAACGTTGCTAGCGGCAATGGCGCCGCCCACGGTGGCCATGACTGCAGCGACAGATTTCCCTCTAGTATATATTAGTACGAAACTATATGATAGCACCGACTTGTCATCAGGCTGTCAAGCAGTGGGCAGTCCTGGCTCGATGAAAACTTTCGGTTGGCAGGCCTGTGGCAAAGAAATACTTGCGAGCTTGTGCAATGCGCCAAAGCCGCACACGCCACTGCTGCCGAGTGGAACCTGCTCCTAACCCTGCGTGACGTACGACATTCAGTAGAGTTTAGAAAAGGCTCGAGCTACAAAAGCTCCACCGTTAACAAAAAATGTGGAAACAACACGCACCAAACCGCACAAATAGTGGCGAATAACACAGTAAATCTGTTTGTTTCCCTTGGCTACTGAAATTGGCGAAACAAACCAAGTTTAAGCGAAGAGCAGCAGAAAGCAGTGCCCAAACTGCCGGAGCCTGCCCGCTGGTGATGTACATGTGATGGAAGATGGGAGTGGCTGCGTAGCGTTCTACGCCTGTATTTGTCTCCCTCTACTCTCATTTCCGCGATGCTGCGTCGCGCCCTCTCCCCCTTTCCGCACCTAGAACGCGAAACTCTCTCAATACTCTCCCGCACTGGGGCAGCTGGAGCCTGTTGCCCTTTCTGCCTATAGTGATTTTGTTTTGCATACATTTGCAGGCAAAGGTACCCCCTCCCCCATACAAGCGCGTGAGGAAAATGCATATAGTGCCCAAATGTAAACATCATCGCTGTAAGAATCTTTGACTAAGATCACTAGACGCCCTCCGTATTTCTCATATTGAGGGCTAATCATCATGTCCCCAACAATGATGAATATGATGAATCGGCCCTTTCATAGCAATGCAGTAAAAGTTAACCCCTACTTTTTTGACACCGCCTCACCACGATATGCCTGAAACGCACCTCGGGGCGATACTGCAGATTGTGCCTTCATGGAAGGGCTCGTATACGTTCTCCTTGGGCATCACTTCGAAGCTTTGGCTTAATTTTGTTCGCTCTTGACTGTGGAGGAAACCTGGCGGATTCTTCGCGTGGTATCTAACGTGTGCTTGAAGGACGAATTTTGTACATTTGCACAGGGCAGATCTTTTCGCTTACAACCTCTGCGCTGTTCCACAGGTTATGCGTTTGAAGGTGCCTGTCTGGATGGAGCGAGCAGATGGCGTCAACGATACCGGCGACGATGCACCGAAGAAGACGAGTTGGCCGGCAGGCGAGCTGGCATCCGAGCAGCTGGCCACGCTCGATGCGGTCATCGGGACAGGATCAAACATCACTCATCCTCACGTTAGCCTCTACTCGTGGCAGGCAAGTACCTAGTTGTTTTCCAGGTGTACCGAACCGAGCAAGACTAGGGGCGCAATTCTCGAAAGCAGCGGGTGTCGTTTTAAAGCGACGTGGTGTTAGTGTGGAGTCCTGTGTGAGCGTCGCTTGAAGACGCAGGAAAGTGTAAAAAAACATGGCGCGTCCCTCTGGTACACGACGTGCTCCTCGTGGAAACCGACGCGCGCGTTTGCACGTCGATTTGCGTGAGGGGCACGGCGTCCGTTTTCTACTTTCCCGCTTCCCCAAGCACCGCCCCGACCCAAGACTCGATGTATTTGCATGCCAACAACGCGGCGCTTCAAAAGGATGCCCGCCGCTCTAGCGAATAAATCCCCTGGAGGCCTTTTTGCTGGCGCTATAATTCACGATCCCTAGGGCAGAATACGGTGTAGTGTGTGTCTCTAGGACTGCTCGCGTGACCACAAATGTAGATGGCCACAAATGTGACAAATGTGACCAATGCGACAAATGCGACAAATGTGACAAATGCCACAAATGTGACCACAAATGTAGACTGCAAGTGTCTTTGGGAATGGTGGTCTTAAGGGATTCGAAACTCTGGAACATGGCTGGAATCAGTTGTAACACCCAAGTTTCGCAAAGTGTAGTGTGGAGTTTGGTTAGGGCTAGCTGCCTGTGATTCATAGATTAGTATAGGCCGAAAAGGGCGACAACCAGAGAAATACGTAGCCGACGCAGGCTCTACGCCTTCGTTTGGTTGTCTGCTTTTTGGGGCGTACGAAACAACGGGGCATTCTTGTGGCAAAGCTCGAAGTTAAAAATCTTGTTGAGCGAATTATACGGTTTTTATGGCGCAACTTGCAAACCATTTCGCACGAGACAGAGAGTGAGGGAAATAATTTTATTGGGAAAACCTGGTGGTCCTAGGCGTCAGAAAAGAGCCTTTGGGGTCTTGCAGCATCCTCGCGGAGCTGGATGACCAAGACTTGCCCGACTGGGTCGGATCTGAGCGACACGGTCTCCTATTGCTCCGCATGGGTGATTCTGCGTGCCGGTGTAGCCGTTAGCCGTCTGCATGCAAGCGCATTGCATATGTGCTAGGTCTGCCCTTTGCTCATATTTCTGGCAGTTGTCTCAACATTTCCGTGGATAGCAGTAGCTGTACGTAACCGGGTTTGAATGAGATGTCGTCCGAAGCAGTCCCCATGAGACGAGTTGCCTCTTATTGAGTGACATGTGAGCGTGGGAAAACGGGCCCGTTCCAGTCGATAGTGATTTTTTATGTCTCTGTAGGAACCGCTTCTCGGGATATTACATACCACATTGATCCAGAGCACCTTATGCCACCCATAACGGAATAGAGCCCGTTTGTGCCCGTCTCCCTTCGTCAAACGGGGCGGGGCCTGCCTGCGTGATTCTGCTAATCTGTGTTCTTTCCTCGAAGCACGTTTCATTTGAAAACCACATTGCACTTGGTTATCCACGCCGCTTGTGCTCATAAAATCATCCCGTACGTGTTTCGATGTTCTAACATTAGCGAGTTTTACTGATCCTTAGGAGAGAAGAACAATTGTTGCGAGCAGGCAGTGTTTTTTCGTGAAAACAATCGTGATACATTCTTCTCTATGAAGGAGGATGGCCCGTGAAACTGGGGTGACACGTAATGTTGAACAAATGAACGAACCTATTCTTTGTCTCAAGCAGTGGTCATGGTGACGAGGGGAGAAATTGCCTTCGGACTATTACCTTTGCCTCGAAGAGACGAATTTATCTAGACACACATTGATGTTTCGATGTGCCATCCATGAGGCGACTTCTTTTCCATCACCATGGGAGAGCTGAAGGTAACCAACCTAACTTCGCAGGGGCATGATGCGAGAAAAAAACGGTGGTGTGAGGGTAAATAAGGGGAGGTGCCGTTCGAAAAGCGGCTAATATTTTGGAATAGATTGCAGTTAGAGTTAAGGCGGAGTCAAGCAAAATCAAGCAAACAAAAAGAATCTGTAGGGAACGCGACGAAGAGATGAGCCGAGCCACGCCTGAGCGCTATGCCGCGCACCCAAAAACTGGGGCTCCGTTTAATTCCATGCTCGTACCGTTCGTGGCTGCTTGCGCAACGGCGGCGCGTGGCCCGCAATAATTGCTTGCTCCTCAGCCCCAGCGCCATCGCTCTTGCAGCGCCAGCTGCGGCAGCAGACGACCCGAGCCGCTGGGGCGCCGCCACAAATGTAACTACCATTCAACACTTTCCCCAGCTTTTGAGGAGGATTGGAGCCTACACAGGGTTTAGTTCGTGCATTGTGGCTTTACTTTTATTACCTTTCAAACGAAACTCATTCGTATTAATTGTAAGAAACCACATCTACAATATACGAAGATTGTGTTTTCTTTCTGTTTCTTACACACAATTTTTGTTTCACAAGTGCAAACAAGAAACAAATTTTCAGAGACGACCACTGATTGGTGTGCTGTTTAATTGTTGCGGAATAACTGTTAATACCATAACAGTTCTTTACCCAAATATAGATGTGGCCGTACTGATTTGAAAGGAGAAGCTGCAGCGGTGGACTTGAACACCTTCCACAATCGGTGAGGGGGGAGTGTTAAAAACTAGGTAGTATATGGCTTGAATAATCCTGACTGGAATCAAACAAAACACGCCCATTCCACAGCCCACTGAACTTTAAACTTTGTGACCCTCTTTTTGGCAGAAAAGGGCGTAAAAATCTCGTCGCAAAGCAAACATCATTACCAAATGTTTTTACTAAAAAAGGTGTAAGGATGAATAAAGCGTGTGCTTGTCAACGCACTGCAATAACGGTGTAAAGGTGTAAACAGCCCACACCCTAAATTAAGCGTGTGGGCTGCACAGTTACCCGCGACCATGTGGATCGGAGAGCGTGCAGCACAACATAGACAAGTTCAGCTCACACAATTCTCACTTTATTTTGCACGGTAACTTTATTTACGCATACATACACAATTTACGTAAGAGGGAACACAATATTTAGCAGTAGGACATGAAACATGGTCGGTTACAATTTTACTACTAAGGTGACAATGAACACACACTGACGAAAGTTAGCATATTTAAAGTAAACGTAGACATCGTTGTCTGGTACCCAGAGGTGATTTCGATACCCAAAGTACCCAATTGGTGATTTCGAAAACGAGACTAAAAAAGTGGGAGAGAACTTTGACAAGAAAAAATGATATTAGGAGATGACAAAAAAAAATCAATGGGCCTCAAATGCCAGTGCCAATCTCGCATACATGCAACAGATAAGAGAAAATAGTCAAAGAAAACAGAAATGTGTCACAATAATTTTGTTTAAATATGAAAGGGGCTGTACCGCCTCGAAGGGAAAAGCGGTGGTTGTGAACTTGAATTTCTTCCACAGTCGGTGATGTGGGAGTGTTTAAAACAGGCATACGGGCTCAATATTCTCCGGTCTAATCAAATAAGAAACACTCATTTCACACCCTTTCCACACCCTGAAGAAACAGAGGGTGTTGCAGTCAGCCAAACCCCTTTTTTGCCACGCAAAATGGTGTAATACTACAAATTACAGTGCTCGAGCCTGACCAAAACGGTGTATCGACTTCCCAACACCCTTATTACACCTATACTACAACTGTTGGGTGATAAGGGCGTAAAAAGTATGTTGTGAGCCTTAAAGAACCCCACGGAAAACCGAGGGTTTTGCAGTAAAGGTGTTGGAACCTAACAAAAAAGGTGTAATATTACCAACATCCCCGTATTCGCAGCTATTTTACATCGTTTTTGGCAATAACAGCGTAAAAACTTTAAAGGGGAGTATACACAGCGGCTTGTATAGTTCCCGTTAATTACATTTCCCACCAGTGCAGTCATCAGGAGAACGAGAACGTAGCCAGAAATTAAACCGGCCGTTCATTTTTTGATGACGTAGTGACGTGCAATACAGATACAAATGACGGTGTGTTGCATACAGATGCGGTACATGGAGGATGGGAAGACCCTGTTCGTGCCCCCGGGTTTATTGGGGCTGCTGATCAACGTCTCGTCATCCATCCTCGATCCCGTATTGGTGCCGATACTAGGCAGGGTCGTCATCCGCGAGATGATGCCGAAACGCCGCGGTCTTTACGCTTGGAGCGGGCGACACCAGCTCCGCTTCGACAAGGTCGTGGACTGCCTTGTATCGGATCTCAACGTCGCTGGTACTGAACGAGGTGTGTATTACACAAGACAATGAATGGCGAAGGGAAGAACGATATGGTACAGTAGCCCGGTCCTGCACACTGTTGGTGTGTTCACTGGCTTATTCATTAGGGGAGCATATAGTTTTCGAGGAAATTTGCACGTTCCACCAGACTATCCGACGAAATGCTGAAGCCGTAGGCGGGCCAACCCTTCACTTAAGCAAAGAGAGACGAACTTGCGCCGTTGGAAAACTGGCATTCATAAAGCTTCATAACAGTGCTATATCAAATCTTTTGAGGATATCGTCTAACCCATCAATGTAAATTTTTTGTCGTAAAATTGGCTGTTATAGTCGGAATCTTTGTTGAATTAATTAAGTGCAAAATTATATGACATTTAGCTGGGGAAACAAACATACAAAAAGAGTTAGAATAATTAGTAGTCAGTAGAAACAACACAAGTTGAACAAATGAACTTTCATAGCTCGTTACTACTATCAGCAAAGGGAACATAGGAGCTGATTAGAACAAGTCACCTTTATCTGTTGGCTCAAACCCGCACTTCAATGAAAGAGATACCATTGCATTTTGCTACTTTTCTTAGGCAGAAAATTGTCGTGAATAAGGGGGCTTGTCTGGAAAGCTGACCAACAAGTTTGCGAAAAAATTTCGCGAAACTTAAGGAAATGTATTCGTTGTCAGAAAGATTTTCTTGTTTAGGGTTCTAACTCAGTGCACAAGTTTGTCAGTTTGTGGGCGCTTTGTGAAAATAAAATGTAACACGGGGTGCATACTGCGCTACGATCTGCAAGGCTTTGCAAAAATTGCCTAATGGACAGTGTAAATAATACTGTATGTATTAGTTATGAACTGTACCAGTTAAGCTAGCAGGCATAACAGGGAACGTTCTTGAGCGGCAGCAACTTGAGAATTGTCCGATGTGCGTTTGCCGATCTTCACTCCCTATGTTGAAACACTTAAGAGCTGTAAATGTCACTGCCATTCAGGATCATCAATGGCCAAAGGAGCGTGACGTACGTGTGTGAGAATTTGTAACTGGCCCTGTTCTTGTACCATGTGCAAGCTCATGAAGCAACGGTACCAGTGCACATGCTAAGAACACACCTAAGTGCTTTAGAAATAATGGTTGGCTCGTGGACACGCCCGTCTTAAGACATGCTCAAGCGGTGTACAGTTCGTGATGTGGCTACAGTCGAATACTAATTTTATTTTGACATACGGCACACACTATGTCGTCAGCACAGTGGAACCGGCATCTTGAAACCACTCTAATGCATGGATAACATTCTGAGGTGTTGGCTGTGCGCATTTAATGGTGCAGACGTGCGCGACCTGTCCACTAAAACTGCCCTCGAGTTTGGCGCACTGGAGCCACTGCTGATGCTCTACAAGAGGCGGCTGCTTGAAGTACTGGGCAGGGGAGTCCGGCTACACAGCGACTACAGCAACGCCCAGGTCTTCTTCGTACTCTGGGCGCTTGGACACTGCGGAGAGCGCGACGCTGACGCTCTTGTGAACACGGTGCTCAGGAACTCTGCGCTGTTCGCAAGGGCCTTCCAGTGTTCCGTGAACCACGCCATGTGGTTGCAGAAGCCATGTTCGTTTTGGAACTGAGCACCACTTCTGTTGTCTTTGGGGCGTAATGCCTAAGTTTTATTTAGCTAGCTCTGCGTTTTCGTAAATCCATAATTTAAAACGCCTGGGAACTGTCCTTTTAAAGAAATATCATGGATAGTTATAGGTAGAATAAACTACTGAATAGATCCCCTTCAGTCCTATTCCTGCCAAAAATAGCACTTGCCGGCGCTTCAGAGCGCACAAGTAAGCAATTCGGTGGACAATACCACGACATCAGCTTCAAGCAAACTATATACCGCTTTGCGTGAGTCATGATGGCTGCTTAAATAATCATGTTTACATATTTTGCGTCTGTGTTAATGGCGGTTTTGTGACTGTTAACATTGTTACGGTGTTACGGGGTAGTGCTCGTGAAGACCGGTGCATCACCAAGAATGGAAACGAGTGATGCTAGTGCGCATGGAGGAGAAGACACGATTTGCAGGTGGAAAGAGAAATCGTTGGTACGAAACGCTAATGAACATCTGTGCTGTGACTCAGACGAGAGCATGTCAAGGGAACAATAAATAGGTCATGGTTTGGCGGCGCCAACTAGGAAATATAGCATGAAGGCAGCATGCGTGCTTAATAGCTGAGCGCAATACTGCTGTGTGGGTGACAACACTCTGCTACTCTAACAGCAGGGATAGTCGGATACGCGTGCGAAGCTAAACGTAGCGTTTCCTTTGAGTAGTTGCATGTCAAGCGGCAGTTTTGGAATGTAACTAAAAAAAATCAGTTTTGTGAATTTTGGGAATTGGGCATATCAGGCCCTCGAACCTCCCAGTTGCGGGCGAAAACCCCAAGCGGGCATGAGCTACTGAGAAAAAGCAGCGACGAAATCAACATTTATCCTGTAACTGCTCGTAATGTGCTCTACTAGCACAGAATAAAGAAATCTATAGCACAGTTGTTAACGTATTGGGCTGCTGCTGTCGATACCTGTGTGAAAATTCCAGTTGATCACACGATTGTTTGATTTATTTACTTTTTAGAGCCGCGGTGATTTTTCGACTGGAAAACAACAAAAATGGGCTTTTTCGCAGATATGGCAGTTAAGTGTTTCCACCTAAATATGTCCTCAAAATACTTCTCTCTGTACTCCGGGCCGCGGCACCCGGTTTTTGAGCTAGGCGAAAAGCGAAAACGCTCTTGCGTTTGAGAGTTCGACGCCCGTTAGATATCCCCAGGAGGTCAAAATTAATCAGGAGCCCTCCACTACGTCGCGCCTCATCGCCTGTGTCGGCACATAAATCCTCATAATCAACGAACTCTTCACACCTTATATATGCTTTTTCAGAAGCGCAATTTATATGGCTTATCCAGGAAAATGGGCGCAATACATAAATGATTATGCGGTATAACGCACTGAAGCGACACCTTGACTACGCGACTCGCCGTAAAGGAGAGGTGCGAATTAATTTTGACCGCCTGGGGATCTTTGATTTGCGCCCAATGTTTGACACACGGGTGTTGTCGCTTTTCGCCGACAACCGAAAAGCAGCAACTGCGGCCGGGAGTGATCCCGCGACTTTGGGCTCAGCAGCACACAACCATACCCACGGAGCGACCGCGGGGGGCACATTACAAAAGTGAGCCCTTGTAAAATCCAACAATCAAGCGTATATATTTAACTATTTACATAACATTAACCCTAGTCGAAAACTCCTCGTGCATGCCATTAACTTACCAGGAACGAACTGCTAAGAACTCATATTTATGTTCTCGCCTTACATATCGCCTTATGTAATTCCTCCGGCCATTTAAGGCTTAAAAAAATGAAATGCAACGAAACCAAGGTAGCATTGAAAATGGTTACGGATTCAGCACTCAACTTGAAGGATTCCGTGATGTCCCACACTGATAAAATGACCACGGCCGCTCGATGCAAACAAGACTTTGCTTCCATCGTGCGGCCGTGAGTTGACGCTTGATAACAAGTTGAGTCAGCATTTATAGATTTCTAAATTTTTGACCGTGAACCTCAGTACATAACAGCTGAGGATTTTTGGGTGCGCCCTGGCACGGAGGGGAGAAGAATTTTGCAGTATAATGACGATATCTGGGTAGGAATAATAATAAAAATCAACGCGCATTTGTTAAGATAAAGATTGTTGAGACGCGGAGCTTCCTTCCATGCAACATGAAAGTGGAAGTCTAGATTAGAATCCGCTTCGACCATGTCCGAATGACGCAATCGTCAAGGCGTCGGTTATATATCGCGAGGGACTTATGTTTCTTTTCGTATGAGGCGCTTTGCGATTTTTTGCGGAAACCCATCTTTATCATATGCCATCACATTGTGTAAATTTGGCTTTTCTGCAGTTTTTTTCTTTGCATACAGTCTCCATAATACTGCGTCAAAGAAAGCATCGTGTTAATATTCTGAAGTGGTTGTAGAGCACAAAGAATGAAAGGTGTGACGATATGTTTACAAATCTTTTCATTGTGGCTATGAGAGAATTGCCGCACTGCCTAAGGTCGAGGCCACAATGAATGTTCAGGTGCATTAAGGAGGAGCTGATATGTGAATAACCATTGAAATTGGTGATGCAGCGGATGATAATGAAGTGTTACGGACCGGCCGTCTCCTAATGAAGCGACTGTGACACAACAGCACGGACTAGGCCTGTATAGGTCATCGTTTTTGTCTCTCTCTCTCTCGAGGCAGCCATGACAGATTCTGCGCTGGCTATGCCCTCCGACAGTGTCTTCGTCAATGGTTGGGCAGGCAGCGGTACGCTCTGCTGCCATCTTCGTCGTATTGTCGTGACCAGATCAATAATCATGATATTGAAAGCCTCCCGGGACCTAACTCTGCTTACCTACTTTGAAAGGAAAAGTTTGCCGATTATCAATTTTTATCGCTTCATCGTGTTTGCCTCCTGCAATAGCGAAAATTTTGTGCAAATGGTAATTTTTTGTGTCCGCAGTTCAACGTATACCAAGAAAATGCCGAGCGGTCTTGCGTGCGTTTATTGTGGTGACCGCGCA
Organism: Haemaphysalis longicornis; assembly: GCF_048455015.1. NCBI lineage: Eukaryota > Metazoa > Arthropoda > Arachnida > Ixodida > Ixodidae > Haemaphysalis > Haemaphysalis longicornis. Next base: position 399,479 of record NW_027526241.1, read on the forward strand.
TAGTCCCCGGCACACGTTTATAAACCAAGCATACCAACCTAAACAGATTGGATAAGATCTCCCCCCCCCCCCCCCCCCTAAAAAAAAACTCCAGCGTTCGCTGCAATCGTGGACACACTTGCTCAGATCGCAAGACTCCACCGTTCTGCGTAATTGTGGTAACACTTGCTCGAAACTACAAAAATCCGTCATAGCGTAGGCCTCTCAAAAGTGATGTCCACTGATTATCGCTTCCAAAAATTAAAGAATCCCACGTTTATAGCAAAAATGATTGATTCTTGGTCGTTTGTGCAGCAAATAAGAAGAAGCCAATCGTTTCCAATCGTGGATTGACATCGTCCTGATGGGCATGAAGGTTGCGTGGAGCTTCTCTACCTTCACGTCTTACGCGTTAGTTTGAGCCTCCTTTATTCTTTTTCGTTTTAGTTTTTGTCTTTTGTTGCGAGTCACTACGACAGACAGGATGTCCGAACCTTACGCCGCAGCTTTTCTGGAGTCCGAGCTTTTCTCCACCTGCAAGTGTTGGGCTCAATTGCCATCACGTTCGTTCGTTACGGGGCACGCATCAGGGTGCCGCGTTAGCGCAATGATGACGCAATTGTCTCCAGCTCTTTTGGAAAGCCGGGTTTAAATTTCACACAAACCCAAATGCGGTTCGATTAATTTATTTTTTCTCCTAACAGAGGCGGCAATTTCGATACGTTTTATACTAGTAGAAAGATGGCGACTGTTACTTTTCTCGTTCGATAAGGAATCCAAGGCATTCGCCTTCCATTATCAATCACAATCGTCAATCACCAAACTAGGCCATTGCCGATGCGCCGTTAGGAGCACTCCAAAAATAGCAATTTGTACCACATGTTTTTATTAGTATTTTAAGTAGCAGATTTAGGAAACAGGGTTACTATTTCAGGAGGCCAGAGGTAAACCGAAGCTCGCGGAAAGCCAAGAGGTGGTAATAATGATAAGCAGACAATGATATTTCGAGGCGGGGTAAAACGGTTTAACCATGCCGATTCGTGCTATTTGCTGATTACCGAGGGGACGTAACCGGCCCACGGCAGTGCGCTCCAAGGGTGCCGACTAGGACATGGTGCATTTTTAAGTGTGTTCTCTCTCTCTCCACTATTGCACCGGTGGCTAAGGGGGGCGAGCAAATCCAACTACTTAACTTTATTGATTTCAACTTTGTTAATCTGTATTTCACTAGAAAGTTTGTGCATTTTCTTCATTTGAGGCATTCATACGAGCTTTTTTTTTTCTAAAAAGTTTCGTCCTAAGAAGTAGTTTCGCCGTAGGTCCAAGGCTATGGAGTCGCGCAACTACTACCGACTGGCAACAGAGAAAGCGGGAGTTGGTAGAGAGCCACATTCAGAGTAATTGTTGCTCGGTATTACGTTATCGCGACTCTCGGACCACATTTCGATACAAAATTACCTCGGGGCACCTCAGATTGCTTGCGTGCTTTGAAGGCGAAAGTCTGGCAACGCTGATTGACAGCTTTATTACAGGCGGTTTTTTGCTCGCTTTCGTTTTAAATGCAGAGCATTTCTTTAACTCACATGTAGCGTCCGCCGTCCGTCCGCAACAGCTCAGCGCGCAGGTGCGCCCTCTCCCCCACTCCTCCTCTCCCGCATCACGCTACCCTCCTCGCTCTCAACAACACGTCCGCACCCCTCCCCCTACACTATATAAAAAAATAATACTTACCGGCGCCCGATTTCGATCCCACGACCCTGCGGGCGGAACGCAAGGTACATGGTGCTCTACCCACTGCGCCACAAAGCCGACACAGAATCAAAGGCTACGATCGCGCCTTATATCCTTGACTCATTCAAACTACGTCAAGAAGATGCTGATACAGGGCAGAAGTTGCATCGATCTCGTCTTCACCAGTTGCTGCAACGCACGACCACTGCTTAAAGACCCCTTAACAGTACACTTTAGCGACCACGAAGCCGTTGTTCTCAGCGTCGAATACAACGACAACACCAACAAATAAATAAATAACGACTTACAAGAACCTACTCCTTGCCTTCACTTCTAGCGTCACAAAAAAAAAAGAAAAATTGGGCCCATCTGTCCACGAGTGGGGACTCGAGTCGCAAAATCACGAAAGTAATAATTAATATATGAAAGAAATATAATAATTAATAGTAATAAGCAATAATAGTTAACACATTCACTACCACCCCACCACCACCCCCCAAACACTAACGTTAACGCAATACACCCACGCCCTACGCGACGCATTTACTCGAGTCCCCCCTCGTGGGGAGATGGGCACAATTTTTTTTGTCTGTTGACGTGGATTACTTCCACCAGCTTTTTTTGTCATAACGTGTTTGCGTCAGTTTTTGTTCTTTTATTTGTTCGTCTTAGTGCGGGAATTACGCCACGAAGCAGACTGAAACACGCCGCAGCCTCCCTAGAATGCGGTTTCTGTGAGGATGGTGTGTACCTGTCCTGCTCCCGTGACATCATGTTCAGGTGTCACGTGGCACGCACTCTTCTACAACATTTACTTTAAAATTCACAGTGTTTTGAATTTTTTGAACGGGACTCTAGGCACCTTCTCATAGCTCCCAATTGCGAGCCCATTCCACAATTGGCCATGTGCCACGAAGGAAGGAATATCAACGACAACGGCTTTTAAAATTTGTTCTCGTAATTTCCTTTTGCCCTTCGCCGCTTTAGTCGTTTGTTTTTCATAGAGTCAGTCTCCTCACTTCCCACTCCCGCTTGCCCTCCCACTGGGGTAGCGCGGTTACTTTCTCAACTCTCCCCTTTACTTGCTTTCATTGCTTTCCTTCCGGCGATACGATGTTCAAACAGAACAAAACGCGCTGAAATGTGTATAAATCGCCTCTGAGACTAGAAACGCGCCGTTTATTGTATATATGTTTATAAGTATAGCTATCCGCCCAGTAACGTCTTTACAAGAAATGTGTCATACAATACATCAAGGGAAACTGCCTGCCACGCTGATGATAAACAAAACTCACGTTCATGCAACGCCTCGTTTTAAGCAGTTTTGCGAGCACACGATAACTATGTATGACTGGCGAGTGGTGGTGATCAATGGTACGGTCACTACCAACGCTTCCACGGAGGCTGCCGTTCGCGTAAAACTGCAGCACACACAGCAGTTACTCCGCGATGTTTATGCGTCGAAAGCCGCCCCAAGTCGTCCCAAACAGGGTCCGTGGGCAGATGGCTGCACAGCTAATGCACAGTAGGTTTCGAGAGCTTAAAACGAGCTGGAAGTTCCTCCGCCGTGTAAAAAATCTCTCCAAGAAGCCAAGCAGCCCTTTGGACACAGGTTTCAACATTGGGTTTATCTCTCTTTCTCTCTCTCTTCAGGTTAGAAATGTGCCTCCTACAGCGGCCATGAAAGAAAACCGCGACGAAGCAGCGGCCGCCATGAGTGTAACAAGTTCAGTGCGGCCGTGCAAGATCATTCTCCGGTTTTCTCCGTGTTCTAATGTTAATCAAACACACCCAGCCCATTCGTAAGCATGGCGTAGAGAAGAAAGCCACACCCAAACATGGCGTCGACTTTGTCAATGGCGTGTATCGTAGCCACGAAGTCGTCATATGATGCCCGCTAGCCGCGACAAGAACTTAGCACCGAACAAAAATGAAACTCCCAAGCCACTGTAAGCCAATGGTTACACAGTCGTGGGGATGCTCGGTAGGAACTGGTGTTCAATCTTCTGCGATCCGGTAGGAGCGGCCAAGACAATATTTTCCAACGGGAGCCATTTTCATATACCGTGAAACACGGTCGATGACAAAGGACACATTTCGAACGTCTAAAACGCACTCGCCAATCCTCAAACACGCTCGTGAAACGATGCATTGGGACTGTAGAAGAATGGCCAGGGAGGCAAAGACAATGGAGGAGGCCGCCGTCGAGAGAAAGCCAATATATTTACATTATGTACAGGGAACCGTGCATCTATGCATCCATCTCATCGCCTCTCCTAGTCGTCGTCTTCTTCTTCCGCATATACGTCTGTTGAGCTCGACGCCTGCATCGTCTTCTTCGCAATCGAAAGTCTCAGGATTCTCCCGCCCAACAAGTGAGTGGGAGCCGGAAACCCGAAGTCGATTAACAAACGTAATCTTACGGAACCGAGCCCTGGGCGATGATATTAGGTCAGTCTATCGTTCGTATCCAGCTGGTTTCTGATTTCGTCCTTTCTTCTTATCTTCGGTCTTCGCTTTCTTCAGTGCCTTTCTTCTAACCTTCTTTGTTTTTTCATAATGGCTACGTCTAGGGGTGAGTTAGGGGCACAACGTTTTCGGTAGTCAAGAATGCCCACTGACTTCAGGTGTAGCTTCAGTGGCGTCTTGCATTTGCACCTAAGACAATGTCCTCCAGGTTTCTTCCACAACGTACCACAACGTTCTCAAGGTTTATTCAATTTCCGAATTCGTTTAGTGGCCTGGGTTATCGTCAACTTCATCATGACGAGGCAGTGTCATTTGATCTCTTTACTGGAGTGAGTGAACAACTTCTACTCAGCTTCAAATAGAGAATGGTGCGCGGAGGCACCAGGTAGGGTGGTTCCCAATTCGCGGGACCCATATGTGTCCAGTAATTCTTCTCCTCGAGCCACCAGCTGTTGCTGAATGGTGAGGTCAAAGCTGGACAGTAAGGTCTCCCATCGCTCGAGCGGGTTAGAATTGGGGGAGGGGGGAAGGGTGTAGGGGGATGTCTGCCGTTCTGCCGGGGAGATTTCCGTCTCCCCGGCAGAACGGACATGTGTTGTCGTGTTCTGCAGGGTGCATTTTGTGCAGAAGCGCCGGGTGTGGGAGCGACCCTGCCTGTAAGCGGCGCAATATCGTCCGCTGCCGTCTCCTTAGTTGCTTGTGCGGCTTCGGAAGCCTCGTTCTGCTTTCTTTGTATAGGCGGACGATCTCCTTATAACTCGTGAAGGGGTGCGGTTGCTCTTCCTCGGCTCGGATGGCTAGTTCTCGGGCATACAGTAGCTCTTTGGGCGATGCGAAGGTGCTTGATCGCTGAGAGGGGTACGAGGTATTACGAAGAGCGCGGTTCGGAAGTTCGTATCTTGTGACACTTCCATTGTGTGGCTGTAGCTGCTGCACTTTTGTCTCGGCTGTAGTGCTCCCACCGTAAGCACTCCTTTCCTAGCCACGCACTTCTGAATCCCCGTCCCACGTGTCTCTTAGTGATGACTGTGCATTGCCCGCTGTAGTTGTCTCTACCTCAGTAAGTTGTCTCTATACTCAGCATCCAGACTCTCTTGTTTTTTTTTTTCATAAATGTCCTTCTGCATACAGTCTGTACCATACCTTGTGTCCACACGGAAGGTCGCAAACACTTCTGTAGCGTTGGATTCACCGTTAAAGCCTTCCGAAGCCGGACCGTCCTCATTATCTACGACATCCTCTTTTGGTGCGGATGAAATCGATTTTGGAAGCTGGAAGACTTTATGACGTTCTCTTAATTGCACATATAATGAATGCAGTGCCATGGCATATCTAGATCTGAGCGAAGGGGGTAAAGTTGCCTGGCGTATCTCTTGCGAATCCTCAGGCAAGTCGTTCAGGAAGCCGTATAAGGTCGCTGGTACAAGTGAGGCAATCATGGTTGCAAACACTTGGGGTTTAAGGATGGTTGGAAATTTCCATCGATGTCGAAGTAATTTGTGGGTCAAGAATTCCGTTATTGCCCCCCGTGTCCGTTGCTTTCACTTGTACTCTTCGATTCATCTATTGGTCGGCGTTGCTCTCGGTCTTGCCTCTCTAGAAATGCCCCTTGTGGCGGGTCTCCGTTTCTTTCATTAGGTCTTCGTTGAAGTGAGTCAATTATTTTGTGAGCGCGTTCAAAAGACTCCAGAGCATCGTTGTGTTGGCCGTCGCTTGTGCTTCTGTAAGTACGGCTTTCAGCTTCTCATTGATTCCAGCAAGTCGATCGGTGATATGCTGGAGCCTAGCACACGAAACGGCGGCCTCGACGTCCTTGGTTTGCTCCAGAGGTGCCGTTATTTCGGTGATGAGCTTCCAGTTGAAGTCGAGAAGGCTTTTCTGAACAATCCGGAGCCGGTGCCGTTGTCTCGGCGCCTCCTCCTCGTTTCTGGGTGAGAATGGCGATCGACGAATTGAATTCCGCTGCATGGCTCACCTCGTCGTGTCGCTTGACGTCCCGGGTTTCGGCACCATGTAGAAGAACGTCCAGGCAGGCGCAGGAGGAGGCCATCGTCGATAGAAAGCCAATATATTTACAATATGTGCAGGGAACCGTTTATCTATGCAGCTGTCTCCTCACCTCTCCTAGTCCTCCTTCTTCCGGGTACCCGTCTGTTGAGCTCGACGCCTGCGTCGTCTTCGTCGCCATCGAAAGTCCTAAGAGGGACGATTGCTCATAAGCGGCCGCCTTGCGCGCTCAACCAAAATCTAAATGTGACTTTCCGGAGCAGGCCGCCTTCCGTTTGGTGCAGTGAACACCTTTGCTCACTTTGTGCTTGCGCGGACCTGCACTGTGTCTTCCCTCAAGCCATATGCAAACATAATTTGGTCTTTCCTCCTCATCAAGCCATACCCCTAATCAATGCCCTGCTACAAAATAAATGGCTGTCATAAAGGAGAAATAGAGGACGGATGCCTGTAGCAAATTGAGACGCAATCAAATCATGAAAAGCCCCACTCAAGAATGAAAATTAAGGCGAGAAACCAGAGCGGCAGCGGGGAGGCGCTGGAGTGCACATTGAGGGAGCACCTGGAGGAGAGTGCAATGTCCGTCCAGGGATGCAGAAAGCCGGAAAGCTAGGGTTGATGTGGGTAGGGCATCAAAGTCACCACTCAATCATTAGCGGGATCGGGCCGAGGCTTACCGGTGCACCTGGCTCGAAGCACCTTTAACGCACGCCTTGTAGACCCACAGCAGTGATGAGTCAATGCCTGCGTACTGCGTCATAGCACCGTCAACCTCCGCCTCGACGGACCGGGTGTTAACCCTCCCTGTTCGAGTCGTTGCCTCAAGTGGTCCGTGGCTGCCGAAGGAGTAGCCAGACAGCGCAGTGTTCAAAGAACTGCGTTGCGGTACCTCTTCAACACGTCCGATCTAGGTGAACTGTGGTCTACGCCACTTCCACGCTGCGGGAGCATTGGAATGTCGGTGCCACAGCACTGCCTGGCCTGTCCTGCTAAGAAGCTTTCTGTGAAGACTTGGGAGGTATTCTTTACAAAATATGTTTGCACGACCCGGTGAGCTGCTCCGTAGAGTCTGCATCATAAACAAAACACACAAGAAAAAGCCCGAAAGCATGTGGGGTGCCAAAGGAACGAGGGATCTTCCCCAGAACGCCGTAAAGGGAACCGGACTAATGGACCGGATTGTCGGACTAAAAAGTCCAACAATCGGGTCACCGAGCTTTCCACTCCAGTCGCGTAGGCATCCCTCGCCCATAGGCGCTGTAGTCGCAAGGGACCCAGACATACAGAGAACCAGAGAAAAAAATACTTTACAGAACCGGAATGAGAAGATAATTCCTATGTCTTCCATCGTGCGAGGGTCCAGCCGTTACCATGGAAATCAGTGGCCTCCCTTGCTATTCGGACTAAGGCCTTTTGATGTTCAGCGGCAGAGCTGTGCACGCGCCCTCCCGCTACATGTTGTGTGTGTACTGAATGTGTTGTGTGTTCCTAAGGGGTTCGATGGAATATTACTAGCAGCGAAGCTGTGCTACGGCTGACCCTGGTGTTGTGTCACGCTCTTTCGGGAGCAGTCTTCTGCATAGCGTAGAGAATTTTTCGCAGTATAAAAAATCATCAAAAATAAAAGAAATTCCTAGGGCCTTCCCATTTAGATATCAAACGGTTCGATTGCCCCTGGGGAAATCTCCTCCGAGCAATGGCTTTGTGCTTATAGGTGAAGCAGGCTTTAAGGAGGTCGATGCAAGCTTGGTTTTTGTAAGCGGGCTTTTCCACACTGTGTATAGTACAGCAAAGCATTGCCATCTACTGATGGAGTATGATTACAGAAAGTGGCTCTAACTCTTGTGTTGTCAAAAGCACCCGGAAACAATTGAAATGAGAATTAGGTGCTAAGGCCATTCTACATTTACGGCGAGTTTCATTTCCTCCCGATATTTAACTAGTTGATAGTAAAGTTGTAAATTTTACAGATTTTAGGCTGCTGTCCATATATGGCCGTTTAGTATGGTTATGGTTAGGTAGTATGGTTACAAAAGCGGCTGTAACTTTTGTGTTACTGAAGGGTTCTGGAAAGAAATTATATAACGATTAGCTGCTAAGGCGGTGGTAACAATACGCAAAAGAAAGATGCAGAAGCTAAAAAAGTTTTGTAAAGATTGCCCGGAGCTCCGCTTTTTCAGCCCATTTCACACTGAGTGGAATTGATTTAGTTTTTGGTTTTCGCATTCGCAATTCATAACAAGTGCTCAGTTCATAGTCCTTGTAAGGCGAAAGTATTCAATGGCCTATTAAGAGGAAAAACCGGCATCCGACATACATAAACAGCTGCTGCTTTAGAGGCGTTAAATTGTAGCTGAAAAAATAAATTCTCCAACCTCCCCTCGCCGGAACCCCTGTGTAGATGCGACGCATAGGGGTTCCGTTGTTTCCGTTAGGTTGATTCTCCCATCGCGAGAAACGTGCCGTGCACCGTACCGTGAACCCCTGCCGCGGCTATGACGCAGCGTGGCGCGGCTATGACGCAACACAATCCAACACAATCCACTTTACTCCAATGCAATCCAAATCCAATCCTAATCCTAATCCAAATCCAAATCCAATCCAATCCAAATCCAATCAAATCCAATCTAAGCCAAGCCAATCCAACCGAATCCAATCCAAGGACCCTCGCGAGAGAGTGTTCGCTATCGAAGAGGAGAGGGGGTGAGCGGCGGAGAGCGCAGCTCGCGCGGCGAGGAGAATGGGGGAGGGGTGTGGACGGACAACAACAACGCCGTATGGAGGGACAAGGCGAGTGAATGAGATGCAGTCGCATCTAAAAAAATAATAAAATGCGCATTCGGTTCGTGTCGGATTCAAAACGGGTGAGAAGAGCAGCAGACAGGTTGGATACCGCTGTGATAACTCAGCAGCCTGCGAGAAGGTGAACAGGTTAGCCTGGTGCTATCAATCGAAGAATATTTCATGACATGCGAACGTAGCCATGAGAAGTAGAATAACTATTAATGAATGACTGGTAGTAATGTAATGATTATTAGGTTGAGAATAAGTTTAATTAAGATAGATTTAGCTGGATTATGATAGAATAGGTAGTTCAAGTGATATGGTTTGCAATGAACTAATGGGAATGACGACAAAATGAACTTCAGTTGGATTGGTGTGGATTAAGTTCGCTTGAGACAAATTTCAGTCGAATAAAGATCAAAATATTTTAAGAGGTAATAGAGAGTTTTAGGTGTAGCGTGTTGCGCCCTTGCGTAGTGAAACGTTAAATTTTTGCGGCGCAGTAATTCGGCATCGCGCGGAGAATTTTAGTACAGAGTATCCTCGGTATTGCTTTCCCGCTCGCTAACGATTATGGCGCATGTGTGGAACCGAATACATTCACCTGGCTGTACGAGAACCCGGAAGTTTGTAGGACTACCCAACCAGCGGAACCAAACGCCTTATGAAAAATGTGTACAACATGATATAAATGTTCCCTTACATAATCACACTCTATAGCGAAGTACTGAAGCCCCGGGGTTTCTTGTTTTGAGGATCGCACACAACGCGCAGAACCAAAGGAGTGGGTTTCGCGCATACATTTTATTTCGACTCTAAAACAATCCAGAAATTCGTTTCGAACAAACGCGACGTAACGACTTAACTGCTTGCACTGTGAGGCGGAATCACAAAAAAAGTAATGCCCTTTCACTCTGCGAAGAAGGATGACCTGCAAAGCTCGACGCAGTCCACGGAATGCACATAACAACACACGCCTACCGAATGGCTGCGCCATTCGGTAGGCTCAGGTAAGGAGTTCATCATGCAAGACACCTCTAGCACCGTGCCTGTGCGTTTAGACAACACTTACTCGGAAGTAGATATGGATTCTGATAACACAGAAGAAGGTCGCTCAGTCGGTAATCAAGAACCTCAGCCTTCAACCAACACAGCCTCGGACACTGAAATGGATCCCGGTATTACAGAAGATCACTCAGTTGAATGTAATCATCACGAGCATGACTTCATCGAGGTGGTCTCCCGAGCTCAACGTCGCCGGCAGCGCAGTGTCGCCGCAGCAAACCCTGCCGCACCCATGTCACCACCACAGACCAAGCAAGCCCCGGCACCGACAAGTAAGCCTTCCGTCAGGCCTAAACCATTGCCCAAGGACGATTTCAAACTAGTATTGCGTCCCCAGGGCGGACTCCCGCTTGGCAACATTCAATACGCTGATCTCTCCCTGGCACTATTGAACGCCATCAAGGTCACGTGGCGTCAGGCAAATCTGCGCCTCCGAGTGGACGTAACCCAAACACTGCCACCATCAGTACTCCGTCCTCTGACGTGGCATGAGCTCTCAGTCAAATCAAACATCTAACCCTTGAAAACAAGCAGTACCCCGTCCAACTTAACGGCCTGGCCCCCGACGACTCCGTCAAAGGCGTCATCAGTGGGGTACCGGTCCGACTCACTGAAGCAGACATTCTCCACAACATTGAACTAGGGAACCACTCCCACTTTAGAAAGCTCAAATAAACGTTTTCACTCTCTCTCTCTCTCAGTCCTTGGATGAAGTCTACACAGTTCGAAGACTTGGCACCTCATCTACAGTTGTTCTGACCTTCGCAGGGCCCAGGGTTCCTTACACAGTCCGGCTGTGCGGCGCCTAATACCCATGCTCTATCCAGAGGAAAACTATCCCAGTCTGCTTTACATGTCATACCGTCGGCCACAGAGCCACGGCTTGTACTCGCCCAACCACTCCCGTCTGCCATAATTGCGGGATCAAGGAGCCTCAACCGAACCACCCATGCTCGTCTACCTGTGACCTTTGTGCTGGGGCCCACCTGTCCGGGGCACCTGGCTGTCCTACGCGTTATGCCGAACCGTTTGTTCTTCGGCAAAGACGACTCAGACAAGCCCATGCCAGCACATCTGATACTTCTCGAGCCACCTCCCCATTTCGTGGCCGTCATCGAGACCGTTCAACAACTCCTTCAGCACGGAGACGGAGCCATTCTCGAAGCGAACAAGTCGCCCAGTCCCGGGATTCAAAGCCTTCACCCGAGACCGAGTCCAACCAGCCAAAACAAGTAAGCTGGAAAAGGGTGAACTGAAGGGCTTGTTGGTACATCATATCGTTTGAAAACAGCGCGGAAGACGGAACTGAGCAAGAAATAGACGACACAAGTGCTGACGAACAACTGAGCGATTTAATTCGCAAGAAAATATATACATAAAAAACTAGGGGAAGAGAGGGAAAGAGACATAAAAATACGAAAGAAAATTTTGACAAAAAAGGTGATAGCCACTCAATAGTGAGTATGACAACGACAATCTTTCGCCGCGTGACGATTTGAAGACGACTAGTCACGTAGGTACGCGATTTCCTTATCGAACAGTGCCACGGATGGTTCGCTGATACAGTCGCTCCCTTTCCTCTTGATTTGGAAGGCCTCGAAGATCTCCCTCTCCCTTCGCCCGTGGTAAGAGGTGAGTGTGGCGCATTCAGTGAACCGAGGGGTGCAGCCGCACGAGGCGCAGTGCGCTGACAGCGTTCCACCTGTAGAAGACCTGACTTTGTTGGCGTGCTCCCTCAAACGTTCATTCAGGCAGCGGCCTGTTTGTCCTATATAGGAGCGTTTGCACGACAACGGAATCTCGTACACGACGTTACTCACACAATCGACGTAACGTGTCTCGTGTTTTTTGACGCACGCTGGTGATTTGCTGATTTCTGCGTTACCGCGCTTACACAGGCGGCTCAGTTTCTTCGAAGCAGAAAACACAAGCCGTACGCCCGCCTTGCCAACAATCTTCTTGAGCGCATGACTCACTCCATGGACATACGGGATGACGGCTGTCTTGTGTCGTTCTGGTTGAGGGCACTTCTCCGGGGCCTTCGAAGTGAGTTCGCATAGCAGCTTAGTTGCCAAGGCACGCAGGAGGTCCGTTGGATACGCGGCACACCTCAAACGGCTAGCTTGCGCCGCAAAACTCTGTTGTGCACGGTGGGGGCAGGACCTCTTCAGGGCATTTCTTAGCACACTCGTGGCAACTCCCCTCTTGACCAGCTTCGAGTGTGCTGAGCTGTATGGTAATAGGCCCTTTTGGGACCTAGGAGCATACTCCCAGCAGGTGTGCTCCTCCTCAATATGCAGGCTGAGGTCCAGAAATCTTATCTGGCCGTCCGTGGGCAGTTCCATGGTCAAGGTGAAAGCCGTGAGGAGCGATTGGAACACGCCAAAAATCGCTTCAGCCCCTTGACTGGTTGTCCGCTTCTCGGTTTCAAAAATGACTAGAAAATCGTCCACGAACCTGAATACTTTCAGGACTCCGTGCTCAGAAAGGGCTCCCTGTAACTGTCTGTCCAAGCGGGCAAGCAGCAAGTCGCTCAAAATGGGGGCCAGGCACGATCCTATGCAGATTCCATCTTTTTGGATGTACATGCCTCCTGCGTGTTCAATGAAAGTCGAGCGTAGATAATACCGTAGTAGCTCAAGAAAAGCATACACGCTGGTGCCGCATGCATTCTGGAAGCGAACCGCTCCATACTCATCTACACAGTCGCTCACCGCTTCAAGTATGGGGTCCTGAGGGAGTGAATAGTACAAATCCTTTACGTCGGCCGAAAACGCTCCTACTTCGTTTTTGCCAAGAGTGTTCATTTGCCTCCTCTTGTTTCATTGCCTCCTGCGTGTTTCATTGCCTCCTGCGTGTTTCATTGCCTCCTGCGTGTTTCATTGAACACGCAGGAGGCATGTACATCCAAAAAGATGGAATCTGCATAGGATCGTGCCTGGCCCCCATTTTGAGCGACTTGCTGCTTGCCCGCTTGGACAGACAGTTACAGGGAGCCCTTTCTGAGCACGGAGTCCTGAAAGTTCTCAGGTTCGTGGACGATTTTCTAGTCATTTTTGAAACCGAGAAGCGGACAACCAGTCAAGGGGCTGAAGCGATTTTTGGCGTGTTCCAATCGCTCCTCACGGCTTTCACCTTGACCATGGAACTGCCCACGGACGGCCAGATAAGATTTCTGGACCTCAGCCTGCATTTTGAGGAGGAGCACACCTGCTGGGAGTATGCTCCTAGGTCCCAAAAGGGCCTATTACCATACAGCTCAGCACACTCGAAGCCTGTCAAGAGGGGAGTTGCCACGAGTGTGCTAAGAAATGCCCTGAAGAGGTCCTGCCCCCACCGTGCACAACAGAGTTTTGCGGCGCAAGCTAGCCGTTCGAGGTGTGCCGCGTATCCAACGGACCTCCTGCGTGCCTTGGCAACTAAGCTGCTACGCGAACTCACTTCGAAGGCCCCGGAGAAGTGCCCTCAACCAGAACGACACAAGACAGCCGTCATCCCGTACGTCCATGGAGTGAGTCATGCGCTCAAGAAGATTGTTGGCAAGGCGGGCGTACGGCTTGTGTTTTCTGCTCCGGAGAAACTGAGCCGCCTGTGTAAGCGCGTTAACGCAGAAGCAGCAAATCACCAGCGTGCGTCAAAAAACACGAGACACGTTACGTCGATTGTGTGAGTAACGTCGTGTACGAGATTCTGTTGTCGTGCAAACGCTCCTATATAGGACATACAGGCCGCTGCCTGAATGAACGTTTGAGGGAGCACGCCAACAAAGTCAGGCCTTCTACAGGTGGAACGCTGTCAGCGCACTGCGCCTCGTGCGGCTGCACCCCTCGGTTCACTGAATGCGCCACACTCACCTCTTACCACGGGCGAAGGGAGAGGGAGATCTTCGAGGCCTTCCAAATCAAGAGGAAAGGGAGCGACTGCATCAACGAACCATCCGTAGCACTGTTGGATAAGAAAATCGCGTACCTAGGTGACTAGTCGTCTTCAAATCGTCACGCGGCGAAAGATTGTCGTTGTCATACTCACTATTCAGTGGCTATCACCTTTTTCGTCAAAATTTTCTTTCGTATTTTTATGTCTCTTTCCCTCTCTTCCCCTAGTTTTCCATGTATACATTTTATTGCGAATTAAATCGCTCAATTGTTCGTCAGCGCTTGTGTCGTCTATTTCTTGCTCAGTCCCGTCTTCCGCGCTGTTTTCAAACGAAGTAAGCTGGGCCCAACGGGTCTCTCCCACAGCTCAACCCCAGTACCTATCCACGCCACCTCAACAACAATCCGAGCACCAAACTGCCTGTGTTGAATGTAAGCGCCTTACTCAAATTTTGGAACACCAAAACACTTTAATAGCCTCGCTCCAAGCTCACCTAGATGCCCTCGAGAAAGCCGACTCCACTGCTAGGGAAAAGCGCAAGAAACGTAACCCTCCTAGCCCAACGCCAGAACCTTGTAACTCACACCCTCCCAAAACAGACCCAACAGCCACCACCACCACCGCAAATCCAAGACATGTTTTCTACACTCGCTACACAGCTGGCCACCATAAACCAGGACCTTCACAATATTCGGGAATAAAATCAGAAATTACAGCAAGAAATTGCATCACTTCGCGTGTAATATAACACATTCACGAATGACGTCACCTCAATCAGCACTCCATCCAGTTCACTCGAGCACAACTATGACCTCGGCCCCATCCGGCAGGACAGGACTACAAAAGGTTCTTTAAGGACCCACACCCGCGCCGTCCCATACGCCCGAAACGCCGACAATGCCATCCCAGCTTCCTTACCTGATGGCGCGGAGACTGCCTAACCCACCTTCAACGACACTCCTACAATGGAATTGCAGAGGCTTCAAACAAAAAGCTGCGGCCCTTACTCAATACAACTTAACAACGTGAGGGTTCGAGCTAGTTGGTACTCCATAGTGAAAATTTAAAGCGCAACAAATTTAGACACAAGACGAATGACACAGGGACAAGCGCTACTTCCAACTGGAAATTTTATTTACGAAACAACATATATATACGAAAAGGGGAAAATACAAAAAAAACAGTGCATGTGCGCATCGTCCTAAACTAAAGTATGTGCGCACTGTACAGGCGCGCACACGCTCCTCATGCCATGGGCGTACCCAGGAAGGCCAGCTCTTTTGCTGATAACGATACCGAGGTCGTGCTCACACAAGCTTTGCCACCACGATGTATCTCAGCCGCCTCCACAATCTCCCGTGTGCGCTGATCGGGATCGCGGAAGACGACTGTACATTCATCAAATCGAGGCGAACACTTGCAGTTCTGGCAATGACAGGCGAGGTTCCCGCCCGTGTCTTTTTTCGCTCGATTGGCATGCTCACGGAGGCGTTCATTAAGGCACCATCCTGTTTGTCCTATGTAGGCCCTATGACAAGACAATGGGAGCTTATACACCACTCCCGCAGTGCAATCGACGTACTGATTTTGGTGCTTCCGAAAGAAAAGAAAAAGTGCGGGGTGAAGCACCAAAATCAGTACGTCGATTGCACTGCGGGAGTGGTGTATAAGCTCCCATTGTCTTGTCATAGGGCCTCCATAGGACAAACAGGATGGTGCCTTAATGAACGCCTCCGTGAGCATGCCAATCGAGCGAAAAAAGACACGGGCGGGAACCTCGCCAGTCATTGGCAGAACTGCAAGTGTTCGCCTCGATTTGATGAATGTACAGCCGTCTTCCGCGATCCCGATCAGCGCACACGGGAGATTGTGGAGGCGGCTGAGATACATCGTGGTGGCAAAGCTTGTGTGAGCACGACCTCGGTATCGTTATCAGCAAAAGAGCTGGCCTTCCTGGGTACGCCCATGGCATGAGGAGCGTGTGCGCGCCTGTACAGTGCGCACATACTTTAGTTTAGGACGATGCGCACATGCACTGTTTTTTTGTATTTTCCCCTTTTCGTATATATATGTTGTTTCGTAAATAAAATTTCCAGTTGGAAGTAGCGCTTGTCCCTGTGTCATTCGTCTTGTGTCTAAATTTGCTGCGCTTTAAATTTTCACTTACTCAATACATCACCACCCTTGATTCTAAACCAGCAGTCATTGTCCTTCAGGAGGCGAATTCTCACATCAAGCTCCCTGGGTATATCCCCTACGGCCCGCCAAATAATTGCTCCACCCGCGCACTAATTCGTAACACCCTATCTGCAGTTGCACACGTCACCCCACAACGGGGATGTAATCATGTGCTCACCGAGCTCCTTTCTCCATCGATCAAACGTAAATCAAGCCTCTACGTTCTGAACATTTATTGCCGCCCTACCCAAAATGCCCCCGATATTTCATCCACAATACGCGATGCCATCGCTATCGCTAAAACTGGTCCCCTACTTATTCTCGGCGATTTCAATGCTGCACATCCCCAATGGCGCTACACGTACAAAACAAAAAGGGGCGTCCTCTTGGCGCAGCAGTCGATGATTTTCAACTCCTGCTGCTTAATCAGCCCGGCTTACCAACAAGAACGGGAACCAGCACAGCGAGGGACACTTCACCAGACCTCCCATTCCTCAAGGGCACCTTGGATGTACTATGGTCATCAACTCACGAGAACCTTGGATCTGACCATGACATTATCCAACTCACCATTCGCAATCATAATTAAAACGTCAAGACAGGGGTCATCCGCCTCACCAACTGGGATGCTTTTCGCAAGGCCAGTTCGTCGCGCCCCATAGACCCGGACCAACCTTTGGCCGACTGGATGGATGACATAATTCAAACAGTCCGACTGAACACAAAAACCATAGCCACTTCTTTCCAGACCCCTAGCGTTGATGCTAAACTTTTACATCTCTGGGAGGCCCGTCGAAGCTTAACAAAACGATGGAAATGGCAAAGACATAACCGCAAACTCCGCCTCAGAATTGCAGCACTTAACAAAGAAGCCACTGAATACGCCAAACACCTCTCCAAAGAGAATTGGCTCCAGTTATGCGACAGCCTCCAAGGTACCCTCACCACTCGCCGAACATGGCATTTGCTAAGGTATCTTATGGAACCACTTTCCAGCAAGAATGAAACTCAGCGCTCTATTACCCGCACCCTACACTCATTCAACGGATCGGCCCACGACCTCATACAAGCGCTCACGGCTAAATACCTCAACACCTCCCGCCACTTCACCCCACCCCCCTACACGGGATCGACAAACAATGACGTGGATAAGGACTTTCAACAGTACGAACTAGAAGCAGCTCTTTCCGATTGCAACAAAAATAGCACTCCCGGTCCAGACCAAGCCACTTGCCGGCTTCTTGCCAATCTTGATTGCGACTCTCCCGATCGTCTGCTCCACCACATCAATTTATGCTGGGGCTCAGGCCATTGGAAGACAGCTGAGATCCGGTTCGTACCCAAGCCTAATAAGTCCCCTCACCTAGATAACCTTCGGCCCATTTCTATAACCTCCTGTGTGGGTAAATTGGTTGAACGATTATTGTTGAAGCGCCTTCAAACCTTCCTTGAAAACAAGGGTCTCATTCCCAACACCATGTATGGGTTCAGGAAGCATCAGAGTACTCAGGATATTCTCCGTCGAATTAAAGAAGAGGTTCTTGCCCCGGCTACCCATCACTCCCCGCGAGCCGTTTTTGCCTTAGATTTGAAAGGCGCATTCGACAATGTGTCGCATTCATCCATACTATCCCGTCTAAATCAAACAGGCTGCGGCCACCGCACGTACTGATACATTGCTGACTTCCTAACTCAACGGCACGCTATTATCCAAGTAGGAGATGTTCAATCTCAGCCTACTGCACTGGGTGATCGGGGGACGCCTCAAGGTTCCGTCCTCTCTCCAGTACTTTTTAATCTGGCCCTCCTTGACTTACCCCATCAACTCGACGCCATCCCGCACGTTCATCACGCGCTTTACGCCGATGACATCACAATATGGACAGACACTGACTCCATAGAAAAAATCCAAGACTCACTTCAACAGACTAGGGATGTCGTTAACAAATATGCATCATCAGTCGGGCTTCAATGCTCGCCACAAAAATCGGAACTTATCGTCGTACGCAAACATCCCCCTGCTTCACACATAGAACCGATTTGTATCCACCTCGACCGCCATACTATACGACCCAGCTCCTCACTTCGAATTTTAGCCTTATCATCCAGGCCAACACGCGTAATGATCAAACTTTATTGAAGCTCTCCAAGGCGTTTCAGCAAGTCTGCAACATGCTTCGACGCGTTTCGAACCGCTGCCGGGGCATAAAGGAGAAAGATCTCATTCGACTGGTTCAAGCTCTCCTGATTTCGCGAGTAACCTATGTAACACCTTACCTTACCCTCACCAAAAGTGACACAGAAAGCATTGATCGATTAATCCGCAAAGCTTTTAAGCAAGTATTAAATCTACCTATGAACACTTCGACGACCCGTCTTCTACAACTTGGCCTCCACAATACGGTATCCGAGCTTATTGAAGGCCACCTATCAATCCAATGGCTCCGTTTAACACAAACACCTGCAGGGCTAGCCCTCCTAAACAGCCTCCATATCACATGCCCGCAATCTACTGTCTGTCAGCCCCTCCCTGACCATTGGAGAAGTAACATCCAGGTTCGCCCTTTACCCAAAAATATGCACCCTGACCTCCATCCCGGCCGCCGACATGCCCGAAGCCAAGCACATGAGAATATTTATGTAAAAAGAACAGATGTCGCCTATACGGATGCTAGTACGTACCCTAATGGTCAACACAAAGTAGCCGCGGTCACCACAAAGGGCGCCCTCATTACCTGTGCATCAATCAAGACATCATCAACCTGGGTTGCCCAGGAGCTAGCTATCGCCTTAGCCCTCATACACACGAAGTGCCCAATCATTATCACGGATTCTCAAGCTGCCTGCCGAAGCTTCTTAGCCGGGAGGGTGGCCCCTTCTACTTTAAAGCTACTTTTACCACATCAACCCCGCCGGAAAGTTAATATCATCTGGACTCCTGGCCATTCCTCCCTGACGGGCGACAACTTTGCTCATCAGCAAGCCTGCGCCCTTTCTCTCCAGGCTTCCGAGGAGACCCCATCGTCAATCCCGCTCGTAACGTATCAAGACAGCACGCAATATTACCGGTCCGACAGACACTTCCCTCCCCCTCACCCTGCACTATCCAAGGAAGAAAAATCGCTGCTCCGCAGACTACAAATCAATACCTTTCCTCGCCCAGTTCGCCTGCATCGTATGTTTCCAACTCAATACTCTGCTGTATGCCAGCTTTGTTCACAACCCGGAACTCTAGCTCATATTATAATACAGTGTGTGTGCATCCCAAACTTCCACCTCTCCGATCCCCTCTTCCCACCCCTGAGCTGTGGGAGAACCTGGTGACCAGCGACCATCTGGACGTCCAGCAGCTCCTGGCATCCAGAGCGAATGCTCTCTGCTCACTTGATGGATTCCCGGACTACGGAACCACTCCCACTTTAGAAAGCTCGAATAAACGTTCTCTCTCTCTCTCTCTCTCTCTCTCTGTCTCGTAATTTGCGATGGAGCGTACTTCCCAGCTAATTAGCTGAATGAACCTCTCAAGGATCCAACCTTTGTCTTGCTGATAAACATGGAACTACCTGTGTTCCTACCGCGTCGTATGCATCTTACTGTTTGTGTAAGGCTGGGTTCAGACTGTTGCCGCAACTGTCGTAATAACTCTAAAGAATGACGTCATTTCACGTCTCAGTCAACCGAACTACATGAAGCGCCATTTTTTTACTTCCATAGATCACGTTACGGCTTTTTCGTCGGTAGTCTGAACATAGCCTAACACACAAACCCAATCCGCTCAACCACTAAGGACACTCGACTGGTCTCATTGGGCTGTTTAACGTCTGCGTTTAAACCTCGCACCAGCACAACGTACATGGTATCCTTTAGTATGGGCACGAAACCTATAGCTGGACCGGCATGCCCCCTCCGCGTTCACGCTATTCTCCATTTCAAACCTGCGCACGCATAAACCAGCAACCGGTCATGTGCCCTTGCTTATAAGAGACAGACGCCGTTGAAAATATCCTCTGAAAGCCCACTGAAGAAGTGATATTGGCTCTTGCCGGCGGTGTTCCAAGCGGGCAAGTTGCTGTTCATCCGGGAGGGATTCGCCGCTACTCCACGAGCTGAACTTCAGGCGGCAACGGTGGTGCCAACAGCTTTCCGTTGTTTTTGCACCCATTCGCGCTTGTGTTCGGGCCAACGCTTCAATTCTTGCTCTTCCTCCAAACGAACGGCAGGGATCCGTCCCATAGCGATTTAAAACCTGGAAGCCCTTGAGCTTTATTCTCGCGTACAAACATGTGGCTGTCCGTTTTCCTTCCCCCTCGTATGCATCTTACGGTGTGTGGAAGATTTCTGTGTAACACATCAACCCACACCCGAACCACTCGATTAAGGAGGACAGCCGACTAACCGCATTGAGCCATGTAATTTCGACATCTAAATCTCCCATCAGCACAACCGGCATTTCATCGGTAGCGGCATGAAGGCGAGATGTGCGTGTACACACCTCTTTTTCTACCCGCCAACCATGCACGCATAAACCGGCAACCGGTGATGGCGCATACTTAGGCGTGAAAGACACCAGCGACAATGTCGCTCGGAAGGCCTTTTAAGCTGAAAAAATATGGGCTGAAGCGTCGTTCCAACTGGGCAAGGTTTTCTTCAACGGGGAGGGATTCGCAGCTACTTGGCGAAAAGGCATTTCAGCGGAAACGGCTACGGCGGAATTCGGTCGTTTTAGGGGGCAGCCCTTTGGCAGCTGTTACCTGGGGTTCGAGGGAGCGACGTCTATTTATATCTGCGTAATCGAGGGAGCGAACGCAGCAGCGACGAAAGAAAGAAAACGAATAGGGGCTTCCAGTGAAGACTGAAGTGGAGTACGACACGTGCGGCACGGCCTCATCTCTCTCACTGCCTTTCCCTCACAGATATCTCATGCGTCACCACCAAGAAGCCCTCTCCCTGACACTTTCCCCAGACGCTGTTTTATTCTCCGCTGATCCAAACGACGTAAGTTTGCGCGGGAGGATCAAACACGATATGCAACAACATGCACGTTGCTTCCTTGTGCGGGGCAACCATGTGACATTTACGCGGGAGGTTCAAACACGCTTTGAAACATACTGGCCGGGAGCGGCGGTGCACTGCAAGGTAACAGCAGGGTATACGCCGCCGTACGTTCGCGGATCACGCGTACACTTCATGAGACGCAGCAGAAATGCGCCGTGACCGAGAAGACTCCCTCGCGCTGCACACGCGCTGCTTGCGCTGCACACAAAATTTATGTTAAGGAGTGTAGTAATCGTCACTGCTTTTTTGACGCCCACGCGTGCTTCTGTTTATTTTTCGCAATCATCTGATTACCGCACTACCACAGTTAGCTGCCGACTGCGCAACTTGCCGAAGGGGTATCGGTGTAGGCGAGGGGGGAAATATTGGTAAAAGAGGTGTCAGCGGTGGTGAGGAGGAGCCCCGGAGCGGCGCACAGTAAATCGACGACACCGGAATGAGAACGAGGGGGGGAGGTAGACATATACTGCTTTGCAGTAAAATGCGATCGTTTCCCTCCAGCCCGTCATAGACATCGCACTCAATTCACGTGATTTGCGGGGTCGAACAGCAAGTCCCTTCACTATGGCACACACTGAGGGAGCTTTTAACCGCACGCACGGGGTTTAGTTGTCGCTAGTTATAACTAATTCCGAACACCGCAAGCACAGTCCACCTTCAGGAACACACCATTGCCTTCCTCCGTGAAGCGAGCTCGTCAACAGCGCAAACACACCACCCGACACCGGCCTGCAGGAGCTCTGTTCGGGCAGTCAGCGATGCCACGTTAGCTTCGCTCATCGCGATATAAATGTGCTCACCACGGGCGCCATTTCAGAAGACAAGAGCAAAAACTTGTGCTATAAGATGTAAACTGCTGCACACCGAGGAAAGAAAATGTTGAGTTGCTCCGCTGTACCTGCTGCCATGTTGTAAACACAGGGACACGCAAGGGTCGTAGTGTGCTACTTGCTGAAATAGCGTGCACTCGTTTTAAAGCAGCTAAACGCAAACGCATTTTGAGTACTGCGAACGCGCAGTGCGACCGATGCAAGGGAATAGAGCGCGGTAACACTTTGCGTAGGGCTGAAAACACTACGCTAAAACTTTCTATTAAGGGCGGTAACTTAACGTGGATGCTGTGACAACGTGTGGAAGTGTATATAAAGGCACCCGTCACATTACAAAGCCAGCAGTTTGCCTTGAAGGCTGTTAAGCAGAGTTTATCGGGAGATTTTTTGCGCTTCAGGAAGAAAGCTTGATGCAAGAAAGCTTGAAAGCAGCGGTGGGGAAGTAAACAGTGCAGAGTAGCGCGTTTGGGTTTTCGTTGTTGTCGCTTCATAATATTTAAGGTGCTGGGGGTGGATGAACGCTTCATCTACATCCTCACCTCCATCATCATCATCCAGTGTAGAACGAAGGCCTCTCCCAAAGATCTCCAGCCACGTCCATAGAGCGCTAGCTGAGTCCATCCTTTGCCCCCGAATTTTCATAGTTCATCCCTCCCTCGAGCATTTGGGTGACCCGATATGGTTGTTTGTGCTCTCTTGTCAGCACTCCATTAAAAAGATGGTCCCCGTTGCCCTTCATGCGCAAGACATGTCTCACCCACGCCGATTTTTTTTCCTAAATTTAAGCTAGGCCTTGTTCCATCCACGCAGCTGTTTTCTTATCCCTAAGTGTGACTGTAAGTATTCTTCTCTTTATTGCCCCTTGGACCAATCTAAGTTTCCTTTCAAGTCGTTTACTGAGACCACAAGTTTCCTCCCTATACATCATTAGCGGAAGACCGCATTGGTTATTTACCAATTTTTTGAGTGGCCAAAACGGCCTACAATTCAGTATGTCCAAATTACTGCCAAGAGCAGCGGGTAATTTCCGGTGATTTCCCCGAGCTTTTAATATCTCTCCCCAATTCTCAGCCGATGTTGAGAATCAGGCCAAGACCCTTAATCGCTTCTTCATTGCACACGTTGCGATGTACAAAATGCAAGCAGTAACACAACCTTATACGGTACTCGAAAAATACTTACGGATGTGCGTTACCGGTTGCCAATTTAGAACAGTAACGAGACAATTACTAAATGAGAAAACACGTAGCGTGCTACAGCGAAAACTGCTGTATAACTTAGCAACACGGTACCATCTTGCATATGATATCGTCGTAAGAGAATGGCGTTAGAATGCTAACGCTTTTAGATAATCACCCGTGTTTATGATAAATCGTATTCAGGTAACCCATACGGTTTAAAGTTGCTAGCACTTATATGAGCAATAAACACACAAAAATGACTGATTATGGGTTCGGCTAACCACAAGCCAACCCGGCGCGGTGGCCCAGTGGCTTAGGCGTTGCGCTACTGAGCACGATATCGCGGGTTTGATTCCTGGCAGCAGCGGCCGCTTTTCTGATGGAGGCGAAAAGCAGAAACGCCAGTGTGCACGGGATTTCGCCTCACGTTAAAGATGCCCAGGTGGTCAAAATTAATCCGGAGCCCTCCACTACGGCGCGCCTCATCACCTGCGTTGCGTCGGCGCGTTAGACCCCACAATCAACCAACCATCAATCAACCTAACCATAAGCCTTAAAAGGGCCATATGTAACAGACAGCTCTACATATAACGAGAAATTGCTTGTCCGTCAAAGTGATATGGGTTGTATGCACTGCCGAGGTACTCATGCGTGCAACCATGCAAGTGTGGCACCATGATTTTGCCCAAGCGTTTGTGTTGCCCAGGCGATGCCGCACTGGTTACGTGGGCCTCCACGAGATGGCAGTAGTTGCCCGTGCGAGCGGCAGGTAAAGTGCAGCTTATGACAACGGTGAGCTGTTTACTGTTCCAATCTATCCCCCGAAAGTGAAGTAATACTTCGACGCCAAATAATGTTACGCGCAGTACTTATCGCACCCCACGGTTGAGAGCGCCGCACGAATAGGTAGAGCAGTAAAAAGATCGGAGCCCACGTATCCGTGCAACATGCGTCTAGATGGACCCATTCGCGTGCGCATGCAAGTGAAAACCGGTTGCTACTCAAGCTCTGCCACTTCTTCAAGGAGAACACCAGAAATATTGCTGCACAAAGTGTCAGCGCAGGGGAGCCAACATTTTCCAACTTTGGTTATTTGAGTGATTAAGCGACCTAATCACTCGAGGGAGCCAACTTAAGTGATTTCTTTAAAGGTATCTTGCGATTAGACTGCTCTTGTTCAGGCTGGGCAGCGCGAGCACAGCACGACTTAGGAGACCACCTCGCGTGCACTGGCTGCTACGCTACACTTCTACCTTATTCGGCGTACGCATGAAACATTTCTTTAAAACATTATTAAAGACGATAGTCTTTCTTGGGCTACTTAAACCCAGAAATTTTGGTCTGTCTGTATGTCTGTATGTCTGTCTGTCTGTCCGTCTGTCCGTCTGTGACTCGATTCAGCCTTTTTTTTTCTTTATTGCCTGCTTTGGCACATACAGAACACAGACATTCATTCATAGACAGCCGTCAACCTGACTTTGGTTGACGTCATGTGTTTAAAATTCCCTTAGGTGTACCAACGATTCCATGTCTGCAAGACATTCGGGCGGATTCGACACATATTTTTGATTTTCCACGTATTCACTCATTGCCTCTCTAAAATACTGTCTCGCGCTTCGCGCATCGATGTCAGAGTACCTTAGGGCCATTCTTGTTTTCCAAATAGAGCTCAATCCAACAAGCATGATCAGGTCGTAAGGCATACCATCCTCGTTTTCAACAGGCAAGTACCGTATGCCTTGGGCATCCACAGGCAGATCTTTTTTCAGAGTTCGTTGGAGCACATCCCACAGGAACACAGCATCCCAACAATCGATGAATACATGCTCAATAGTTTCAGCTTTTTTGCACATATGATACAGTCAATTCCCCATGGAACGAACAAGTCTTTTTCTGCCATCCACGTCTTAACAGAGAGGGTTCCAGTATGCAGTTTGAAGAAAAAAGTCTTTACGCTTGGGGGTACCTGCATACGCTTAACTCTTTTAAGCACATCTTTACCTCTACCTACTCTATAAATCAACCGGTACATTGGTTCAGGGAGGAATACATCACACACGTCTTTATACAACTTTTTCCTATTTACTTGACACAAGTATTCCCAAGAAAATCGAACAGCCAAGAAACGGCATGACAGTACAACTTCTCTCATAAAACCATGCAGGCCGCCAGGTATAACATTGGACGTGACTATAATATCCGGTAACGCTCTACCCAAGCGCAATTGACAGATAGTTCTTAACGTTGGGTCCTTAACATCGCGGAGAAACAAGAAACGGTTTACAATGTGACGTACAAACAAGTGTGCTAGTCCCAAACCTCCGTCCCTGACCCTACGAAACAGGTTTGTCCAGCTTGTCCATTCCCAGTTTGACCCCCATATAAACACAGCGAATACCCGATGCAGTCTTTGAACATTTGCTCGGGAACAGTGAAGAACCTGAAGGACATAACACAGTCTGCTTACAAAAAATAAGTTGCACACAGTCGTTCTTGAAAATATTGATAAGCTCCACCCTTTCCACTTTTTTGCCCTTTCTTTCATTACTTCGGCTTCCTTCCTCCAATACGGATCGCTGTCTTTATAAAACTCCAAAGGCACACCTAAGTACTTTGCCGGTGTGCTGACCCAATTCATGTTAGCGAAGATGCTAGGGGTTGATGGCCAATTTCCATGCCAAAACCCCAGGCATTTTTTCCAGTTTACGGCACTCCCATTCGCCTCACAGGATCGTTTGACGATTTCCACTACCGCATTGATGCTTTCGACATCTGAACAAAAAACAGCAATATCGTCTGCCAGGGCTGAGTTTAACTTCTGCCCCATGCAGCCGAAATCCGTGTACGCTGTCGCTGCGTATAATACTTAAACAAAGTGATTCAATGTATAAACAAAAAAGTAACGGGCTAAGTGGGCATCCCTGGCGTACAGAGCGCTGTACTTCTATGCTTTCTCCCACAACCTTATTTACTATTAGCTGCGTCTTGCAACACCTCTACGTCATGGCCACACCTTCCCGAATAACAGAGCCAACATTCACATAGTCTAAAATGCACAGCAATATTTCATAGGGAACTCTGTCGAATGCTTTTTCTAAGTCTAGTTGAAGCATCGCTACGTTGGTTCCTCCCGGCCGAAGCAAAACAATGCCTGCGCAATAGTCTTATATAGTCACAGCTAAATTTACCCGTCTATGTCCGGTGTAATGTTCATACTTGTCGACATTGTTGAAGAAGAACAAGACATTACGCAAATATGAGACAACAAATCAATACAGAAGTGATATTTGCAGTGTTCCTTTGTAAAAAATCAGACATGCTTGACTTTTCCGAAATTAAATACTTCAACAACTGCAGAAAAAGAATTCACTCCGCCGTCGCCTGCTGTCGCCCGCGCCACTATAGCTTCTGGCGCCATTTTAAGAAATCAACCGGCAACACTTACACAAGGTTCCACTAGATAGGTTCTACGTTCTGCTTGCAACGCACGTGGAGTAGGGAAACGCGGTTCTATAAACGTTGAAGTAGGGCGTCTCGATTAACGCGCTTCTTCGCCGTACGGCAGCGTTCGCATCGAGACACCTGGTTTGGAGCAGTGGAACGCGGGAAATTTAAAATGATTTAAGCAAACCTTTGGCGTCTTTACCTTGGGAGGAGCGCGACGCAAGAGGAACAACATGAGAGGTGAGCGGGAAAGCGAAGGGAGGCATTTACTTCGCAAAAGCCGATAAAGACTATCGTCTTTTGACGGCATTTGCAACGAAAGGAGCAGATACGCGGCCAATGTTTTGGTTAATTAACTCAACCACGCACCAGAGTGCAGTTGTGGCGTCATCCATGGTCGCAGGCAAGTGCAACGTCGGCCCCTTGCACACCGTGTCGCTTTTTTTTTTTCCCAGCCGTGGTTTCATTCTCTGCGGTTGCAAAGTGCTCGAGGGGAAGTAGAGCGCCATGACATAATGTGAGTGCGGCTAATTTTTAGATCTGTCCATGCCACTGCCGAAAATCGTGTTGAAAGGCGGCAGGCGACGCACACTGCTGTTGTTTTAAAGATGCGGGGGCAAAGCGCATGCGCAGGCACCGCGGGAACGGTCATGGAGGTCTTCAGGGTTGCCAAGGGAAGAATTCGCCCTCTAAACTTTACAGTGAATACAATGTCTGTGAGTGAATTGAAGGCAAGGCGGGAGTACTAGGGACGATATATTTGGAAAAAAACGACCTGCATAATAGAGACATAAGGTAGCCAATCTGTCGAATGCATTGGAGATGAATTTTACAAACAAAGTGAGTGATAAAAAATCTCAGCACCCACCTCTCCCGCCCCCCCCCCCCCCGTCTCCCGAACTCGCGGCCTAAAATGTTCCGGCAATTATGAGAGGACATTTATTACTCACGTCGTCCCGCCCTGTTCTTAAATAATGAATTCAAGTAAATTCCATAAAAAAGGTATAATAAATACAATGGCTGGTGTTTCATGCCAGGGTGAGTTATACCCACTTAAAAATTGCCCGCCTGCGGGAAATAAGTCGTTTTGGACTCTTTTATGTAGTCATTTTTATAGCTCTAAAATGAAAATAATAGGAGTGATAGATAAACATATTTGGGGGAATTAAATAACGACACTATCTCATATCCAGAACGAACACCTGCGACCGTTCCACATGGCCTGGTTGACAGAACACTGAAACGTCCGGGCGAACAGAGCGCTGTTCTTCAGAGCGTCGTTAACGAGAGCTTGGGCTCGGCGTTCGCCGCAGTGTCCCAGCGCCCAGAGAACGAAGAAGAGTTCGGCGTTGTTGTAGTACCGATGCAGCCGGACTCCTTGGCCCAGCTCCTTTAGAAACTGCCTCTTGTAGAGCGCGAATAGCGGCACCAGCACTCCGGACTCGAGCGCCGTCTCCTCCGCGAAGTCGTGAATTTCTGTAGGGAGAATATGGCGACAAGGCAAATCACAGATGAAATGATATCTTTGGCTTGTTATATTAACATGCTGTATTTGAAACATCCACTGGGGAATTAGATATGCAGCCTGAATTAGACAAGAGGACATCACACAACAGCAGTCTCCCTCAAGGAGAGTGTTCAGCTGCAGAGTAGCCTGACAATTTGCAAGAATCACAACATTTTTTGTCTAAGCAGAGCACAGAGGACCAGAGACGTTTTTCGAAATGCCCAGGTGTTTAAGCACGCTTCTGGGCAGCATCAGAAAGCTTTTTAATGAAACTTCGAAGCCCAGAAATTGGCCGCGCAGACGTTTCCTGGCCCAGTTAGAGAAGCAGCTGGAGCTCATCTAGAAACGTTTCCTCCACTCAATAGAAAGGCGCAAATTCTGGTGAAAAGTTTGATTTCACAGAGACACGGACGGTGAGCACGCTTCACTGCTATCCAGGCGCAGAGTGGTAGAGAGATGACTAATGTGCGTTCTCCATGTCAGTACTTTTATGAACGCTCTGCAGGAAACGGCGGGAACATACTCGAGCGGATTAAATGGTACGCCTTCTCAGCAGAAACCAGGAACAGCCAGGAACAGTCCATAAGGGATGACAGCTTCGGCTCTAATGACGCGTGACAAAATATCTCTGGTGGAGTACAAAAACAGCAACCATCACTCGAAAAGCAAGCCTCGCGAAGGCACGGGCAAATCTTGCTGTCACACAAAACTACAAAAATGAGCAGCTTTACTGAGCCGCGTAAAATGTCAACATCTGCCTCTGCCCATGTGCACAAGAGAACGTAGGAGGTTATTTTCAACGAAGTCCGCAGGCTTGTTCAAGCAAGTCGGTCTTTTTAAAAAAAGTACACTATCTTCCCATGGGGAACCCTGATGAGGATGCGAAGCATCGTGGCAGTTCCGTGTGGTTCCATTGTGTTGCCGTTATGTTGAGTGATCTGGTGTTTACTAGCGGCAGAGGGAATTCCGCGTCCGGGTCCACACCGGTGACAAAGGCACGCAAGTACTGTTGTGTTACGGAGAGTAGGCGGTGGTTCTCGAGGCGCCGAAACTCGTCCACCATGTTCTTGTCGATGTTGTCGTCTCTGTAGTAGAATTGGTAGTCTCCGTCAGCGTTGGTGAGGTAAAGGTTGTTGACATTGGTGCACCGGCTGAGAGCAATGTACACGCCGTCCTCTTCGCCGGTTTGTCTTCTTTTTCGTCTTCGGCGGTTCCCTTACGGGAAGATGACGACGGTGGTTGAACGCGAAGCTATCTCGTGATAGATTCTTTGGTTGGCCAATCCATAGGGGCATCCAGCCACAATCATTATCAGAGGTGCTGCGGACGGGGCTGGTTGAGCTGCAAGGCGCGTGCGCTTCCCGCCACAGCTTTCCCACGGGAAATTCAACATCCACCTCTAAAGTTTTCAGTTCGTCGTTTCCATTGACGTTCAGCTTCGCGTGCCTTTGTTGTATCAGTAGCTTCTTGGCGTAGTTTGAATGAGTCAAGGACATAAGACGCGTTCGTAGCACTTGCTCCTGTCCCGGTTTTGTAGCATAGTGGGAAGAGCACCGCGTACCTCCCATTGCGGCCAGAGAGTCGTAGGATTGAAACCGGGTGCCGCTATTTCTCTTTTATAGTGTAGGGGGATAGGTGCGGACAACGGACGGACACCGGACATAGCTCCGAGGAAGAGATGCTTTGCATCTAAAAATTGTAGCGAAGGCATCTCGTAAAAAGCAGTCAAGCTGTTCGGTGGCAGGGAAGTTGTGAAGGAAAGTCGCGTTGATGAGGGATGCACCTAAGGAGTATGTGCTTTGAACATTTCATTTTCTGGAGAGAGGACTCTCGCCTTCCTCGGGAGGAAGGAAGGATGGATAAAAATATGCAAAATGGTCACATGAAGTAGCAATAACAGCCTCCGGTCAGATTATAGCAGCCTATGTCTCTGCGCATCTTTTCCCGACTTTTAACAATTGCATGGGGGGCAAAAGTTCTTTGAGAACTCATAAAAACCGAAATGCACTTTAGACACAGTTTTCACTGCATCAGGCACATAGGGCGACATCTCTTTACAGCGATGCCAATATGGAAATGTAAGTTCCCTCCAGCAGGAGGCAGTTTATGTAAGGTGGTGAGCCCAAATTGTTCAAAACATGTTATCTAAGGTTATTTGAACGAATACCGCAGGGCAGAGACACTCGCCGTTCCAGAATGAAACGGCAACTCAATTCCGAAGCTTACGCCGACAACACTAGATTCCGGCTTCCTCGCAATGATTTTACCTCGGTGCAGTGGAGGTTTCAAGAGTACTGCCGAATGAAGGCTCACCTACCCTGTCCAGTGCCGGCAATGTCAGTTCCAGTCGCCACGCATTTTACGAGCGCGTCCAGGCGGCGCTGATGGCGCCAGTGCCAAGCGTAGGGTCCTAGCGGCGTGGGCATCAGTGTCCGCAGTACTGGCCGGCCGATCAGAGGCACCAGCACTGGTTCGATGGTAGATGACGCGTCGATCAGGAGCGCTAGCAAACCGGGAGGAACGACCAGTGTCTTGCGCTCTTCAACGTATCGCACCTACGATACAGGAGGGATAGCATAGAAGCCGATATGGGGGCTAGGCAACGCTTTTCCATGGGAGCAGATATGCTATTTACGAGAGTAGCGCCATTCGCCACTTATTGCTCCACTGGGTGTTGCGTTACCAAACCGAATAATGGCGTGCAGTGCTTCGGAATGCTCTCGCCTGTACTCCAAGTTAGACAGCGTCACAGAGCTGTTAGCATGACGGGTGCACCTCAAGCGTGTGCAGAAGGAACTGATGAAACGGATTCTGTAGACATTTCTTTTTTCATCGAGAGCACAATATGTGTCACATTCCTGGGTGCGCAGCAGGCCGCAGGCCTCTTCTAACATTTTCTCCAGCGGCTACTACACTCAAACCCGTTTATAGCGAACTGCAATATGCACCGCGATTAGTTCGATATATCCAAGAGCTCGATATAGCCGAACCCGCCTATAACGAGCCTATTGTTACGAGTTCGCAATCCGCGAAAGCCCCCCCCCCCCCCTCCCGCCCTTCTCACCAACTCCGCCATCCGCGTATGCAGAAAGCTATTACCATAGCAAAATAATCCATTTATTGCAAGTAATAAAGCTACTTTCCGCCTTAACTACCCACGTTGCAAAAAAAAAAAGCGGTGATTTTTGTTTTCAATTTCGTTTTGGTGGCTTTAACTACCATAGCATTCTCTACACGAAGCATTGTTTGCACCAGTTCGAGTCCGCGTCCTCAAAAATCGAAGAAGCATTGGCGGAGCACATCGACTGCCGAAAGCGCTTCATTATAAGCGTCGGACGGATTTCACTCGCGACATCATCGGGAACGTTGGCGAGCTCTTCCCACAGTTCACCGATGATGCTGTCTTGGTCCGGACTCGCTGACTGGGTGGGTTCCTTCGCGAGTCCCGCGCGTCAGAATCAGTTACGGAAAGTATTGGGCGTCGCGTCGTTCCGTGCGAGGCGCAATGTCTCAGTCGCGGCTCTTGCTCCGTGGTCGCGGCCAATCAACATCTCAATCGCTGCTCCGAGGTCATGCATTTCGGCGGCCATTCTAGGCGCCCAGAGTTCGATATATCGGATGTGAACTTCGTTATAAGGAATATGTTTCCCATGTATTTCCGTAACTGAATTATTTTTGTTCGATATATAGCATAATTCGCTCTATCCGGGTTCGTTATAGCGGGGTTTGACTGTAGATGATGATATAGATCATAAGCATTTGCAACGACAGACTAAGCTTTTTACCTCCTTATCGTCTAAATATGTGTCGTATAGTGCAAATAAAGTGACGGGTGATCATTCCACCCCTTTTTAAGATCGAACCCCCTAAATTGTAGCTTTACACTTTCCCCCATTTCATGTGGGGAAAGAGCGCCTGACAACACCAACATCCCCCGTTTTCTGAAGGGTGCTGAAAACGAGCGAAATTGGCGTCTGTTTATTACGCCCATTGTTATTACGGCCACATACCTTGTTTATATACTACCCTCTCATGAATTGTAGAAGATATACAAGTCCACCACCGCAGCTTCTTTCGAAGCAACACGACCACCTTCATTATGGATAAAAATATCGTTATTATTATACAATTGTTACGCAATAATTACGCTGCACACAATTCACTAGCAGTCTCTCAAAACTGCATTGTTGTTAGTACTGATTGAACTTCAAAATTGTGCCATGAGTCAAAATAATACCACGTTTTTGCCTCCTCTTGTATATATGGTCTTCTTCTGTAAATTTCGTTTAACAGGTATCAAAAAACAGTGCCCTGAGTGCACACTCTAAACTTTTTGCAAACTCAAATCCTCTAAAACCAACTGAGAAAGGTGTTTCAAGTTCTGCTGTGCAACCATTTTTCCTAATGGCTCTGTACACCCTAACAATCTTAAAAAGGTGCTTCGTAGGTGTGATTAGGGTAGTGGGAGGTGGTTACACCCTTACTCTTTTTATTGCGCCTACCTGAATACCGTTGTGGGTGTAAATACACCCAGCCTGTGGAGCCAAAAGAGTGGTGGCTGACTAAACTCCCTCGAAAACATCCGCAGCTCGTAGAAAATATGCAAATCCGCCTCTGTCCCCCTCATGTTGTAGCACAGTGGATTCCTACACATCTAGATAAGATTGATGTTAATCTATTAACACTTGCGTTGCCATAGCTGTTGCTACTGATTGGTGCTACAATGCACCATTGAGTACAAATGAATGGCCTGAGCATTCTTTTCTTCGTAGTACTAATGAGACTAAAATTTTCGTTAATCAAGTAAAATGATAACACGAGGATTGCGCGGACTTTAATTTGTTTGCCCGTATCACAAACTTTAAATGTTTTTCCGCGGCGGCCGCTTCTCTGATGGAGGCGAAAAGCAAAAACACCCGTGTGTACGAGATTTCGGCGCACGTTAAAGATCCCCGGGTGGTCAAAATTAATACGGAGCCCTCCACTACGGCGCGCCTCCTCGCCTGCGTTGCGTCGGCGCGTTAAACCCTTCAATCAATCGACTTTAAATGTTTTTGAAACGTATTGAAAAGTGAGAGCACCAAATACACTAAGCGTTTTACATCCTCCCCAAAAACTCTGAAAAGTGTCGCAAGGTGGTCACACTTCCTTTTTCGAGCGAAGCATTTTACCTCGACCCCCCAAGGGTTCTGTCGCGATCTTTGGTGTCAAAAGAAAACTCACGCGAACCAATGAAAGAAGTTACTGGTACCGCCGGGAATCGAACCTGGAACGAACAGAGGAACAGAGCGAGAGCCCGTTGTCGTAGTGATTGAGCTACGAAACCAAGCAGAGACGGGCCAGATATACGAGGCACTCGCCGAGATTATTTGTAGGTTTAGCCCCTTGCGTTTTCGCTAAATTCCACGTGATAGCACCATGCGACCGCTTGCGCAACTGTGCGCTCCACCCACGGCACATGTAGCGGCCTTATGCACGCTTTGCGCATGTGCTAGGAGCACTGGAAATTAAAGGAAGCTGACACAAACCCATCTTTCTTGCCTCCGTCGGCGGCGGCAGAGGTGGAGCCGGCGTGAGATCGTCTACCACCGGGTTTGAGCTTCTTTAATTAAATTATAAAATAAACGTCTTCGCTCATTTGCTTCACTAATTCAACTCAACCAACCACCGTACCTGAATCATGCACTGATTGAACCTTAGCAAAGAATATGTCCTTGAAGTAATAAGGGTGTGGTCAAGTGCATTTTACTTGTCTGTTTTCCTTCCTTCTAGAGACACGCGTGTCTAAATTCAAGTGATGTCACATGGGTAATTGTTGTTGGTGTAGGTTAAGCTTCGCTTCCCAACCGGCTTCACAGGGTGGATTGGCCCGCATTTGTGTTGTGCCAACACCATTTTGCACATAGAAAGGTTGGTGAAATAATGAACACCTTTTTTGGGCGTGTTGAAAGGGTGTGGATTTACGTTTTTAATAGGTAATAAAGATCAATTAATTATTGAGCATACACATTACGAGATTCTCCCAGATCTCATAACAATTGAAAATTGTCTGGAAATCCGCATGCTGATTTGCATATGCTGACACTAACACATGCAAACCCGAAATTTGATCTAGAATATCTAATTTTTATACAAGCCCACCAACTCTAGCAAATAACTTTCTCCTGCTCGCTATAAAAGCAAGGAGAAAATACGTGTTTGTAAGGTAAGTATATATCACACTCGCTCTCCGTGTGCATCCGGCTCTACTAATTTGCGGTTGAAGTGGGATTTCTGCATGTTGAATGTATCAGTATGACCAGATGCGCACTCAGCTAACCCACCTTGCCACGAGTAGCTTCACTGCCCATTTTGTTTTGTTTAGCCGCCTTCCACTCTTATTTTATGTGGTTTAGAAACCGACCCTTTCTTGAGCCTTAAACCCTTTTTTAGTCAAAACACATTTTAAAGGAGTGTGTGATGGAACAGGATATTTACGCCCTTTTCAGCCAAAAAGGACACCAAAATGTTTAGTGTGATATACTTGCCTGCCAGGAATACGAACTTATGTGTGGCTGCGTTTCCACGGAGCCATCGTACATAATTGCCTCAATAACGTCCAGCTGCTGGGATGGAAGCTCGCGAACTACAGCACTGTTGTCAGTCTGATTGCCAACGTCCATCCGTACCATCCACGGTGGCACTAGCGTGCGCATCACCTGCAGTTTTTGTGATTTGAGTGAGTTGGCAGCAACTGCTTCACCATAACATGTTAACATGTATTTCGCAATGGTATTTCTAAAGTTGATATCTGCATTAGGAACATGCGTAACGCAAGTGCACCCTAAAGTGCTCGTGGCCTGTTATGCATTCTGAAACAGGAGCTTTGCTATCTACTCTAGAACATGCCTGCAACGAAAAAAATTCTTTGCAGTAGCTGTTGCGGAGGGAGGCTGGCGCCTCAGGGCCCCATCGCCATTTTGGAGCCCCCAAAATATAAAACTTATGCTGTATGGAATCCTTTTTTTTTCTCGCCATGTCCATGGTACCAAACGCAGTACTCATTGGTATTAAACATCAGCCCTTGAACGGGACAAGAAGAAAGGACAAGGCTTGGAGTTGACTAACAATGACGAATTAATTGCGCCGCAGAGAAAAATATCCCCTCAGGAGGAGGAGGAGGAATAAACTTTATTTATGCGAGCCTTAGGTGCTGCTGTCTGGGCACCCGCCTGGTGGGGGGTTTCCTCTAGTCCGGGATACCCTGGCCTGCACTGGCCACCCGGGCCCTCTCTACCAGGCTACGCTGGGAGGAGAGGTCGGAGCTGGTCAGTTGTGCCACCCACTGCTCGTAAGTAGGTTGGAGATTGGGAGTAAGGGACGGGGTTTGTTGACACCCCCATACCAGATGGTATAGGGTACCAGGATGGGGGCAGTATTTGCAAGATGCGGGGTAGAGGGTGGGGTACATTGCATGGAGTAGGGTATTGTGGGGGTAAGAGTTTGTTTGTAGTCGCCGGAGTATTGTACCTTCGGTTCTAGATAGGTGTGGGTGGGGTGCTGGGTATTGTTGGCGCCCGCGCCGGTAGTGGGCGAGTGTATCGGCATATTTTCTCAGGGGCGTGGGCTTGAGGATGTCGCCATCTTGAAGTTTGTCACCCTCTCGGGAAACGGCCCGGTGTGTATGCGCGCGGGCGGCGGCGTGTGCCGACTCATTTCCTTTGAGGGCTTCGTGGCCAGGCGTCCAGACAATCTGTAGTTCAGGAAGTTGCTTAATTTGTTTTAGTATAGCCAATGCTGGTAAGGATATTCGTCCGATCAAGAAATTGCGGCATGCAGCTTGGGAGTCTGTCAGTATTACTGTGTAGTTTTCGCAAGTGGTGGCAGCTAGGGCGATAGCAACTTCTTCGGCTGTTTCTATAGATTTTGTAATGGTCGTGACTGCGGTTAACTCTTTTCCGTTGGCGTCGGTCACACTGGCAGCGTGCGCAGATTTGTGGGGGTATGGAGAGGCGTCTGCATAGCGACTGAAGGGGAGGTGGTCATACTGCACATGGATTGCTCGTGCTCTTGCTGCTCGTCGTGCCTTGTTATAGGTCGGATGCATATTACGTGGGATTGGAGCCACTCTGATGTGTTGTCGAATTGGTCCGGGGATGCGTGTCTTCTCGTCTGGTTGTTGTGGGGTCGAATACCCTAGCCGGCGGAGGGTCGCTCTTCCCGTGGTGGTGAGTTGGAGGCGTGTGAATTGAGAAATTCGGTGCGCTTCTTGGATTTCTTCCCACGTATTGTGGACGCCCAGTTGTAGTAACTTGCTTGTTGCCGTTTTAGGGGGCAATCCTAGTGCGGTTTTGTAGGCTTGCCGTATCGCGGTGTTCAGTTTGTTTTGTTCGGAGGGTTTCAGGGCTAGGTAAGGAGCACTGTATGCAATCCGGCTGATAAGGATGGCTTGGATTATGCGCAGAGTATCTGATTCTTGGAGGCCAAATCTTCTGTGAGAAACTCGATGGATAAGATGCATTAATTGTGAGAGAGTACGTTGGAGTGGCAAAATTGTTTGGGCACCCGACCCGTCTTTGGGAATAGTGAGTCCCAAAATTCGGAGGTGGGGGACGTTAAGAACGGGTTGATTATTGATGCTGAGTTCAGGATCCGGTATAGAGTTGGCGCGCTGTTTAGGTGTTCGTTTACACAGTGTAAGTAAGGCGGATTTTTCTGGGGCACATTCCAACCCCCGGGCTTGCAGGTATTGTTGTACTACTTGGATGGCACTTTGGAGGGCGTCTTGTTGGTCACCTATGGAGCCCGTAGGAGTCCAGAGTGTCAGATCGTCGGCGTATAGGGCGTGTCGCAGGTTGGGGATAGTTGTCAACAGAGGAGGTAGATCTTTCATACCGATGTTGAACAGTAATGGAGATATCACTGAGCCTTGGGGGGTTCCTTTAGGCATAGTTTTGAAAACGTCGGAACGGAGGTGCCCGATTCCCACCGTTGCAGTGCGATTGGTTAAGAATGAGGCAACGTAGTCGTAGAGACGTTGGCCGCAGTTAGTAGAGGCGAGACCTTGTAGGATTGCTTGATGAGTGATGTTGTCAAATGCTCCTTTGATGTCTAGAGCCAGGATCGAGAATTTGTGGTGATTGGTAAGTTTGTCAATGATATCTTCTTTCAGTTGAAATAGAACATCTTGGGGTGAGAGGTGTGAGCGGAATCCATACATCGTATTCGGGAAGTAACCGTTGTCCTCTATGTGGGGTGAAAGTCGGTTGTGGACCATGTGTTCTAGGAGTTTTCCAACACATGAGGTTAATGAGATGGGCCGCAAATTTTTTGTATTCAGAGGTTTTCCCGGCTTGGGTATGAGGGTTATTTCTGCGTGTTTCCATTGTGGTGGTAGGGAGCCAGATGTCCATTGGTTGTTGATGTACTGTAGTAGGCTTTCGAGGGCTATTGGGTCGAGGTTGCGAAGTAGTTTGTTCGGAATTTTGTCTTTTCCTGGGGTGGTGTTTCTTGTGAGGTTACGCACTGCGGCTTCCATTTCGGCTATTGAAAAAGGTTCATCTAAGTCTAGATTGGGGGTACCGGTGTATGGTGGGATAACTTGCGTTTGGTTTGCCGATGTTGCTTTGAGGGGTTTCTCTAGTTCTTGTATGAGGTCTTGCTCAGTGCCCGGATGGTTGAGTATCAGTCTACGTAGTTGATGCGCCGTCGTCGATTTGGATTCTTTTGTTCCCATGAGGGAGCGGAGAAGATGCCAGGTACGACGGGTTCCCAGGGTTCCTTGAAGTTTATTGCAAAACTCCGACCAGTTTTGTTGGCTTAAATTACGAGCGTAAGTTTCTGCTTCGACCGTGAGTTTGGCGATGCGAATACGGAGCTTACGGTTTGTCTTGCGTTTTCTCCATCGTTTAAGGAGTCCGTTTCGGGCTTCCCAGAGGTGTAACAGGTGGGCATCAATGGCTGGGTTATCTTCAGTTAGCGCTAACTCTTTGGTATGTTTCGAGGCTTCTGTGAGGAGCTGTGCGGTCCATTCTTCTATATCGTCGATGGGATCGGTGGGGGAGTTTTCACGAAATTTTTTCCAATCTGTCAGTCTGGCCGTGCCGATTCGCTGCTGATTGTTTTTGCGGTGTGGGATTTGAAGTTGGATGATGTAGTGATCGCTGCCTAAGGTTTCGTCCAGGCAGGACCACATGGCATCGTTGATGTTAAAGGTGAACGTGAGGTCAGGGGAGGTGTCTCTTGAAACACTGTTGCCGATGCGGGTGGGGGTGCCGTAGGTATTGCAGAGGCAGAGATTATTTTGTTGAGCGGCTTCTTGAAGCCGAGTTCCTTTCCGGTTATTTCTCAAATAACCCCAAGCTGTGTGCGGAGCATTGAAGTCTCCGAGGACAACGAGTTTATGTCCTTTGGTGCGTTGGCGTACGTGTTTTAGTAGTCGGTCAATTCCAGAGAGGGATGAGGTGGGTGAGCTGTATATATTTAGAACGTAAAGGCTGGTATGGGACTTCCGGCGGGGCAGCAGTTCGATGAATGTGTAGTCTATTGTGGTGGGAAGGGTATGTGCCTGCGCCGTTTGGGAGGCTTGGACTAGGATGGCCGTTCTGGATTTGGGGTCTGTGGTGTATGCTGTGTATCCTCGTAATGCAATGTGGTCGGTGTCAGTTTCTTGTAGGGCAATGATGTCAGGTGAATTTTGCTGTGTAAGTGGAAGGAGTGAGGCTTGCTTGCTTCGGTACGATCGACAGTTCCATTGCCATACAAGTAGCGAGGACGGAGGCGTTGAGTCGTGCATAGGTGGATTAGAAGGTGTCATCGTGGGATGGGAGGTTAGGGGTTGCGTTGTTGGGGTCTTGGGGAGCGGTGTGTTGTTTGGGCTTTTTATGGGCTTGGCGTTCCGTTTCTTCGATGGCGACTAGGCGTTCTTCTAGGGCAGCAAAGCGGCTGTTGAACTGGTTGCCCATTTCACGTATAAGTGTTTCTATGCGGCCTACATCCGAAGAGGGAAGGGAGGGGCCTTGCATGTTGGCAGCGATTGTGGGTATGGGTACTTGCGGTGCAGAGGGTGCTGCTGTGACTTCTTGACGTTGTAAAGTCAAGAGTTCTATTTTAGTTAGCAGCTCGTGAATGCGCTGTTCTAAGGTGGCAGTGCGCTTTTCCGTAGCTTCCAGCTGTTGGCGTAGGCGCGCGTTTTCTTCTTCGAGGGTGTGGATGCGGGTGTCGGTAACGGAGGTAGGTGGTTGGTTGGGGTGTGTGGGCAGGGAGGGGAATTGGTCAAGAGCAGTGGGCTGTGAGGTGACGACAGCTGACCAGCTCACCTGGGTTTGGGCTGGGCGATGAACGTTCTGTGGATGAGGCATCGACTGGGTTTGACGATCCGGCGGGTTATGGAAGGTCTGCTGCTTGGCGGATGCTCGTTCCCGGACCCGGACAGGTGGAGGCGGAGGGCGGAGTTTTCTGCGGCAGTCCTTGCTGGCCGTGGGGTGATCTAGGCCGCAGAGTTGGCAAGTAGGTGTACACTCATGACCAGGTGTGGGGTTTCTGGCGTGGCACTGGGCGCATACAGGCGCATCAGGGTTAGGACAAACGTCCTGTCTGTGTCCAAGTTCACCACACAGAGAACAGCACTGCACAGTTTGTCGATACGGGCGGCACCGCGTGAAGAGACCGTAGGCCTTGATGTAGAAAGGTACATGTGGTCCTTCAAAAGTTACGACGGCAGAGGTGGAGGTGCCCAACATTCGCGCATGCAGTATACGGGGTCCATTGGACGCGAGAATGTAGGGTAACTGTTCCGTCGTGGTGCCCTGGTCCAATCCATGAATCACTCCACGAACCGTACCTGGAGGTGGCTTTAGGTAGGGTAGCACTTCGTAGGCTGCTGCACCAAGCTGTAGTGTATTAACTTCAGAAAGTGCCATGGCGCAGTTTTCGTCGGGCGTGCTCGCGACAATTAGATTTTGCAACGCTTGCGGTTGTATCGTTACATAAGCGTTGAACACGTGCTCCGGGATTTTACTTGCCTGTTGTATGCTTTGGGTCATTTGTCGGCCATTATAGGCAGCTACACGAAGTCCTGTGCGTGGTCGGTAGATCAAAAACACAAAAAACACGAAAGAAGAAGTTAAAGATAAAAAATATTCAAAGCACCGTCATATCTACACAGAGAGAACATGTGGCAAGCTGGTAGTCTTCGATATATATATTCGAGCTCTTTTTTATTCTGTCTGTAGGTAGCTGTGTGGTCTGAAGCATGACATGCATACGCCAAGTATTGGACATAGGCATATGCCCCCTACATACATACATGTATGAATTGCTGCTCACATGCATTCATACATGCATGCATAGTTAAATTTCCTCCTACGGGGCTATAATTGTGAATTTCGTTTGTGCTGGAGGATTTTCATTTAGGACTTTCTTAAAAGGTCACCTGAAGTCTGCTGACTTGGCACACGGCGGAGAAATTCTCTTTAATTTTCCAACCCACGCTCCCATTACTCTTCTTTGCATCTACACACTGACAAACATGTATAAAAGGCCAAGTGGTTTTCCCGCT
Organism: Haemaphysalis longicornis; assembly: GCF_048455015.1. NCBI lineage: Eukaryota > Metazoa > Arthropoda > Arachnida > Ixodida > Ixodidae > Haemaphysalis > Haemaphysalis longicornis. The sequence goes on from NW_027526241.1 coordinate 440,123, forward strand.
ACTGTACTGTTTAATTACTTTCAAACGGAGGCATTAGGCGGTACAATAAAGTTTAAAAGTAAAGATGAACATTTCGCTACAGAGTTCTCACTCCAGGAGCCGTTCCATAAAATCATTGACAGTAAACATCTAATAAATTGATCGTGAGCAAAACACAAAAGTGGAAAATGGGGAAGTTCAGCACTTGCCTGCCTGGCCTCCAACAGAAAGGGCTCAACAGTGTCCCGGATGTTGCCTACGGCCTCAGTGAGTGCCACGTTAGCAGCCTGAGCCGTCTTTCTTGGAAACACCTCTTCGATGATATGGAGGCAGATTTGGAGACGGGACTGCCTGTAGTTCCAGTACGCGAGCTTCACAAGGCCTCGCATCTGCAAAACGAGTCAATCATTGTCGCGGATGAATAGTGCCAGCACACCTTCATTTGTGCAGAATGAGTGAGTGATCGAAGGGATGCCTGATTGCATAAATGAATGAAGGAAGGAAGGAAGGAAGGAAGGAAGGAAGGAAGGAAGGAAGGAAGGAAGGAAGGAAGGAAGGAAGGAAGGAAGGAAGGAAGAAGCTTCACCTCCGACTTTCAGTTGCTCTTCTACTATGTGACTACAAGAATAAACCGAGCGAGCGGAAAGCCAGGGCATATGTAGGGCAACAATCATTCCTTTCAGTTTGCCGCTGGGTTCATTTGAAGCCACTGGCATCTATAAAATTAAGAACAGTGCTGAGAAGATCCTTGCGATGCTGCGAAGAGTCACCACCCGGAACAGAGGCCTGAAGGAGGACGACGCCCTGAGGCTAGTACAAGCGTTCATAATATCAAGAATTACAAGAATTGCATATTCGACACCGTATCTCAATCTCAACAAGACCCAGAAGACTACACTCGACACCATCATCCGAAAGGCCACTAAGCAGGCCCTCGGCTTACCGATATACTCGTCAACCCAGCGCTTACAAGCCATGGGCGTACATAACACGGTTGACGAGCTCATCGAGGCCCACCTATCCAGCCAGCGTCTCCGCCTGAGCCAGACAATTCCCGGCCGCGCGGTGCTGGACAAGATAGGATGGCGCAAAGAACAGGCAACAATCAAGACCACCATATTAACAGAATGGACGAGGACCTTAAAGACCAAGCCCCTACCCCGGAACATGGCCCCGGGCAAGGACGACGGTAGGAGGCAGGCTCGAGCCAAAGCAGTGTCCCAGCAACTACAACAAGAAAACGGAGTGCTCTACGTAGACGCCTCTCTTGTGAAAGGAAGCAATCGCGCAGCGGTGGTGGTCACCGATACAGAACGACTCATCAACAGCGCGGCGGTAAAGACTAAGGAGCCCACGACAGCGGAGGAAGTGGCCATAGCCCTGGCGCTCGTTCAACCGGGCGTCGGGGTGGTGGTCACTGACTCAAAGAGAGCCTACAGCGGTTTCAGAAAGGGGGTGATCTCCTCAGAGGCAGCCACAATACTATCGAAAAAGAGGGCACCGGGCCGAGCCATAGAGCTCACATGGGTGCCTGCCCATACAAAGGTAGCCGACAACGTCATCGCTGACTACCACGCCCGAGCAATGACCCTCCGGGCAGGGCAGGACACGGACACCCCAACTCCGGCACTCACATATAAAGAGACTACGAACGAATACAAAGACGAGCGGCGTACCCTCCCCGAGCCACACCGCATTCTGACCAGGGAGCAACAGACAATACTCAGGCGCATCCAGGCGGGGTCACTAGCCCACCCCGTCCTGTTGCATACATTTTACCCTGAACACGAGGGGGACCGCTGCCCATTCTGTAAAACAAACAGCGGCACGCTCGCACACATACTGGCGGAGGGCACTGAACTCAAGGCCCCTATACCCCCCCACCCTCCCTCCACCCCCCCCTACCCCACTCCACGAGCGATGGGAGACCTTGCGGTCCAGCCCCGCCCTGCCGACCCAGCTCACGCTGACGGCCAGGGGACAGGAGCTGCTGGCCCAATACGGTTCCCGCGACCTGGGAACCGCTCCGTTAGGCGTCCGAAAACGCCTCGAGCTCAAATCAAGTTACTACTCTACGCTCTACAAGTAATAGTAAATGACGTAAGATGATTTCCTGCGTTTTAGCTGAAGATACAAGCTACTGTAACAAGCGTATACATAGAAGGAAATGCCGTCGAAGAAAGTATGACTCATATGAAAGCATGAGAAAGTATGAAAGTAAGTAAGTACAAGTAAGAAAGACAGACAGCTGTCTCCCTCTCTGTTACTGTTCCCTTCGTCATTGCTGTGTCACATTGGCCGTTCAAGAACATCAGTGGTTGTTATAGCAGGACCATGACACAACGCCTTGTAAAAGCTGTAGTACTCAGTGCACTAAACTTATGGTGTTAGGCGAGCTTCTTGCTAAGTTTATGGCGGCTTCAATCCCTTAAACCGGCACATTCCGTTTGGGTAAATACTTCATGAATGTTTAGAGATGATATCGATAAACATGCACAATGTTCCCTATCATGCAACTACACGGAAAGAGAGCCGGCCACTTGCCTGCTTTCCCATGAGGGGCGCAAAGTAGAAGACCTTCCAAATCAGTTGGTACAGAGGAAGTTGTTCCAGTGCCGTGGGCCTCGTACGTGTAAGGTGACAGCGGGCGGATAGCGCCACCCAGCGGCACGTACGTGCAATCCAGCGCTTGGATAGTGGTGTGGTCGCCTCTTTGGCTTGCCGCAGGTGGATGTGTCCTTTCAGATTCACGTCCGGAGCCAAGCTGCCGAGAGATTCATATTGCTACCGATTTGTACGGTGCTCAGTCTTTAATACACGCGACCCTGACATGATAGTATGCAGATGTAGAAAAACAATCTCATCTTATACTGACCTCGGTTACCGCTATCTAAGCACGTTGCCCCGAGGTCAGGCTACGAAGGGTTACCTTTTATTGGTCTACCACGACAAACGTGTCAACTGTTGACATCAATTTGCAATAAGAAAATCCTCCATACAAGTACAAGTTATTAATATAATTAAAACAGCGGAATACACGAGGTATATAATTAGAAAAACGGTACCGGTTTAATTAGCCAGTCACTCATGTCCTCAATATTTGCGGTGTACAAATTCTCCGTAAACCAAAACTACTAAATTACTCGACCATTGTAAACATCGGAAAACCAACTAGGAAAGGTCCGTACGTTTTGCCATCCCGTAAAAAGTATTTGAAGACATCAGACAGTGTCCACATGACCATCCTTGGCGATGTAACAAGCCTTCTTTGTCCTCTTTTTATAGTAAACATCAACAATGTAACCCCGTGTGAACCTCTCCAAACGCAATCCTAAAGCTCAATTGTCATCATCATCATCATCTGCCTGCCTAGGTCCAATGCAAACTAAAGGTAATCCGCATTGACCTCCAACCGTTTTGGTCATGTACTGCCTAGTTGAATTTTCGAATCCGAACTTTCGTATTCCCCGCTATATAGAGAAACATTTTTCCCTCCTAGTCCCGTCGCTCCGTAGCCATAGTGTTGCAGTGGTGATCCACCGTTTTTATGTATTCAGTGCTGTATGGCTACGTTAAGTATACTTAATTCTTTTACTTCACATATGAAGTGTTCGATCAGAAGTGTAATGACAAATGTTTTTCCGGTCCAAGTAGACTGCCTGTTGTTCTAAACGGTCTTCTTTACGTTGCTGTTTATAGTTAACCAAGCTTTTCTCTAGGGTGTTTAGAAAGTTATCAAGTTCTGGACCTACAGATCATAAATTGCAGTGCCTTCTTATTGGCTAGCACTCTTTGTAGGAAGGGAGGTAACGTACTGCCAACTGTTTGAATGGGCTATGTTGCTTCGCTTTAGCGTAGACTGTTTGTTCTTGTGAACCGAGGAGGGCTAGTTGGCGGATGATGCTACTTATAAACATAGCGTAAAAACGATTCGTCAGGCCAGAAACGATACTGCGCTAAAAACGATACTACATTTGCTACATCAGCCCAGCGTTTGTCTTTTCATCCCGTCGTATGGTTTTTATTGCGGTTTTTCTAAGTATCATTTTGTTCATAATTGTGGTGTTAGTGTGTCGAAAAAAGCAACGTAAAAGTGATAAGTAATGCGCCGAAACTCTTTTTCTATTCTCTTCCGGTACCGCAGTAGCAAAAAAGCATAAGGCAAGCAGCTTTTGCTGGACGGGCATCGAGGCCTCTCCACCTCTGCATATGCGCAGCGTAGTCGTCGATGGTGGCGTTGGGCCTCTCCCGAAAGAAGTCGTCGGAAGCGCGTGCAAGGGCATCCGGAAATGATTGCGGACAGGCGTCGCCATGTCGGTCCTGGCAGGAGGCACTGCGAGTGTCATTACACTTCTTTATAAATGAACCAGGTATTTCAATTGTGATTTCTCATTGAACTCTTTCAACCAAATGAACTCGTTATGGGGTCTGTTGGAAAAAAATAGATTTGTAAAAGCACACAGACGGTACTATTTATGAAGTTAGTGTCAAGCTGTCTATTTTGGTTCCTACACAACGTAGTGACAAACACTGTCATTTTATGCGAGGAAAAACAATTTACCTATTTTCTCACGTTAGGGGCTAGATGCAGCGATCCTTGCTGCCCTTCGGTTTTAATGGTGTTACTGAAATTTGATTTATTGTAGGGTTTTAACGCGCCGACGCAACGCAGGCGATGAGGCGCGCCGAAGTGGAGGGCTCCGGATTAATTTTGACCACCTGGGGATCTTTAACGTACGCCGAAATCTCGTACACACGGGCGTTTTTGCTTTTCGCCTCCATCAGAAAAGCGGCCGCCGCGGCCGGGAATCGAACCCGCGACCTCGTGCTCAGCAGCGCAACGCCTTAGCCTCTGAGCCACCGCGGCGGGTGTTACTGAAAACATCTCTCCGGTTTCTTTCACCAGGCAACGACCATGAGCTGTGCATATCGGAAAACAGGAAAACTGAAAAAACTGTGCATATTGGAAAATATATTTGAAAACTGTGAACAAACCCACAACGCAAAGGATCAAGCTACTTGATGAACAAGGTGGTGTAGTGCCAGAAAATTACTGTTGTGTTGCACTGCAAGAGAACTTCACTCTTTCATTTTCTAAGGACGTTTTATCAACGGAACCTAACACCTCTGATAGCTCGTTGCCCCCCATGAACCAGGTAACCATCGATTGGGTTGGCATTTGCAAATTAATTCAGAACCTTAAACCCACTTCGCTTGCATCGATAGAATTACATCCCATTTTTTAAAATGCACTGCAACATACTCGTCACTAATCTTGACCTCAAATTTTTTGCAGTCTCTGAAATGCTCTGTATTGACATCTGACTGGAAGGCGGGGAGGGTGGTATCAGTGCCCAAGCAGAGCAACCCAAGTCAGCCTCCCCACTACAGAGCCATCACCCTCACAAGTATTTCATGCACACTGCTTGAACATGTTATTTATTCCAGTTTAATTACGTTCCTAGAATCTAACCATTTGTTTATAAAAATCAGCATGGTTTTAGGAAAAACTACTCTTGCGAAGCCCAACTTTTGCAGTTTACTAACGACCTATTTTCTGCCATCGATCGGGGTTGTTATATTGACTGCGTTTTCCTAGATTTCAAAAAAGCATTTGACACAGCCTCTCATCGCTTACTGCTCTTAAAACTGAGAAAAATCAACACTGATCCCCAAATTCTGAAGTGGATTGAGTGTTTTCTAACCAACCGTACCCAATATGTTAGAGCTAATGAGTGCGACTCACCCACTTCCCTAGTAACTTCGGGTGTACCGCAAGGTTCTGGGTTCGGCCCACTACTTTTCTTATATATATTAATGACCTTCCTAATCATATTTCTTCCTCAATTTGGCTTTTTGCAGGTGATTGCTTTATCTACCATGAAATATCTAGTACTAACGATTGGTTGCGACTTCAAAGTGATGTGGACAACGTTTCAGCATGACCCGCCGCGGTGGCTCAGTGGCTAAGGCGTTCTGCTGCTGAGCACGAGGTCGCGGGTTCGATTCCCGGCCGCGGCGGCCGCTTTTCTGATGGAGGCGAAAAGCAAAAACGCCCGTGTGTACGAGATTTCGGCGCACGATAAAGATCCCCAGGTGGTCAAAATTAATCCGGAGCCCTCCACTACGGCGCGCCTCATCGCCTGCGTTGCGTCGGCGCGTTAAACCCTACAATCAGATCAGATCAACGTTTCAGCATGGTGTTTTGACTGGTCTATGCAGCTTAACCTGTCTAAGTGCAAACTAATGAAAGTTTCCTTTAGTCGCCACCCCCCTTCTTTTTATCCCCATGTAATTAGCAATACCCCACTCGCAACAGTTACACGTACAAATACCTTGGCATTCACATCAGTAGCAAACTTTCTTGGCAAACGCACGTAGGTCATGTAACTAACAATCCTAAGCGCATGCTTGGCTACTTACGTCGTAGCGTTCCCTTATCTCCTGTTTCCTTTAAATTACTGCTTTATAAAACACTTGTTAGGACTAGACTCGAATACGCTTCCGCTATGTGGGATCCACATTTATTATCGCTCTACTCATCGCTTGAATCAATCCAGAACCGTTCCTCTCGTTTCATCGTTTTCCAACTACTCTCGAGCAGCTAGCGTTTCATCAATGAAAGCAAACCTTAACCTTCCCTCTTTAACAACTCGCAGAAAAATTGAACGTTTAAGCCTTTTTCACAAAATATTCTACACTAACCCGGACATTATTAATGACCTCGTTTCACCTCCATCTTACATTTCCCCACGCTTTGACCACAGATTAAAAGTTTCAGTCCCCAATTGCCGGACGAATTTATGTTACAATTCGTTTCGCCAAAGACAGCATCAGACTGGAACAGCCTGCCCGCCTCCATTGCCAGCAACCCTTACCCTGTTTCACTTAAGACGGCCATAACTTGCTGTGTATAACCTTCCCACTGCTCTCTGTAACGCCTTTCGGGGCATTGAGGGCATTGAAATAAATAAATAAATAAATAAATAAATAAATAAATAAATAAATAAATAAATAAATAAATAAATAAATAAATAAATGTGTACACTGCAGTTTTCATTGACGCCTCTGAGAGGCTAAGCTTGGGATTGCGGACAATTACGCCCATTAGTGGGCCTTAAGAGAAAATGCACACGCCAAAGAAATAAAACTTGTAGCTATTCATTAGGGTCAAGTGCATTTGAAGCTCAAGCGAGTTTTTACACTAGATGAGCAGGCTGGGTGCGAAGAAACGAATACTGCAGGCCGGCTGGAGGAATGCTGAGAAGTATAATGGTATTCTTGTGTTTTGCCCTAATTACCAAATTATTTAACAGCGAATCCCTTCCTTTCTGATGCGTTGTGCCGGAGACTCTTCGAGACGTCTTTTTTTCTAAAAGGAAATGATTGTTAGAAGGCCATTTCTTCTAGCACAACTGAAAATTTTGAGAGCTTCTTTTTTGTCATGTGGTAAGAGGTGTGGGGCGGGGAAAGGAAGACCAGCCCACACACGAAGGGGGATTGGCCCGATAAGAAGATGATGGAAGAAAATACGAAGAGAAAGAAGAGTCAGCTTACGGGATGGCGAGAAGGATTTTACAGCGACAAATGAAGAAGATACACAGGGTGATCGAAGAGGAAGAGGAGGTTAGCTGGACCAGCAAATGAGAGCCTCACACGATAGAATGCGAGGTGAAGAGGAGGATGACGAAGTTGGAGTAGGGAGTGTGGAACGAGGTTGTGGGAGGAATGGTGGCAAGTTCGGGTCGAGCATCAGGGCTTCCAGGTGGTTATGCTATCCCCGGGACGAGAGCTGGCGGACCGGAATTGAGCCCACTGAGCCCTGAAAGCGCCCTTTCATGAGAGCGCCCCGGCGGCATCGCACCGCCGGCGACCTGTCGGGCCGTGCCCCACAACGCACAAGCAGCCTCGCACCATTGGCAGGGGGCAGCTCGGAATCACCTATTACCAGCGGCTTCGCACTGCTGGCCTCCTGCTGAGCCGTGCTGCTCAAGGAACCTGTGGCACCGCATCACGTGTCGCGGAAAGGACCGAGCCGGGACCACGAACGGGAGCCGCCGCTTTAATGGGACAGGATGGAACACAATATACAATGATAATGATAGTAGTGCACGCTCCGTTCGAGCGCACGGTCTCTTCTTCTTCCTCCTCGCTACTATTTCCAACATCCTCCCGACCTCAACGAAAGGAGGTAAACTATCATATCAGGCACAGCGTTATCGTTCCAATGTTCGGGGTTAGCACAAAGCCGAGTCGGGGGAGTTCTATGTCAGTCTGGGGCAGCGGCGAGCGCATTTTCTCCGCCACCGGTGCTTGTATCGTCTGCCCAAACGACGGAGTGTAGAGGCGAGCCACGTGAGGTAGGGTACATAGCTCGCTCTGTCAGGGAAACAGTGCATAGGAAGCTCTTCGCGCGAAGAGTACGCCTGAAGTCGTTGAGACGCCTTGAGGCGGTGTAGGATCTGGCCTGCATATCCTTGGTTGGAATGTTTCCCCGTTTTTCGTCTGGGCACCTTCTTCGCTGCCGTTGTGAGAGCGGTTCTTTTTTGCCAGAAAATCCAGATGCCCCTCTTCTGCCTTTCTTCTTGGTGTTTGGTGCTTCTCCCTTTTTCTCCCTGTTTGAGGTTTCGTTTCGTCCGGTATTTGTCTTGGGTAGCTGTGTTCGCACGCCGCGTACAATCAGTAACGTCAGCATTCGTTGAAGCCTTTCTGTTCGCGAAGACAGGAGATAATGCGCGGGTTAGGCTATTTTGGGTGGCGTGGTCGTTTCCTGGGTCGGATTCGGGTAATTCACTTTTGGGGTTGTGGCGGTTCAAAATGTATGGCAGTGCTGAAGGCAAGAAAGCGCTATTTGTAAAATTACCGGTGTCCGATTCTCGCTTGAGGTCTTGTTCCGGATCGCCAATCAAGCTTATGCTGGGATTATGGTTGCATGCTTCGTCAGTTACACCCGTCAGTAATGCCGCCGACCCGCCGACAGACGTGCTCTGTTTGAGCCGTAATCTGGAAACGAAGGTACGCCTCCATGGTTCAGATTGCGTCTCATTCGTTCGCGAATCGTGCTTTTTAGAGACGCTCGCAAATCCTTAATAACTCCTCCTAACTTCCATTTTGTCGTTACGATGGCGTTTGTCCATGTTTCTGCCCTTTCGATTTCCTCGGCAATCTTGTCAATGGCAACGAGGTCTTCGAGTTTTCTGTCCGTTTCCTTGAGCGCTTGCTCTTTCTCTATCAAAGACTGGTTCCAGCTAGACAGCTGCACTAGCGAGGGCGGTCCATAAGAAAGATGCAGCTCAACTTGCCTAATAATTGTGGAGACTTCGTTCCGTAGCTGAAGTCGTTGGTTTATAAGCTCCTCCATTGTTCTCCTCGGCGTTATGCAGTCCACAAAATCGTTGGTAGGTAGGCGTTCCTTGGTATGGCCACGAAGTACACCGTCGTTACAACGTATGAAGGTAGTGTCTTCATCGTGACTGCATGTGCTTGAAGCTCGTTCCTTCCATGTCGTTTCTATAATGGTGCTTCAAGCTCGTTCTGCGTCAGGTCCAACAGTCCTCGCCCCACGGCTCACGTTGTCGTTGGTTGGTAGCCCGCTCGGACCTTTCACCGTTGAGTTCCATTGCCGCGGCTCCAGACGAATGCACCGGCGGAAACTTCTTCTCGAAGGTCTATGGGGCCGGCGCTCGTTAGAGTGTCTCACGTCTGTGAAAGCCGCTTTTCCCGGGTTTCGGCACCATGTCGCGGAAAGGACCGAGCCAGGACCCGATCGGAAGCCGCCGCTTTAATGGGGCAGGATGGAACACAATATACAATAATGATGATAGTAGTGCATGCTCCGTTTGAGCGCACGGTCTCTTCTTCTTCCTCCTCGCTACTACTTCCAACATCACGGTCATCCAGACCACTGACGACCACCACGGGCCATCGCGACGCGCTGCTACGTGCTACGTGCGTCATCGCGCAAGCCAGCCGACCCACCGGGACACGGTATCGGAATAGCAGCGGGTTCGCCGAGCTACAGGCGGCAGGACTTGTTTCACTTTCAATGTATTGTAGTGACTTTCTCGACCAGATTTTTGGCACTGTGAAGTTGTGCTTGCTTTTTTGGTGTATGGTGATATGCTTGTTCCTTTGTAAATATATTGTGCGGACATCCAATGCCTCAACCCGAGCCTCATTTCTTTGCTGCGTGAGATGCGTGACACTTTTGTAATGTAAAACCACCATTCTACTTGGTGGCCTCAATGTCATCAATCAATCAATCAAATCAATCAATCAAAGAAGTTTATTTTTCGCCATATATACAACGAAAAAAAGGTGGTCGGAGAAAAAAGCCGCACTTTCGCAGCTTGACGAAGCTCCATCCACCCGTACACAGCAGTGGTAGGCGCGAGAGAAAAAAAGGAGAAAAGAAGGGGGGAAAAAAGGAGGAAAAGGGAAATAAAGAAAAAGGTAGACGAAAATACAGATTGTAAAATTCGTTTAAAATTTCGATTAAAAGATTCGCTTAAAATTTTCACCCAGGATAAAACACGATAAAACCGCGATGATGCATGTAAATGTACATTTCACACGTCAAAATTATATGTAACTCACTCGTGAAGCGAAGCATTCTCTTCAACGCTGGAGTAAGAAGGTATGTATATACACATTATATATCTACATACACACGTATACATACATACATGCGCATACGCACGCAGACATACCAGACACACATATATATGTATACATATACTGCAGGTGCCGCAACTCACACGCCATACAAAGAAGCAATATTGGAGAATGACACAGGGCGTAAAACTCACAGCACTGCATTAAATAAGCAATAACCAACCAGACAACAAACGAAACAAGGGCAGTAAGCGAGTACCGTGACAAGGTCAGGCTGCTTGCGGTAGAGCAAAGTATTTTTGAGGCATTATACATTCTTAGAAACATGCGATGAAGCATAACTTGGTAAAAATAAAAAATGACATTTTGTGCTGACAAATTCCCTCACAATAACAATGCAAAAATACCTTTACGAGGCATGTTTAGGATGTCTATGCGTCCTACATCAAGGAAGTTTAGTGTAGCGGGTAATGCGTGTCGAATTCGTTCCGTCCCGTACGTAGTACGAGAAAATGCCTTCTGATGATGGCAACGAGGACGACTGGGAACGACTGCAATACCTCGAGGAGTCATTTTAGTCTCGAATTTTCGGGCCTAACCGGTGAGCGTAAAATTGTTCGGCGCACATATTACAAGACTACGCATATGTAAAAATTTCACTCTCAAAACTTGTGATGCTTAGGCAGGGTTAGTAATCAGACGTCATCGACCACGCACCGTGATATGTCGTCTTTTGTGACCACGACAGCGCCCCGGAGACATCGTTCCAGGACTCCATCATGGCCCTCTACCACATCCCCGCTCTCGCCATCTCCTTCTCTTGCATCCGCAGGGGGTCCACCTCTGCCTTGGCCCACAAACAGCGCGCGAACTGCGTCCATGAGACGGGTAGCGCCTTCCTCGTACACCGAATGACGTCGGCCGCTGCACACGTGCTCGTGGAAGTCGTCGCAAGGACCCGCTCGGCTGCCATGATGGCGCTCGGCTGCCGAGCGGAGATGGGCGCGAAGCCACCGGCAACCGGAGGTGTTGCAAACGCTGGGCGACCCACGCAGGTCGGCCGTGTCGAGGCCGGCAGGAGAAATGTCTTCCTGCGAGCGTCCAAACAACGGGGAAATTTCACCCATTGACTGGCAGTAACCGGTCCAATAGGAGCACCCGTTATGAATGTGGCTAGAGCCAAGTGTCCTAGCATTACTCAAAAACGTGAGAATATGATAATACCTCAAGATGTCTCATGAGGGGAGGTACTGCGTTCCAACTTGACAAGGAGGAGGCAATGACAACGGATCATACGCTACTGAAAACACATTTGCCAATCTCACCAATGGAAAGCTGGGTAATGACTAAAAACACCCATAAACTACTGAACAATGTCCAAGTGGTACTTTCTTGAACAAAATCTCGGCTTGGTAGAAGGTATCTGAAAGTATGCTGTACTCCGTGAGGGCACTACTGATGCTCAGGCATATTTACGACTTTCGGGCGGCTGCGGCATCATTACACATCGTACTCTATGTTTCAAATATTTGAATACGACATCACGCTGTTATCCTGACTGTCGTATTCGTTACAAGAAAACACGTGAGGGACGTTTATCGATTTCGCTTGGCTCGCACAAAGGACGACTCATTCAGGAATGCTTTGGAAGTTCGCCTTGAGGTAAGCACCTGAAGGTGCTAGGAAGAACTCGTAAACTGAAATACGCATACAGGATTTGTGTTTACTATTGTTTGAATAAAGGGGAATTTTCAAAAAATCTCATGTAATGAGGATTTTCAAAGATTCTTGTATAGATATACTCTACTCTAAGAAATGTGGGGCGTCAGTCGGGAGTTGAAAACTTTCCCTTAGGAGCTATGTGGGTTTGTAATTATACGGCGGTGACACTATCCGCTGGAGACAGCGTAGTCTTCGAATTGTTGATGCGTAGCGTTCCAGCTCGTGAAGGGTAATCTAGTACTGCCAGTGGAGCCAGGGAGGAACAGTTTTCGAGCTCTTTCAGGGAGTTCAGCAAAGCTGTTTCGTAGGAATACTATGACTCTGAAAAAGAGGAAGGTAACCCCCCTTGGGAAAGCATAGCAGTACCGTAGTTTTGCGGTTTATAACCTCATGACAGGTGGATTTCCCTAGCTGATGTTGAGAGTTGTTCGATTCTGTTTCCGACGGGGCCTTCCAACTTTTCTAGGAATACCTTCACCCCATCCCCAAAAGAGTCCGGTAACTCCCAATAGAATGACATGGCTATGATAGGGTAGGAGGAGTTACCTGATGCTCCAAAAAGTAATTGAAGAAGGGACAATTATTTCACCTCCTTTGAAGCGTTACCCCAACTTCTCCACTTCATAGAGTGCGCTAATAAGGAACACGCAAGGCATGCATATCACACGAGGCACACCCAAGCCAATGGTATTGGTTTGAACTTATAGTAAAGCACTGGCGGCTCGCCGTTGACCAACATTTCTACGAAGTCTAAGTCATCCCTTGGACGTAGCCAAAGGTTTGCCATCCTCTACCTCCCGGCATGACATCGACAAGTGCTGTCTTGAATGCCGCTTTTTAACAGCAGAGGGTTTTTCAGAAATAAATCCAGCGGCGTAGACAGAAAATCCAGTAGCGTAGACAGAATCTGCTCGCTCAACTGCAAATGTTGTCGAACAGCAGCAGGCTTCAACTACTTCTCGCACGTGAGTCTTTCTCTGCTCTTCTCTGTCATCACTGATACTAGTCTCATGATAAGTTCTAACGAGGTTTCACAAATACACCTCAATTTTCCCGCTTCTCACCAACTGCTAGGCATCTGTACTAAGCTTCCTGTTCTGCGGCGAATGAGACAACCTCAACATCAGTTTTTTTCATGTTACGTTCGTACGCACTTTTGAACGCGTTGTTTTTTTACGTTGGCTTTCGATGGAACGTCTATTTCTATTTAAAAAAAGCGGGTACTCTCGGTTATGACTTACATTTCGCTTCAAATGTGGCTGATGTTTCCTTTGCGCTCAATAATGAGGGCTTGTGTGACACGTGCCAGCCACGTTTAGTAGTTCCAATTATCCTGCCCATTTCACTGTCAAGTATTGTTCGCTAAGGTTTCGCGGCTGAATTCAGTGGAAGACAGACAGGTCAAAGTTATAACATTTAGGTATCCTGAAAGAGACTCGTTTTTGAGGTGCGTTAAGGTTGGACACGTCACAAAGAGCAATCACGTAACTTCCTGTTCCACGGTTGAGTTAATACGCGCTGTTTCACAAGACTACCGGCACAAATTTTTGGCTTCTCCTTACAATTTCACTCATTTGAGAACCACAGTGACCCGTCACTGCTTCTTAGGAATTTCGTCGTAGCAATCCTAATCAGAAAAGGGACGACGCATCATAAAGTATTTATGGATGGTCAGGATCAATGAAGTGCGAAATGAAACAAGTGAAGCTGAAAGGACTAATCGATTGATTCCAAAAAATGCTTAAGAATCCAAAAGTCATGCCAATTCCAAGCCTGGAGCTGCACTCTTCCTATAATCCCCCATGAGGACACGGATTCCCAGGCGCCGTTTTTCTCATTCAGGGCGCTCAGTATTTCCTTCGGGTGTTCTGCTAGTTGAGAAAGAGACGTCGGTCAATGCTCGGGCCGAAAGATGAGGAGGAATAAAATGCTAGTCCAAGAAGCGTGAGGGAAAGTGGCAAGGATGCAACAAGCCGATGAGCACTGGCGGGGAGGCGCGCCGCGGCGCAGATGTTCGGGTAGGGAGGCACGCGTCGGGAATAGGCTGCACCTGTGATGACGCAAGCTCTGACGGGATTTTGACCTTCTAGGTAAGAGAAACGGTGTGCTCTCAGCTGCAACAGTGTCCGATCAATCGAGAAGATGGGCATACCAGACAAGTGCAAAGTTAAGGCTAGTGAAGACCACCACCTCCAATGATTTCATTGTTCGCATCTCAGTTTGGGAGTTGGTGGCAGAATCTATTCTAATATCTCGATTATTTGTTTGAAGTTCCCAATTACGCTGTTATTGTTGTTATGCCCACAAAACTTCTTTTTTAGCGCAAAACCTTGTTTTTTGTTTTCGTGGCCCCTTAAACCGATAAATTTCGCCGTAAGGCGCAATGTGCCGCAGGTGGGCGTCGTATGGGCTCCGCTCGAAGCTCTCACCAGAAGCAGGTAGGTGTCCTCACTCTCCTTCGGGTAGAGGGGCGCCGTTTTGGTGAGCGCGCTGGCGTTCTCCCGCTTGGTGACGTTCCTTTCGGTGGTCCTGGGATTTGCCGTGAGCCAGAGGAAGATGAGGAGCACGTCGAAGAGCAGCAGTACCAGGACGACTGAGGCACCCAGGTGAACCATGAAGCGCTTGCGCTCGCGCCTCGCCATGCGTGCCTCGATGGACCCGGTAGTGCTCGCAGATCTCGACGATGGCGTGCTTGGGCTGGCTCCTGAGATTACAGGCGGCTGCGTAGAGGGTAGCCGATGGCATATTTGTAAAGGGGTGGGTCGCGTGCTATTTCTGTGTCGAGGTTGATTCTATACGCAGCGTAAAATGCTGTGATGACATTGATTGATTGTAGGGTTTAACGCGCCGACGCAACGCAGGCGATGAGGCGCGCCGTAGTGGAGGGCTCCGGATTAATTTTGACCACCTGGGGATCTTTAACGTGCGCCGAACGCTGTTATGAGAAACGGGACCGTAGTAGTGGTGGGTAGGTGAGAACACAAACCCATCTTATCAAGGGAAATGCAGGATACCATTCCGGACAGCGTTTATAGGAGGCTCACAGGAACAGGCCTGGGGGAATGTGCGTATGTGTGCACGTAACACATACATGCATATACAGGGAATCCCAGCTATCATGCACCAAGATTTAAAAAAGAGCAATAACGTTTCTAAAAGAAAACCTAGTGCATAATGGTTTCAGTACTGTGGAGAAGCGGTCACTATTTTGTTCGTCAATGAGACTACACCGATTAATTGCAATTAATTATCTAACTCGAGAGTTACGAGAATTATCTCCTGGTGACGTACCCCTATATAAAGTGTGCCAGCCAGGCGACACTTTGCGCTGAAGAAGGCAAGCCTTTTCGGTGAAACGTCGGCAACAATCGTCGTCTCGTTGTCTGTACCTTGTACAAGTTTTCTTTTTTTTTTTTTGTTTTCCCTAACCTCATCCAAGTTATATGTATATATATATATATATATATATATATATATATATATATATATATAGAAAATAAGGGTTGGCAGTCATATATATATATATATATATATATATATATATATATATATATATATAGGGAGTAGTAGAACTTTGAAGATGGTAGAGAACACACGAGAAGAAAAACTTCGAACAAGGTAAAAGCACGATTGTGGCCTACGTTTCAGCAAAGAGAACTTGCTTTCCTCAGGGTCTGAGGAAAGCAAGTTCTCTTTGCTGAAACGTAGGCCACAATCGTGCTTTTACCTTGTTCGAAGTTTTTCTTCTCTTATATATATATATATATATATATATATATATATATATATATATATATAGGAAGATAGGTAGGCAGTCTACAACGCCAAAGCCAAAGGAGGCATAGGGGTGTGGTTAGGCTCTTTTTTTTACTACGGGTAATGAAATTACCATTTTTTTAATATACGGAAGAAAGAAAGAAAGAAAAACACGCGCCGAAAAAAACATCCAAAGGCGTGAGTTCGGTCCCCACTCTGGGCGCGTGTTTTTCTTTCTTTCTTTCTTCCGTATATTAAAAAAATGGTAATTTCATTAACCGTAGTAAAAAAAAAAGAGCCTAACCACACCCCAAGCCTCCTTTGGCGTTGTAGACTGCCGACCTATCAGCCCCTCATTTCCTTACTATATATATATATATATATATATATATATATATATATATATAGGGAGTAGTAGAACTTTGAAGATGGTAGAGAACACAAGAGAAGAAAAACTTCGAACAAGGTAAAAGCACGATTGTGGCCTACGTTTCAGCAAAGAGAACTTGCTTTCCCCTGGCTTTCCTCAGGGGAAAGCAAGTTCTCTTTGCTGAAACGTAGGCCACAATCGTGCTTTTACCTTGTTCGAAGTTTTTCTTCTCATATATATATATATTGTCACGTGTACAAGAAGTCTAAAGAGGACGACGACGAAGGGAACGCCTCCAGCCACCTGTCTTCAGCGCGTGCCGTCGAACTGTCGACGACGACGAGGAGGAGCAGAGTGTCTCGGGCAGTGGCGCGCGAGAGCACGTGGACCGAGCTGGACGATCGAGAACGGCAGTCTAGCGCGTGGTGGGCCGGAGGAAGCAACTTCTTCGCTGAGTGACTAGGAGGCACAAGTTCGCCTTATTAAATTACCATCACTCACCCGGACTATTTCGTCATTATTCTTGTTACGTGTCACTGGTAGAGGTGCTGGGTAAGCCCCTAATGTTCAAGACCCCTCCTGCTTCTCGTCTGTCCAGCCCCGAGCGGCCTACCTTCGTGGACACACCAGTTCATCGCTCCAGCCGGCGCCTGTTAGGCTTATCTCCCGAGTTCAGCGCCCTGTCTGGAACACGCTCTGCTCGTGGCCCCCAAGCGATGGCGTCAGCGAATGCAGCGCAGGTGACGTTCCAGCAGCCTCGTGAACCCAACTGCTTTCACGGGGAGGCCTTCGAGGATGTAGACGACTGGTTGGACCACTTCGAACGTGTCGCCAGATTCAACCAGTGGAACAACAACAACAAGCTGCATAACGTCTATTTCTCTCTTAAAGACGGCGCGGAGACCTGGTTTCTAAATAACGAGGCGAGTATGCGGACGTGGGAAGAATTCCGCGAAAAGCTTCTCGAGAAGTTTTCGAGTACAGACCGGTGTGACCACGCGATGCGTTTGCTCGACTCCCGCATCCAAAAACCGAACGAAAGTGTTGCCATGTTCGCCGAAGATATGGCACGCCTGTTCAAGCGGGCTGATCCTGCGATGGCCGAAGCTAAAAAGTTGCGCTACCTGATGCATGGGGTGAAAGAACAACTTTTCGCCGGACTGGTGCGAAATCCTCCTCAGACGGTGCAGGCGTTCATTAAGGAAGCCACTGCAATTGAACGCGCCCTTCAAGACCGGTCTCGCCAATACAACAGGCATACGAACCATGCATCGAGCAACGTTGCCATGCTGTCCACTGTCAACGAGAGGGACCTGCGTGACCTCGTTCGGACCATCGTCCAGGAAGAACTGCGGAAATTGAAAGTGAGTTCCCCAGAGCCGGTAATCGCTTCTGCCTCTTCGATCGCCGAAATCGTACGCGAGGAACTCCGACAAACACTTGTTACCCCGGAACACAGTGTAGAAGCGCCCCAAGTAACCTACGCAGGGGCCCTCCGTCGCCGCCAATTCGTCCCTGCAGTGCCACGTCAGGAGCCGCTAGCCGACTTCATGCCTCCCCCACGGCCTACCTTTCGCCCTCAGGTCCGCAAGACCGACGTGTGGCGCACCGTGGACAACCGCCCCCTGTGTTACCATTGTGGAGAACCAGGTCATGTCATCCGTCGATGCCCGTACCGCGAGATAGGGCTGCCGGGATTCTCACCTACCGCTCGCCGTCCACGCATCGGGGAACGACCAGCAGCAATCGAAGATTACCTGGCTAATAGGCCCTCCAACGCGCCGAACCCTTATCGGTCCCGCTCTCCGTCGCCGGCTCGTCCCAGTTCCCCCTGTCGCAGCAGCGAGACACGAGGACCAAGGTCAGCAAGCCCCCTTCGGGGAAACTAGAAGCAGCAACCTCAGGAGGGAAGGTTGCCGACGGCCGAATTATTAATGTCCCTCCATCAGCGCCGCGATGCGATCCACAGACGAATTCCCACGAAGAGGTGAGCGCGGACCTCTCCGTATGTGTCGACGGGCACCCCATAGTTGCTTTAGTGGATACCGGTGCAGATTACTCAATTCTAAGCAAAAAACTGGCAGATCGCCTGCGGAAAGTAAAGACCCCATGGAGTGGACCCCAGATCCGTTCCGCAGGAGGTCATCTAATGACGCCCATTGGAAAGTGCACCGCGAGGATTGCCATCGGTAACTGTGATTTCGTTGCCACCTTCCTCGTGCTCCCACAGTGCTGCAGAGACATGATCTTGGGAATGGACTTCCTGCGGGAGCACGGCGCCGTCATAAACATTCGTGAGCGTTCAGTCATTTTTTCGCCAAACGGTACGTCCACAGAAAGTGAAAGAGAGCGAATTCACGTACCCCTGCGCATAGGTGGCAGCGACGTACTAATGCCTCCTAGGTCATGCGCGCTTGTTTCAGTCGTCTGTGACAATCCGCACAGTGGTGATGGCATAGCCGAGCAGATAAGCGGCCTTTTGCTCAACCAAGGAATTGCCATTGCCCGGGGTCTGGTGCACCTTACCGAAGGCTGCGCGCAGGTGTTGCTCACGAATTTCACTAACGAACGTCAGCGCATCCCGAAGGGAACTGCAGTGGCCTGCTTTGAAGAAATCGACGACGGGCAAGCCTGCTTTGCACTACAGAGCGATACGTCTAGCGATTGTACATCTCCTGCCGCTGTTGACGTGAATCCTGACTTGCCACCTGATAAGCAACAAGTTCTCTACGAGCTGCTGAACCAGTTTGCCGACTGCTTCTCCACGACATCAGGCGTCCGTCAAACTGCACTAGTGAAACACCGCATCATAACAGACGAAACTGAGAGACCTATTCACCAGAATCCATACCGTGTATCCCCAAGAGAACGCGAGGCGATACGGGACCAAATCGAACAAATGCTTAAGGACGACGTCATCCAACCGTCAAGGAGCCCATGGGCGTCACCTGTCGTGCTAGTCAGGAAGAAAGATGGCAGCCTCCGTTTTTGCGTGGACTATCGCAAGCTGAACCACGTAACGAAGAAGGACGTATACCCTTTGCCAAGGATCGATGACTCCCTCGACAGGTTGCGCCATGCGCGCTATTTCTCATCCATGGACCTAAAAAGTGGATATTGGCAAATAGAAGTGGATGAGCGTGATCGCGAAAAAACAGCCTTTATCACGCCAGACGGTTTGTACGAATTTAAGGTTCTTCCTTTCGGACTATGCTCTGCACCAGCAACATTCCAAAGGATGATGGATACTGTTTTGTCCGGGCTAAAATGGCAAACATGTCTGGTGTATCTGGATGATGTGATTGTATTCTCGCCGACGTTTGACGAGCATGTCAAGCGGTTGTCCGCAGTGCTACAGGCTATACGGTCCGCCGGACTCACACTGAAGCGAGAAAAATGCCACTTTGGATTCAAGGAACTACGCTTTCTAGGTCACGTCGTCAGCCGTGATGGAGTTCGTCCAGATCCTGATAAAATTGCAGCTGTTTCCAAGTTTCCCACGCCGGCTGATAAAAGGGCTGTTCGACGGTTTTTAGGACTCTGCTCCTACTACAGGCGCTTTATCGCAAACTTTTCCCCAATAGCGGCCCCACTTACTCACCTTACCCGGGATGACGTTGTGTTCCAGTGGACCGACAAGGAGCAAGTCGCTTTCGACGAACTTCGACATCGCCTGCAGACACCACCCGTCCTAGCCCACTTTGACGAAGAGGCTCCTACGATCATCCACACCGATGCAAGCAACGTCGGACTTGGAGCCGTTCTTATACAGCTACAGGATGGAGTCGAAAGAGTGGTTGCTTACGCAAGTAGGTCTCTGTCCCGTGCGGAGATGAACTATTCAACAACCGAGAAAGAATGTCTAGCGGTTGTTTGGGCCACAAGCAAATTCCGTCCATACATATACGGCCGGCCATTCAGTGTTGTGAGCGATCACCACTCGCTCTGCTGGCTAGCAAATTTGAAAAACCCTTGTGGACGTCTCGCACGCTGGAGTCTGAGGCTGCAGGAATTTGACATGGTTATCCAATACAAATCTGGAAAGCAGCATAGCGATGCTGACTGTCTCTCACGAGCCCCCGTTGAGCCTGCAGGTGGAGAAGACGACGTTTCATTTGTGTGTGCGGTGCAGGCAACAACCGTTGCAAAGCAACAGCGGAATGACCAGGAACTGCGGCCGCTAATTGATTTCTTGGAGGGACACACTTCGACTGCACCTAGGCTATTCTCCAGAGGGCTTTCCTCCTTTTGCTTGATTAATAACGTACTGTACAAGAAAAACTTTACCCCCAACGGCCGAAGCATCTTGCTTGTAGTTCCAACTCCCCTGCGAGGAGACGTTTTGCAAGCCTGCCACGACGAACCCTCGGCCGGTCACTTGGGCTACACTCGAACATTAGCAAGGATCCAACAAAGCTATTACTGGCCTAGGCTGTCCAGCGTTGTCAGGGAGTACGTCCGTACCTGCAGGGATTGCCAGCGACGCAAAATGCCCCCGAACCGACCTGCCGGCTTGCTCCAGCCAATTCAAATACCTGCGAGGCCATTCGAACAAGCTGGAATGGATCTGCTTGGCCCCTTCCCAACATCTTCGCAAGGTAACAAATGGATTATCGTGGCTACAGATTACCTGACCCGGTATGCGGAAACAAAGGCTGTCTCGCGGGGCACTGCAGAAGAAGTAGCCCAATTTTTCGTTGAAAACATCGTGCTTCGACACGGTGCTCCTGCTTGCGTTATCACGGACAGAGGCACAGCCTTTACAGCCAAGCTGGTGAGCGCTATCATGACGCTGAGTGGCACATCCCACCGACGAACGACCGCCTTCCATCCTCAAACCAACGGGCTTACGGAGCGCATGAATAAAACAATTGCCGACATGTTAGCATGTACGTGGATGCCGAGCACAAGACCTGGGACGTCGTTCTACCTGACATCACGTTCGCCTATAATACGGCACAACAGGAAACGACGCGGATGACACCTTTCCAAATTCTTTACGGTCGAGAGGTTTCTACCATGCTGGACGCCATGCTCCCTCACGATTCAAGGGACGACGCTGCACCTTCCTTCGACTTCACCCAGCGCGCCGAAGACGCACGGCAGATTGCGCGTCAGAGGATACGGCAACAACAGCACTTTGACGCTGCGCGTTACAATCTCAGGCATAGACACGTGCAGTTTGTAGAAGGCGACCAAGTCTGGATATGGACGCCGGTTCGTCGACGGGGCTTATCGGAAAAGCTGCTCCGGCGATTTTTCGGGCCCTATACAGTGCAAAGGAAGTTAAGCGACGTGACTTATGAAGTTGTTCCGTCCTGCCCTTCTCCTCGAGCACGCCGCCGGCCACAACCTGAAGTAGTCCACGTGGTACGCATGAAGCCTTATTTCTCCCGATGACGACTTTTGTGACCTCAGCGCTACGTGACCCCGCCATTTACGCAGCATACCATACGTTGACTCTACGCATCGGGACGATGCTCTCTTTGGAGGGGGGCAAATGTCACGTGTACAAGAAGTCTAAAGAAGACGACGACGAAGGGAACGCCTCCAGCCACCTGTCTTCAGCGCGTGCCGTCGAACTGTCGACGACGACGTGGAGGAGCAGAGTGTCTCGGGCAGTGGCGCGCGAGAGCACGTGGACCGAGCTGGACGATCGAGAACGGCAGTCTAGCGCGTGGTGGGCCGGAGGAAGCAACTTCTTCGCTGAGTGACTAGGAGGCACAAGTTCGCCTTATTAAATTACCATCACTCACCCGGACTATTTCGTCATTATTCTTGTTACGTGTCAATATATATATATATATATATATATATATATATATATATATATATATATATATATATATATATATATATATATATATTGAGAGGCAATGCTAGGAGACTTGGAGGACGACGTTTATTCGACGAGCGGTACCCTGGCCAGAACAGGATCAACCACGATGGCGATGATCGCGCGTCCGAGAAAGACGACGAGCGATGAGATGATGATGGACGCACCCAATGCAGCGGCGACGACGAAACACGAAGGTGGTATTGGCCAGTCATAATACTGAGCTATGGCGTGATGACGGGACATTTAAGATTCGCGCTTACAATATATATATGTGTGTGTGTGTGTGTGTGT
Organism: Haemaphysalis longicornis; assembly: GCF_048455015.1. Lineage (NCBI taxonomy): Eukaryota > Metazoa > Arthropoda > Arachnida > Ixodida > Ixodidae > Haemaphysalis > Haemaphysalis longicornis. The sequence continues at coordinate 462,694 of NW_027526241.1, forward strand.
GTGTGTGTGTGTGTGTGTGTGTGTGTGTGTGTGTGTGTGTGTGTGTGTGTGTGTGTGTGTGTGTGTGTGTGTGTGTGTGTGTGTTAGAGAGACAGATGGAGAGAGAAAGATAGGAATAAGGGTACCCTACTGAAAAGTTCCGTACATACAGAATTATGGGAATACGGAGTTCATACAGAGTGTTACGCTCCCAAGCGTAATGAATGTAGATATTAGTCCTACAAACACGGGAATTATATTAGTTCGCACAATGTGAACGTTTGGCACTGTTTTCGTGTTTTTATCTTCAATAATAAGTAAAATCACTCTCCGTATGATTTCCGTATACTCCGTATATACGGAATTCATACGGACCATGATTTCTCGGTTCTAATGATCATAGAGACTTAAAACCGGTGTCAAATGTTTCAATAGGCATGCAATGTTTCATTTTCATGTGCTTCTGAAAAATATTTCTCGATTTGTGGCGGCTTTGTGTCATACTAGGAATGTACTCCGCATTCCCATAATTCCGTATATACGGAACGTTTCAGGAGGGTAGGTAGTGAAGAAACCCAAGAGGAGAAGGTAGTGGGTTATTTATTACAGTTGAAAAGGTACAGATTTCTTATAGAAAGTGGAGAAGAAATGCCCGAAGTGCGGAATCCGAACCCATGACCTCCAAAATACGCGTCTCATGCGATGAGTGCTATGCGACCGGCAATGCTATGTTCCCCACTACTTTCCCGGGTATTTATGTTAAGATAATTGTTTTCTGCACTTGGGGGTGTTAGCCAGTGGCAGTCTAACTACTGTGGGTGCAGGCGACCTTCTTCCCAACTCCCGGGCGTGACTGGAGCGTCTGGGACAGGCCGAGGCCGGTCGACTAGAGTTGAGCCCTCCTAAGCTATGGCCCGAAGACTGCCAAAACCGAGACTCTCGCTGTGAGTTTAGCGACTCACAAAGGGAAATGAGGTGTTCGTTGAATATATATATATATATATATATATATATATATATATATATATAATGTTTCTGTATGTAGCAAAGTACGTATGCATGAATGAATGTTTGGATGTATGCATAGATACACACATCCGTGCATACATACGTACATACCTACTTACATAAATACATGCATATATACCTACATACGTACACAGATTCATCCATAGATGCATGAACACATAGATGCATACACAGACGTATACCTACATACATACACACACACGTATATACATACATATATGCATTACACATGCATGCGTGCATGCGTAAATACAACCATGCATAGATTCATACGCACACGAATACACACGTATGCACATGCATACACATACGCATACATACAGATTTACATACATGCCTACATACAATCCTATCTCTGTCATACAAACGAAAATATACCGATACAAGTACGTATGTGCATAAATATTGTCACGTGCCAAACTGTGGGAGGACAGCCTTTTCAAGTAGGACGGACATGCTAATCCCCTGCCTGGGTACGTGCCCTGTGATGCGGCACAGCAGAGGACGACGAATGAGCACGTTAGCCATCGGCTCGTGTGCTCGGATCTTGGTCGCCATATTGCTATCCACCAACCGGTGCTCTCTGTATGTTTTCCCTGCTAATGAGGCACCTCGCCTAATAAATACTTTGCCCCTGCGTCTTCGCGAAGACAACTTCCTTGTGTCCCTGTTTTACAGGACGTAACACTGGTAGAGGGTGCATCCGATGCCCCGTACACCCCCGGACGTTAGCCCCCAGAGACCTTCGCCCGTCGGCACTCCGGTTCATCGGTGTAGCCGCTGGAAACTCAACCTTCCTCCAGAACAGGGCCCTGTCTTGGAGTCTGCATCAAAGAGGCACGCCTCTCAGCCAGAGGTAATGGCGCAGGCGATGCCTACTACGCGGACGTTTCAGCAGCCCTGCGAACCCGCCCACTTCCACGGAGAGGCTTACAAAGACGTCGAAGACTGGCTTGAACGGTTCGAGCGTGTGGCTGCATTCAACCAGTGGAGTGCCACCTGAAAGCTCCGACAAGCCGATTTTTCGCTTGAGGACGGTGCAAGATGATGGTTCGAGAATTGGGAAGCGAGCCTGCGCACTTGGGAGGACTATCGTCGCGAGGTTCAAGCGAAATTCGCGAATTCCGACAGCCGTGAACAAGCACAGCGTCTTCTGGAAGCACGGACTCAGAAACCCAACGAAAGTGTGGCTATGTTCGCGGAGGACATATAACCCGTCTGTTCCAGCGAACCGACCCAGACATGGCAGAATACAAAAAATTACGCCATCTAATGAATGGCGTAAAACAACAGCTTTTCGCCGGTCTCGTCCGAAATCCGCCAGGTACGATTCAAGAATTCATCCGCAAGGCTTCTGCCATTGAGAGGGAACTACAACAGCGTTCCCGACAATACGATCGCATGAGCGCTAAAACATCGTCGAGCATCTCTGCTGTCATGGCCACGGAGGAGGACAACCGCTTTCGGGATCTCATCCGCGCGGTGTTGAGAGAAGAGCTCGCTAAGTGCGGCATCATCCCCCGTCGGGACCCATACAGGCCTCCGTCACCGACATAGTGCGCGATGAAATTCGCAAAGCTTTTGCCCTACCAGCAGTGCAGCCAGCGTCACCATGCCCAGTTTCCTACGCCACGGCTCTCACTGCCCAGGCTCCCGCCGCAACCACTAGACCTGCCGCGCCGCCTCTTCCATACCATTCGCCGCACCCAGCCTAATGCTGGCCACAACAAGCAGTCCCTCTTACTGCCCAAAAGCAGTTTCGTCCTAACTCTTCGGTCCGTCCGCAACAATACTATCGTCCCCAAGTACGTAAAACCGACCTTTAGCGAACTCCCGTCAACCAGCCGCTCTGCTTTCACTGTGGCGAACCAGGGCACATTTATCGCTGGTGCCCCTACCGAGAAATCGAACTGCCTGGATTCCCAACCAAACTGTTCGGCCATAATTCGGAGAAAGACCACTCGCCATTTCTGAATACCTCGCCGAGCGCCGAGCTACCGCACCACTCGGTCAACCGCGTTCGCCGTCCCCACCTCTCCAAGGTTCGCCCAGCCGTCGCACTCCTGGAGGGCCGCCTACCCGACGGTCTCCAACGCCACCACGGAGAAACTAGACGACGCAACCTTGGGAGGCAAGGTTGCCAGTAGTCGAAGCTCCGAAGGCCTACCTCTACGGCCAGCAGTTGGGGAACCGGCAGCCCAAAACTTCGACGTCGACGTGAACGCGCGGGCCCAACTTAGTTTTTCTCGACGGACACGAAATGACTGCATTAGTGGACACCGGGGTGGACTACTCGATGATTAGTCGGGCACTCTATGACAGGCTCAGAAAGGTCAAGACCCCATGGGATGGACCTCAGATTCGGCCTGCCGGGGGTCACCCAATGACGCCTGTCGGACAATGTACCGCGAGGGTACGCATTGGCGACTCGGATTTCCTCGGTACGTTTGTCATCCGTCCGGAGCGCTGCAGAGAGCTTATTATAGGAATGGACTTCTTGCGCGATCATGATGCGGTAATCGACGTCGAAGATGGCTTTGTAAGTTTTTATACGAAAAATAACACACCAGAACGAACCGGTAACCGACCCCCACACCTGCGGATTGTTGGCGATGAAGTTAGCCTACCCCCAAGGGCCTGCATGCTTGTTTTCCTTAGGTGTGATGACCTATTAAGTGGCCCTGGTATTGCCGAGGTCTTGAGTCCTTCTTCTGGAAAGTGGGATCGCCATTGCTAGGGGCCTGTTGGCGCTAGCGAGCGGCGAAGCAGAAGTCCTGCTGACATACTTTACCAATGAATGTCGACGAGTCGCCAAGGGAACGGCGGTTGCCGTCTTCGAAGACATCGACAACGCAACGGACTGCTTCGTTCTGCAGATTAAAGCGCCAGCCGAGAAGCCGAATAAGGTCGTAATCGACGTTAACCGCAATCTCCCGCCGACAGAGCAACGCCAGCTTTCTGAGCTCTTAAACAGTTTCCGGGACTGCTTTTCCTCGACGTCGGGCATCCGCCACACTCAGTTGGTCAAACACCGTATAATTACTGCCGCAAATGAAAGACTGGTTCGGCAGAACCCCTACCGAGTGTCCGCAAAAGAACGCGATGCGATAAGGCAGCAGGTAGACCAAGATGCTAGACGACGACATCGTTCAGCCATCGACAAGCCCCTGGGCGTCACCCGCCGTCAAGGTCAAGAAGAAAGATGGCAGCTTGAGATTCTGCGTCGATTTTCGCACAGTGAACCAAGTAACCAAAAAAGACGTATATCCTCTGCCGAGAATAGATCACTCACTCGATCGATTAAGACATGCCCGCTACTTTTCGTCAATGGACTTAAAGAGCGGATACTGGAAAATTGGAGTCTATGAACGTGACCGTGAAAAGACTGCGTTTGTTATCCTGACGGACTTTATGAGTTCAAAGTTCTTCCTTTTGGTTTGAGCTCAGCCCCTGCAACATTTCAAAGAATTATGGATATGGTTCTGTCTGGATTGAAGTGGCAAACGTGTTTGGTATACCTAGACGAAATCATCGTCTTTTCCAGGACCTTTCAAGAGCACTTGGAGCGATTGACGTCCGTTGTCCAGTCTATCCGATCTGCCGCACTGACATTAGAACCAGAAAAATGCCACTTCGGCTATGAAGAACTATTCTTCCTCGGTAACGTTGTCAGTCGAGCCGGCGTACGCCCGGATCCCGATAAACGTGATGCCGTGTCGAAGTTTTGCACCCCTACCGACAAAAAGAGCATTCTGCGTTTTCTGGGGCTGTGCTCTTCTTATCAGAGATTCATAGCGCCCTTCTCCAACATTGCGGCTCCACTCACTTGCCTCAAACGTGACGACGTAGGTTTCATCTAGAGTGATGAACAACAAGAGGCTTTTGACGAGCTCCGGCGTCGTCGCTTACAGACACCACCTGTGCTGGCCCATTTCGACGAGGATGCCGCAACTATGGTTCACACGAATGTCAGCAATGTGGGGGTCGGCGCTGTTCTCGTCCAGTGGTAAGACGGCGCCGAAAGAGTCGTCGCTTACGCCAGCCGAACACTATCACGGGCCGAAAGTATCTACTCGGCCACCGAGAAAGAGTGCCTTGCTGTTGTTTGGGCCCTCCTCAAATTCCGACCACACCTTATTGGCGTCATTTTACCGTGTGAGCAACCACCATTCCCTCTGCTGGTTCATGAACCTTAAGAACCCTACTGGCCGTCTTGCGCGATGGAGCTCAACGCTCCAGGAATTCGACGTGACCGTCATACACAAATCCGGCAAGTGGCATTCAGACAGACTGCCTCTCAAGAACTCCTGTTGGCCTTCCCCCCGCCGATGACGATGACAGCTACGATGCCGCGCTAATCGGAGTTGTGGACGCACCCACCATTTCGGAGTAGCAGCGCGCGGATCCGGAACGATCGGTGTTTGATTTTTTTACAAGGCCACACTACTGTCGTACCGAAAGCATTTGCCAGAGGACTGTCCTCGTTCTGTCTGCAGAGCAACGTTCTCTATAAGGGAAATTTCGCGTCGAGTGGGAGTAACTACCTGCTTGTCGTACCCAACCTTCTCAGGAATGAAATCTTGCAGGCCTGTCACGACGAGCCTAGCCGGTCATTTCAGTTACACACGTACGCTGGCATGGATCAAGCAGAAGTACTACTGGCCGAAGCTATCGGCCACCCTACGGCAGTATGTACCAACTTGCCGGGACTGCCAGCGACGTAAAGCCCCACCCGGACGGCCAGCCGGACTTCTGCAGCCCGTTCAGGTTCTTAGAACGCCTTTTGAACAAGTTGGCATGGACTTGCTCGGCCCCATTCCAACTTCGCAACTGGTAACAAATGGATAGTATTCGCCATGGATTACTTAACCAGATATGCCGAAACGGAGGCGCTTCCACGGGCTACAGCACTTGAGGTTGCGGAGTTTTTTCTAACAAGAATTGTGCGGCGGTATGGCCACCTGCAGTGCTGATTACCGACCGTGGAACGGCCTTCACGGTGCAGCTGCTGCAAGAAGTGTTGAGATTGAGCGGCACGTCCCACCGAAAGGCCAGCGCGTACCACCCCCAGACCAACGGCTTAATAGAACGTCTGAATCGAACAATAGCTGACATGCCCAGTATGTACGTCGATGCAGAACACAAGACGTGGGATGCCTTACATAACGTTCGCGTATAATACGGCCCAACAAGAGACGACGCAAATGACGCCATTCGCACTTGTCCACGGTAGGGAACCTTCCACAATGCTTGACGCCATGCTTCTACCCGATACCCACGACGACCAAGACGGCCCCCTTCACGAGTTTGTGCGTAGCACCAGCGTTGTGACCTCGCACGCTACAATATTCGCCACCTACATGCAACCTTCTCCCCTGGGGACCAGGTCTGGGTGTGGACTCCAGTTAGGGGCCGAGGACTCTCGGAAAAACTTATGCGGCGTTACTTCGGCCCACACATGGTGATGCGACAGCTTAGCGATTTTACCTATGAAGTCGCTCCAGCCATCCCAAGCGCCGCTGGACGTTCCCGATCTCACCCAGAAATTCTGCATGTGGTACGCATGAAACAATACTTCTCGCGATGATCACACAATGCATCTAGCAGCGGACTACATTTCACGCGCATAATTGTAGCATCGAGTCGATGATTTTGAGGAAAGGGGGTGATGTCAAGTGCCAAACTGTGGAATGACAGCCTTATCAAGTAGGACGGACATGCTAATCTCCAGCGTGGGTACGTGCCGTGTGTTGCGGCACAGCAGAGGACGACGAAGCAGAGCGTTAGCTAGTGGCTCATGTGCTCGGTTCTTGGTCACCATATTGCTAGCCAGCTACCGGTGCCCTCTGTATGTTTCCCCTGACAAATTAAGAGCCTCGCCTAATAAATACTTTTCCCCTGCGCCTTCGCGAATACAACTTCCGTGTGTCCCTGTTTGACAGGACGCACCAATATCTAAATGAATATAATCATACCTACAACATCCACGCACGCTTGCACAGGCACATGCACTAATACATGCATACATGTGCACCTAGCTTGCTATCTACGTACATAAATACATATGCACCCACACATTAAGGCGACAAGAGTCAATTTTGAAGAAGGCATAAGTAAGAATAATAATTTTCAAGTGATAATAAAATTTTTCGTTCAAAAAGATCAATGAATAATCAGGGATGCCTGCACTCGCTACAAGACTTGAATGGCAAAGATGTTGTAGTTGAGCACTGCGAGACACATTGTTGCCCGCATAAGATTCCCGCATCAAAAGGGTGCGCAGAGGTACTCCCACGGCCTCCACTGCAGCCGTGACCTTTGTCACGGCAGTGACCTATGCAGGATCACTGCTGGAGACCTAACTTCCTGGCTTAGGCATGCTACGTGTACGTTTGCGAGTATATTCATAATTTATTATATTTGCTATCTTATCTGGAATACTGGGCACTATCGCAGTCGGATATGTGAATTTTCTCGAACTTAGATGAACGCTGGAAAGACAGGAAATACACGACACAACGAGAACTAACAAGTGTGGAGCAGTTTATGGCCCAGACGTTTTGTCGTAGCTCATCCGCAGTCACGGTGTCATACTGCGCCACACACAAAACTGAGGTTCGAAAAGTTACCCGCTTGTCCATCTATGCAGCATACCGACCAAACGTTAAGAGGATACTGGAACAGCAGGTTTATGTAGGCAGAACCATTCGAAAATCCTGCAACAGCTGGCACAGGTAAGAGAAACGGGTGCCTCGTTTGGCACAAAAAGACTGCAGGTACATTAGAGGCATTTGGCCCCATTTTGGCGCAAAGAAAACTGCAGGTACACTTCAGGCAAAATATATGTACTTAACTGGCATCAGTTGCGTTCATTTAGGTATAAATTCTTGTTGAATTGGTTCACTTCCGCCTCCGAAATCGGACCTCCGCCTACCGCCTTCATAGCGCGGCAGGCGGAAGTCCGATTTCGGCCACGGGAAGAGTTTTCAAGGTCTGGGCAATTTAAGGGGTGCCGCCTTGTAGTAGTCGTAGCTCGTTCCATGTCCCGCTGTCTTGCCACCAGCACAGTGGCTTGGCGTAGCGACGTAACGGACCCAAGCAGAGCCCCACGGCGTAGCGGCGTAACGGACCAAAACAGAGGCTTCGAAGAACAAGCAGTTTATATAGTCATAAATTCGAAACTCCTGAACAGCTGGCGTGTGTCACGCATCTCCCCGTTATTTAGCGCATACATAACTGCGGGTACATTTCAGGCAAAATCGGTGTTTATAACAAGCAGCCCCACATACATTTAGTTAGGAATACAGTTGGGCTGGTTTTTACGTTGGTAAGCGAAAAAAGTTCCCACCAAAAACAACGTGTTTAAAACTGCCAACCAAGGCTCAAGCTCGTGCGAGATGAAAGCCAGCACAAAAAGTACAGAACTCCCGCGTGTGCTGTTCGAGGCAGAGAGCGCGGTAGTACTGCGAAGACCGTAAATTTGAATTGCCTTGGACAAAACCTCTGTTCAGTTAACTAAGACAGGAGTGAGAAAGGGAGAGGAGCAGCAACAGGGGCGGCAGCAATGAGTAGGGTACGACACCAGAGCCCCAATGGTGGATTAATCTCTGCTCTGAGCTTCCGACCGCTCTCACGATCAGCCGAACTGTTTAATTTTTTTCTTTCACTTCAGCCACAATCATTCATCTTCATCTTTACCAAAAGTTGGCTTCCCTGCAGGGTTATTGGCGTACAACTCCATCATTGAGGACAATAAACCTACGCTTTAAAAAAAAAACGACGCATTCAATATGGCACAGAAAGGCTCCCGCACGTGCAAGGTGATTGGCGGTGAGATGTTTGAGTGGCGCCCCCTGGCTCTGACGTCAGCTTAGGGACTCGCGCCGCTGTCGTCTGCTACACTCCGCTTGTGGGAGGCAGCAGTGCCTGCGCTAGAAATCCCCCGCTTTGATGCTTTAGTGCATTGACAAGTGTATTTCTAGTAATTTAGTAATTTTTGCCGGCTTCTGACACATCTGAATATTTCCAAGGTGTATCCGCCACAAGTTTGCAACACACGAAGAGAGAGACAACAACTTTCTTCAGAGTATCGGTCAGAAGATCGGGTGTAACTCGCCCTTTCTAGCTTATTCGCGAGGCTCAACACTCAGAGCTTCTCGATAAGTATTCAAAATGCGTACGCTTCCCTACAGTATTTTTGAGATGCTCTTATGGAGACTCAACAGTCTGAATGCTATATGCACCAAGCAGCGGGCCCCTATTCGCACATCGCACAGCAGCAAATAAAGCGGCTGTCTTCTATTTCTTTCGTTGACTTGTATCAGATTAATGTTTTTTTTTTTTTCTGTGCCCAACGCATTAATTTTTCTGCTTCGTAATGAACGTATTAACAGTAGGTTTGGGGTTGTTTGGGAGGATCACAAAGATCGTGTGTATATTTTCTTCAGGCTGTATGGCATCATTCCCTTCTTCACAAATTGGCTTTCCTTATGGCTGCGTGCAATAAGTACACACTGTGTCTGCTGCAGGCATTCAACAGTGTTTCTTCCTTCGTTCCTTATATTTGCAGCGTGAATTGTTTATTCACATCCAAATACAAAGAGAAGGTTTGTGCTACGCCACCACGATCGCGCCTCAGACAACGTTGTCCAGAGGCGGCTTTCGAAGGCGGCTTTCGTGCTCCGAATTTTTATCGTAACCATCGTTATCATAACGAACTGACTCTCAACCTGAGCTGTTACGACATGATTACGGTGTTGAAGGCTTGATATAGCTGCTAACGATCGCGATAAATAGTATACGTGCATATATAACAAGAAACGACACCTATGAATATTTCCAAGCACCTTTTTATTGTTTTCCAACTTTTATTTCCATGCGTAAAGAACAAAATTAATCTACTATCTTGTCCTGGACTGAGGACCCGGCCCACTAATCATCTCGATTTTACGGTTAAAGTTTTCTCCTCCTCCTTCTCCTCCTCCTCCTCCTCTTCAGTGCAGCTTTCCTGTAACGCATATCTGATATTGAAAAGCTATGGCTGTGGGAAATGTAACTAAATATCCCTCCAGCTCTGAACAAACATAGTGTAACTGTATTTTTACCGTAGACGTGGCTCGTTTTGCTCAATAAACCTCCATTGGTTAAAAGCCTGGTATAAAACCAGCACGCGCCTATACACACAGTGGGTTATATGGAACTCAGCCTACAGTTTTGCGGCCCATAGTGCATGTCGGCGCACTTTCATGGCATGACAACGTAAAGTGATGTGATACAATACTTTTGAGCGTTCGTCAAGGTTGCAAAAACTGATTTACCTTACATGCGATTACCGGGAAACGTAATGCCTACTGCCAAAGCCGACATCCGTTAAGGCCTGGAATTAGTTTTGGTCTTTTATTTTCGCTGTTGTCGGCTACTAGCAGTTGGCTGTTCCCTTTGTTCAAAATATTGCTTACAACAGAAGCCAACGCCTAGCTACGACTTTTCGCGCTGCGCACAAGACCGGCTTCGCAAAGAATGGGGCGACGCCGGCAATGTTTCTTCCGTAGCGGTATCGAAAAATATACGTTAAATCACGCCTTGAGCTAGTGTAGGCGATTTTAAGTCTATTCTTATGATAAAGAGTTACGCACACGCAAAATGTGGCGCGGACAAGCATCAGACGTCAACCGAGCGCAAAGAAACAGCAGGGTGAGCGAGTCCGAGTGAAGCAGACGACAAATGCGAGAATCCCTAAGCCGACGTCACGGAGGCGCGCTTCGCAGCGCCGCCCGTGGTCGCGCTCACCGCCAATAGCAAGCACAAAGAGAACAGGGGCGGTATTCTCGTAACTGTCCCTTTTGAAAACGTCCCTTTTGCGCCCCTTTCTCGTGACGTACTTCCGGTTAAGCAATGAGCGTTTGCAGCAGGTTTGCCGCGCTTGCGTTACGTCACTTCCGGTTCGGTTTTAGCCAATCAGGGCTTCCCAAAATGGACATTTTTGAAAGGGACGCAAAAGGGACAAAACTCGAGAATACCGCCCCAGAACTCCCTCTCGTGCTAATGAAGACAGGAGGTAAAGAAAAGGATTCCATCCCGGAGAGAATGCCCGGAGAAGATGCGGGACACTGCAAAGGCGGGAAAATTGTATTCCCTTGAACAAACCTCCGTTCAATTCATCCAGAGGATAATGAGAGAGTGAGGGGAAGTGCGTGAGAGCTGGTAGCAGGGTTGAGAATTGCGCCACAGTCTCTCTGGCAAGTCAGTGCTTTGCACTTGATATTCTTCACGTCACGTGTAACTCATGAACCTTTTTTCGTGAAGGAAGCACTCCACACTCTACACAACAGCACACTACAATATAGACAAAATAGTGTCCGGATGTCATTTCCATGAATAGCAGGGATTGCTGTGCAGAAATTCTTTTCCAATGATTCAAAATGCCACACAGATGCATGCTTCCAAAGATTCGTCTATCGCCATAGCTAATACTTCTGGTTTAAGCTTGCTTTTCTCAGTTCCGATAACCTCTCTGCTGTTTCATAACTTTAAGCCGATTCCCTTTCGTCTATGTACCATTTCACTATTCAGACCTGATTCTCTGCTCGAAACAATTTCTTCATTCCCAAAATCGTCCGAAATCGTTCCGTACAGCCCGACAGAATACTGCTGTGGTGTAGAGGAACAATATACGAAAAGAAGTTACACATTGCATTCTTTGCGCAAAGCACATAAAATAACGTGGAACAATATACCGAAAGAAATTTGCAAATCAAGTGAGACATTGCATTCTTTTCACAAAGCACTTGAATTATATAAATTAGAGGACTGTGTGTCTAATAAACTGTTTAGTATAAGTTTATTTTGTATAATTGCTGTTGAAGATTTTTGTAGGTCTCTAATCAATGAAGCGGCATTGCACGGTTCCTGCTTCAGGTTTTGTTGTTGGTTCTCTTAGGCATGTTGAATGTTCTAAAATCTGCTCAACTGCTTGTTTAGTTTTTTAATATAAATTAGGGATGCAATGAGGTCCCCCCGACAGTTTTCAATTTCTGGACCACTTTTGTTGTAATACTCGCTGATGTTATCCAAAAAGAACCCCCCGCGGTGGCTCAGTGGCTAAGGCGTTGTGCTACTGAGCACGAGTTCGCGGGGTCGATTCCCGGCCGTGGTGACCGCTTTTCTGACGGTGGCGAACAGCAAAAACGCCAATGTGTACGAGATTTAGGCGCTCATTAAAGATCCGCAGGTGGTCAAAATTAATCCGGAGGCCTCCACTACGGCGAACCTCATCGCCTGCGTTGAGTCGTTGCTTTAAACCCTACAATGAACCAATATCCAAAAAGTGATATACACTTAAACCCGAACTCGCACGTAACTGAGGCATTCGACGCAGTCCTAGTGCGCCAATCAAACTTTACGTTGAAATTGAGGTTTTAGGAGCTGAACCAACACGTGCGCTTTGAAGCGTAGTGGGATGGAGAGCCGTTCATGCGTTGAGACGAGCTGTGGATGTTAAATAAGGGCCAAAATGTCGCTACACAGGTGCTTTACTGCAAATGTGCGTTATGCTGCCGAGAATCGAATAGTCGGCTCCAGCTTTCATATTTCCTACTAGATACACCAACGATGCTTCGGAAAGACAATCTAAAACCAAGAATAACACATCTCATTGAAGCCTGCACGCTATAAAAGACCAGGAAGCGTAGCAGTAGTAGCAATAGTATTGGTATTGGTAGTAAATAACATTTATACAGCGGAGTGCTGTTCGCTGAGAGGTATAAATGGTTAAGAAGAATGGCAAGTTGAGCTAGTTGGTTCATAGTGACCATATCGATCAGGCAGCGCAAGAAGGACGGGACAAAAGAAGAATTAATGACGACACAGCGCTGCGTCATCATTAATTCTTTTTTTGTCCCGTACTTCTTGCGCTGCTTGTTCGATATGGTCATAAATGGTTAAACCGCACAAGGTGTAAATAAAAGTTCGACTAAATCCTTATATGCGGAAGGAAAAGCTCGATCGAAGAAGGGTTCTAGTGCCCCAGTGCCCCAGAACTCCTGGCTATCTTACAGCGCGGCAAAATTTTACAACTCACCACCGGTGATAGTCCGCTTATGCCCCCCGTGGTGGTACCGTGCATATTCTCCGGTTGAAGAAAATGATGCCCTCAAGATCAAGATGAAGCAGCTGTCGGTGGGCGACGCCGGGTCCTCCGAAAATACTTATTCTTCTTCGTCTTCGATTTCTAGAGGATCACAGAAATTCTTGTTGAAAAAAATCGCCTTTCGTTTATCGTGTCGTTCTCTTATGGTAAAACTGAGGCGTGCAATGCGCGTAAGAATTATCATTAATAAAAATATTTACTGAATCTCAAAGGCATTATTTACCCTTCGTAACGCCTAGCGTGTAAGTAAATTCGCGTGGTTAAAGGAACCCGCCCGAATATAGCGCCGTGTATTGGACGCACTGATTCTCGTGCATTTTACCGAGGTTGTGTAAGTATCACGTAGAGTGGGCTCCAAAAGGTTAACATTAAAGGAAATGGCAAATTGCCCTCAATGTTTTTATGCTGAAAGCTTGCTTTCACCACTTAACATCAGCCTTCCGGCAATTCTTCCGATGTTCTCTGAAGTCGTAACTGCTCCTATGTCCATCGACAACGTTTTCCCCAATAACGCCAAACTGCTATTCACACGGATACGAAGCGGGCCTCAGCCAGGGCAGAGGCCGTTACTACGCTTGAGTGTGCAACGAACTTCCAGTGCAAGGAAGCAGCACAGTGTACATTCACCTTGCCAGTGTAGCAGCAGCCGCAATGGCCACAACGCAGTCAACGGCTGCCTAGCCGCCTAGATGACTTTGTGCACGAGTGAAGAGTGCGGCAGTGTTTCCCCGCGTGTGTCAGTGTGGTGACTGTTGTGGACAGTGCATGCACATCCTTGACGACCAGACGTAGTGAACCAGACTGGGGTGGCGTGTGAGCGCAAGCCTATGCCACCATAACTAGCTAATCAGTAGCGCCACCTTCCATGCCATTAAGCCGACACAGCTCCAGGCCTAAGCGAGGCCTGGACCGGGCTTGCTTCTTCTGTTGTTCTTTTGTGCCCGCCGCCGGCGTACTCAGTCGTGCCCTGCAATGGGCAAAAAAACGCCTTGTTTTCAATTATTCCGATTCGCTTCGCCATGATACTGATACTAGCAGGTTGGCTGGACGAGCATTTGGAGAATTTGCGCTTTCATGTAGTAGTGGGAACGGATGCATCGGGAAGGCGTGGCAATTTTGAGCCCTCAGCTTAATTGGTCATGTCCTTATCGTTTACGCGACTTTACTCCTATATTCAAAACGGAGTTTTCTGCAATAGTTTTGGCTTTAAAATATTACGTCCACAATATTTATTCGCCACTGTTATTTCGGAATCACTGCTGGCTTGTATCGTGTTGACATCTCTAATAAGTTAATTACCCATTCGTACCTTCACTTGCCTCGTGCCTCCCCCATTTCCGCGACATCCGTCTGATTTGGGTTCCAGGTGACCGGGGCCTATGGCGCAATTAAATGGCTGATTTTTTGGCCAGATCATCTTCCGTTGACCCTTTGGTGGACCTCATCCCTGCTCCATTTCTCCTGGCGCGAGCAAGGTTCCGCAGATACCAATGGCTCAGGATAATACAAGAAGGAGCTATCACATGCTTGGACGACTACGCCCATCTAGTTCACACTTCGGATGCGCGATTTTGCGAGTCCCTCCAGTGTGAGGTCACCTTAACCAGCATCAGATTTAGCATACCGTAGCTTAATTTGTATTTGCTACGCGCTTGTCCCACTCCCACCCACTTTTGTGCTGCTTGCGGTGAAAGAGCAACAAGTAATCACTTTTTCTTCTATTAACGCTGCTTTTCTATAATTAGAAAACGTTATTGAGCCGCGCGAATTCAATGCCTTGGCCTTGCCCTGTCGATGCTTGGGCTACTTTAGTTCGGGGCCACATGCGTGGGCTTTTGTCACGTGATTGCGGCCATTCACTGCTTTTTTTTTGCGATAGTATGCTCTTTGCCATAAAGTCTTAGAGGTACAAGTTGGCACCCGTTTCCCGGAGGAAATCCAGAAGGCAGCGGTAGTGGGTCCCCCCACAGCCATCGTTGGAGATCAGGGGGTCTCCCAGGATGCAGGCCTGTGCCGCGAAGGTGTCTCGATCTCGCTGCACTCAGGGAAGGGCACGTCCATAGCAGGTGGTTGGTGTCGGCGTCTTCGGCAGGAACCGTACAGAAGGGGCAGGTGTTGGTAAACGGGGTCAGGTATCGTGGTGTTCACGCCCGGGTTACCGCAGGAGATAGGGCCACCCCAACTCGAAGTCTACGCAGCAGCGAGCGAGCCCACTGGGAAGGTTTGTTCCACACGGTGGGATGAGAGCGCGTGTGGCGCGACGCAGATCTTCCTTTAGTTGTTCACTCCTATATAGCAGAGACCTGACGCCTGTCTTGTTCACTCGTGCAACAATTGGTTTTTTCGCCTATTCTCCTAAAAATGTCATCAATCTCTGATTCTTCTCCAGTTCTATTATAAATTTTTCTCTGTTTCCCTACTTAAATTCTACAGGCTGATTGTATAGGGTTATGAGGTGGGTGTGGGTGAGGTGGGTGGGTATGTGAAAGCCATCCCATTTCATGGCCAATCCCAACACTAAAGGAATAGCAACAACAACAAAAGAACACGCCCAGCAGACATCCAGAACTGCACCCGCTACTACTCACCTTGTACTGACCATGGCACGGCTAGCGTAACCACAACAAACGTGGGCTCAGCCACTCTACCTCGTCGGCCGCCTACAATTTTGTGACTCGGACAAGAAGCTTCGTCATGTCATTACACCGCTGCTTCCCTAGCCACAACGCGGATGACGGAACGCGACGAACGTCACTCGCACTGCCATGTCTAGTCGGGCTGACCCCGTTTGGCTCCATCGGTCGCCACACCGCGTGGTACGGGTTTCGCGCGAGCCATTTTTACGTCAACAATATCCAGTCTCAGGATATCAATTACCCCGTCACCTTACAGAAACTACCTGCTGACCTCACTGAGCGCATCCAGCTGCTGGCCCCAGAACGTAGTACGTACGACGATCTGAAGGCCGCTGTCTTAAGCGCATCCAGCTGCTGGCCCCAGAACGTAGTACGTACGACGATCTGAAGGCCGCTGTCTTAACCCACTACGGTATAAGAACGCAGCGGACGACAACGGAAGCTAAACCGACGCCATCCTGTACCCCACCACTCCTTCCAACGGGGCCTGTAGATTCCACTTCGTCGGAATGTCAAGCATCGCCCCTCCAGGAAACTCGAGCCACAGCTACGACTATCAGCGCGACGGTGAACTCGGCAGTACATCCTGACACCTCACCATAGGTGGCCGCATCTGCTGCACAGACCCACGCAAGCATCGGTCCTCCTAATACTCTTAGCTGGGAACCTTCAACGCGTTTGCAGGGAATAGCTGAGAGTGATCTCCAACACCACTCCACTCCCTGTTAACGACAGCACTCTCCCTCGCCTCAGGATGTACAGCTGCCTCAAGCAGCCAACAACTGCTCGAGAAGCTCGGAAGTCCAACTTACCCTCACAGCAGATCAGTCTAGCGCCGACAATCGTCACGTACTACCTAGGATGGCAAGACAGGAACAGGGATTGCGGCACAAGCCGACCAACAAACGTTGGCTCGGCCACACTACTTCTTCGGCCGCATGAATGCGAGGTTTTATGTAAATGTAGTCGAAGGACCACAATCTTCTGCCGCCTCTCTCCGCCCACCTCTCACGCTCTTGCCCTCCCTTTCAAACCTACCCGAAAACACACAGCGTAAGTAAACGAAAACCAATTTTATTTCCCCGCCTTGCAAAAAGGCGGACAACACTGAGGATTCAGCGGTGGTAACACTGATGGTGAACGCGACGACGCCATTAGAAAGGAAGCAGGTCGTAGCAACGCCGTGGCGGTTGCACGTTTTCGCCCACGGCTTCACGAGTCTGTTGCCCCACAATGCGTATGCAATTACGTGGACGGTGGACGGTAGCTACTGCATAGAAACTCTGTGCTCGCAGCCTTTTCGCTTCCTTTCTAATGGCGGCGCAGCGGGTGCACAGTGTTGCCAGAGTGGCTTGCTGCTTTTCCGCCAACGATTTGGCCATTTTGCAAAGGGTCTAACCCTTTGCAAAATGGCCAAATCGTTGGCGGAAAAGCAGCAAGCCACTCTGGCAACACTGTGCACCCGCTGCGCCGCCATTAGAAAGGAAGCGAAAAGGCTGCGAGCACAGAGTTTCTATGCAGTAGCTACCGTCCACCGTCCACGTAATTGCATACGCATTGTGGGGCAACAGACTCGTGAAGCCGTGGGCGAAAACGTGCAACCGCCACGGCGTTGCTACGACCTGCTTCCTTTCTAATGGCATCGTCGCGTTCACCATCAGTGTTACCACCGCTGAATCCTCAGTGTTGTCCGCCTTTTTGCAAAGGGTCTATACCGCTCGCGCCATCTAGCAGAACCTATCGGTACTGTTGAATTACGCACACTGCCTCAAGGACCAGGCTTGCGCGACCGCTTTTCGTACTTCGGAGCAAGACATCATTTTCAACTGGTATTTTAACCGCGGAAATTTTGCCCAAGCCCTAGGTCCTTTGTTGAAGGGAAAAACATTGAGAAAGTGCGTACCTCTCGTGATTGCGTGCTCCGTGATGACCGCTGAGTCTCCGGCTCGCGCAGCAGCTTCAGCCGAAAAACAAGAAGCTCACACTACCGCGTTAGACTTGAAGGTAGCGAAGCTGTGTCGAATGTCCATGACCATAACGAAAATGTAAGTGCAGGGTTGCAGCAGATTTACTTCTTTGCTGTCGCAAGTACCTTTACCGCATTATTGTTGGTATGAGTGTGAGCTTCTTACAGTTTTTTTGGAAAGGATAATCATTGAAACTCACGTTGGAGGGCCGTGTGCCATGACGTGTCTTTTTTTCGTTCCGAGGAAGCCCTGCCATGATAACGGCGAAGGCTGGAATTTTTTCGCTAACCTTGGCTAATCTTCCTAAGGGGCGTGCTTGGCTGGCTTGACAAACGTGCGAAGAGGCACTGGGAGGTCGTCGTGAGGCACGCACACGCGAGTGCTAGGCATTTTCTTGGTTTTGTTAACTGCCGGGCGGTCACCGGGAGGGTGGTCCTCGCGGCGAGCGCCCGGCTCACCTGCTGGTGCTCAGAAATTTCTTGGCATTTTTTAAGTGCAATGCACTTCTTAAGCGACCCTGAACCTGCGTCCACCGGCGATGTCCGCATCACATACCCACGTGGGGGATTGGCCAGGAATCTCCTCGTCTTCCTTGGCAACGGGGGGAGATGGGCGCGCGCTGCCTGGCCGCTGACATGGCACATACCCACGTGGGGGATTGGCCAGGAATCGGGCGTGAGAAGGGCTAATGCACCCGCCTAAAGGAGTACTGACACGAAATTTCAAAGCTGAGATCCGCTCTAGCAATCAAGTACAACGACAACACAAATAGGTGTCTGTGAATAAATGCATCTTTCTTTCTTTGTAGTTGTGTGTGTGTGTGTGATCTCTCTTTCGCGAACATTACCGAACCGCGCAAATTCAACTCGTGCATTCGCACTTTCACATTCTTCCCCTCGGGGAAATGCGGGGAATTTTTACTCCGGGCACACACAAAAAAAATTAGGATTTGCAACACAGCTTCGCTGTTAAAAAAAGACTCCAGCGCTAATGCTAAATTTGAAACTCCACCCCGATTGAAAGAGGTCACTCCGACCACTGTATTTTTTGGAAGCCATTATGAATAAATGGAATCACCGCTACAAGTATGCCAATCCTTCCCGAGAGGACTTGTGGATCCCGCCAGCGCTACCTCGAGTAGATGCCGAAGAGCCGGTGGAAGTCTAAAAAGCTGAGATTTAATTGCCTCCACCACTCACCGTGAAGAAGACGACAACCCTTTGATGCATATGAGGGCGAATTCTAGCACAGCTACAATACAAATAAACACTATGATACTGAATTCTTAACGACGTGTCCGGCAGTGCTCGCTTACAACAGCTTCGCCAATAATGTCTTGCGCGTGAGTGGAAACTTCCCTGGTGTGTTTTTTTTATTTTTTCGAGCAAATATCAAGCCCCCATGTATATTTATTAGAAGAACACTGCGAATACCACTTATGTGTTGTTGTTTTGGCTTAAATATGTCTAATGACTAATCGTCTGTCTAATGTGTAAATATGTCTAATTGGGGGAACGACATCGTCAGTCGCTCCACGTTCACCCTTCTAATGTTCCAGGTCCTAGCATGCTGGCTCCCCGTCAGTACTGGCCCGTCCCTGGATCTACAGCCGCTGACTGGACCCTGCGAAACCGAACGTTCTTACCTCGTTGGTGCGGAGTAGCCAGACCGCCCAAATCTGGCTCGCATTGGAACCTTCGCCTGGCAACAGCCACCCATATTGGAATATGCTTGCAGTGCCTGGGACCCCTCAACAAAATCAAATATAGAAGCCCTAGAGCGTGTACAGGCACGAGCAGCACGCTTTGTGGCAAGCAATTATAGCTTCACCGTAAGATCAGCTGACATTCGTTCAGGATTACAATGGCCTCTGTTAGCTGACCGGCGAAAATACCTACGACTGTCCCTATTTTACAGCATATTCATGAACAGAACAGGCATCGACAAGGATCAGTATATAAGACCACCTACCTATGTGTTACCCCGTACTGACCATTCTTTAAAACTGCGTGAATACGCGTCCAGGATCAACGCATTCAAATACGCCTTTTTTCCAAGGACCACGCATGAATGGAACGGCTTGCCAGAGGAAATTGTCTCTGCGCCTCCCTCATCTTTTGTTAGAAATTTGCACAATTTTTTGTTGAACTAATACCTACTGTACATTTCTGATGCGTTCCGTACTAATTGCTTTTTATTTTTTATTGCCCTGTGTAACCGATAGCACTCTTCTTTTTTTGCGTTTTTGCTTTGTATTTGCAATGTGATGCCTTATTTATGACAGTGTAAGTCAGCACTTTGTTGTTTCAACCATACAGCCTTCTACCCGCAATCATTTTTTTGTTATATTGACTGTACTGTATTCCTTTGCTTGTTTCCCCCCCTACAATAATGCCCGCGAGGGCGATGTAGGTACCTGTATAAATAAATAAATAAATAAACAACGGCAGAAGTCGCAGGGCCTGAGCGCAGCGTATATAATCTGTGCGATACCCCCCCTTCCCCCCCCCCCCCCCCCAACTCTGAGCGCGACATCGGCAGTCACACCATGTTCACCCTTCTAACGTTGCATGTTAGTTATCTCAACCATTGTAAAGAATATCGCTGTAGTAATCGCTGTGTTATTGCGGTGTCATGCCTTATCGCCCTGTACTTCCACTGTATCGATTGTGCCTGTTATCGCATGTTCGCACAAAGCTTGCTGAGCCAGCTACTGTTGCTACTTAGTGGAGACGTAGAGCTAACCCGGACCCCACTAAGGAAATCACAGCCATTCTAAATGCGATTAAAGAGCTCCAGGATCAACAGTCTTCCCCCGCGGAGAATAGCCCATGAAACGCGGGGAGGTACAATATCAACGCTGTCCTGCAGGGTGTCTAAGCTAGGGGCCTTTCACGAACATCTTGACGCCGCACCCATCACTGTCGAGCCAGGCAATCTAAAACAAGACATTGCAGCTCGCAAGGCTGCAAGTGTTCATGTGAATAAATGAGTTTGAATTTTATTGGTGCAGCAGCCAAATTTGGCTATAATGTGAGCAACCGGCTGCACAGAAACAATTTCATTTTCCTTGAAATCGACGATAATGAAAAGGAAACGTGGAAAGACTCGGAAGATACAGTTTTGGCGTTCTGCAAAGAAAAACTGTCCTTTGAAATCTTTCCGAACAGTATCGAGGGAGTGCATCACATCGGAACACCTTCGTCTGAAAAAAAAAACGGCCCATAATAGTTACATTCATGAACTTTAACACCAAAGAGAAAATACTGTCTTGCGGGCCCAAACTAAAAAACACTAACTTTGCAATAAGAAACGATTTCGGTTCTGCCACCCGTCTTGCTTGCTCAAAGCTTCTAAAATTCATCAGACCAGCACAATGTGCATTTAAACTTCGTCTTGACAGGCTGCATGTAGGCAAGAAATGCTAGTATTACGATGCCGCGTCTGACTCTGTCCTAGAATGTTCGAGAAAACTTGAAAATCTAACAAAAATCGACGATACAACCACTCACCCGACCGGAAACAGTAAATGACGTGATTCTCCCCGCCCCAACCCTAACGACACCCCTTGGCATTCGTCATACTTGAACTTTTGCACCTCATCCCTAATATACGCAGCCTAATACCAAAGCGCGACCATCTAGACAGTTTCATATGTGAAGCAAATGCAGACATAGTCATCCTAACCGAAACGTGGCTACATGATGCCAATCTTGAGTCTCCAGACGTATTAAGGCTGATCTTTTCCTGCTCAAAATCATTCACCGCACAGTGTCTTGCGGTGAAATGCTGCAACATGTTACACTCCATGTGCCACAAAAATCCACCAGAAGACACGACACTCGTTTTAATCCGAGCTGTCTGCGTGGCTTGTGCCCCATGTTTTGCCTCCAGTGTACGTACAATCAGTACAACGAATATTGAGACATATTTAATAATTCCTCGACACAGTTCCGCAATCATGTCTGTGAGCTTTCATGTAAGTGACCTTTTTTATCCTCTGTTCACACGCGGTCACTTGAGCATGAAGTGATGACAACACAAAACTTTCTTCTTTATATATTCCCCTTATTCCATGTCTGGTTTTCTCTACATGTACATTCCTTCCATTCTCCTTTTGTTACTTATAAGCTATCTTGATTCACTCCGTTTCCGTGCAACTAAACTTTGTTAACATTTATGTATATTTGGAAATTGTCTGTGTATGAGGACCATCGGGGTGATGTCACATGCCTTACTACAAGGCACTGTACCTGTTTTGCGTCTATGTGTGTGTTTGTGTCTTCTGTGGGTGCATGTATATTTTGGTGTGCGACAGTGTAATTTTTGTGTGCGTGTGTCAGTATCGCTGTCTTTTAATTGCATTACCTGTGAGGTGTGGGCATCTTACATTGCCTGTTTTTTGTGCGCCAGCACAAAGGCCCTCCGGCTGTTCCTGGGCACGTTAATAAACGATTGATTGATTGATTGATTGATTGATTGATTGATTGATTGATTGATTGATTGATTGTGATTGATTCCATTGATTGATTGATTGATTTCCACAGGAATGTCCCAGTGTTCCTTGTAAAATGTTAGAACATATAATTTACTCCAACGTTGTCTCATTCCTAGAATCAAACTCCCTTTTTACTCCCTACCAGCACGGATTCCGAAAAAGTTACTCATGCGAAACCCAACTTCATTATTTTGCTAATGACATAGCGTCAGCTCTAGATCGCGGCTCACTTGTGCATTGCATTTTTCTTGACTTTCAAAAAGCTTTCGATACAGTACCTCACCAATTACTCCTCCTGAAAATTAGTGCCTTAAACATTGACCCGAACATTCTTAAATGGATTGAATGCTTTCTGACTAATCGCACTCAGTTTGTAACAACTAATGACTATAACTCACCTCTTTCTAAAGTAACATCTGGCGTACCGCAAGGTTCCGTTTTAGGCCCTTTACTTTTTCTTATATATATTAATGATCTCCCCTACAGTATTAACTCCTCTATAAGGCTATTTGGGCCTGATAAGGTGTCGGCACCCCACGCCAGACAGTTTCGGGCCCTTTTCTCTCCCTCTTGCCCCCTCCCGTAAAACCTCATCGCATCGCATCGCAGACGATTGTGTCCTTTACCGCGAAATAACTAACGAATCAGATAACCAACTCCTACAGGCATACCTTGAGACTGTCTCAACCTGGTGCAATAAATGACTCAACTCTAACAAATCTAAGTGCATGTCAATAACCCGGCGATCTATTTCTCCCGCTTGTACGTACAGAATTAACGCAGTCCCCCTCCAGCATGTCTCTTCATATAAGTACCTCGGCGTTTACATTACCAACAACCTATCTTGGCACACGCATGTTACCTACATCTGTAATAACGCTAACCGAACGCTCGGATACTTGCGCCGCAACTTTTCTCGCGCTCCGCTGTCCATCAAAATTCTACTATACCGATCAATAATTCGCCCAAAGCTCGAGTACGCGTCCGCTATATGGGATCCCACGCAGCACAATCTAATCAACACGTTATAATCTGTTCAGAACCGCTCAGCTCGGTTCATTTGTTCAAATTATTCCCGTACTGCTAGCATATCAGAAATGAAATCTAACTTTGACCTACCCAATTTAACTGTCCGGAGGAAACTGGCGCGACTTCATTTTTTTTCATAAGATATTTTTTCACAACCCATCAATGAGGCGAGACCTGATTTCACAACCATCGTACCACTCATCACGCATTGATCACCAGCATAAGGTTGACATTCCGTTTTGCCGCACGAAATTCTTTTCAGCAGCCTTCTTACCGAAAACATGTACCGATTGGAACCACCTTCCCTCTTCCGTTGTAACGATAACAGACCCTTTGTTGTTCAAGACTGCAGTTTCTCAGCAATTTTTGTAACTGTATGCGCTTTCTATTATCTATCTTTGTCTTTTATATGCTTGAATTCTTTCTACAAATGTATTCTTTTTTTCAGTTGATTTATGTTGTCTTCGTAATTTGCGCTTCTGACACTTGTTTCTTTTCTTTTTTTTCCTTGTCTTTATTCCTTTGTGTGTTATGAAATGTTGTACCCACCCCCTCTGTAATGCCCTAAGGGCCCTGAGGGTACTCTAATAAATAAATAAATTGATTGATTGATTGATTGATTGAGTGATTGATTGATTGATTGATTGATTGATTGATTGATTGATTGATTGATTGATTGATTGATTGATTGATTGATTGATTGATTGATTGATTGATTGATTGATAATATTATTTCGTAAGGCGCATCCGTGCATCGTACAATACGCTACATGTCCGCAAGGTTAGAAAAGCCGCAGTGTCTAGCAACAATGCTGCGTAGATTTCATCGAACCTGGCAGGATTTAGTACCGACAGCTGTAAACGTTTTCCAGTGCTTACCTCACGTCGAACGTCAGTTTAATTTTCATTTCGGACTTAAATTTTTACTGTGGCATACGTCGGAAATAACTCCAATTTCATTTACAGGCTGTTACGCCGGAGGTAACTAAAAACACTGGCATAAAGTTCTGTCGCACATAATTTTAATTTTCAATTTTGGGTTCCTAGGACATAACTCAACACATTGACAGAAAGTTGTGTCGGTTGTAAATTTAATTTTAAATTTTTGGGTCCATCGGTATTAACTCTAAATAATATCCTAAAGTTCCGTAGGACATAACTTTAGTTTTCAATTTAGTTTCCGTCGAACGTAAGGGTCCGTTGTACGATAGGTGACGTCAAAGCGCAAACAAAACGAATGTTGCTGATATACGGCCTAACCGGCGCAGAATTAATTGGTAAATAATAGTTGAAACGCTTACGTCGGTTTGCCCTGTCGTCGTAGATTACAGGGTGAGATTTTAGGACTAGTATTTCATGCAATAATGAGAAAAAATTCCCATTTGGTCGAGCGGTTTGGAGCGTGTTACTTGCAGCCGTACAATGAGACGATGTGCGTTAGAATTCCACCTGGGTCATTGGAGTTCTCTCTTAATTTTTTTTTTATACGAATGCACGTACACTCTTTTCATATCCAACATACGAAAGGAAAGGAGAATTCTGGAATTACAAAATAGAACCTCTTGGCGAGGGCGGCAGAGTTCCAGTTCACAGCGTCTGCAGCTCGTGCCAAGAACAAAGTTTACATGGGCCAAGAGTTTTTTACAAATACAATTATTAGTTGATGAGGAGTAGAGATGGGACTGGCTTGGTACTCTCTTATTCTGCCCAGGAAAGAAGAAATCTCAAGAAATTTAATTATTATAGCTGGCTCACTAACGAAAAATGTATTTTATGAAAGCGGCACAACTACTATGGGCCGACGGGGTGATTGTTACGCCATATTTAATTGTGGCGCATGCAGTCACTTTATATGCAGATGTCAGTAAAATGCTATCCATTGAAGTATAAAGCTGAAATGTCTTGAAGGAAATGGTTCGCACGCATTTTTTGGCCGGGAATTAAGAACATCCGAAGCTCTATTCTTTGTGTTTACAGAGTTCCATACTGAAACACGTATATTAGTACCAAACTATATATTGGCGTACACGCTCTACAGAAGATGCATAGGTGGGCACGCGGTAAATAGTGCAGCACAATATAACCTTTATATTAAAGCTCATCGTTATGGGGGGATCTTCTGTACTTGTCGGCAAGCCTGATGCGCCTTTTTCGAGGAAGCTGCTACACGCCGGCTGTCTGTCCCGGCTGGTGCTAACACGCTGCGACGGGTGATGAAGAAAAGTCGGGGGAGCTGCCGCCCCTCACTGTTGTACGGAACGGCGTTCCTGGAACTAGTTCCTTTTGGGAAGAACGGATGTACGCTACCGTTCCACTAAGGGCCGGTGGGACAGTAATGGTAACTCGTTAGGCTTACGAAGCAACTGCGAGAGAACAACGGCGTTCCTTCTGTAAACGAGCTATAGGATTTGGCTGCTTTTCACGCCAAGGCTTTAGAGCGCTGAAGCTAGTACAAAAAGGCACAGACCGCTGCTGTGTTGCTCTCCCTATAGGCTGCCAAATTTTCCCGCCCTTTCGCGGAACGCACTTCCTCAAAGGTCAAAGGCAGAAGAATAACCCCGCCGCGAGCCGCACCTGTCGGTATGCTGCACCTGGTGCGACCGGCCTCTTCGCAACGGCGGGTGCAGACCCGAATGAGACACGTGCATTGGTGCCCCTCTAAATTGCGCCATAGAAATATGTGCGAACAGCGAATGCCGGATTGCGGCTGGGAATGACTGCGGTGAGTTCAGGACTGCCTGCGGTCTTGGCAATCAAAGGTTAGTTACCTGGAAGATGACCTGGGCAGAAACAGTTAAAAAAGGACACTATTGCGTCCAGGGCATATTAGAGCAATCGATACAAGTACGGTGTGTTTTGTGAAATCAAATCAAATCAATATGAAAGGCCCGGATGTCCTCTTCTGTCATTTACTTTAGAACGCGTCGGCACGCGACACTTTAAGGCCAAGGCGCGGAGCGAAAGTATTGGGCAGGTGCGGACGACCACTTCGTCGGCATCTTCATCTGCGCGTCTCGGATTTACAAGCCGCACAGCACGCGCCGCACACGGCATTGAAGTGGCACGCGCGTACGCAGCGCGTAATATAGAGTTAGGATTGGCGACCACTTGAGGCGCAAAAAACTACTACCGCTTGTCTCTCACTTGACTATAGGGCGTTTTTTAGATGCAAAGCATCTCTTGCTCTCGGCTCCGTCGTCCGTCTTCCGTCATCCGTCCATCCACTGGCCCAGAAGACACCGCTCCAGGAGCCCTTTAAGGGGAAGCGTGCTCGTCTCGTGGCCGGCCCAGGAAAACACCGGCAACACTGTCACTCCAGCATCTCATGGTCGGGGCTATGTCCCTCCCTTGTTGTGGTGCCGTCCACACCCCCACTGCGCATGCTCGACTCATCTCGGGCCGGCCCAGGAAGACACTGGCAACACTGTCGCTCCAGGAGCCATTAAAGAGTAAGACACCACCGGGCGCTCATGAAGCCGAGCATGCGCAGTGGGGGTGTGGACGGCGCAACGGCAAGGGAGGGACATAGCCCCGTCGCATCTAATAAAATTACACCATCTTCCCATAGGGGAACCCTGAGTAGTATGCGAAACAGCCATAGGCTCAACGCAATTTCCCATTTCGTAGTTCCGGTAGGTGAAAAGTGTGGTAGTTGCCATGGAAACCAAACTGTAAATATAACGGTAGCTACGTACCTCAACTTAACGGAAACGACGAACTGAAAACTAATGGGCACTTGAATCGACCACATGGCTGCTTTGCATACTACTCAGGGTTCCCCTACGGGAAGACGGTGTAATTTTTTTTCGTGAGTTCTCTGTTATACTTTTTATGACTAGGCAACACAACAGGGAGCTGGGTAGGCTTCAAGCTTTTCCAGTGACGGTCCCTCCTGCGGTTTCCTTCCCCCATGCCGGCATGTCGAATAGGAAGTTGGAGTTAGACATGTCTGGAGTATGTCGGGTGCGCCCTCACAAAATTGGTGTGGGAGCGTTGATTTTGGTTCTTTGGATCGCCAGATACCGTAAAAACCCGCGTATAATACGGACCCGCGTATAATACGAGGTGTAATTTGGGGACAGCAAAATCAGAAAAAAAGTTTTCATCCGCATATAATGCGAGGTAAAGAGCACAGAAAACATTTATTTGCACTGCAGTTACCGTTCAGTCATTGTCAGTTTTCCCTGGCACTGTCTCCCGACGTCCGTTCAGTCATCGTCAGGTTCGCTGACGCCGTCTCCTGAAGTCGCCTTGTTGGAAATGTCTTCCCACAGAAAGTGGTCCTCAGTGCCATCAAGGGCGTTCGAGATGCCGCATTTCTTAAAAGAGAGACTGACGAGCTCCTCTGGGATGCTGGCCCACGCACCCGCGATCCAGCCACAAAGCACCGCTGGAGAAGCCCGCGTCAGCCATCCGGTAGCTGTCACTTACGGGTGTCCTGACCTCATCCACTCTTGCTAGCGCGACCTGATGCAGTCTTTGAAAGGCTTGTTGATGCAAACGTCTAGCGGTTGCAGCTGGAAACTTTGGGATCCACATATAATACGAGGCACAAATTTTACATAGTAAAATTTGGAAAAAAAAACATCGTATTACACGCGGGTTTTTACGGTAATCTGTTTCCGGCGGTGTTCATATTAGTACAATATACGTAGTTCAATGTCAGTTTTGAATTGCTCACTTTATTTCGCCGCGGGATTATCCGGCACTGTATTTTAATAAAGAAAAATCAAATGTAACGTTAATGTAGCGACAAGTTTCGGTGTTGGAAATATAACTAGAACGCGTTTCTTCCTCAATGAACTTGCAACGGGAACTCGTTTCAAACTTTGGAAGGAACGAGGAACGACGTTACTGTTTGAGAGGCAGGTGTACTACCATTACTGTCTGGGAGGTAATGGTACGACGCTGCCGCCCCTCCCTTTTTATTGGGCACCGATTGCCAGGTGCGGCATCCTCTGCTCCTTTGTTATATTACGGGTCGCCTATGTAGTGTTCCGTACGGCCGATGAGGTCGTTTTAATTTGAATTTCGCACTCTAATTTTTTTCTGTAAAATACCTGGCTAAGCCGGACGTAACTGAAATCATTCGGTTCAAGTTACGTCGAATGTGATTTAATTGGCAATTTTGGGTTCCGTCGAACGTGACTGTAGACACTGGCTAAAGTAGGAAAAAAACGTTTGTTGTCAATTTCGGGATCCCTCGGAGGTAATTCTACTGCGTAGAAAAAAAAAGTGAAAGAAGAAATGGAGCTTGCTGGTCAGCTGTTGTGGCCTCGGATGACACCAATAAGGCGACGCTCATAAATTTTGTACAAACACACAGAAGAAAACGACCAAGTACGCATGTACACAGTTGTTATCGTTTTTCGCTGCCTTACCGTTAAACGAATTGCTCAGAATATTTAATCATACTTCAAATCTGCATAGTATGCCCACTTTTTGTTATCAATGCTAATGATGCATTCGAAAACTCCTTCCTGCAATCACTGTTGTCTCCTGGTAGCATATCATTGCCTCTTGTGACGCCAGTGCTGATGTTCATCGTGAACAAGTTGTCGAGAAACGCATTCTTTAAGTTTTTAACGTTTTAATTAGATCAGTTGGTTAAACACAAATATGAAAACTACTATACACTACGGCACTCCGTAACAACTAGAGCAGCACTTTTCTTGCTTTCGATAAAGAAAACTGTTCTATAATGTCATCGAAGTTTGTTTTTACAGTTTCTTCTTTTTCCACACTCAGCACAGCAACATGAGAAAGTCTGTCGTGGACCCTTGTGGCGCGCAAATAGGAAAGTATTAGTTTCAGCTTGCTGAAGGACTTTTAGCAGCCAGCGATATGGAAACGGCTATGACTAACTTTATCTGAATTGCGACGCGAAGGTTGGGAAATACGTTGTATTCCCCATACTGTAAGATAAATTTCAGAAGTTCTTCATGTTTTGATAATCTCCGGTCAACACGCCGTGAAAACAGCAGTGGGCAATCTAAAGCCTCTTCATAGAGGTCCTGCGCGATACCGCCGGAACTATAAAACTCCTCAAAGGTGTAACAATTTGTTCTTAGTTCGTTCTCGTGGTCACCGTAGCAGAGATTTTTTATGTCCAGGAGACAGCCAAACGTGGAATCGGTATCCTGCAGGCGAGTAAACCTCTCGTCCATTTCAGAATGAAGACGGTCGAATGTGGATTTCACGACCCTTTGCATTTTCTGCTTAGCCGTTCACGCCTCTCCTTTCCATCGTCTCGGACGCCTTTCAACAATGACATCCCACGACTCACCGACACCAAGCCCTTCATCGAGTGACTCACTCACCAGCGTTTCCCTTTCGTCACGAAACTGTTCTCGAAAAGCGTTCATGTCTAAAGCAGCGTCATAAAAGTTCATTGCTGAGTCTTGCAGCCTTTAAACAGGACCTATTCGAACCAGTATCTTGCTCCAAAAGCCGAGCAAAATAGAACCATCATATATTAACATCTGCCAGTGCAATAGCTAGTGTGCGATCACTTCTCGTTTCACTCGTTTCTTTGTCGTTATTTGCATAACTCGGAATACTTTAAGTATGTCTTCAAGGTACCTACTGACTGGCTTTACCGCTTTGACCCTTGCACTACGTCTCCGACTCATACTTGACAGCAATAGGCACCGCGACTTTTAAATACCAGGATCCCTACAATTCCCTGAACGTTGTTCACCTTGCCTTGTAAGAATACCTGCAAAGGGCTAATCGAAATATAAGGGCACACATTTTAAGCACCCCCCCCCTTTCTCTCGCCGATGTTGTAATACAAACAAGAACACACGAAAACACACGCGAACAGCACGCACGCAAGCACACTGGATATCATCCCGTGTTGCCTCCCGAGCTCCCTCATCCGGGCGTACCTAAGTATTTATACATGCGTGCGGCGCTTCCCGACAAGAACAGTTTAAAGGGGCCCTAAATAGGCTTCCGAAGGTCGCCATTTCAATCACGCAATCGCTAGAGTACCCCTTCACGACAACGTATACCAAATATTACACTTCTGCGTAAAGCAGGCGCCGCACAAACACACAAAAAAGATTTCACTTTCTCTCCTGGCTCACCAACCATACCTTGCCGCCACACTGCCGCGCTCCGACGAAGTTCTTTCTGGCTCTGACGCGCCTCTATGACGCACGAGACACTGCCCAGTGGGGCGCCGCGAACGCGAACCCCAGCGACAGCGCTCAACGTGCAACCGGAATCTGGTGGGCGGAGCATGCGCGTCGAGTGCTAAAAAAAAAAAAAAAGCGCGCGCAGGGCTTAGCGCAGCCAATGACTGCACGTACATCAAGGAGGGTGATGGATTGCCCTGTTTCTGTCGGTGGTCTTGCGCCGGGTCGATGACGTCGTGGCTTCCACAGTGCTTGGGAGGAGCTACTAGAGGAGGAGAGCCCCAGGCCTTACGGGTGGCCCCTTTTAATGAGCGATAACTCGGCTAATACTCAATGAATTTAATCAATTTTTGCGGGATGACATTCCTTGGATAGTACTCCAGTGACTTCGCACGCAAAATCATAACATTCGGCAGCCTATTTAGGGCCCCTTTAACTGCTTGAACAGCGGCATTGTAATTTGTAACACAAGAATAGCTGTGCGGAAGGTGAGGACGAAGAGAGGGGGACACTCCCGAGGCGCTTTGCCGGGAAATGCGGGGGGCGTCGCCGCCTCGTGTGCGCCCCTTCTCATCGTCCTCGTCTTCCGCAGGGCTATCCTCGTGTTACAATGCCGTACCAATACCCCAAATAAGGACTCTTTCCAGCAGTGACTTCTGCAGCTGCGCCGCCCTGCTATTGAAAGATAGGCCCGCTGCCATTTTTCCCCCTCGGCCACAAGTTGGACAGACTCTGCTCGGCACCCCCTCGCCCGGGGCACTTGTACCCCCCTGCCCCCCTTAGTTACGCCACTGTAAGTAACTAGCCGCCCAAAGGAAATAGCACGGGCACACCGTCTGGGTAAAATCGGACCCGGAAAAAACTGTCCCGTAATTGTTCATTTTACATTTTTCAAGACACGGGAAGCTGTGCTATCCAACGCCGCCAAAATAAAAGGCACACATATTACAGCATCGCAGAAGCCTTTTGTGCCGCCACCCGCTCTGTTCGAAGGGAACTCGTTCGATTCGCTCGCGAGCGAAGTGCAGTCTTCGAACTACGATACAAAAAGTTTGTAATCGAGTCCAAAACTTATCGCTATGACGCCACACACAAAAAGGTTGAAGAGTGCTCGTCACCCTAGCTAGGACGCAGCATTGCAGGATCCTCATCCCCGGTACCACCTCCCCACGGCACCAAACGTCAAGCCCCATACAGTAACCTTAACGGGAGCTCATTCTCTGTCCTTTACAGTAACATTCGTAGTATAATACAAAAGCGCGAATCCCTTGCTGATTTAATTCAGACATCAGAATGTGACAGCCATACTTACAGAAACCTGGCTATCATCAACTACTTCCTTATCTAACGACGTGACCGCATACTACAACGAGGGAGTGGTGTCATGATAGGCATGAAAGCATGCGTTCATCACAGTAAAATCTAAATGAAAAGCCCTCTAGAGATGCTCTGGTTATCATGCGAACGCCCGCAAGGTCTTATCATCTTAGGCGTGTGTTACCGAAGAAGTGGAGCTTGCTGGGCCAGTTGGTACATAATGACGAATGGGAAACTGGCGAAAAAAAGATGCA
This sequence comes from Haemaphysalis longicornis, assembly GCF_048455015.1. Taxonomy (NCBI): domain Eukaryota; kingdom Metazoa; phylum Arthropoda; class Arachnida; order Ixodida; family Ixodidae; genus Haemaphysalis; species Haemaphysalis longicornis. The sequence goes on from NW_027526241.1 coordinate 494,693, forward strand.
ACACAGAAGGAGAGGCTGAATGGATTGATTCTTGGGAAAGCAAGGGCCGAAAATGAGAGGGAAATACTTGAAGCGTCCTTCATCAGACAACAGCCGGAAGGAAACTGAATTAGCGCACCGTCTATTTCCCTCAGCGATAAAGAAATCGGGTTCCTACAAAGTTGAGCGGTGACTATACGAAAGCAGAAGTTTAGTGAAACTATCATTTTTTAATCGAGTCAGGCGTACGTATTGGCGCATGCGTTGGATTTGTTGTTCACGGGGTGTATCGGTTTCTTCTATTAAATTTCAGTTGCTAGTCCAGCGTTGTGTTGTGTCATTCTCTCCTTCTGTGTTGCGTCTTTTTAGATGCGACGCTCACAGCATCTCTTGTCGGCGGCCCTGTCCTTCCTGCGTGCGTCCGTTGTTGTCCGCGTGCGTCCGTTGTTGTCCGCAACCACTCTCCCCCTCTCCTCTCCGATAGCGAACACTCTCTCGCCAGGGGCATTGGATTGGGTTCGATTGGCTTGGCTTGGATTGGCTTGGATTTGGATTGGATTGGATTAAAGTGGATTTTGTTGGATTGTGTTGCGTCAGAGCCGCGACACTCTCTCCGCGGTCTCCTCTCCTTCGGGCGCGCTGCGCATATGACCGGTGTGCCGCTCTCCGGTGGCCTTTCGGTCGACGGTTGCTCTCCGCTTGCGCTTGAACCCCCCCCCCCCCCCTCAGCGTCGCATCACACCAGTGTTCCCATGAGGGGAGGTGGGCGTAATTTTTTTCAATGGTTTCCCATCTGTGTGTTACCGACCACCAAAGCAGGACTTGGATTTTGTTAGATGCCTTAACGATACTCTAAACGATCTGCACAAAAAGTATCCCCGTGCAGATTTTATACTATTTGGAGACTTCAGTTACCCAAATATAAATCTGAGCACGAGGTCGCGGGTTCTATGCCTGGCCACGGCGGCCGTTTTTCTGATGGAGGCGAAAAACAAAAATGCCCGTGTGTACGAGATTTCGGCGCATGTTAACGATCCCCAGGTGGTCAAAATTAATCCGGAGCCCTCCACTACGGCGCTCCTCATCGCCTGCATTGCGTCGGCGCGTTAAACGTTACAATGAAATCAATCAAATACCCAAATATAAATGGGGCTAATGACTGCCAAACTAGCTTGAGAGAATGCAGCGAATTTGTTAATTGCACTGAGAATTACCATGCAGCTAGCACGACTGATCCTCCATGCTACGAGGGAAGCTGAGCATATTAGATCTCATCCTCAAGTCAGACCCCAGCAGCCTCAATCACTTCACTACCTTAAAAAATTAGGTGACCACAAAGTAATTCTGCCTCGTTTTGATCAATATCGAAAATTCAAACAGCCAGCCCTAACCAAAATAAATTGTATGACAGTGGAAACTACGAAGCATTTAACACTGAGCTTGAAGAATTTTACACACTATACAAAGGCAAATTCTATAGCCGTTCCGTGGAAACAAACTGGGTAAAGTTTCACGACGAACTAAATGAATTAATGAACAAATTCACCCCGCCAATTACGATAAAAAACAAAAAGTCTGCACCCTGACAACACTGCTATAAAAAGGCAATCAGTAAAATAAAGTGTCTTTTTACAAGGCCCAAAGAAAGAAATAGAGCGGACACTTGGGAAACTTATCGTAGTGCTGATAGAAAAATGAATAAGCCCATTCACACTGGTAAAATAACTTTTTATCAACCAACACTTCCCAACATGCTCAAAATAAACTTGAAGCAGTTCTGGAAAACCATAAATCCATCCGTCACTCCCCCAGTTGCCTTATCTGACAGCTATGACTCGGCGATAGTGAAGCTGCCAACTTATTTAACCACGCTTTTTGCGTAGTATTCGCGAAAAAACAAAACGGCTCTTTTCCAACAACTACTGACGGAGCTCAAGGTGAACTCATGCCACCCATAATAATAGCTGTGAAAGGAATAATATGCATTATCAGTGATACAAAACTTTCATCAGCTGCTGGTATAGACAACATCACCAGTAAAATATTGAAAAACACAAAAGAACTAACATGCGCTCCTTCATAGCAACAGCGCTAACAACCCGAGACAAAGAAAAGACGGCGCAAACACAGCGCTGACTAACAACTGAGTTTCATTGCTTATGCCGGTGGTTTTTATACACACATGAGCAAAAAACAACAAAAAGAAAAAAAGAAGGAAACACTAAATTAACACGTGAAGATTTGAGAGGGCGTGACCGTCGCACATAATGACTTTACATTTCTTTACACGTTAATCTACTTACGGGGCAAGATGTACAATCAACACAACACACAAACCCTTTTTGAAATCGCAAGAGCCCTTTGGAAACTAAGCAAAGATTAACAGGGTGGGACATCCTGCACCAAGAATCTACACTCTTTGTCTGTGAGGGCAATAGAAGGGGTGCTTACGCATTGGTCACCTAACTTGTTAATTTCCGTGGCCTCTAAGATTTCTCGCACTATCATGGTTGCCATGCTCCCCGATCAAAACGCTCTGGTCCAAAAGTGTCTGGCATTTGCTGTCGCAGTCACGACAATGCTGGGCGAAATGGCCACTGAACGTTTTTGAAACGTTGTAATGGTGCTCCCTCAGTCTGTCATTTAGGCATCGGCCAGTTTGGCCGATGCTTTTTGTTGTTTTTTGCCCATGTGTGCATAAAAACCACTGGCATAAGCAATAAAACTCAGTTGTTAGTCAGCGCTGTGTTTGTGTCGTCTTCTCTTTGTCTCGTGTTGTTAGCGCTGTTACTATGAATATGTACCAACTCACCCAATCTTCCGTTTTAACAAGCGCTATTTTAGCTTTGCTATTTATGCAATCCCTTTCCTCAGCTTACCTCCACATCGATTGGAAGATCGGAAAAATCACCCGAGTTTTCGAAAGCGGCCGTAGGGCATCCCCACTCAATTATTGGCCCAATCATTAACGAGCGCTCCATCGAAAATAATGGAACATATCATATTCACGAACATCATCAACCACCTTGAACGAAACCATTACTTCCACCCTTCGCAACATGGTTTTAGAAAAGGCCTATCGTGTGATACTCAAGTTGCCTTGTTCATACACGATCTTCACGTCTATCTCGACAGCAATACACAAATAGATGCATGTTCCTAGATTTTGAAAAGGCGTTCGATAAGGTTTCACATCATCACTTGATGGCCAAACTTGTACAGCTTAATCTGGACCCTGATGTGTTAGCATGACTTAGCAACTTCCTTACCAACAGAAAACAGTTTGTATTAGTTAACAACGCTTCCTCAGGCACACACACCCCGTTTTTTCAGGTGTACCACAAGGCACAGTCCTGGGCCCTCTACTTTTATATATATATATATCAACGACCTCCCGTGCAGTATTGTTAGCAATATTCGCCTATTCGTAAACGATTGTGTCTTGTACACTAAAATCAATTGCACTGATGATCAAACAAAATTAGAAGCAGACCTTTTAGTAGTAGAAAAACCGTGCGAGAATTGGAAAATGTCCCTCAATGTCACTAAATACAAAGTCGTTGCCTTCCACAGGCGTAGTCAACCACTCACTTACAGCTTTACGCTTAATAACTCAATCCTACAAGCAGCTAACACATACAAGTATTAGGGCATTCACTTGACCAGTGACCTTTCGTACTCAAATCGGTGACATTTCATTGTTAGCTCGAAAATCCTTTGGCTACCTCCAACGAACCTAAAACGCGCTCCTCCGCAACTCAAATTACAGGCTTGTACCACGCTCGTCCGCCCCAAATTAGAGTACGCTTCAACAATCTGGGATACTTACCAAACTTACCTCATCAATCAACTGGAAGCCATTCAAAATCACGCCGTTAGGTTTACACATTCTGACTTTTCTTCCTTCACAAGCGTAACAATTAAAACAACGAGCCAACCTTCGTCGCCTTAGTAACCACCGAAAACTCGCCAAAATGGCCCTGTTCCACAGATACTATCATTCCCTCTCACCCAGTGGAACATTCGTACGTTCGGAAGTGGAACTTCGGATGCCTTAGGCTCTATAACCGAGGATCATGGTGCAGTGCAGCGGAGAGGGAAGACTCAATTACAGGACAAATTATTCCATTTTACCCTGCCTGTACACTGCAACGAGCCCACGGCCCCGCTCGCCAAAAGTATAACGCGCGTAAGCGACACGCCCTGCGATTGGTCGGGGAAGCTACGCACACGAATCTGCGATCGCACGGCTCTTGCCGTTCTTGTTACCACTACGAGCGACTACAACGTATACGAGCGACCCTGCGTAGAGTTTCCGAACATTTCCGTGACGTCGATATTGGCTCTGCCCAGTCTCTTAATTGATTGATTGATTGATTGATTGATTGATTGATTGATTGATTGATTGATTGATTGATTGATTGATTGATTGATTGATTGATTGATTGATTGATTGATTGATTGATTGATTGATTGATTGTGAGGTTTAAGGCGCGCCGTATAGTGGAGGGCTCCGGGTTAATTCTGACCACCTGGAAGTTTTTAACGTGTGCCGAAATCTCGCACACACGAGCATTTTCGCTTTTCGCCACCATCAGAGAAGCGGCCGCCGCGGCCAGGAATCGAACCAGCGTCCTCGTGCTCAGCAGCACAACGCCTTAGCCACTGAGCCACCGATGCGGGTGTTCTAACTTCTACCCAGTCGCTACGGCTGAGTTCCCATGGCACGGGAAGCGTCAGAAGAAAAAAACACGACGTGGACACTCACTTGACGTCCCAGATTTGTCGCCATATGAGTAGCGACGATTAAATGGTCAAATACTGCTGCATACGGCCCCCGTCAATATAAACGTTCTGTTGAAAGAGGGCGTTGTTGACAAGTCTAATCCAAGTTTATTAATTTCAATAGAAGTGCAAGGATACATAGGGGTACTACGCAAAGAGGCATCAGAAAGGTGGGACCTCTTATAGTTGAATGCGTGAATAAGTGAATACAGTAGCGGTGTAGCCTTAGTAAGTCATGCATCATTTTGCGACCAAACGAACAAAACCAGGCAGGGGAAGTACATACAAAGTAATAATCTGCGCAACTTTTAACGAGAGCGTTTAATTCAATGTCAATAGCACGTTCACACCATAAAACGCAATGGCATCCGCACACACACGTGCAACGCCGGGCCCACCATAGTGTAGACAATGCGGCCCAATGGACGCGCACTTCCAATTGAAGAGCGAGGCCTACTCGCACGGGAAGGGTTCCCTGACGCGAGCGAAGAGGCGGGCGGAGGGCGGCGTCGCTTGGGCGGCCGCTCGTATGAAGCGCCCCATGTACTTGGGCGAGTGGCGCACCAGGTAGAGGGTGAACTTCTCGGCCACGGTCTCCTTGCGGTCGGTGCGGTGGACCTTCTTCTGCGCCGGCAGGTCCGAGTGCTTGATGGCCTCGTGGTAGGCGCGGAAGTAGATGGCCTCGCGGGGACCCCAGTGGGCGCACGGCAGCTGCGAAAGCTCCACGTCCTGCACGGAACCATTATAGGAACCATCAGTGCTTCCCCGCCTCTCTGAGAAGTGGACGAAAGCAGCCGGTAAATCAAGTACAGTCGTCCACAGGCTTAGCTACAGCAACGCTTTACCCACCTCCTGCTTTGGTGTAAGGAAATTTAGTCATGACTGCGGCATTTCTTTCAAGTTTCAAGGGGCTCTGAAATGCGCCACATTCTTTAGAACAGCTCTTGTTGGGAACTTTTAGATATTCCACGCTAAATTCAAACCTGGTGCTCCAGCTAAGCCTGTGGGTGACTGTATGCCTGGTAATACAGGCACAGGCCATTGACCTAGTTGAAGAAATAAGAACGGCGTTTCTGGAGTGCTACTTATCCCTGTGAACAGTGATTCGGAACGAGGGACAAGTGGCGTTCCAGAAACGTCATTTTTATTCGGTCCATGACCCTACTTTCATATTTTGTACTACGCTACCTGACAAGAAAATATATGCCGTCCAACCATCGACTTCATCAACGTTCCGGAAAGCAAAGAAGACAACTGATAATTTAACAAGATATACGAAGGCACAATTCCCCTTCGTTCGGAGTCCCTTTGGCAACTGCACTCCCTTCCGAGAGGCCCGACCGGGGCCGCACCCAGTCTCGCGCTCCCAGGGCCTGTGGCCGTAAACGCCATTTCGTCTTGCGCTTCATACGCAACAGCTATCACTTCACCATTCACAAGTGTCTTCTGGATAAAAAAAGGGTCAGCTTATGGCGGCCCTGGGTACAGTTGTACTTCGCCCGGAAGCAATAACAACAGGGCTGACAGCAAACAAAATACAAGGTGTTACATCGATGAATGAAGCACCTTAAATTTTTAGGGCGCAGCCCTTTAGCGGCCGTCTATGCGCTGAGCCGCGTTGTCGGCGTAACCGGGAGAACGATGGCAAGACCGACGAGTGAAAGAAAAAGCGAACGACGAAAGAAAGCAAAGGAGAAGAGTGGCGCGAAATTGGGAAGGGAGGGTGGTTCGCCATGGCGGCGTGAGCCAGCGCTCTCCCAAAGTGTGGGGTGGGGGAGGGGAAGAGGCAGTATGCTGTGCCCGCACGACGCGCTCGACGTCGCGACGCTTGGCGTTCGCTTAAGCCTTCGCTTAAAGGAGTACTGACACTAAATTTCTCGCTTCCGCTAGCTTGCCATAGCAGAACTTTGGCGAGCTCGGCGAGGCGCACAGGCCGCTGAGATTAGACACCACGCAGTTTTCGGCACCAGTCAAGGGAACACCATGCGCCGGCCACGAACTGAAGATCAAAGACGTCGAACACACAAAGTGCGCAAAGTTTACAAGCATTGCTCACAGAGGTGCACCCACGCCTCCAGCCGAAACGAAGACCACCGACAACAGCAGCGCAGGTTCCGGTTCCCAAAACGACTATATGACGTCACCCTGAACCGGCCAGACACGTCGGACAGTGTGTCGTCACGCCGATAGCGATTTCGCTAGTGCTGCCGATTTGTGGTAGCTCGCGGCCGGGACAATTAAACTCGATTTTTGATGTGATTGCGGAATCGGATCGCTGCAAAAACTTCTGTGAGGCATCTGTACCAACTACTGAAGCCAATTATATCATTTTTAGGCGTCAAAATTTCGTGTCGGTTCGCGGTCCCTTTCTGAGACGCACTTCGCGCCGCCGACGTAGAGGCTCATCACCACTGCCGTCGAGAGAACTCACGAGCGAGTGCTGCCTCAGCGCACTACTGCTGCGCCCAGATATCGCATTAGGGAGTATCGTAATCACCAGCCAATTTTTTCTCCTTGGGTGAAGCTCCGTTCGCGCTCAAACTTCGAACGAAGGCCGCATTTGGTGGTCTAATCTGACACTGGGAACAACGACGGTACTTACCTTTCTATTCTGAAAATAAATAAGAACGATTTTCAACTATGGTAAAATGGCGGCTAATTTGCACGTGCAAGCTGACCTTGTAACGACGGTGCCACCTGGGATAGGCTAAACGAAAGGCGCGATGACGACCGACGACAGGAAGGAGCCAGTGTCGTACGGAACGGCGTTCCTGGAACTAGTTCCTTTCGGGAGGAACGGAGGAACCCCACCATTCCATTAAGAGTGACTGGAACTGTAACGGTAACTCGTTACGTTTACGAAGGAACGGCAGAGGGAACGGCGTTCCTTCTGGAAAAGTTCCATCGCTGATGCCAAGCTGTTCTTGATGCCAGGCTGTTCTTGATGCCAAGGCTTTAGGGCGCTGACGCTAGTACAAAAAGCCACAAGCCGCTGCTGTGTTTATCTTCCTTTAAGCTGCCCAATTTGCCCCCCCCCCCCTCCGCAGAACGTGCTTCCTCGAAAGACAACGACAGAAGAATAACCATGCAGCAGACCGCAGCCTGTCCGGCAGGCTGCACCGGGTGCGCACGGTCTTGTCGCTACGTCGGCTGCAGATACGGACGAGACAGGTGCTTCGGCGTCCCTTTGATTCGTCTTTTGCCGCGACCTCTTCTTTTGTGCACAGAAGTGGAACGCGAAAGCCGAGCAGAAGAAGACGCGACTGTACCGTGTTCATCGCGCGCGTGTTATCTACAGTACAGGCAGCCGTGCCAGCCAAGGGACCGTACAAAAACTTCTCAGCTGTCTGTCAATGGACATCCGCCGACTTGCGCTCACCGCGTGTAAAAACAGGCGTCAAGTTTTAAGCCTCGGATTCTCGAAAAACTGCCGCTGCCGCCCAAAGCGAGGCGAGAGCTACCTTATCTCATGCGCAACAGCAACCATCCCTGAGAGCTGCAAGCCGAATTTGAGCTCGGACGTTCACCGCCCTACGGCACGGCCATGGCGCTCGAACGCGCTGCCGTAAACTTTCTCACACACCGAGCGAACCATCGGTTTCGTGATGTGCCCACTACCAGGTTTGCTTTGACTATTAGTTTTGGAATTTTGCTGGAGGTTATTGCGCCGCCCCGTGGGGCTGCGCAATAACCTTCTCACCATAGCAGTGCGACGACTGTGGTGTATTGTTGCGGACCGGTTCCGACCAGTGCTTCATCCGGGCACCGATGGCGAGCCGAGTAGTGCATACTCTGTAAGGTTACCAACCATCCCGGATTTCGCGGGACTGTCCCGAACTTTTCATACAACGTCCCGAGTCCCGTGCCGTCCCTGTCGGGACAGCTTTATATCCCGGATTCGTTCCTGCCCACCCTGTTAGGAATTCTTTCGTGATCCAAAGCACGCTCAGCAAGGCGCGTCAAGCTCCGGAACACAAAGTTAGAGCGAACTTGTCCAGGCAGAGCTTCAGATAAAGCTGAACTTCCACGTGAAGTGCGCCAACTTTCACGAGTACATTTTCCAGCAAGAGAAATTGAGGCGAGCAGCATGTAGCCAGATGAATTACCGCTTCAAGAGGCCGCAACAATAAAGAAACAATGAATTTGTCTGGAAGATACTCCCATAGAAAACTGATTTCGTTGCCTCTCTATGTTAGAGCTCCCCCCCCCCCCTTTTCCCGTCCCGGCTTCCTTCATTGAAGAGTTGGTAACCCTAAGCTGATGGCTGCTGCCGTGCGCAGGGTTACTCCACTCCGACAACGAGAAGCCGGAGGCCAATCTTAAAAACTGTAGCATAAAGTTACAGCAGACAAGGCTGCGGCAAAATGGCGGCCATGAACTCTCAATCCAGCAGAGTAACACTCTGAATCTCTGTTGTTGAGGCTCTGGCTCCGATGCTCGCGCGTGCCAGAATTTAAGGAGCAATCCAGAACGGTCAAATTTATGCGCACGGCACCACAGAGTATTTCCATGGTCGTCAAACAAAATATACAGAAAACAACCACTGTCCACGGTGAGCAAGGGTTGTATGCTAACACACGCCTATGAGAGCTTGCGGAGGCAGTCTCTGTAGCCTGAGGGACTGAACCAACTTATCCTCAAGTACAACACGGTAGCGCCCTCAAGAGCTTTGGTGTCTTCAACACTGCCATCGAAGCGTTGACGAAAAAAACGGGTACGTCTGTCCGACACCAACATCTAGATGCAACTCTCGCTGAGTTTAAGCAAAATACTCTACTAAGTTGTGAATATGTATTGTGGACATTCTTTTTTCACTCATACTGTAATATTGAATCAGCATTCATTAAACGCCTATGTATTGATCCTTTCGAGTTGGTACCTTGTGCAAGACATTTATGTTCGTGCATGTAACTTTCTTTTTGCACATCTGAAGCGCATTATCCTGACTGCGCATTTGAAGACCCAAGAGGAAAGCGCCATATGTGTTGCACTTGTAATAGACGAGCAGTTAAACATGTCTGTACGGTGCTCCCCGAAAAAATCCTTCCCAGAGCGTTTCGTTGAATTCTTTCTATCTCCAGATAATCTGCTGCCGGCGGTGTTCACATTCGTATAATATACGTAGTTCGATGTGAGTGTTGAATTGCTCACTTCAGTACGCCTCAAGATTATCCGAAACCAGATTTTAATTTTAAAAAATCAAATGTGGCGTCATGAGATCATTCACAGCAAACAAAAAGGCAGTCTGTTAACCTGCAGCGAATGGTCTCATGACGCCTCGTGATTCATGTCACGATTCGTATGAGCTCTTACGTAAATATTTGTGGACATGATTAGGTATCGACAAAAGAGGTTTTCTGATCCTCTGCTACCTCATTTTGCTCCTTCCTACCACGAATCGCCATCGCGCGCTTCATTAGGCACATCCCAGGTGGCGCCTTCGTTACGAGATCAGTTTGCGCGTCCAAATTGGCCGCTATCTTCCCAAAGGCGAAAATGGTTTTTATTTCTTTTCAGAATAAATAAGTTTGTACCGTCGTTGTTCCCGGTTTCAAACAAAATAGACCACAAAATGCGGCCTTCTTGCGAAATTTGAGTGCAAACGGACCAGCGGTTTACTCACGAAAAAATTTCTGAGCGTTCCTTTTATCGATGTAACACCCTGCATGTCGCAAATAAAGCGACTGACAAGAAACCAATGACGTGTACTGGGGACGGATCCGAAACGTTTACGGCGAAGATATATACTGCATTCAGCTGTCCAACCGATTGGCGCACCAGGTTGTTCTCGAAGAGCCAGGTCATCACGAGCAGCGGCACACCGGCGAGTGAGCCGAAGAGCACGAAGAGGCAGGCGAGGCGCGCCTGCACGTCCAGCATCTCGATCTCGCGGATGAATTCCTGCAGGGTGGTCAGAGTGGCCCCCAGCACGGTTAGCAGCAGGCAGGGGGTCAGCCAGCTCCAGCAGCGCACCCAGTAGGGCTCCGGGTGGCCCTGCTCCATGAAGACCATGTCGAACAGCAGCCGGTCCACGCCGTAGCCCCACACGAACGCCACCGTCTCCAAGCACGCCACCAGCAGCTCCGGGATCTGCGCGCGACGCGGCCAAGGCTTCTACGCTCGCCCCCTGTGTGCACGGCACGCCGAAGCAATACGCAGCGTTCGCCTGGCCTAGCACTGATGTACTTGCACATGTACTGATCCGTTATTCTGCTGTCGACATGTTGTCCGGTTGCGCGCGCATTTCAAGCAAACCGGCCGGTCATCAAGGAATAATCATCGACATGTGCGGGTTGCCTGCATCGCCGATCTTCGCATCAAGACACCGAAGGACCAACACCGGCTTCGTTCTCTGCCAGCCACCGGCGCTCCCATCGCCCTGATCACCTGGTCTCTGCCGACCTCATCAAGTTCAACTACCGTCTACAAAAGAACTGCTCCCGCTGACTCCCGTCGCAGTCGGCGGCAAAGCTGTACCATGTACTGATACGTTATTCTGCTGTCGACAGGCGAGTCTAACCACCACCCCCTGCCTGCGTTCCTGTTCTATTTTTCGCTCTCTGCCGCCGACTGCAGTACAGTGCCTGATTGTACCATTTGTTCCGAGTCATTGCCGCTAGACGGCAAGTTTCTGACGTGTTCTGTCTGCAACGAAGCTTACCACCTGGGTAAAAAAATTAGCCCCAATCCACTCTGTGAATGTAGCTGGAAAGCAAAGCTGTAAACGGCACCCACAACGATTACCCATGCGACATCACAAGTTCCCTCACGTCGCTCTACAAATAGTGAAACCAGAGAGAAGTGAACTGCACTTAACCACAGCCTCTATTACTTCAGAGAAATATTCTTGCTAAAGTTCAATTATTGCATGATGCATGAACGGTGGTTACTTGAGTTGTATTGGTGTAGCAGATGAGTGGAAACTTTGTTTATAGAATTAAAGCTCACACCCAGTGTCAGACAATCTCAGTTCTCTGCCTGCCGTCGCGGACGGTGGCGACGAGATCGGCGGCCAAGATGGAGAAGTAGGAGAAGGAGAAGAACGAGAGGAAATACTTTTATTCAGATTTCTGAATGGCCCAGAGTGCGGCCCAGGGGAGTGGTTCCTTACCAAGTGTAGCCCATATTCAGTACGCGCCGCCTGTGCTCTGTCCACCAGCTGAATCTGGGTAGGCAGAGAGGGGCTAGACAGCAGCATTTCCCATTGCTCTTGTTCGGTTCTTGACAGAAAGATAGGAGGGTGCTCAGGGCTAAAGTCGCACACCCCGATTATGTGGGAGAGTGTTCCTACTTCTGAGCAAAATATACATTGAGCGTCGTAGCGATTCGGGTGCATTAAGTGAAGACGCGTCAGGTGTGGGAAGGAGCCGGATTGTATGAGCCGTAGGGTAGTTTGTAGTTCTATGGAAAGGTCAGTGTAAGTAAGGCGAAGGTAGGGTCTGTCTCAGAAGGCGATAATGCTGGGTTATGTCCTTCAACGAGACAAGCGGGTGACTATCATCGTGCAGCGCCATAGCACGGGGGGTGAAAGTGGAGGCTTGGTGGGGGAATGCGTTGCCCTCCATGGAGGCGTGAGCGGGTGTCCAGATGAGCTGAATGGAACCATGTGGGATTGTTTTTTTAGCACACGCAGTGCAGGTCGGGGCACCAAATCCGACAGGTAATTCCGATGGGGTTGTTGGGAATCGATGACTACCTTCGGAACCCATGGTTGAGCGAGAGCCAATGCGATAGCTGCCTGTTCTGCTGCCATTATATCATCGGTCCTGAGTTAGGCACAAGCAAGGAGGTTGGTTCTGGAGGTAGCCACGATGATGGCGTACTGCTGCACTCGATGTTTGGAGGCATCTGTGTAGATAACTGCATGATCCCCACGAAGGGTGGTGTTGAGCGCTTGAGCGCGTGCTTATAGGCGACCCGCGTCGTCTGAGGGGTTCACATTTCTAAGCAAAGGGACCATCTTTAGTTCTTTTTGCCAAACGTCGAGGCGTACATCAAGCGGAGTAATATTCTGTGCTGTCCAGCCAATCTGGTGAAAGCTGAGGCGACCCGCCGCAGTTGTGCTCATTCGGAGCTTCTGGATAGAAAGATTGCCCTCTATCAGCTTGCCCTCTACCATGTTATAGTAGAGCCCCGTGCTAAACAGCCTCTCTGTGGACGCACTAATGGGAAGACCAATGGCTTGCTCAAGCGCCTTTCTAATCATTATATAAAGCATCCTTATGTCCTCCTTGTCGAGAAGAAAACAGGGGGTTGACGAAAGTGATTCTCGAGAGGACGAAAGCTTGAACGAATGGAAAGGTATCGGATTCCCTGAGGCCTCGCGTCTTGGTGGCAACTCGCCTGATCATGTGTATGAATTATTGATGGAGTGTTTGAGGCGCTGCAAGGATACGTCACTCTTGGTGTTGGCCTGAAGATGTAGGCCCAGGATATTGACGCTAGCGCTTGGTGTGATGGCCTGGCTATCAAGAAGTATTTGAATGTGTTCGTTGAGGTATCGTCTGGCGTAAGGGAGGACGACAAGGAGTTGAGATTTTTTACGTGAACACTGGAGGCCACAGGCCCATTGGCGTACTAGAAGTGAGATTCCATGGATTGGTGTGGGCTTCCTTAAATCGGTATCGCGTGGCACTTAGCGAGAATGCAGGGGTTAAACCCATAGATGTGCTTGGTCAGTGCACCACTTCTTTATAAAACAGCGCTGGAAACCGGACTACAGAAAGGGCACACAGACAGCGCCCTGTCTGTGTGCCCTTTCTGTAGTCCTGTTTCCAGCGCTGTTTTATAAGTTAGTTATGTACCAACAGGCCCGCCTTCAATCTGTGTTGCACCACTTGTCTTCCCCGTGTCCGGTTTGGCCCGTAGCTAAATCGGTTAGACAACGGGGCTCTTGCTTTGTTACTCTGTTAGTTCCACGTTCGATTACTGGCGGTGCAGTAAATTCTTTTATTTGTTTGCCGGAGTTTTCTGGTGACACCAACAATCGCGAAAGAACCCTTGGGGGGTAGAGGTAAAAAGCTTTGCTTTAAAACTGCTCGACGGCCGCTGAGGCAACTTTTTCGAAAATGCCAGCAGCAAAACGGGGATCTTGGGTCTGCCCGGCATGCAAGACGCAAGCCGTTCAGCAACCTGCAACAAGCAATAAATCGGATGATGGAGCATTGGCGCAACAACTTCCGACTGTAAACGTTAAATTGGACCGGATGACATCCACAGTCGAAACATCGGCGAGTCGTGTGGAAGAACTGTTGACCTTCAAAGCTGCCGGCGAAAAAACTGAACGAACTGCCCTAGAAATACAGGGGTCGCTCGATTCCCTTGGCGCGAAATACGAATCCGTATCGTCCACTGTAACTGCTAACCGGATAGCAGTCAGCGAGATTGGTACGCAAGTAGATACACTCTCTGCTACTATTGTTGCCCGAGCTGAGCTGCTCGAGAAGGTTGGCTCTGAGCTTCGTGACTTAGAGCAATACAGCCGAAGCTGCAATTTCGAGATTCATGGCTTGCCTTATAATCCCAACGAGGATCTGAACTCGTTTTTCTCAGAACTGGCTGCTAGGCTAAACATTTCGGAATTCAAGGCGACCGATGTTTCTGCTGCACACCGACTTCCCGCACGGAGCAATACCATTCCTGAAATCCTTGTGAAAGGCTCAGTGCACGAGGGTTCCTACGTGAGCTCGCTCATGATAGCACCTCTCCACGGCTTTACTTCAATGACAATCTTTCGCGAGCACAACGAGAGCTGTATCGGCTGGCCAGGCAAAAAGGCAAAGAAAAAACTTTCAAATTCGTCTGGGCCAAAAACGGAAGGATACTGGCTGAGAGGGACGAAGCAGCACCTATCCTTTATATTAAGGCATCTGATATTAAGTGTATTGCTTGAGCATGAACAAATACATCTACTAATCTGAACGAGGTCTGTAGTTTATTCCCCAAGTACTAATGGTTGCGCCTTCCGTGCTATTCATGTCAACATTCGAAAAATTAGAAAACACTGGGACAACTTTCATGCCTTCATCCCTTCGTTTAATTCCTATTTCGATGCGATCGTGCTTACTGAGACTAACATTCCCTCCGCCTGTATCAACCAGTATAAGATAGCTGGATACCAAGTGTTTTCATACAATCGCCCAATTAGAGGGGGAGGAGGCGTAGCAGTTGTTGTCCGAGACACGTGGGCGAAACTGAGCTGATTTTCTCGTTTTCCCAATTGAAATTGTGGCAGTGCGTCTTTGCGCACCTTCCTTGTCGCTAATTTTGCTCGCGGTTTGTCGCCCGCCGTGCTCTAATGGTCGTTTATTCCTAAATGAGCTTGATGCCGCCTTGGACTCAATGTCATCAATGGACCATGTATGCGTCATTAGCGATTTCAACATAGATACTCTACGCCCTTCAACAGCTATTGTTCGTAATTATCTGGACGTCATTGCCAGGTGGGGCTTGCAAAACGCTATTCGTGAAGCTACTCGTGAAGAATTCTTTGCTGGTCACCTTGACATATCTTCTATAAATCATATAAATATACGTGCACATAACTTGGTTATCAAACCTGTCGTTATTGAATCGAAACTACCTGATCATTTCACGGTTTGCTGCTCTCTAACTGATGACACTAGTGACTCGGTCGCTTCAAGCTAACTGAAATAAATCTCAATTGTTGACCCCATAGCCTTCGACAAATTTGTAATAAACCGCGACTGGCATAACGTTTTGATGACCGTTCCTCCAGGTGACGCCTAAAAAAACTTTGTTAGCCCTCATTCACACAACCGTCACCTTCTCCGTCCCGGCCCCGTCACGTTACAGTGAACTAGAATACTTGGGCAGTGGAAAAAGCGGCGGCTGCTCCCTACGGCGCCCTTGAAGCCAAACAGGTTAATCGCCGCGCGTGGCGCTGGTGTGCCCCGCCCGAGGAGATCCCGAAGCGGCGCGCGTTGACCGACATGCCGCTATGCTGCTGTTCGGTGATTCACGCTGTGTTTTGGCATTTTTAACCGCTGCACATGGTCTTTTTTGTGTGTAATTACAAGAGGAGCCTAGCGGGCACTGCACTGATCCTTAAGTGTTCTCGATTCTGCCTTTTATTGGTAATACGGAGAGGGTGTTATGCGTGCGACGGTCTCTAATTGCAGAAGGGCCACGGCTCATGCAGTTTGAAAGGATTGTGCAATATTGTGGGGTGGGACTGCACCCCTAGTAAATTTATGTGATTGCTAGAAATATTTTATATTTGCGATTTGTTTTACCCTGCTTTTATTTGTTGAGTTCCTAACTGTTCATAATTATCTTACGTCTGCAAGACATGGGAGTACACTTCATAAGCTTGTGCATTTTTAAAGATGTAAATATTTTATGTTAATTGTTGACCAGCGTTCCAATGAACTGTGCAGTTTTAAAATGATCACGGGATAAAGTGTGCCGTGTGGTGCTTTTCTGAGAACTACGTACTGTTGCGCTCGTTGATGCTTCTCGCTGACTTGAGTGAAGTTTTTATAACGTATCGTGTGTGTTGCGTGTAATAGTGTACTGCAGAAGCCCGGACCAGGTAGCAGGCATTTTCTCGGACCCGGGCCAGGCTCGGGCTTCAACAAATATTTTTTGGAACGTGCTCACCCGAGCGCAAGCATGTAGTGTCTTCGTGATTGCTGATGCCAAGAAGATTCCGCATTGATCATTTAGCTTAATGAAAAAAAGTGCGAGGTCCCTGCGGCGCCGTTAAAAATATATTTCGCTGATATACTCAAAAAATATTTCCTATGTCAGGATACATACACACACATATATAATAGGAAATGAGGGGCTCGTTGAAATAAGACAGCAATAAGGGTTGGCAGTCAAGAAAACCACGGAAAGCAAAGAGGAGGACATGGTACGTCATTGAAACAGATAAAGAATTTGGAAGTAAAGACAGAAAGTTGAGAAAAAAATGCCCGCCGGGAGGGATCCGAACCCACGATTTCCAGAATACGGTCTGGTGCGATGACTACTACGCTACCGGCGGGGCTATTTTCCCCTCCACTTTGTGGGATAATTATGTCTAGGCATTTTTGTTTCCTGCGCTTGTGGTTGGTAGCCAGCGCCACTCGAACTACTTGGGGTGAAGGGGAGCTTGGGGTGAAGGGGTGAAAGGGAGAGTGGTCGACCAGCGTTGAACCCTCTTTAGTTCCCTATGGCACCAAGACTGCCAGAACAGAGGCCCTCGCTATGCATGTAGCGAATCAGAATAGGAAATGAGGGGCTCGTTGAAATAATACAGAAATAAGGGTTGGCAGTCAAGAAAACCTCGGAAAGCCAAGAGGAGGATGTGGTGGGCCACTGAAACAGATAAAGAATTTGGAAAGGACGAAAGAAAGTGAAAGAGGAGAAACAATGCCCGCCGGGTGGGATCGGTATGCAGGTATTCTGTAGGTCGTGGGTTCGGATCCTAGCCGGCGGTCATTTTTTCTCCACTTCCTTTCTTTCCAAATTTTTTATCTGTTTCAATGAACTACCACATCCTCCTCTTTGCTTTCCGAGGTTTTCTTGACTGCTAACCCTTATTGAAAAGGGTTGAAAAGGCCGAATTTTTTTGGGTTCATATTTAGTCTGTCGGACGCGGGTGATACAGTCGAACACGGATATATCGAACACGGCTATATCGAATTATTGTCTATATCGAACTCATAAATTATCCCCTTGAAAATTCTGTGTAAAAGTATAGGAATTCGTACGTTTATATCGAACCGTATTTTTCCCGACATTGCGTATATCGAACGCCGCGCGAGCTGGAAGGTGCTCTTCGGCGGTCGCTGCACCCCCGATTGAGGTTGAAGAGGATGTGGAGGAATGCGTGGGCATGGCGAAGAATGGCTCGCGGAACTAATTCCCCCTACCGGAACGAATTTGCGCTTGCCCAGTCGGGCCCCGCTACCAGCCGCCGTAGCGTTAGCGAACGGAGCCCAGTATGCTAAATCTCTCTAGGCACACAAGCCCGAACGATCGGAAAATGTGACAATGCCAGGTAGTGATGCCCTGACTGCGCACGTCCTTTTTTTTGTTGTTGTTTGGGGCTGCGTACGTTCCCCGGCTTGCTGAAAAAGGTTTTTTTTCCCCTCTCTCTGGGTCTGTCTTCCCCCGATGTCGTGTTGGGAAAGGAAGAGGGAACGAAGGCGCTGGCGGCCTTCTTCTTTTGCATTTTGCTGCTGTTGCTGCTGTTTGGCGAGTTATCCCGCACCTTTCGGAGATCACTGTTTCTCTCGGAGATGACCATCGCGAGCGCTTTGTTGGAGTCCATTCAGAGAGCCTTGGAATTGTTACCTTCAAAGTTCCTGGGGTACGTGCGCGCTGTTCTTCTTTTGCGTTCGTGTTGTGCATGGTGTGTGGAGGCGCAGCGTACTGCTGAAATTTTCTAGCTGTGCAGCCTCGAGAAGATCGAGACGAGCGTCTTTAATTTCATTTCCAGGACGAAGAAGCAGGCCAAGATCAGTGATTTTTTTCACGTAAATAAAGCGTCCTGTTGCGTCGTGAGTGCGGAATTAGTTGTCATTCTTGAATGCGACGATCGGTAAGTGATCGTCCGCCATAGGTGAGGTCTCAGAGCCCATATTTTTTATATCGAATTTTTCATATATCGAACTATTTCGCGATCCCCTTGGAGTTCGATATATCCGTGTTCGACTGTATGTGGAAACAGTCTGGCGGGCTCAGGCTTATTTAAATGTGTTTGTGTGTGTGTGTGTGTGTGTGTGTGTGTGTGTGCGTGTGTGTGCGTGCGCGCGTGTGTGTGTGCGTGCGTGCGTGTGTGCATGCAGGCACACTTACACACATACGCACGCACGCACGCACACACACACACGCACACATGCGCGCGCACACAGACACGCACACACAAGGCGCGCACACACACACACGCATACATACACACACACACATACATACCCAGAGCTTTCAAAACAACTTAATGCATAAAAAAGCATATTTTTGCGCTGCGATATCGCGCGAAAATGCTGTAGCAGCGAAACAGAATTCAGCACGGTGGCATTCACTCTGGCCGAAACTCAACAGAATCCTGGGCATTACATTCGGCAAAAAACAAGCTCACACGGCAATCGTGGTTGTTAAACAACTAAAAAGCAGAAGCGACATATGCTGGCCAGCCTAAAATACGCCACTCTTTCCGCAGTTGACACAATACGATAGCAAAATCATCAAACAACGAAGATAAAAGTATCGGCATGATAGCGAGCTCGATCGCTAAAGCACGGCGCGGTCTGCTCGGTTGGTGAACTGGGATGAAAAAATTAGCAAACAGTGAATACAAGACGTAGCTACCTTTCCCATAAACATCCTGGTACATTAATAGCATTATCAATGGTTTTTACAGGAAAAAAGAACTTCACCTCCGCGGAAACTGTCCCCGACGAACGCCTGCCCGCCGCTAACCGAGGCGAAAAGGCGCTCGGGGGGGGGGGGGGCACGCGAGCGCCACCGCGCGGGGTTGACACTAAGTGCCTCACGCGGAGGCGGCTTCTTTTTCCACTACCCCAGTATTCTAGTTCACTATAGCCACGTCAAGAAACCGCGACGGAGACGTAAACGGCGTAGCGTTC
Organism: Haemaphysalis longicornis; assembly: GCF_048455015.1. Classification (NCBI taxonomy): domain Eukaryota; kingdom Metazoa; phylum Arthropoda; class Arachnida; order Ixodida; family Ixodidae; genus Haemaphysalis; species Haemaphysalis longicornis. The sequence continues at coordinate 514,054 of NW_027526241.1, forward strand.
GTACTGGAGCTCTCCGTCAAAGTACAGGGTGGTCTGCCTAGTGATCAGTTTAGCCTAGAATTGAGCGTGCTTAATCTGAACAGTAAAGAAAATGGCTCGTGCTCACTTTTCGCTAGATTTAGCCGTAAAAATTTGTTTTCTGATTAGTTGGTTTACCGCGGGGCATGGTTCCGTCGCATTGACATGACGGAAACGTAGAGCTCGGCCTCCCGTCACCGTCGACCCGTTTTCGGCGAGAAATCGCCCGAAAAACCGTCGCCCATGACGGAAGACAATGATGTGACATTGACGTGACGGTGACGTGATGGGGTGAAAAATGGCTGTGTGAATGAGGACTCACGCTGTTCAAGAGTTTCCGCCTTGCAGCTACGCTAGCCTGCAAAATGAAACAACGTAACTTGGACCGAAAGCGGATGTCGGCAGATATACTCGCGGCAATCAAAGCAAAGCTCTGTTATGGGTGCAATCAAAGAGAAGCACTAACTGTACTGCTTTGCGGCTTCGATTTAAAGAGCTTCGAAATAAGGTCAACGCTATGATACGTCTAGCAGGACGTAATAACATGCGTGCAAAATTTACGGACGCTCGTTTTGACAGGAAAACGTGGACCCTAATGAACAATCTAAGAGGTGCTGACGTAAACGCTAATCGTCATGTTGAATTGATGTCTCGTTTTTCTTCAAACGGACATAAAACCCCTGAGGACTTTAACTCGTTTTTTCCAGAGTATCTGGTGGAGCGAGACCTCATCGAGATAGTTGCACCTTGCAAAGAAGTATTTCAGAATGCGCCTTTGTTCCCATGCTTTCGGAACATGACCTGAAATCGCTCCTTTTCAGTCTGAAAGCAAGTAAGTCTCCAGGAATTGACGGAATTTCAATATTAGAGCTGCGCAGAACTTTCGAAGCGCTAAAAGATGTGCTGCTTCTCATTGTAAACCATATTATTATCACTGGTATCATACCGGATGATCTGAAAAATGCGCTGGTCATACCTCTTTTTAAAAGTGGCGCACGCAGCAAAATAGAAAACGATCGGCCTATTTCAATCCTGTCATGTATTGGGCAGATACTGGAAAAACATATGCACCAAACAATGAGCAGCTTTTTAAACAAGCATAACGTTTTATCTCCTACCAAGTATGGGTTTGTGACGAATCGGGGCACGCAGCTGCTGCTTGAAGATTTTTCAGACACTGAACTTTGCGTTTGAGCACAGTCAGATTGCTTGGGCAGTGTTCCTCGACGTTCGCAAAGCATTTGACAGCGTCTTTCATATCGTCACGTGGCCAAAGACGAAGCAAAATTTATTGGAGCGAACTTGTGCTGCCCTAACAACTTAAAGAATAGAGAGGCGGCGAAGCAGCGGTCAACAAATTGACTTGCGCAGGCGAAGATTGTCGAAAGGAATGCCGCGACGTCTGCTCTGCAGGCTTTTATCTTTCGGCGCGAGTGTTTCTGGAACCGTCGATTTACATCCAGAACATTGTAGACCAGAGATGATTATTCTGGCCTAGTGACGTTACGATGAAACAGTCTGCTTATCTGAATGAGATAGCCCTTGCGGCATAAAAGTAAAGAACGGAAGACGCGCTTCGCTTGGGACACAGATAACACAGCCGGGCGTGGCCGGGCAGTAAAAACAAACAATAAAGAAACAAACGTGGTTCGCGGCAATATACATTTATTGATTTATAAGCCTCCTGTGCTCTTTGATGCAGGAATGGCCTCAGGGAGCAGCAGGGCCACCCAGCAGCAGGTTGTGCCGTTACCATCTGTGGCAGCAAGTGACCAAATAAGCACTGCTTGTGAGACTGGTACACTTTTTTTATTTAATTTAGTGTGGCGTGCAATCAAGCTGTTGTGTTTTAGGGAATTTGTGGCAAGTGTGAAGCGCATTCGATAATTTTCTGAAGCGACGGATTCATGCCTGGATCAACACTTCATTTTAAGAGTAGAAATTATGCCTTTGGCTCAAGAAGCCTTCGTCACTCAGCAGGTACACCCGGGAACAAAAGCTTCCAGGGCGAGTTTTCAACGTTCAAATTTAATTTCCCTGGTGGCTGAGTACTCGATAGTTATCGCATTTACTCGATTCTAAGCAGCACCCCTTTTTTGCACAATCGCGATGCACAAAGTGCTTATATTCGAAAAACCTAAATTACCCCCCCCCCCCCCCCCCTCCGCAAACTTTTTTGCGACCATATCTTGACGAGATGAGTGCAATGAATAAAGTTCTATTTGTCGAACATTCTAAAGAAGAATGTGCAGACAGTGAACCACCCCTATCAGCTGACACTCAGTCACCCTAACCTTGGAGTCCACAGTGCAGCTTCGGCTGCCGCTCTCGGTGTCCCCCAGCAGGAATACGGCATTTCTCAGTGAAGCGTAACGATTCAGAGCATCATCGCAATATGCGTATCACTGCCAGGCATGGGAGAAATTAACTTCTAATATTGAAATTGCATACTGCAAATAATTGACCCCAGGTGGTCATAGTCTAGCGTGAAATACTGGCCAATTTTGAATGAAGTGCTTGCGGTGCCAGATATTATGTTCACCTTATGTGTGATTCTAAATTTAAGTTTCTTTGTTTCTCAGTTTGTGAATTTTCATATATGCTTGTAATCTTGTCTACTGTAAAAGAATTATTGTTGGGGACTAGTGTTTCTGGTTACTGGCTTTCCCTTGCTGTAAATGAGTATTGACGTTTGCTGTCATTTCTTCTGAAGCTGCAGGGGATTGTGCACCTCTTGCGGACAATGAGCAGAGCATCCCGGATTTTTCGTTAGCACTTGACGGACTTGTAAGTACTCATTTACAACTATTTTAAGTGCAAGCAGCAGGAAAATGCTTTGTACCATTTGTGTGATCGGAGCTTATATTTTGTGCACTGCACTCTGTTTTCTAGTTTCACCTCTGCAACAACACCTTCGTGAAGCCGCAGCAGGCGCAGAAAATGTTTAAAAACAAGAAGGGCACCATTTTGGTGCGGGATGCGGCCCAAGCTATTTGGGGAGTCGAAAAACTTGCCCAAAGATCCGTGAGGGCCAAGCTGGCGCCTGGAAAGGCCACTGAGGACGAAGCTGGAAAGCAGCTCACACGAGCCAAGGTGGAATTTTTGTATGGTGAGTACTTTTACACGGAATTGCTAGCAGTCATTCATGCCATTTTAATGTACTCTTTGTAGGCTGCCTGGAGCACTGGGGGCGCACCCACAATGAAGATACGAAGGTCGCTGCGACTGCGTACACTCAGCGACAAGATTCAAGATGTCAAGCGCAAGCTGCACCTGAATGAACTGATGTAAAGCCCAAGAGTGTGTGCAATGCAGCTGTTCAAGTGAACAATTTTGCTTTGGTTTTACTATTTTCCTACACTGTGCGGCCAGTAGTGGCCACCCACTGTAATGTCGGCAAACAGCTAGAAACGAGTTTCCAGCAAGGCATGAATTCTCGGCTGGATATGATGAAAATTCCAGCAATACTTATAATTTCCAGCAAGAAGTTTCCTAAATTCCAGTGAGATTTTGTGCAGGTTCCAGCAAGTAGCAAAATAATTCACAGCCGGAAGTGCATGCTTTTCCAGCAAGAAATTTGAGGAAAACCAGCTATTTCCAGCAAGGAATGCACATACTTCTGGCTAGCTATTTACAACTGGGAATGGAACTAGTTCCAGCTGGAAATGATGGATTTTACAGCAAGGTCAGAGTCAATTCTATCTGGGAATAATCCAAGGTCCAGCCGGAAAAGGTGTCATTTCCTACCCGGGAATTTGTAGCCGCCCGCCAGATTTTCTCCATTCCAGGCTGGAAGTAGATTTTCCAGTTCCGGCTGGAAATGATTTCCTGTTTCGTAACACAGCCGGGACTGGAAATCATTTCCATCTGGGGTGCACATATCCAAAATTTGTTACTGTATCCCACATTTGTTATCCCGTATCCCAAATGTATTACTGCCACGCGTAAATTTGATTTGCAGTGAAAGAAATCGCGCTATTTGTGCGTTTTGGTTCATATTTTCGTGCTCGCGTTCCATTTGTCCATGACTGTACAAGGCGAGTGATACGTCACGACGCCATACCTAATGCAATATCGCGGAGCATACAACACGGGCATATCCGCTCGACAGTTAACCACTAATGATTTCGCGTTCCCAACATCATAAGAAGTGCTATTGGGAGTGCAGTGTGTACTGAGGCGTTTCGAACGTTGAAGTTGCGGAAGATCGAACTACGTTTTCTAAAAAGTCGCCAGAGAGACAGACAGATGAGAGAGAGAGAGAGAGAGAGAGAGAGAGAGAGAGAGAGAGAGAGAGAGAGAGAGAGAGAGAGAGAGAGAGAGAGAGAGAGAGAGAGAGAGAGAGAGAGAGAGCAAGAAAGAAAGAAAGAAAGAAAGAAAGAAAAGTGGCGGGTACATTAGCGCCCCATTTACAGAATTCATCGGTGCCGTTCTGCCACCGAAGTATCGCAAAATGCTTGCGGCAGCATTAATGCGAAGACATCAGTTAACTACGTAGGTCGAAAATGCGCCATCCATGCCACAAAAAAATGGCCGACTGCTGAAGCAATAAAGGAAAGCGCGGAATTACGCGACATTTCTCCGGAAAGCTCCTAAAAAATGTAACTGAGTTAAAAAAATCCCGCCCTCTTCGCTGGGCGGGATTCGAACCAGGGTCCTCAGGAATGCGAGACAAGCACGGAACCCGAGACAAGCACGGAACCCGCGAATCAACGCAGCTGGATGATCCCAGTTGACTAGAGCTGAACCAAGCAAACGGGTTCCGGCCTATCTGCTTGGAACGTGTGTTAGAGACACGTAGCCAGTAGTATACGTTAGAAAATGTAGCATGTTAATTGCGCAAGTATGAATTAGCTAGGTTGCACAGCACGCAGCCGCTAAAAATGCACGTCTGGAACTCAACCGTAGTAACCGAAAAGGAAAAGCATCACGACCACGGTAATTAGAGGACACACATGCGTACCACTGGACACGTGCCACTGTATACGCATCACGTCAGAACCGTGCATGGAATGAACGCGGCGCACGCGATATGTTTTCTTCAAATTTTATCGGTACAGTGCACGCGGCGATGGACTGCATTACCAGCAGCTGTGAACCATGACGCCGCACAGCACAACACCAGCATATCCATTCCACAAATGAACACGATCGCCTTCACTGCACCACAAGGAGGGTATGAGTACCGTCGAATTTTTTCCACGCCATTTCCACAGCGATACTTGAACATGCATGCAGGGTTGGATGGCCGATTCAGGCGTCCCTGTGGCACCTCCGCTGTCGATTGCAAACACAACTCGAGCGCATTCTATCCGTCGAGCTGCAGCAGCTGTTTTTCGTTTAACTGTTTCCACCACATCGAGGGCGATAGTTCGGAAGCCCCTTCCTGGTTGTGTGTTTTTTCTTTTGTAATTTAATGGGAGTATGGTAATTACAGGCGTTTTTTTTTTGCCAAAAAAATACTTGTTTCCACGGTCATTCACTTACGCAATTTTTCCGCCATATTTTCGTTGTATCCTCCCCAACTTGCCAACTTACCCTTGGCCAATATATTTGTCGTAGTTTACCGGGAATGGCGATTCCTGCCTTAGCACCTAGGCGAAGGGTGTAGCCTTGAACAAGCTTGACAAGGGATTACATTCAGCAGCATTCTTAATTCGTTTCTAAGCGACACCGGGAACGTGAACGCAGAAAGAACGGAAGCAGCGGTAGGAAAAATACAGTAATACTCTGCTGCTAGTTACCTGGGTTTGTGATCTTGAAACAAATTGCGATAGCGCTCAAACCAAAGCGGATACGCGCAGACACACACCGACTCTGATTTCCAACAATTTCACAGTCTCAACACAGCAGAAACCTCCAAAGGATATGAAAAGCAAACAGCTGGCCGATATTGTGCAGAGCTGAAGCAAGCTGTTTCGACGTTCACGACAAGGGCGCGCGAGTACCTGGACGGCGAAGCGGTTGATGAGCAGCGCGATGACGAATCCCTGGGGCATAACGTAGGGCACGCTGGCTGCGAAGCCCAGCACGCACACCACGGCGATCAGGCTGCCGGTCATGGGCCGCAGCGAGGGGAACTCGTCCGTCACGCACGTCACCAGGGTCCACGTGCCGGCCACCTGCAGCGGGACAATTTCCTGCAGTCTGCACCGCAGTCGCCATCTACACTGCCGTAGTCATCCACACTTCGTCATCCCTGCAATCGTCATCTGCACTGCAGTCGTCATCCATGCAGTCGTCATCTACACTGCAGTCGTCTCAGCACTACAATCTGTACTTTCGCACCACGCAACAGAGTCTCTGTTGCGTGGTGCGAAGGTACAGATGTCAGAGCTAAGACAAAACCTCTGCTCTTCTCCATCGAGAAAAATACGCCAAGTGGACAGGGGCTTTCAGAAATAGACAGTTGGGCTAGTTGGTGTTGATAGATCTTAAGCAGCGCTTAAAACTTGACGACAGCAGCGAAGACACACAGTTGCGGGATAGCCCCGTCGTGTGTGTCTTTGGTACTGTTGTCCCGTTTCAAGCGCTACTTAATGAAGGGCTTATCTACCGGCGAAGCTACCCTTGACCTGCGAAGAAAGGCTCGGGCGCACTTAAACAAAGCCTCCCCACGCGGACTTCCACGTATATTGTTCATACTCAGCGCGAGGTGCTTCGCCGTTACCTTGTGCGCGCGTGATAAGGACTGCGGTGAAGTGTTGTGCGTGGCAGTGAAGCCACTTCATTCCGATCTTCGACATACATCGACACGTCGGAGCCTCGCTAGGGTGCCTGGATGCCAGCGCCGCCGTACGGCGGACGCGCGTGAATCGATGCATAAGTCTGGCGGCAACGCAACTTCCCCAAACCTATGAGTCACGACTACTCCGTGGTCACGACTGTTGCCGAAACTAAGATCCCGAACGAACCGGTTCCAGCGGCGGCGTGTGCGCTTCATCCCCCACCTCCTCCCTCCTCCATCTCTTCCGCAAAGCGGGCACCGGATTCTGAAGACCGCGTCGCTTCTTCTAGGGACATTCGAACACTGCAACTAGGGAAGATGCTTTTTGTGTATTGGTACTTTTTCGTGCCGGGCGTAAGACGCTGAAAGCCGATGGACCATTGGGAATTAGGGTTATACACTCTCGCCCTTCGGCGAGCCGAGTCACTACGTCGTCGGCAGGGTAGCCAGGTCTGGCGATTTGCCGCCGAAGTTGCGACTTTTCAAAACCCGTGGCGACGGGAATTTCAGTGTGGCGACTTGGCTCCTTTGAGCATTGGTGATTTGATCTATCGATCTATTTGATCTATCTTCCGACGCTCCACTGCTAAAACAAAGAAGGGGTCTTATATGACCCTTCAATTCATTTCAGCCGCCGAGACAAACTGAACAAACAGAACAAAACAAACTTTTAGGAAGACGACGGCTACCTGGCAAAGTCTAGAACAGGTCCCAAGGAATCAGTCACTCAAACGCACCACCGTATAGCGCTACTTACCGACACAGATGTAAATTGGCCTTGGTCTTTATGCTATCCGGCACCTGGTGTCGTATGCATAGCGTCAAAGCTGGCAAGCAACGCCGTCGGTTTAAAGTTTAGTGCTTCAGTAGGTTACGAGGGCTTGAGATTCCATTGCATAATGTGTATGACGACGTATAAGAGGCACGGGAATGTAAAGAGGCAGCGAAAGGGATAAAACATGGTGTGCAGCGAAGGCTCATTCTAAGTCATTCATATTTTTTGGATGCCTTACCCAAACCTACGTATTTTAGCTTTTTTGTAGACGTCAGCTGCCGCCGCTTTCCCGTACCACAGCAAACGAAAAAAATCTGTGTTACGGTATATTCTACTTTCCGAAATTTCAGCATTTTTTCCGCGAAGGTAATCCAAAAGTACTTACTAGCATCGCCTTGCTGAAAGTAGCAACTTTTCTGGGCCCTTTCCACACGTCCACTTTTAGGTGGCGACATTTTTGGCTACTTTCGGCAATTTCCTGGCGACATTTCCTTCTAAGGACCTGGAAACCCTGGTCGGCATCTGAGCGAGACGTTACTCTGCCCGAGTCATGTTGTAAGCACGCCAGCGGGCTGCCTCCTATATCATCGCTGATCCCTTGTCGCCATGCATTAAACAAGTTAAGCTTTGCTATCGGCTCTAGGTCGTTGAAAAGAAAGCCAACTTCCCTACAAGCCGCTCTTCTAGCGCGCTACTACGGCATTCGCGGAGGTCGGTTCTAACACGCCTTCACCAATTTAATTAATCCCGAGTTGACATGCTCCTTCTGTCACGCTGTTAATTTCGGCCGCACAGGAGGCACGACTGATTGAGGAGCACGCAATCGCTGCCAGGAGTGTACGCTGAGTGCGCGAAATCACGGCGTTCGTCGAGTCGCAGTGCTGCAAAAAATGTCGCTTGGTGCTTTTTAATTATCTTTGGTGAGATACTTATAAACGCGAAGACTTTGGTCTGCCTGCCCGCCCGTCAGCCTCCAGGCCAAATGGTAAAAGAATTCTTGAACGAGAAGTGTATCCGCAAAACATTTCCAAACAACAAAATCTGAAGATGTAATCATACTTGTCAACACTTTTGAGCAAAAAGAAAACATTCGGCATGTCTGAGGCAACATCTCAACACATAACTGGTACTGACAGTGTTTATGTGTGCCCACATTTGCAATGGCAAAGAAAAATATTCCCGTTAAAAACAGCGTTTTACTAAAACTACAAAAATGTCTCGCGCCCTCGTGGCGGCATTTCAAAAACGTTTAACGGTAACGAAAGGTTCCACTAGATGGCGCGAGCAATGAAACGCGGTAAATTGACTTTAGCAGACGTTCACCGTGTCTATCGTTGGAGGAGCGAGACGAGGGGACAAAAGCGTGAGAACTGGGCCGGAGGAGAGAAGAGACGCACTTACGTAACGGGGGCGGCACACGACTATAGTTTTTCAACATTTGCAGCGAAGCGAGCAGATATGCTGCCATTAAACACGAAATAAAACACGGAAGTGTTTTATTACCGGATACACAAAGATTTGACTGACGTCATATCCGTCACGGAAGTGACGCCAGTACAACGAAGCAAGCGGCCTGTAAAGGATGCACTCCTGTACACAGGGCCATCTTGTGGGGAAGCAACCTTTAGTACTAAAGAGTACGTTATACTGACGTTGTTTGTTTTCGGGTTTTATATTTTAACACAACAGTGTTTTATGTCGGGATACACCAAGATTTCAGTGACGTCATATCCGTCACGGAAATGACGCCGGTACACCTTCGCCAAAGCTCCCGCCAGCAGGACGTCGCTCGCCAAGCACACCCACGAGACAGTCACCGACCCGCAAATCATGATCAGCAGCAGATTTCGCTGCCGATTCCTATTACAGAGGAATCAACCACATATTTTTTTTTTAATGAAGCTTACTCGGCGAACAAAAATCCCGGACCATCTCCACTACCGTGAAACCTGGGAGGGGCGTAGCATGCAGAGTATCAGAATATTCAAAGATCGTAAGTTTCTCTCTTGCCCACAGCGCGCGCTGATAGGGCGGCGGAGAAGCGCCGGTGAGACGAGGAATCGCGCGCTTGTCGAGGCGGTGGCGCCCTCTCTTGCGTTGAACCGGATTTAAGGAATTCACATGCCCTATTTACCCCAGTTTAGGGCGCGGCAGGGGCAAAGGGACAAATGCGTTCCTGCGTTTTTTCAGCCGCCCCTTTTCCATAGGGGCGATTTCCCGTGCAAGCGGGTGAACTTCCCAAGCGTTGTAGTCCCACACAAGGGCCGAGCGACAGGCCGGGGAGTCGCTTGTACCTATTTTACCGGTAGGTGCCCGGCGCCACCAGGGCACACGAATGCACATGGTGCCTTCCCTAGCCACGGTGGACGCTCAACTCGCGACCGCCTGTGGCACTACACGCCGCCAGACTCTTTCACCCCCGGCAATGGCGCAACGCGGCATGATGGCCGGGGACCCCGCCGGATGGACAAGGGTCAGAGGCCTCTCGCAAGGGTAAAGGCAGCTTTCTAGGCGTGATTTTCCCTTTCAAGGGTCCGAACTGTACCAGGGACGCCTGTACCAATTAAAGAAACCGGTGGGTGCCTGGCGCTACGTGGATTCGAACCCGGTACCTCCCGCATACGAGGCGAGTGCTGCACCTCTGAGCCATCGCTAGTAGAATCGTGGGCCTGAAAATTAATATGCATAAAACTAAAGTAATGCTCAATAGCCTCGGAAGAGCGCAGCGGTTCGAGATAGGTGGCGAGGCAGTGGAAGTGGTAAGGGAATATATCTACTTAGGCCAAGTAGTGACACCGGATCCCAACCATGAGGCAGATATAATTAGAGGAATAAGAATGGGGTGGAGTGCATTCGGTAGGTATTCTCAAATAATGAATGGCAGCCTACCATTGTCCCTGAAGAAGAAAGTGTAAGGCAGCTGCATCTTACCGGCACTCACCTACGGGGCAGAAACTTGGAGGCTCACAAGGAGCGTTCAACTTAAATTGAGGACGACTCGGCGAGCAATGCAACGCAAGATGATAGGTGTCACGTTAAAGGAGCCATGAAGAGAAAACAAAAGTTTGTTTTATTCGAAAGATTAGGTGTTTCATAGTACCCCAAGCGCTTTCCCGGAAGCAAATGATGCTTTATTCACTGATAAATAAGGCAATTTAAGCCAAAATTTTAAATCTCCCGCTAAAATTGAACATTCCGTGACGTGTACAATGGCGTCATAGAGCCGGTCCATGAAACAGATACTTAGTATGTCGATAGCACCCACACGCGGGAGTCGATCGAGACGGCGGGCATTTTAAAAATACTAGTAAAACCTAGTGCACCCGCAGCCCTAGTCATGAAATCGCCTGATCCGGAGACAAAACTCTCGCCGAGGAGCTCGGGCTTGCATTTAACAACCTCACACCACAAAAACGCTCAATGCTTCTAAGTGCACGAGCGGCAAGAGTTGTGGGATACGCGGTGGACGGGAAAGCGACCATTCTGCGATAGCCACAACAGACGAACGCCCAGCCGTCGGCACCGCTGCCTCGTCAGCCCCGTCGCGACGGACGAATATAGACTGGTACGTATGTGCCGTATTTTGATTACGGTTAATAATAGTTCAATTTCAGTAGCAGTATCACTTATGCCAGTTGGCCGGTGTCGTGTATGGAAAGCCGTTCGCGCGAGCTCTCTGCTTCGACCAGAAAGATACGAGCGTCAATGCGCGGTGTTTACGGCATTTTTTTCACCAAGGTCAGAGCGATTTGACGAAGTCGGCGACGAGCGCCAGCATGTCCCAGGAGTGAGCTAACGTAAGGGTCCCTGCCGTAACTGAACAAACTGAAGTTTTCAGTGGTTGTAAACTGGAAACTAGCTCGTAACGACAGCAGCAAGCCCACACCATTCGAAACTTACGCAACGACTGGCACTATCTCGTCGCTTCTTGCTGTTCCTTACTCCCCTCGTTTCTATTTTTACCTTTGCTGGTTGGCGATATGACGGCCAACCTCCTGTGAAGGGATTACGATACGAAGCAAGGTCGCGGCTGTGCGTGCTGGAACGGTTCGTTGGCCCCGAAGAGCCTCGAACCTGAAAATTCGTCTGCGCGACGGCGAGATGTCGAGCTCGGCCGGCGCTAGTTTCGTACGCATTGGCGCACACGCTTGCGAGTTCGTTCGGACCTTCAACCGTTTACTCCACCGTTCTTTGTCATAAAAAGAATGTGCAGTATGTTTCACGGGCATTTAGCCCGCTATGCAAGCTGTAAGCCCTGCCTAACATGCGTTTGCTTTCGCCGGCCTCCGCCAATCGCAGAGCATTCCCAAGTGACATCACAGGTTCTGTTGCGGAAAATGAGCTGGTGGGTCGCATGGTCATTTCCTTTTTTCCTAATTATGTAGCTTATTTGAGCGAAGTTTGCGTTATAAGTGGTATCGTTATGGTTCTAACGAAGCAATCTTTCGAATGAACCAAACTTGTGTTTTCTCTTCATGGCTCCTTTAAAAGACAAGAAGAGAGCGGAGTGGGTCAGGGAAAAAACGCGTGTTAAGGACATGTGCCGTTGGCCATTAAGGGTAACAGAGTGGATCCCTAGAGAAGGCAAGCGTGGCAGGAGGCAGCAGAAAGTTAGGTAGGCCGGTGAGATCCAGAAGTTTTCGGGGATAAAGTGGCCGCAACCGCAAATCCCTATTGTGAAAACTGTGGATTGCCGGAAACAGTTAAGCACATTTTGCTAGAGTATCCGGCATACAGGCAGGAAATAAATCACCTCACACAAAAGATCGAGTACCTCGACTGCGGATCTATATCTTTAAAGCTCTCATTGGACCCTGGCCCTTGTTGCGACTGGCCATCCGAGCGCAGTCACCTGAGCTGCGAGGTTGCCCTGGTCCGTCCGCTATCGACGAGGCGCAGAGCAGAGCGATGAAGTTCCGAGCCGACGAAGAGTTGAAGCAGCATTTATATGCAGTATGTACGAGGGTAACAAAGGCGTTACATGGCGCGCACGAAGTCGAAAGCACGTCTCCACGAGGTGCCTCCGAAAAGTGCCACGCCCGCCGTGCTTCCGGGCTGGTTCTATACCCCCGGGGGTCCGTCGCAGCCGCGAGCGGTTTGAATCGCTCCAATCAGAACTCTCGCTGGCCGAAGTTTGAACCTGACGAATGGAGGCGAAGCGGTTGCGTCAACCGAGCCGCCACGACGGGGAAAGGGAAGGCGACTCAGCGGCGCCGTCTCCAGGCGTGTAGCTGCGTGTCTACCGCGGGCCGTTCGTGCGAGGCATGATTCGGCCCAGCAATTGAGAAGGGGAAAGGAGAGGCGACCCTGCGGCGCATTCAAGTTAGGGCACGTCTGCCGCGCGCGGTTTGGGCCGGGCGCTCTGGCCCAACAGCACCCCCCACGCCAGGCAATTCGCCAGGAAGACGAGCTGCTTTCTCGTGGCTCGGATGCGTGGGCGTTAAGCGTCATGATCATCCGTCCGCTTGCGCAGTGTCTCCAGAAGACGACTTCCACGTCGTATCTGTCGGCGACGTTTTTCACCCGTGCGAGAAGCCGCTTTCCCTGAGCCACCCGATCTGACCATTCAGGCTTTATTTTACAGCGTGTTGGCGCGATGTATACATAGCCTGCACTAGGCACGCTGTGGCTCTTCCTCTTTTCACGAGTTTAGAATGCCCATAGTCATGTGGGAGCAATTTCTTCTTACTTCTGGTCAGGTACTTTCAACACGCGTGGCCACCTTGCAGTGCGAGGTTGACGTCCAAAAAACTAAAGGCACCCGTCTTCTGGCAGGTCGTGCAAAAATTCGAGGCTTGCATGGACATTGCTGAAGGCTTCCAAAACCTTCGTTACTCTGTCTTTTCCCAGTTCTCCCCACGGGAAGCAGATCAGGAAGTCGTCCACGTATCGGAAGCGCGTGACACCCATCCCCTTCAAAACCGGCAGCAACATGCGGTCCCCCTATGCCAGGTAGATATCGGAGAGTACTGGTGCAATGCACGATCCTATAGATACGCCGTCCTTCTGCGCGAAGACACTTTCTTCGAAGCGCACCCGCAAAGCATTCCGGTAAAGTTGAAGCAGCCCTAGAAAGTCCCTGGCGGCCATCGCGCACTGGTTTTGGAAGAGGACATTTCCGTAGGTGTCAATGCATTCCTCCAACGCTGCGATGACGCCTTTTTGGAGTACACTGCAAAACAACGCCTTCACGTCAGTGGAAAAGCAGTACAAGGGCGGTGCCTGATGCAGAAAGGTCACTAACTCCTGAGAGTTGCATAGAAGGTATGGGTCATCCACCTTGCGTGTGGTGAGGTGTTGCTGCAGAAACACCGCTACCCTTCGCTGCCGTGTCCTCTTGTCCTGGTTGATCGTCTAAGGGGCATGCCCTCTTTGTGGGTCTTCACGGCGAAGAAGACATTGAGGCAAACACCTTTACTCTATCTCACTTCTCTTGCTCACTTCTCGCCTCCGGCACTTTTGCAGAATGAAGCTGCATGGAACTCCTCCTTTGCCAGAGCTTTGTCGTCCTTGCACTCCTCCTTCGTAGTTTTTGAGCATCGCTTGCGTGGCTTTGTGTGTTGCTCTTTGTCGAGGATTACGAACTCCCCCGTTTTGACTCCCAGGAGTACTCGGTAGTCATTCTGTCTCAGCCACTTGAGTGTTGACTTTTCTTGTGCCACGCTTCTCTTGTCCGCCGCCTTGTGTTCGCCGTCCTTCGTCTTTGTCAATGTCAATTTTGCGCAGTATTTTATAAGTATAAACAGACGCGGAGTTCCCGCTACAGACGCCGAGTTTGCGAAGCCGGTTGCCGCGAGTTCTAGCGCTTGCTAGCGCGCTCCACTTCGGGAGAGGTGTGCAAGGCTGCGGACAAACCGATCCGGGCCTGCCCGTCATGGGGAACTTTGAGCGGCAAGTTCGGAAACCCACGTGAGGTTCAACAGCCGCGTCTCCGACCAAGGGTCAGTGGCTGTGAGCTCTGCTCTTTGTCCAGCTTCGCACGACTAGTGCAAGCTGCACCAATTTTTTTTTAATTCTATCATCTCGTGGGAGAACGCTCAAATTGCCTCCCTAATTGGTTTACTCCGCTTTTTCTTTTGTTTTTGCTAAAATGTATTTTGAACGCTGTTTCTGGCGTGGGGCAAGTGCTTGTCGTTTTTGCACCTCTTTAAAACTCGATCCGCTGTGCCAAGGTATAGGGGAAGCAAGCACCACGTGCAAGTACAAGGTACGGCACATGCGGAAATTCGTGAATCGTTATCTGCGCCCAGGAATTCGTCTCAGCATTCCATTGTCTTTTTTTTCTTTATTATCAGTCTTCAACACACATGTACAACACAAAAATAACCACACGCTGCATGTGGTACACCGACATAAATCTACCAGACGTGACTCCGGCTAGGTTTTGTCAATTATCACTTTAGAGTAATTAACGGCTCTACAAAATCCAACCAATCTGGTACTGGCTGCTGGACTCTCAGCCCCTCAACGAACTGCGTGACACTCTCCCGCAGAAACTGCCGGGCCGGTCGGGCATCCACGTCGCCATGTAGCCACGCCATGCCCGCCCGCCATATGCTGCGAAGGCCCAGGAGCATTATTAAATCGTATACAGGGGGACTCCTTAGTTATTTTCTGTGGGTAAATATCGTATACCATGCGGGTTCAGTAGGAAGTCTTTGTGTAAAGTTCGCTGCATAACATCCCACGGAGTATCAGCGCACAGGCACGTGCCCCCAGCGAGGCGCTGCTGCAGGGGTTCTTGCAGCACGCCCAGCCAGGTGCAACTGCGGAGCCGCTTTTGAGCAGGCTACAGTGTTGTCACGTTCGAGAGGTAGAATTTCCCGAGAGGAAGCCACGATGCATGTCGGGCCGTGAAGGAGGGCGAGCAAGCTCCCATTGTATCGCGCCGACTGCGCGTAAACGTTTTGGAGAAATCACTGTATGTATGGCACGTGCCACTAGCGTGTAACCAAAAACCTTTACCCCCACTTTTCGTAATCTGTCGCCGTTCTTGTGCTCCTCGGAGTGTATACGTTTTCTTCTCATTTGGAATAAACCCAGTTGTGAGTGCGCCGTCTTCACATCGATGTACACGCTTTTTAAAGCGACAGCTTTATTAATGGGACTGATGGCGTCCTGTAAAAAAACTAATGCATTTACCCATATACCGGTTGGTTGACCGACGAGCCCCGATAAGATCTGTGGTCACACGGCGCGTGCGTGAAACCGGACATCCATTGTGTCAAAACGGGTACTTGAAAATCGCGAACAGGGAACGGTCTTATATAAGTCAATACGTACACCCAAGAGCGGAAGCTTACGGACCACGAGAGCAGCAATTTTGAGGTATTTCTGCGCCGCACGGCAGCCCGGAGTACTATGTGCGGTAGTTTTCCTTATTTCAGTACTTATACAACACCAGGTATGCATTCGACAGTTTGACGGGCTGCTATAGGAGGAGAAATAACTTAAAATTGGTCCGTAAACTTTTGACCGTGGCTGTACATCCATAATGAAGGAGTATAATATTTTACCTATTTTTCTATTTTTCTATTTTCTATATTCTACCTATTTTTACAATATTTTACCAATAGTTTACCTTTATCTTGTAAACCGCGCGTCGCTATACATTTAGATCGTTCGTAGATGCGTTTACTTATGGCGCGAAAAATGGTCGCATGCGTTTGTTCTTTGTTTGTGATTTGGGTCTGGTTATTGCGCAGTGTTCATGGGAGAAAGCCTTCGCGCTTCTTCTGACTTTCTATAGGAAGGGGTTGTGAAAAGGAATGCGTTTGCGCAAAACACGACGACGAGGAGAAGGGAGGACAAGACGAGCTGCCTGACACGTCAGCTTGTCGTTCTGCTGCGATTCCTCGCTGCGTTTTCTGAGACTGCTACGACTGCACATCGGTACCGTGAGTGGGTGTTTTGGCCACGGCTGAAGTTTTAAATTTGGGCGAAATTGTTGCAAACCTGCACAAGTGGGGGATACTAGGGCCCTAGGTTCCCCGGGGCCCAGCATGGCGTCTTGGCCCGCCAGCTTGCCTGCAAGCAGCTTACCCTTAGAAGCATTCAAGCGGCATGGCGTCGAAAGCATTCCGGTAGCACTTGTCCCCGCAGGTGACGCGGTGATCCGAGCAAAAAATTCCAAGCTCCCTCAGGGGCAGCTGAAACTAGTGAGCCAGCATTACATGGCTATCTCGGAAGTAAGGCAATCTGGCAGGGCAGGGCTGTTGTGCCGATCCAAAGACTTGGATTGTGTCGTGGACCTGCTGCGGTGCACATCATTCGCCTCGGTTCCCGTGAATGCCTTCATTCCGCCGCACCTAGCTTGTGTAAAGGGTATTGTTCGGGACGTCGATCCAACGCAGTCACCTGAAGAAGTCCTCGAGGAGTTCAAAATGGCAGCTGTTACGGCGGTCTACTACTGTACCAGAGTGGAGAATGGCAGGCGGATCCCTACCGCGTCCGTTATCATGACTTTTGCAGGACTCAAATGTCCCTCTGTGGTGATGGCATGGCTGCTGGTGCGCAGGGTAGACCTTTTGGAGCCTAGGACGCTGCAGCGCCAGAAGTGTTGGAGATTTGGGCACACATTTCGAGGATGTACGTCAAATCTCATGTGCAAAAACTGTGCAGGCAGTCATGATGCGCAATCATGCCGATCCGACATAGACCTCTGCTGTCTCTGCAAGGGAGCCCACGAAGCAACATATTCCAACTGCCCGGCTGGGTCTCATGAACGTTCCCTGTTAGAGATAATGGAGAAAACCCGCTGCTCTAGGTTTGAGGCTTCGACTCTGTTGAGAAGTCGTACTCAGGGTTATGCGGCAGCAGTTCACACAACAAATGCAGCTGCTGATGCCAGGTTTCCAGCCACTATCACTCCAGTCATTGAAAAGTCCGTCGCGCAGGTAATGCAGCAAGTGGTCGCTCCGCTTCCAGAGACACTTGTCACGCTGACTCATATCCCAAGCCTTTGGGCGACAAAGTTAGGATGCTCACTACCGGCTGTTTCTATTGACCACCAGGCCAAAGGTTCTACCCCTGAACCTCAGATTGTAACTCATCCCGAAAAACTTGATACCCAGGCTATTGCAGACTGCTCCTCCAGGAATAAAGCAGTGTCAGATTCAGACTATAATAGCGGCGAGCCGGTCGCTCCGAAGGGAGTTCAGGTTGTTAGTAATTACGAGGGTGGAACAGGTGCCCCTGCTGTCGACATCGAGGACTTCTACGTCATGCACGTGAATGACGTTTCTTCAACTAGGATTCTCCCAACAAAACAGAAGAGGCTCATCTCCCTTATAGATGAAGCTAAGGCGGCACGTTGCAAACCAGACAGCAAAAAGATGTCCCGTACGACTGCAACTAATGGCACTTATATATACTCGGGGCCATTGTTGCGTCAACAGTACACGAATCAGTATAGCATCTCTGAAGGTTGTTCAGTGGAACTGCTGCTCCGTGAATTCTTTTTCTGTTGATCTGTTGTTTCTGTTCTGTTTCTGTTGATCTCAAGTATCTAGTCGCAAATTATAGTCCTGATGTTGTCCTTCTTCAAGAATCGTTGCTTACTAATGACAAATGTTTTGCTTTGAGAAACTATCGGGTCTTTACGTTAGACCGCAGTAGTAGAGTGGGTGGTTTACTAACCTTAGTTTCTTCAAAACTTTGTCACAGAGCATTTATCTCGTTAGAACTGATGTCACCCAGTGGCGAAGTACTCGCGGTAGACTTGGTTCTCCCTGGGAGTCCTCCGATCTCCCTCGTCAATGTGTATTTTCCGGCAGTCTTCCGTTTTCCGGTAGGCTTCTGAGAGTAGATAAACTCACAGTTTCATGTCCAGTAAATCGAGAGTTATTGTTGCCGGTGACTTCAATGATCACCATGTTTCTTGGGGCTTCAGAACGGATTCTCATGGTTTAGAGC
Source organism: Haemaphysalis longicornis (assembly GCF_048455015.1). Lineage (NCBI taxonomy): Eukaryota > Metazoa > Arthropoda > Arachnida > Ixodida > Ixodidae > Haemaphysalis > Haemaphysalis longicornis. The sequence continues at coordinate 532,488 of NW_027526241.1, forward strand.
TCTGGCGCTGGCTGGAGGAGCATGGCCTTTGCTGTCATAATTCCCGGACAATTATTTTTGCGTGCGGGATCTGGATCGGCCTTGTTTATTTTTGCGTGCGGGATCTCGATCGGCCCTATAAAAGGTGGTGACAATGCCATTTTCACCACCTTTTACACTTGCTGGCATGATTATACCTTGGTTGATTTTTTGTTGTTGTTTATGTTTAGATAAGTCATGTATAAATTTCGCGTGGTTTGCTTCAAATAAACAGTTGGAAGTTGGCGCCTGTATATGTCTTACCTCGTTTCCTTCGTCCTCGTCTAGTTTTCGCCACGTTTTCTTCTTCCTTAAAGTAAAGGCCTCCCTTTTTTTTCCCGCTCACCTCTCATTCCCGTCTCGTTCCTCCCAAGAAGAACACGCTAGAGCATGCGCTAGAGGTTTGCCCAGCTCAATTTAAATTTACAGCGTTCTACTGCTCTAAGTCGGGCGTGAATTGAGCCACCCTACTACAACATTTATAGAAACACGATGTCCTGCTGCACGAGTGTTCCAGGCGGAAGGTGTATCCCATCTAGTGGAACCTTTCGTTGCTATAGCCGTTTGATTTCTTAAATGCCGCTAGGAGGTAGCGCTGGCAACGGTTTTCTGCCGTTGATGTAGTATTTCACTTGCCACCGCAAAAACCAAGCATTCATGACTTCTTTAATAAAGGAACACTGCAAATATCACTAGTGTATTGATTTTCTGCATTATATTTGCGTAATTTCTTGTTCTTGTTCAACAATGTTGATAAGTATGAACACTCACACCGGACTTGAACGTTTATATTTGGCTGCGAGTATATAAGACTATTGCGCAGATATTACTCCACTTTGGCTGGGTGGCTGAATTAGTCGCAGACAGACAGACGAACAGACATACAGACAGACCAAAATTTCTGCGTTTAAGTAGCCCAAGAATCTTTAAATGCCGGTGCCAGTGCGTACCGCCTGTTCCCCAACCTGTTCTCGCTCCGTACATTCCACTTCCCTCCCAATCCCCCATATAAGCAACCGGCCCAGAGGGGGGAGAAGGGTGAGAGGTGCTTACCGCCTGGTTGAGTCCCAGCTGGAGCAGCGTGACGGCGAGCAGGGAGGAGGCGTACTGCGGGTAGGCGGCGTCGCCCACGTACTCGCTGATCAGCATGAAGAACATGCGCGTCGAGCCGCCGTCCGTCACGTAGTCGCCCAGCGGCCGCTGCGTCTCCGCCGACAGGATGCCCAGCTCGGTGAACATGAGCAGCGACGACAGCAGCGACGTCGCCACGTCCATCAGCACCACCTTCTGCACCACGCTGCACGAGCAACGACGACGACGATGATGCAGGGCATATAAGCGTCCTGATGTGAGGGGTTGGGAGAAAAAAAGCATTCGAAAAAAAAAAGTTTTTAGATGCGACTGCATCTCATTCACTCGCCTTGTCCCTGCATCCGGCGTCGGCGTTGTTGTCGGCGTCCGCCCTCCCCCGTTCTCCTCGCCGCGTGAGCTGCGCTCTCCGCCGCTCACCCCCTCTCCTCTCTGATAGCGAACACTCTCTCGCGAGGGGCATCGGATTGGATTCGAATGGACTGGCTTGGATTGGCTTGGCTTGGATTGGATTAAAGTGGATTGTTTTGGATTGTGTTGCGTCATAGCCGCGGCAGACGCACTGGCGCCGGCACGTCCCCTCACCGTTATGCGCGCTATAAAACGCGGTGCCTGCGCCGCTCCGCTCCATCGTTCTAGCGCCGTTCCTCCGCTGTCCAACGCTGCAACGTGAACCTCATGCGTCGCATCTACACAGGAGTTCCCGCGAGGGGAGGTGGGAGATTTTTTTTTCGTTTTCTTTCAATCAAGATAATATCGAAAAGAAAAAACAACACAGCTTTTCGGGCAAAATTTCTTGAGATGCGACCAATGTGCAGCGAGGGGAACGATTTTTTGAAATCAATTTCCTTGACGTGAAATCGTGCGGATATTTTGAGAGCCAAAGCTCTGCGGGACTTTTGTGCTACAGCACGTAACAATTCTATTCTTTTCGGTGTTAATGGAAAAAATTAACAGAAAAATTAAGCGCTTTGAAACCGAAAGCCAGGGTTTATTCAAGACCTCTTCACTGCTGCATCGTGTTTTTGCAGTGTCGTTCATGTTCACCTGTCATGCGGCACGTATCCGGATAATTCTTGTTCCACCCTGGCACGGTGCAGGGCTAGGGCTATAGTTACCCCACGTGGCTGCGGCTCTTGACGACCCGAGGGGGCGAAAGTCAACCAGGTCGGATGAATGGTACATGAACAGCCGCGTTGTGGTCCGTACGTCAGGTATGCTTAGAGTATTGGAAAGAATCGCCAAGGGCACATTATTGAATGGAATGTATACAGTGCAGTGTTTGTACGCTGGTGATTCTTCTGCCTTTGGAGAAATGTCTTCTGCTGAGATAGATAGTGTTATTCTGCGCTTCTCTTATATACTGGCACCGCTTGCTGCCTATATACGCTACGATGAGGAGTTTAAATAAGGGAATAAGTTGGCGACACAGTGTCGGATCAAAGTGGCGCTTCAGGCGGGAACATAAAAATTCGGTGCCCTTCCGGTCATTGAAGAAGGATGACCAGCGCAGCTGGTCGCCGCCCAGCCAGTGCGCAGAACAAAACACGTTTTTTTTTGTATTTGCGATTGAACATAAATCCTAGCCAATTAGATGAAACTTGGATGGTGTCGATCTTTATTCTAGCGGACAATCATGGAGCTGTCCATTTTCCTCTCGCGTCACACGCATCTTACCGTCTGTGTAACGCACGAACCCAAACCGCTTGACCACAGGGACAGCCGACAGGTCGCGCTGGGCCGTGAGACGCCCACGTTTAAATTTCCCGCCAGGGCATGAAGCCTAGCTGCGCGTGCACGCCTTTATCACCACCAGCGCACGAGTGAACCGGCAACCGATGATGTGCGTGTGCTTAGACGCGAAAGACACCGGCGAAAATGTTGTTCCGAAAGCCCTTTAAGCCATACAAGGCTTATTCGCTCACATACATTGGCGTTCCATGCGGGCAAGTTGCCCTCCATCCGGGAGAGAGAGAGGGGGGCTAATTCGGCGGAGGGGTGGTGACCGAGGGAGGAAGGTCCCCGGTGACTTCGGCTGCCCGGGCGACGACGGCACCTTGCACCGTCGAATCCGAGCTGCCCAACGCCCTCGCCCAGTGCTTACTGTCTCGATATGGGGGGAATGGGTTGTGGGGGCATTGCCAGAGGAGGTGATCCATGGTTTGGACCACCCCACAAGCGGGGCAGTGGGGTGAGGAGTAGAGACCTGGGTACATGCGGTGCAGGCGGGACAGGCAAGGAAGGGTATACGTTTGCACTAAGCGGCATAGGCGTTCTTCGGCGTGAGAGAGCGCCCGGTGTGCAGGGGGCAGTAGACGGCGGGAGAGGCAGTAATGAGATGTAATCTCACGAAAGGAAAGGAGCCGATCTCGAGCTGACAGGGCTCCAGGGAAGGGTTCAAGGCTAAGACCCTCTCGGAAGGTGAGCTCTCGAGCGGCTATGTTGACGCGGCTAGCTACAGGCTGAACATGGAAACAAAGGACTGAATGTAAACAAAAACTGACAGGGACAATTTTAGTCCTTTGTTAACATTTATTCCTTTGTTTCCATGTTCAGCTGGTTTCTTCTAAACTTAATATCCACCAACTAGCCCAGCAATGAGCTCTCGTGTATTATCTAAGGCACCACGACGCCTACGCGGTTGCAATCATCAAGGTTCCCAACAGTCCCCCCCTCTTACCACACATCCGGGAAGGATTCATAGCTAATCGACGAGGTGGAACTTGAGGAAGCAACTGCGGCAGCGTCTTTTTGTTGTTTTCGCGCCCATTCACGCTCCTTCAGTTTCCGTTATTCTTCCACCGAGCGGACGTCACACATCCGTACCATACCCTGTGGGGATCGCGACTTTCACGCGAACCCCTTTCTGGCTAGCTTCCCATCGCGGCCGGCGTGCACAACGCGCCTCGCTCACGCGACGGGAACCATACGGGAGGGCGCCAGCGACCGGACGGTTTGTTGTCGCCCTGGTAGAGGCGTTCACCCTTTTCCCCTCTGCCTTACCCGAGAACCAGTTCTTCCTCGATACTAGCGCCACCAAAAGGCGAGGTGTGGTGGGTTGTCGGATGACGTGAGGACGGTCTCTTGTCTTGGGGACGCGGTAGCAAGCGGACGTTTCGGCGCGCCTGTCCGGACCTGGGGAACGCGCCACAATAGGACGCGTCCGGGCGAGCTGGGAGACTGCAATCGCGCTCGCACGCGCAGCGCTCCGCTGCTCCGGTATGCCATCGGTGAGTCGAACCATCGCGATCTCTAGCGTTGTTTAATGCCTCGCTCACAGTGTTACCGTTATGGCCTACGATCAGTCTGTATGCAGTGTATTTCATTCGCACTTTGCAATAAATGCTGCCATTGATGTTTTGCCCTCGCCGCCTCCTGCCTTTGTCTGTCTCCGCAAACAAGGGACCCGTCCGCAGCCGGCGCTCGCAAGGCATGTTTGCTGAGCGCGGATGGCTGCGGGGCGGGAAATCACTACTGTGTGAAATGTTAAACCCCCACAACCCAGTTAAATCGTTATCAGCCGATTTCGCAACTTGTGAAAGAGGCGTCGGCGGAAACGGTTTACAACGTGGCCCAAGAATAAGTGCACCAAAGAAAGTCCACCGGAGCGGACACGACGAAACAGGTTTGTCCGACTCGTTCACTCCCATGTGGAACCCCATAAAAAACAGGGCAAACACATGGTGCAATCTTTGTACATTGGCACGGCTGCAGTGTAATACCTGCATCCCGAACCACAGTATGGATACGGAATGAGTGAATATGCTTAAAACAAATTAAACCGCAGCACGTGCAAAAACGGATAGTTGCTTTCCCCTCAACTTTTGAGCCTTGCCCCGTATCTCGATTGCTTGCCTTCGCCAGTACGGGTCACTATCCCGGTAACTTAAGTACTTCGTGGGCGTGGCTACCCAGTTTATTAGTGCAAATACGCTGGGCTTCGATTGTCATTTACCATGCAAAAAAAAAAAAAACTGGCTCCAATCCACGCCGTCAGGGTGGTTGGAAAGCAAAGCTTTAAACGAAACCCGCAACAATTGTCCATGCGACATCACTTGAATTCACACACGTGGCTCTACAAAGAGTGAAACCAGAGATTCTGCTAGCCGTTACCTGGAACTCGCGGGGGCGGCGTCCCGTACGCAGAAGCAGCGTCGGCCAAGGCCATGCTAGAGCGGCGGACGCCGCCGCTGTAGCCAGGCCGTGAGTCGGCAGAAAGAAAACGGAGAGGAGCGTGTTTCGAAGGGTGAGACAGCGGAACATAGCCATGATGTGCTAGCTCAGGGCTACACCACCGCGCGACAACAGCGCAGACAACGAAACAATTCGGCATGTGAGCTTAAGGATTCCCATTTATACCGATTTAAACTAGTTAGTTTAGGCGTCTGAGAATTTAACGAGAATTTAACTAGTTAGTTTAGGCGTCTGAGAATTTAAGTTTGAGGATTGCAGGATAGCTGAGGGATTTTTCATCATCGCTATTTATCAGAACCAGTTGCTCCTTTCGCCTTTTGTAATACTTGTTAAAACACAACCGAATTATTCACCAATTTCGAAAACGGAGTCCCATTCGTGGCAAGCAGTGCGCAAAAGGTAGCGTTTCTCGAGCGACAAGAAGTCTGTATTGGGTTTGTACATTTTGTTTTCCCGTCCGGCAAACCAGTACTCAACGTATGTTTGCCGTAGGACCTCTTAATTCCGTCGGGTGCGGCTTACCCTGGAGGTGCTGTCGAACAAGCCGGGCGAAGGCAGCGCGCAATGGACGCGAAGCTGCACCGAAAACGGGCCGGAACAACAACCACCGCTGAAGCAGACGACAAAATCGTACCGCGGATGCCGCCACCGGCGAGCAGACACTCCAGCGCGGGGAACGCTGGGTAAATTCGCGGCGCCATCTCTAGTGTGCTCCGTGAGTGAAACACACGGCCCCTCTCCCTCCTCCCCCCCCCCCCCCCCTCCGCCACCGCCTCCAACGCTTTAAAGGGACGGACAACCGATTTTTGTCGAGTATATGTTCGTTATCCCAAATGAAAGGGCATCACTTTTAACACCTCAATCCAAAACGGTTTTGGTGATAGCGTCCTAGAACTTTTTAAATCGGAATTTTTAGATCTACGAGCCGTATGTGTCCTCTCGAAAAATACTGCTGGCAACTGTTGGAAAATTTATCCAACATTTACAAATACTGCTTTTCGATGCGAAGCCGAATAGGATTTCGCGTCATTAGCTTCGAGATCGGAAAGCTTGGAATGTTCGCACGTCCCTAGTTTCTGGCTACCATTCTCAACTAAATTCCCATACAGTAGCGCGGCAACATACTTTTGTCTGTATGCGAGATGAAAAGCGATATTTAAAAACTTGCCCCCGGCTACCAAAAGTGTGAATCACAGGCTTTCTTATTCCTTTATGTGTTTTTTTTTTAATTCAACAGTCTATTTTGCACGGATGCGCCATCTGTTGGGACAGACGATAGGTAGAACCTGGCTTCATGTTGTGGAGGTCGGAAGTTCGATTCTCCCTGGCCAGACCTTTTTTTTTTTGAGCTGTCGTTGGCGTATTTGGAAACTGAAATCAAATATTTTGGCAGAACAAACGCCCCTGACTCAGCCAGTCTCACCAAAACTCCTTCGCTCGGTCTGCATGTTTACTGCCCGATGCCGTTGATTCTGGCTACACTGAGAGCAACCCAGCGACGGCGGGCGGCGTGTCTTAAAAATTTTCAATATACTGCTTAAAAATACATATACAATTGAAAGTTATACAAACAGTTGTGTTAAAAGGTTTTCAATAGGTAAATAAACGTTTCAGCAGCTACAGTAGCTGCTAGGTTTGCAGGTCACGTGACAGGGACACATGTTGTAGTGTCAACTTTCGACACTACGAACCGCCACCCTTCCGATTTCAAAATGTTTGCTGACAAATTAAACTTATTTCCGCCCATTTGTTTATAAATTGCTTGTGGTTACCGGGCTATATAAAACGCTGGCTTTCATACGAGCTAGAGAACATACACGCGACAAAAATCGGTTGTCTGTCCCTTTAAGAGTGTGTTGTACCGCACACAACACGAAAGAACCACCGGCTTGTAGAGCCAGAAATCGTTGCTTTAAAAGATCAACTTCACTCAACAGCCTGGGGGCAAATCGTTCGGGGTGCTGGAAAACTTCCGGCGGGGTTCGTTTCTCATGAATTCGCACGTGATTGGCTACGCCGCTACGCGGGCCGTTTTTCCGGGCGTTTTGACCGCGCATCCAATCACGTGAGACCGCATGAGAAATCAATTCCGCCGGAAGTTTTCCCGCACCCCTTATGATTTGCCCCCGAGGGCTTGCGGACGATGCAGCTGCGCTTTATTATCTACAGGACGTTAACTGGGGCAGCTTGAGCGTGGTTACGTTATCTGGATGCGGAAAGAGCAGCGTAGAGAAAGATAGGCTTTTTTTTTTTTCATCAACACTATCTAGATACGAAAGCCCAGTTGCGTACAAATATCGTTTCCATTGAATGTTTGGTTCAACGCGCCGACGCAACGCAGGCGATGAGGCGCGCCGTAGTGGAGGGCTTCGAGTTAATTTGAACCCCCTGGGGATCTTTAACGTGCGCCGAAATCTCGTACACACGGGCGTTTTTGCTTTTCGCCTCCATCAGAAAAGCGGCTGCCGCGGCCGGGAATGGAACCCGCGACCTCGTGCTCAGCAGCGCAGCGCAACATCGCCTCCAGGTCCCAAGTCTGCTGAAGTTGGTCTTTTTTTTTCCCTATTACGCCCCCTTTTTTTTTCATTATGGGACATCAGATTTCTTTTTCCTCTACGAGAGAAGCACGAGGGCGGAGTTGGCCCCATGCCAAGGAGCAGAGGTTTGTCCAGAATTTCGATTTTGGGGGGTGTCGATATCCTCCGGGGGGGGGGGGGGGGGATGTACTCGGTGTTTTATCTAGACTGAGATTTTGTTTACCCAAAAGTGTTAAACTTCGTCTTTATAACTGGTTATTTTAATCGTAGTCAACTACTGTCATCTGATATGCGGCACTACTACGCAATCCAATATCACTAAAATTCATGTATTGCAAGAAAAGACAATTGCAAACCCAGCATACGATAGGCACAGTTAGCCTATTTTTAAAGATATGAATTTAGTTCCAATGCCTGAATATTACAGAACCACACTGAACAAACGATATGAAAATGGACTAAGAAAAAGTAACAATTTTCTACCGCATATTTCGGCACTAACTGCAAAACAATACCAGCGTAACTTCCGTACTTTTGAACGCTGGGAAATGCCGCGGGCCCGCATGAACTACGGCACACAAATGCTACGCCACGTTCTTCCCTTTATCTAAACAAGCTTTGACACTGAATGATCTTTGCTTGAAAAAACTGTCTTTTTTTACCGTGCTGTTCAATTGATAGCTACTTCTTGTCTACTGATGGCATAACTACATGGTGTAATTTCTTTTTTTCTTCTTTTATCTTAGATAACTCTTGTTACGTTTTGCTTCGTCTCTAGTTTAAGTTGTTGTTATAGTTTGTTGCTATGAGAACGCATATCTTCTTGCGATGAGATTTGCGTTTTAATATACATGTATTGTTCAAGTATGTAGATGCTTATGTTGGCAGCAGGCCGCTGCTGTACACGGCGCAGCGGACCCTGTCAAGCCCGTTTGGTGGCTTTTTGTTCACGGTCCCCAACACAGGTGTTGTTGAAATAAAAAGATTGATTGATTGATTGATTGATTGATTGATTGATTGATTGATTGATTGATTGATTGATTGATTGATTGAAAAATCCCTGCCAAGGAGATAAGAGGCGCTCCCCAAGAGCTCCTTCCCCTCGTCGTTTCGCCGCACGTCACCGGAGTAGTGCGGAAAGCCCGTCGCCGCGAGCAGAGAACGCCGGTGCATGTTTTCGAACTTCGAAATACGTACCTGGAAAATTTATCCAAAATTTACAAATACTGGTTTTCGATGCGAAGCCGAATTGAATTTCGCGTCATTAGCTTCGAGATCGGAAAGCTTGGAAATTGGAATGTTCGCACGTCCCTAGTTTCTGGCTACCATTCTCAACTAAATTCCCTCGCAAGCTCACTTAGGAAGCACATGCGAAATGCTTAGCAGGATTTGCGCGGCTCTTCATTGCAGGAATTTGTTACAGGAGGGCGGAATACTTTCGGTCCTGCCAGGAAGCATCGGAAAGTCGCGGTTCAGATGCAATTCCAAACCGCTTTTTGAAACCGTATGCAGAGCCTGTCGCAAGCAAACACTTCAAAGATGTTTTTTTTTTTTTTGCTAAAATTAGTGAAATGCAGCGTCTCTGCACAATTATTGGCCTATTTCTATCACCTGCACAACAGTTTCCAGCATTATACTGCGTTCGAATACCTCACAAGTTTTATTCTTATCGTTGTCCTTTGCTTCGTTGGACACGTCCCTCGGAATAACCGAGCGCATTGAAACCAATGTATTCTTTCTTGGAGGCTTACTGTGTCCAGCACAATAAATTAATGACGACGATGATTACAGGTTTAATGGCGCAAGGCCATCAAAGGCAAAGAGCGCCATGACGATGGTGAACCGCACAATAAATTAAACTCCGTTACTTGTTAGGTGACGGCCCAATCTTCCAACAGATAACCATAACTGACCCTTACCTATCAGTACAGTATGGCTGTCACACTTGCTTGCTCCAGTGCTATGAGGCGTCTTCCAGGGGGTCCGTAGTAACTCGCTTTTATTCTTCCTCCTTACACTTGACATAACAAAGTAAGCTGACGTAAACCTCCAACTCTTTGCCGACGACTGCACGCTCTATAAATGAAGTATCATATCGCGACAACGATCGTTAAACGGGTCGTGTTATATTTAGGGTTGTTCGTTCTCGCGATTTATATATATTTTTTTTAAATCAGGGGGTAAAAGTCGTGCGCTATTTCCCGAACGAATAGTTGGGGAGAAATCGGGTTTTTTTTAAAACCATTTCAAAATTGGGTTTTTTTTTTTCGGTTTAAATATACAGATGTACTAAACAATACAAATAATTTTAGATGGCATGTCGAGTTTTTAACTCTAACGCGTTAAAATTGGTGTTTGTTTCAAACTACCAATCTAGGGGACATCGGGGTTTTCTAGAAAAAGCTCCCCGAAATTTGGAATTTCTTTGGAAATGAACCCGTAAAGGTTGACAGCAAAGAGGATTGATAATTTCTAAAAATTAAGACATTTTATTCACGAGAAGCTGGTCGTCGATTTTTCCCTCATGCTTGTCGGTCTTTATACGATACCTGCCTGATCTCTGAACGTATCTCAACTGGGAGGAAGTTCTCTTGACTACACAGCTTCCATCAGCTCGGCACAACAATGTCATTTGCCAGCTTGAGGTAGCAGGTGGTAGAGTCGTGCCAATGCTCAATGAGTTTGGAAGCTCTGTTTGAGGGGCTTTCTTCCAGCAGGCACTGGTTGACGAGCGGACCATCAGAACACGATTGTGCAGATCGCTACTTTGAAAAAGGTCCGTTCGGGTAGAACCCGATTTTCCTGAAAAGTGTTCGGGGTGTAAGAATCGGGTGAAATCGGGTTTCACTAGAAAACAAACAATCCCTAGTTATATGCCATACACAAAGTGAAGCTTTTCACACACGCCACATTTGTCGGCCCAATCTTGGAATACGCGAGTCTAGTGTGGTTTCTGCGAACAATATTGCAGCACTGCAAAGGGAGAGCGCAGAGCACTACGCCCTATTTTAAACCGAAACGCATGCACCCACTCGCCTACACTGTGCAGGTCTAGCCAGACTGCAAAGTTGGGGAAACCCCCTTCGGATTACATGTTTATGCTGACTCTTTACAAAGATCCTTTTGCGTAAACCTTAATTCCTATTTGAACATTTTGTATTGCCAGACTAACCAGGTGAAGGCATTCATAGGGACTCATGGCACAATTCATTCATCACCATACTGTCTGTCTTTTTCGTGAATGGAAGACATGCAGTCATAACAAGGCAGCCAACAATTGAAAAACGGAAGGAACTAATTGACAATACGGTATAACCCTGAAATGCTTTGTTTTCATACATGCTGTTAACATAAGAAAGGACCATTGTTTTCGTCATGCAGTCCATTCAGCAATGCAGTTCAGCCAGGTTTAGTCTGCTTCGTATACAAGCTATCTGATGATGGCGTCTGAACTGATACTCTTGCTCCACTCCTTTTTCTTGTTGATCACAGTTGTCCTACTGGTTTCCTTGTATGTATGATTTATGAATTTAATATTGCTATATATTTGTATACTTTCAATGATGTGCTCTTTTCTTGTACTACCTTTCCAAATATCATACATGAAAAGCTGCGACATCGAATAAATGTAGAAATTCACCTCAAATGTTGAGTGTATTTCTTTTATCTCTGCTTACCTGTTCCCATAAGTGACAAACATGTGCAGGCTCATCTGCTTGTACGTGAGTGGCACCATTTTCGGTAACATAATTATTACAAGTTTTGTTACCGGCAAAAAAAAGTAGTTACTTTGTCTTGACTGCACTGCAGTGTTTATGTCCACCTGCCTCGATCTTGCCTGATGCACACTAATGCATATTGTCTTGAGACCCGGCTATGAGGATTTGTCCAATATATTGGACAAAAGGTAATGAGGCAGTACTCCAACGGCAAGGCATTCATCCACATAAAACCCCAATTTCCAATCAATTGGACACCTGCTGGCGCCATCTAGGCAGCATTAGTGAAAATACATTGTTCACATTACCACCAAAACCGTTCCACAATGGTGGCGTTCAATGGCGCAGCGTCCTACGGCATCGGCCGAAGACATAAATACTTTTCTCGCATTTCTACCTGCTTTCAAGGCATATCTTTGATTCTACAATAAACTTACTGCAACAGCGAATGCGCAGAGTACAAAATTTAAACTGTTCCCGCGCTTACACCAAACACAAAGAGGGCTGGCTTGTATTTGCAGCACATCTGTGTTTCACTGAAAAGTGCTAGCACTACTGACAACTCTAAACGCACTTAGAAAAGCGCACAAAGATGATTTGTTTGCTCATACTCGACTGCGTGGGAAAAAAACTTTATTCCATGGCACGCTGGTGCAAGTGCCCTGCCGTACTTTGTGTACACTTTTGTCCGAGAGAACTTTGGTTAGGCAGACTAGACTTTGGCCACCCTACGAACATACACTTGGCTTCCTTTTCAGGTCGCAGTTTTACGTCACTGACAACTATCACTCAGCAGTGACACCCTTGAGAGCGCTACAGTTTATTCTCACTAGACTCTTACTTCGGAAAAGCTATGGTACAGCACTGTTGCCACGTGGCAGCCACTGCACAGCAGTGCGTGTGGCAAGCGGAAAGGCAGGCAGCCTCGACTGTGTCCACATCGCCCGCACACAGGCATAAAAGTGGGGAAAACAACAACAGGTAAGCTGGTCCCAAAGACAAGGTGGGAAGTAGCGGCCATGTTGAAATCACTATCTACAATCAAGCCTGCTGCACGATTATTATTTCTCAGATAAGACAGAAATTTCGCCCAAAAAAGGATACATTGGTAACACACTCCTACGATTTTACACAATCTCTAAGATGACATTATTTGCATTATAATACCTAAAGTATGACTTTCCCCCTCCAAACTATGGCAAATATTTATTCCGAAAGTGCTGCCGGCACTGCATCACTGTCACCATTCATTTCTGTGATAGCCCCTCAGGATGTTTCGCCTTCTGCCTCATCAAGGCTTTTTGATTGTATTCATTATGAAAAAAAAAAAAAAAGTTTGTTACATGCACAGCAATGCCCACTCGGAAATTGTAATATATCCTAAACATTTTCAATCTTTTCCATTTACAAAAATTTCTTTCTGTGGTACCCCCTTCAATGCTGCAATGCCTGTATTTCAACGTTATCATGACACTGAAAACTTACAAGTGCTACGAAATTTGCTTTCCCCAAATACAAATTATAAACATTCACGACATTCTTTTCCCTAGACGAAGATTTCTTTGTGTGTTAACATATCGCCACTGCTTTGTTTGCACATGGCAGTACCAATTTAATGTCATTATACTTATCTTTATTTCAGATAATTTAGCATTCCCACTGTTTCATTCTGCTTGAAACGCAATACTTCAATCTTTTTCTTTCTGATAGACGAGATAGGAACAACACTTCCCCTACACTTCAGGAGTCTCCAATGATTAGAATCCCGTCACCATTTTTTTACTCGTGAAATACAAAATACTATCACACGGATCACAATCTGAAACAAGCATACAGAAAACAAGTGCCACGGCAGGTGCCTTCCAGATTTGGTTCAGAAAATATATTACCACCCAGATGCCCACCCTGTCATTCTGTTGCACAGCATTCTGTGCAACTGACTGACAACTGACTCTGCAACTCTCAGCAACTGACTGTGTACTGACATCAGCTACAGACCATCTGCCCTCAAAAGCGCACGGGTCAGTTTCAGCGTGATAGTGTAGTCGGCGTTTGTGGTATGCAACATCAATGTTGAACACAGCCAGCTTTCGTTTTTGTGCAATTGTTCGCTAGCCGAGACCAGTGCATCGGAGGAGGGCAGGTAATGATTGCACGCAGTAAAGGAAGCAAGTGGAAGAGCACACTAAGACGACTGAGGTTAGGACTCATCGCTGGAGTGCCACGTCCAGAGGCAGCAGTTCATGCAAATTTCATGCACACCTGCTAAGTAGAAAACGGTTAAACAGATCCCCAATCGCATTTTTCTAGGTTAGAAGGATTTTGCACTTTGAAGATGTGTTCGTACATTTTTGAGCACTGTATGCTGTCTTATAACAACCATATATGCATTTCAGAATGTGCCAAAGCCAATAGCTATGCTTTACTGAAACCTACCAAAGTTGCGGCCCTGCCTCTCTGAAAATAGTTATTATCGAGCCTCTCAAGAACAGAAGGTTAGGATTAGTTTTTTACATGCAAGTGCGACTGCAACACCGTTATTTTTATGCCGCAGGCCACTTTGTGGCCAAAAATAAACATTTTCATGCTCCTTATGCTAAGTGCTACACTTCGAGACATCACAAATCGCTCTAATAACTTGGTGAAAAGCTTGCAACGCAAGCTGTGCGAAGTCGAACTGCAAACGATTTCCAAAGGAGCACTTCCATCCAACTAGTGCTCATACATTTGAACAAAGGACTCAGGAGCTGCAAATCTTTGTATGAGCTGTGAGGAAACCGCAGAGTGTACATGTGCTGAACCAAATAAAATATGGAGTCTTCACAGAAAAGCAGGTTATCAAGGACAATGCAGCACCTGTGTTAGTTTTCAGAAGAACCCTTTCAACGAGCATGCCAGCAAATGACAGGCAGCTTTCTCACTGCATACGTACTGCTTTTTGAGCTGAAGTAAAACGTGGTGAGGCACAAAGATCCTTAAAAAAATAGCGAATGCATGAACGTCAAACAAATGTTATGTAAAGCTCCGCTGACATTCTGTGAGATAAATTCTGGCTTGCAGACCAACGCAACCTGGACCATCGTGGAGGCTCTATCCAGTCAAACGTACACTTTACAAAATACACACCAAATAGAGCAAAACACGACCAATTCCACTCGACAGAGTAGACCACGTGACGGCCTCGGAGATTCCAAGGGCAACGCCACTTCCCTACCTTGCCTTACGGACACTAGCTTTTACACCGGCACCAGGCACAGTGGAGAGTTCCTAGTCGTTGAACTTCCGGTTCGGGTTCCTCCCGAACAGGGCCGTGCGGATCTGGGGCAGCAGCTGCACGGCGATCATGTTCAGGCGGGCCTCGAGCGTGTTGCAGACGCGGATGCGGCCGCGCTTGGCCTGCAGCTCGACTCCGCCGCTCGTCGAGGCCGACAAAGTGGGCTCGAGGCTGAGCCGCACCGTCTGGCCACCCGTGGCATGATGGTAGTTGCGCGCGGCGGCGTCCAAGTCCAGCAGCGCTTCGTCCTGGGGCCGGCAGAAGACGGTCACTTCGGGCTCGAGCATCTGCAGCAGGCCCTGGGTGACCAGGTTTCCCAGCAACTCCCGGTAGCTCTGCTCGTCCAGCGAGACGTCCTTCAGACTCCGGCGGGCCTCCTCCATGACGTTCCGGATGTGCACCTCCGCCTCGCGCAGTACGCGCAGCCTCGCCTGGTTCAGCATGTTGGATGCCTGGATTTTGCGCTGCAGCTCCACCTGCTTCCCTCGGCGCGCGTAGTACTCGGTGATCTTCTTGCACTGCTCCTCAACGAGCCGCGCTTTCTCGCTGGCGAACGTCGCCTCGGCGTCGTTGTGCGCCCTCACCACGTCTTCGTTCGCCGATTCCTCGATGAACTTGAGCATGCGCTCCATCGTCTCCTTGCGGAAAGCGTCCGTCACGGGTGGAAGCTTCTCGGCCATGACCAATTCGTACGGGACGGCGACTCAGAACTTACGAACACGAGCACGGGGTGTGCCGTATCAGTCGGATCACGGGGTTTACGGGCGCACTCCTCGGAAAGAGCAGTGATTGCGACTCGAGAGGCAGACCGGTATGGCCATCTGGCGGCAGTTAGAAAAACCGCTTGCCGCAGTTTACCCGCGTTACTGTAGAGGGCGCTGCCTAACCACAACGCGCGGGTCTTTTGAATCTTAACTGTGGCTGCTATCACAGTAGTTCCGCTAACACTGCTTCACCAATAAATTAGCGAGTGCATTTGACAACAGCAAGCTACCATGGTGAAGCCAGTGAAGCCGTAGTCAAGGGGGCTAGAGACCCATTTTGTGGAATCTTGGTGGGGAGGGTTGTACAGCACGGGTCATGCCGCATCCCTGCGCCAAGAAAGCGTGAATCGGCTCACCGCGTGCAAGGATGATTACATCGCCAGCCGAGTGGCTGCTTAATGTAAATGAGGGAGAGTGTGACGAAGCAGCGGAGGACTCCGCACCTAAAGCTGCGCCCCCTCCACCAGGCCACCTTATTTCGGTGCCCTGCCCAGCGACGTAACTAGGTAGCACGGCGCCCACGGCAGATGGTATTTTGCGACCTCCGTTAATGCTATTGGGCACGTCGTGCCTTGCTAGTCTACGTTTTTCTTTTTGTTCCGTGCGCCAGCAGAACGACTTTCCGGCCGTTCCTGGACACGCTGATACACGTTTGATTAGTTGATTGATCATTGGCATCAACATCACTATTAATGCGCCAAAAACAAAGGTCATCTGGCCATTTCTCAGATAATATACACAGTAAAATTTATTGATTGTTTGGTCATTATTGTGAATAATTAGACCTGTATGACAGCACAGCAAGTAAGGATGCCACCCGTCTTCTTTTTCACCTTGATCATTAAAACGTTTTCCCTCCTCCTTCTCTTCCTCATCCACCACCTTCCCTCCTCTCACTCTCTCTCTCCTTCGCGTAGCATAAGCAATAGACATTTCAAGAGCAGCCGTTTGTTCAGTTACGGGGACAGTTTTTTTTTCTTTCTTTCTTTAGGCGATGAGGCGCGCCGTAGTGGAGTGCTCCGGATTAATTTTGACCACCTGCAGGGGATATTTAACGTGCGCCGAAATCTCGTACACACGGGCGTTTTTGCTTTTCGCCTCCATCAGAAAAGCAGCCACCGCGAATTTCTTTTTCTTTTTTTTTTTTTTAGCTTCAGCTTCAACAGTCGTGCGAACGGAGTCTGAACGGAGACATCCACTAGCAACACGCGTACCTTAGCGGAGTAATGTGTAAACTCGCCGACTGGTGCGCTAATTTGAAGCCGGTGTACCACAACATTGTATTGTTCACTTTGCATATCGATGCGATGCGATGCGATGAGGTTTTTGAGGGCGCCCGACAAAGGCATCCGCAGAACTTTTTGCAAGGGGGGGCATCCATAGCGGGGGGGGGGGGGGGGGGGGGTACGGTTGGGTAGCACCAAAAATGCGCTATTTGTGGTTTAAACTACGCATATGAAGCAAAAATGATAAACAGCGAATTAGAACCACACTTGGAGAATATACATTGGATTTTATTACCGAACAAAGAACTAAAGTTAATAACGAAAATGCGAAAAGGTACCCTGTCCCATCGTAAATAAAAGTGGTAAGTCTTGCTGCGGGAGGGTCCTCGACTCACGCCAACAGATCACCAGCACACAGCACAATACGTTCACAAACATACAACTGCACTCCGTCAATCTTCCTTGAACAGCAGCTGCAGACGCCTCGGGTTTTTCTGGGCTAATTGCGAGATGACATGTGTGATGAAGTCATTCTTATGTTTCATTACACGATCTCGGTGCACACTCATCATACAAAGGCCGTCCAGCCTGTCATTTGTCATTGTAGATCGTAGCCAAGCTTTTACCCTTCTCATTGTGCTGAAGGAGCGTTCGACAGTGCAGGTCGTAACTGGCAAGGCAAGTGCTACCTCAATTGCTTTTGCTACAGCTGGAAAGAATGGCTTGACCTGAAGCAAAAGTTCGGCGTAAGTTACTTGTGAGGGGTCCCCCGTTTTGTTGCGCCACATTTCGTACCAAGAGATGCCTTCTTCCTTGAAGTTTTCAATGCTGTAAAAGCCTTGGAGCTCTTCAGCAATAGCATGAAATTCAACGCAGCTCAAACACTTCATTTTTGCTGGATGCAGTTGGAGGAGTTTAAAACTCTTCGCATTGCTTTCAGAGAAGCGGCGAGCCAAAGAAGCAGTAAGCGAATCCAAGTATGGCACATATATTGCCACGCGGTAGTATTCCTCCAGTGACTGAATCCTGTAGTTTTGTCGGTGGGCCTGACGAGAGACTTGTCTTGGCACAGATATCAACCCGTTTAGGTGATCGGCTGCCTCACTTGCTGTTTTCATGATGTCAGAAAACTGCTCTTCAGCGTTAGTCCGGCGGCCACAAAAAATATTCTGCAACTGAGTGATGTGGTCGTGTACAGAATGGATGTCCATGGATACGCTCTGCAGAACGTTCGTAACCGGTTCCAGCCGTGCGCTATACTTCGCTACAATGTGCAAGCAGACAATAAAAGATGAACTTGTTATTGCACAGTAGAGGATGTGAGCTCCTTGCCTAGTTGCAGCGTTCGATGTTGATTCCATTGACGCGAGCTCTTCGAGTGCTTCGACTGGCCACGTAATGCTGAGAGAAGATCCTACTTGTATTTTGCAGACCACCTTGTTTCACAGAACATCGGAATGTTGGGCACTAATTTCCTTCGAAGCACGCTCTCACGGAAGAAGTTTATGGTATGTTTGATAACCCCTATTGTGTTACGAATTTCAGACGCTTCATTCAAATCGTTGATCACGAGATTCAGCTTGTGACTTGCGCAATGGAAGAACAGTGCCTTTGGAAGATCGTTCTGTATTAATATGTTGACTCCAGCTTCTCTTCCAGCCATTGTAGAGCATCCATCGTACCCTTGTCCAACGAGGTTTGAAAGAATCAGCCCGGCGTCCTTTAAAACTTCACGATCGTAGCAGCGATGCAAGCAGAGTTCAGTTGCTCCAGCTCAACAAATCCCATAAACTATTCTCGAACGTATACGTTAGTTCCCGTCTTGTCAATGAAGCGAATACCTATAGACATCTGCTCTGTTCCTGCAATATCTGCGGTTTCATCCGCTAGGTAGGAAAAAGCAAACGCTGTGTTAGCTTCGGCCACTATCTGCTCTCTCAGGATGTCGCCACAGATTGTGATGATCCTGTTCTGGACTCGTACGGACGTGTACTTAGCATTGCCAGCACCGGATGCGAAGTGTTCCTGAAGACGAATATCTCCAGCTTCTACCCGAAAGTCAAGGAGATCATTGAAGACTCCACTGCCAGACTGCTTCCCGCGAATTGGCATGTCATGCGTTGCGCAAAAGATGATGGTAGAAACAATCGGAAATAGTTTCTGTCGGTTCCTTTCAACTTGATCTTGGAGTGCTCTGTTGAGTTGCTGAACAACGGTTAGCTGTTTGCCTGTCATCACATCCATAAAGTTCTGTGAGGCTGCCATTGCCTCCTGGTGCCATTGGGATTTTACGTGATCCCTGCAAGCCTCGTGCATATTTTTGTAGTTGGTGAAAGCGCGCACGATAAAACTACCTTGGGTTCCCCGGTGAACATTCGGCGGAAAAATGACGCAGAAATGACAAAGGGCGCCTTTCAATGTCGCTGAATACGCAAGCCAAGGGGCGTAATCTGCCAGCCATTGGTAGCGAAATGTCCTCTTGTCAGATGTTACATCTTTCTTAAAGTCGTATGTAACATTCGGCGACCATGGGTTAGTCAGAAGGCGTAACTTCAAACAGTACGAAATACCCGTGTGTTTAGCTTTGCCCAGAAAGTCTCCTAAACCGTGTTCTTGAGACAAGTTAGTTGGTTTCTTGCTACTCTCACCGCAATTCAATCCCAAGGAAGGACAAAGGGAATCGTCATGACTTACTACGTCGCGGGAGTTCACTGATGACGGAGTCCCTTCCATGGAGTCGACGACCTCAGCTACTGTCCGCTGATGAAAGTCTGCATCACTCTGGTCAAGCGGTGGAACGCTGTCACATGTCACACTAGATGCTTCGGCTGGGCTGCTGGATAACCCTTCGTCAGACACCCGCTGACGCTTGAAGAAGCGTCGGATATCCGTCATTTAGGCCCGCAAGAGGCAAATCTCGCTAGAGAGTTCCTGGTGGTTGATAATATTAGAAAATATAGGCTAATTGAGTGGATGTATAAATAGTTATGCGGGAGTTGAAAACAGAAAAGCGCCTCATTTACAGGGAAAACTTATTTACAGGCTAAAGCACACGCTCACAGCTTCGTACATGTCGCTCCATCTCGCTCGCGCACCCACACAGTCGAGCAACCGCACACACACTGCTGGCCACTGTCGTTCTCTCGTCGGATGTCCTGGTTGTTCCCAGCTCCGTTGACAGCTGGACACTTAAAAACACCGAGGGTCTATTCGTTTCACCGTCACCACGTGAAGCAGTTCAGGCGGTGCGGCACTTCGCCGTTCGTTTTAGTGGTGCAGCTCGCGGCACCTGAACCGCGCCGTTCGATTCACCGGTGGTGCCGACGGGTGCAGGACGAGTTCACAGCTTTACCTGCACTCCCTGCCGAGGAGGTGCAGAAGCAGACGAAAAAGTGCAGGGCTGGTTCCGCCGATGGCGGAACTCACTTTGCACCGCTGTGAACTGGTTCAAGAGGTGCAGGCTGAATCGAATAGACCCCGATTCACACAAACACACACAGAGACGCACGTGCAGGGGCTTACTATCGAAGAAACGCCACAATGTGCAGCTCAGAAACACGTTTCCGTGTCGGCTCTTGTAAACGGGTGTTAGAGATGAGGGGCCCTTGGGTGGTCTGACTCGTTCAGGCCCGCAGGTCCCGGTTCGGCGTGGTGTTGGACTGGAGACTCGAGATGACTGCTTAGGAGGAAAATGTACAGTAGGTTTATTCACATGGTGACAGTCGAGACAGGAGTACCAGAATAGCACAAATACAGTCGTTTAAATAAAGTTCGTATTCCCCATATCCCTAGCTGGGAAATTTAGCTTCACACAAGTTGTCCAATTAGGTGAGCAGTTGACGGCACTTGATGTACCGCCCACGACATGAGGTGGAGCTGATGCACACGGGCCACTTGGTCGATGGAAAGGGTGAATGTCCACGTCACCGATCATGCCTTGTGCCGGAGTTGCACCACTTTGCGCAAGTCTTGATTTTGGAGGCCCCGTGAGAACGGAATCTCAACTCGCCTCCCAGCATGTGAAGAGGAGTGACCTCTTGCTCTCACCGACGGTTGGAAACCGAAGAGCTTGGGCACTTGAAACCACAGCTTCCTTTCGGTGGACCCTTCTATTGTCCGGGTATGAAGGAAAGAAGTGGCCCGCAGCGTCCGGTGAACCGAGGGTAGAAGCCGCAACTTGAAACCGTCGCCGCCGCCGTTGGCGCCAGCGGTTCTTGCCGCCTCGTGCCTCTGGGTGATTCCTCCACGTACACCTTGCTAGAGAGCTTGCGAGGAATTTTTCCCAGGACCGCGTTGGCCGATCCTAACACGGGGTATTGCCCAATGCAAAGTGGGCGGATGGTCGGAACCGTTTACGCGCAGCCGCCGCTGTGGCGAGGTTCCCCGCTACGGAGAGGCGGCATAAAAAAGAAAACGTAAAACCTTTCAGAACTGTTCGCTATCTTCAATAGCCAGCACAGGCAGCCTGTTTCACTCCCGTGACATGACCGGCAATGTTAGTCAGTGTTTAATGAGCAATGTTGACTCGCAGTCCTGAATGGCGTTTCATACGGATACGCAGGACCTGAGTGTGCTATCATTTGAATAGCGTGGATTGTTGGGCTGGTTGGTTCACGTACAGTGCTCAGCGATTGAAACGCGATACTCGGAGCGCGTGGCTGACGGTGCTTGTTGTGCCACCGGTGAGCGCTTGTGAAAGCAAGCTGACGCATTGTGGTATACGGTGAGGGTGAGAGCGTTCGTGACGCAGGCTGACTGTATCCGGGAAAAAGCCCTTCAGTGTGCGGTTCTTGGCGGCGCCATAGGGGTGCTACATGCCATGGCTTCAAAACGCTGCGCCTGCGTGCCGCGCCGCGCCCCGCGAAGCTGGGCGAGCTGGCACCGCGCGCGTTATGAAGTTGAATGCGCATTTATCGCGATGGGTTATCGTGGCGCGCACGGCACGCAGGCGCACCGTTTTGAAGCCATGACATGTTGCACCACTATGGCGCCGCCAAGAACCACACACTGAAAGGCTGTCTCCCGGATGCAGTCAGCCTGCGTCACGAACGCTCTCACCCTCCCCGTATACCACAATGCGTCAGCTCGCTGTCACAAGCGCTCACCGGTGGCGCAACAAGCACCGGCAGCCACGCGCTCCGAGTATCGCGTTTCAATCGCTGAGCACTGTACATAATTCTAAAAACTTTGCGCTAAAGGACTTGACACAGGAGATAACGTCGGTGTTCTTCTCTCCTCTATTTCGTCCTTCAGGGGAAAGTTATCTTTTACGGGCCAACAAAGATGTGCAGCTTCTGTGTAGTGCATGAAAATATCCGAAACTCCAGGAGGGGGCAGTTGCCCCCCCTTGCCCCCCCTTCCGGACGCCCATGGCGCCCGAGCCATTGCGCGATTGCTAGGTTTGTGCCGTTTCGCGGCGCTTTTCCCCTCTCTCCTCGAAATGCCGGCTCGTCTCGGCGCCACTGTGTAGAGCCGAGCCGTCTTCTCAAACTCCTGCCTTATCTGAAGGCTGCAGCGACCGTAGGCTAAAATTGTTTTTATTTATTTTCACCGTCGTTGTTCCCGGTATAAAACAAAATAGACTACAAAATGCGACCTTCGTGGCAAGTTTCAGTGCGAACAGAGCGGTGGTTACCTAAGGAAAATTTTTTAAAGCGTTCCAATTATCGTCGCAACACCCTGTACAGTAAACACGGGAGCGTGTGTCGCTCAGTACATGCAGAGAGGTCTAGTGATGGGATAGTGAACTGTCGCAACTCGTACATTTGGCAGATCCACCCCCTGGCAACGGTTGGTTGCGCTGCTGCAGTAGCTACGTTAGATACCTGGGCATGATTCCAGAGAATACATGTGCCGATGAAGGGCTTTTTATCAAGCGCGAAACGGCGAGAGTGGATTAAAACGTTTTCTTTTCGCTTCCTAATTGGGTGATAAAAAAAATGTCATCCTCCGTGACTAACTGGTGCAGCAGGCAGGCATGCGATAAGGCGTTTCAGGGAGTGCATCCGCCAATCGCGCAAACTGTGAGAGCACGCCATCCTCTCACCAGAGCGCTCTGCATGTATTGAGTGGCATTCGCTTCCGTGTTTACTGTAATAAAGCTTTCAACTGTACCAGCACTTCAGTGTAAAAGCAGGACTGTGCAAAATACTTCAGGATTGTCCAGAGCTCCCTGCAGAATTCAGCCTTTCCTTCAATATAGACGGCCTAGAAATATGTAAAAGCACGAGAACTAACTTTTGGGTCACTCTTGGCCATGTGAACAATGTTGAGAAGGAGCTATTTGATGTGAGTGCTTCTTCGGCCGTAGCAAGCCCAGTGACGGGAATGATTCGCTGTCAGGTTTTGTTGATGAAAGGAAAGTGTTGTTTGGTGATGGCATAACTGTTAGATCACAAACCCCTTTTTATGATGCTGCATGCATTAGTATGTGATGCTCCTGCTAAAGCGTTTGTTTTGTGCACAAAAGGCCATCCAGACTTCTTCTGCTGCTCAAAGTGCATTGTGAAAGGCAAACATGAGAACAGGGTGTGTTACCCAGATATCAGACAGGAGTTACGCACAGATCAGAGCTTTCGTGACAAGGCACAGGAAGAACAGCACGCGGGTATACCTATAGACCTTATTGAGAACGTTCCCCTTGATTACATGAAACATGTTTGTCTTGGTGTTATGCGCAAACTACTTGCTCTGTGGTTTCGGGAGCCACGACAAAACCTGTGGACACTTGTAACCAATGAGGTTTCAGAAGGAAACTTTGAATTAGCCGAATTTGTTCCGTGTGACTTCAATAGGAGGCTACGAAGTCTTCCAGAACTGGATCACTCGAAAGCTGCTGAACTACGCTTTGTTTGCTGTACGAAGGGCCTGTAGTCCTTTCCACAGCCTTACCTGAAAACTTGTACTAGAACTTTCTCACTTTCCATGTGGCTATCCTAATCCTTACAACATCTTGTACGCCGGCATGCGATGTGCTGTATGCAAATAGACTTTTGAGGTATTTTGTTAAGGGCTTTGCTGCTGCCTATGGTGAGCACAATGTCACGCACAGTGTGCATGGATTGTGCAATTTGGCATCTGATGTTGAGCATTTGGGCCCCTTGGATGCATGGAGTGCGTTTCCATTTGAGAACCATGTCGACACTAAAGAGGGTGGTGCGTAAGCCCCAGTATCCCCTAGTGCAACTGTGCTGTAGGTTGGCGGTAAAGGATATAAATCTGAAAAACCTCAAAAGCCTATAAGGTGCCCTTGTTTGTCCATTGCACATGATTCTGGACCACTTGTTGTTTCCCTGTCAGGACCCACAGTTTAAGAAAGTGATGGGTCCCGGAATTGTTGTTCTTGGAGTTGTTGCAAGGAACAGCTGCTGGCTGCTCAGTGATGGGTTTTCATGCTACGGGTTTTCCATGTGTTTTCATGCTACCTGAAGCTTCTAAAATGTTATTGTAATACACTTCACGGTCACTATCGACTTTTTGCTTAACAGGTTGAGGAATAGCGTTTCACTTAAATTTAAATTTAACCCACCTGTGAATTGCGAGTATGTTGATAGATCTAATTGGCATTGAGGATGGTGTGAGGGAAAGGGCACTGTCAACACCTTGGGAAGAAAATAGCTTAAAGGGACCCTGCAACACTCTTTGAGCAGTGCAAGTAAACCTGCGTGACGTTTAGATTACACTGTCAGGAATACCTGCGCCAAATATTACACGTGCACGTGAAGCGGTGAGCGCGCAAATCGATGTGAAAGACGCGGAAAAACCAACCGCTCTCTCTTCAGTTGTCCTCATTATGCATGGCCTAAGGGACGTCACATAGGCCATGGCTGCCCGATCGGCTGTCCCTGGTCAACTTCGCGGCTAGGCTCTCCCATTTCCGTCGTCGTCATCGCTGTGTACGAACCTCTTCTATGCCTGAACCTGTAGGCACAGTTTTGCCGTTTCTTTTGTGTTTTGAGTGCGCGCGGAGTTTGAGTGATGAGCTCAATACTTCCGTTTCAACGGGACCACTCGACTACAAACGTTTATTGCTTCAAAAACGCCCTACCAGCCCGAGCGCGCACTTGCGAGCAGGCACCAATGCCTGCTTTTTTTTGGCACCAGACCGGAAATAGGCCCCTCCGCGTTGCGGAGAAAAGGAGAAAACTACCCGGCATGTGATATATCGAAGGCCGCCGACAAGAACGCCGCGAGCCGCCCCCCTCTCCGGGAGAGAGCGCACAGCTTTCGTCGCGTTGCTCGCGGTCGAGTTGAGAGGGAACGATTATGCGCGATTTCTCATCGCGCGTAATTTCGTTAATTGTGAACGGATTTTCATGATTCTTGCAGGAGGAGATTTCTGGGACAATAGACTTATCCAAAAATACATTACTAGTAGTCGATGGCAAGTGTTGCAGGGTCCCTTTGAAATTTTAGAGAAACATTTGGAGCGTGGTCTATGCATTCTGCATTCTAAGCTAATTTTCGTAAAGGTAATTAAATAATGGCTACTACTCATTCAGCACACCTTGGAAGGCACTGCACCATGACCGGCAATACTTCCCCTTTAGAACTTTGAAAATATAGCCGTGCAGCTGGGTGAGCAAATTTTTTAGCATTTTAGTCAGGTTGTCAAAGTCTTTAATAATGCAACGAAGTTGCAATGCACTCATTTTTTATAGACAAGAATTTTGCCGGGTTGGCCATTTTCTGGCGACCGATGCACCACCTGGCGAGCATTTCTTGGGGACTGCGGGGCCAACAGACGACGCCGCAGTCACACACACTGTTGGGCCGTACCGTGCGTGGTTATCAGACGTCCCAGCAGCATGGAAAATCGGTAAGTGTCATTTATTCGGTATGTTAGCAGCGTGAAGTTTACCAGCGCCTAAAAGGGGACGTTTGAAGCGTTGGACAGCTATCAGCTTTGCCCATTAATTACGTTCTCAACCCACTAAGCTAGCGTGCCCCCCTACGCGCGCTTTGTCCTGATGGGGGTTGCCTGTGAGGCTACATTTCGCCGTACCAGCAGGTGGTACACCCGACCTTTTATCACCAATTGATATTTATTTTTTCTTCATTCAGGGCAGGTTGCAGTCATTGCCTTTACTTGGCAATGTACGGAAGCTATCCGTCTGAGCGTCATTATGCCATTGTTGGCTGCACCAACAATCCGCGTAAGCTCAAAGTGCTCATACAAGAAACGTGTGAATTGCACCACAGCAAAGAAAGTGTCGGCGTGTGGGGAGTCTATTTGCTGCACAAATTTCCTGCAGCCCTCTAGTCCCGCCGCGAATGGGTCGTTGTGCTGAAGCAGAAAGACTTCAAAAGTAGCAAATTTGTGAGAGTAAATACCGTCGTACTCTACTTTGGGAGCACTGTTTGTTCACCCTCATGCTAAACACTTATTGCACGTTTAAAGAGGTTTTGCATTTTAGCGATTTACCGAAACGAGCGGGCATGCTTCGCCACCGCGACACTCCTAATTCGCTTTCAGCTCGCCGTTTTCGCGTACCCTAGCTGCAGCAAAGGTGTAGGGTTGATTTTTACCACTTTCCCGTCGATGAAATGAACAGAGAATACCTCCAGAGCACAGACACATGCGATAAGGATTTAGCATGACAGTGAATAAACAGTGCTTACAAAGCAGCGTAGGACAGTACCTTCTCTCACAAAGTTGCTAGGTTCGAACACTTTCCGATTCAGCACGACGACCCATTCACGGCGGCTCTCGAGGGATGCAGGAAATTTGTGAAGTGAATAGACTCCACACATGCAGACACTTCTTTTGTCGTGGTGCACTTAACACGTTTCTTGTGTGAGCACTTTGCGCTTATGCCGATAGTTGGTTCATCGAACAACGGCGTAATGACGCCCGGACGGGTGGCTGCTGTGCATTGCCAAGTTAAGTCAATGACGGAAACCTGCCCACAATGAAGAAAATAAACGTCAATTGGTGATAAAACGTTGGGCATTCGTCCTGCTGGCACAGCAAAACATATCCTCACAGGCAACCCCCATCACGACAGAACACGTAGGGTGCACGCTTGCCGCCTTAGCGGGTTGAGAACGGAATTAATCATGGGCAAAGCTGGCTGCTCCCCGTCGCTTTAAACGTTCCCCTTAAGCACTGTTAAAGTTCACGCTGTTGACATACCGAATAAGTGACACCGAGTTTCGATGCCGCTGGGACGTCTGATAACCAAGGACGCCACAGCGCAACAGGGTGTGATTGCGCTATCGTCTGCTCGCCCCGTAGTCCCCAAGAAATGCCCAGAAGCTGGCTCATTAATTACAAAATGGCGGGGTCCAGTTCAGAGAAAATTCTTGTGTATATGCTTTGCTAATTTGTTCTGCTTGTATCATTTTTCTAGGGTCGTTGGGGCAGTTGGACTCCAGTGACTACTAGGCTTTCCAGTGGACTCCGGTGACGATTCACAGCATGTGTTGCCTCACATTGCAGTGCGATGCATTTGCTTGTGCAATAAATCATTATCTCCAGCATATTTTGCATACTTGTGTCATAACGAGGAGGCTTGGGCAGTACTGGTTTTAGATTAATGCTACACATAAAGGCTGTACCCAGTGGAGATTCCAGGGGTACAGAAAGTGACATACCTTGGCAAAGAGTCAATTGCACAAATACCTCGGGGATGGCAGTATCAAGCCCAGGCCCCTCCTTTCTCTAACACCCTGTGCATAACACCTAGCAAAAAAAGCATGGCTAGAAAGTAGTCCTCAAATTGTCCTGACGTCGTACAGTAGTCCTGCGAATGTACTGTAATCATCCTTGGCTGCATCTTGATGTTCTGAGGATGTGCTGAGGCCGGACAATATGACCTTTTCAGTACCAATTGAGTATCAGAAGAGGACATACTGAGGACATCATGATGTCCTCAATAGAACGTCCTCGGGATGTGCTCAGGATGTGTTTGTGTTGTCTGGGGTTTGAACGATTCCCGAACTCCCCCTCTCGCCGGGACGCGAACGCGCGCCCTGCGCGGGGGTCCGTTCGGGGAGACGCTTCCAGGACGCCAAAGGCGTTGGCCGAAGGTATGTGACGCTTTCTTTACCAGCCGGCTGCAACTCTGTTGCGCCGGCGAAAGCCCACCAGCCCTCCCGGCTGCCGGCCCGTGCCTTAGGCTGCTCTTGTTGTCCCTACGCTTGCATATAGTAGGGTCGTACCTAACACTCGACGATCACGCCGTGCGGTACGCGCCTGTGAGCGAACGGGCCGCGTCTCCCTCGCTGCTGCGAGCCAATCTGGCCAGCACGGCGATGCGAGCGCGCGCAACGGTTGCGCTGCGCCCCGGATTTTGCCCTGACCGAAGAGCCCACTGGCTCTGCGCCGACGACGCGCACACTTGCGCGTGGCGCCCCATCGCCCCTTTCACCTAAGGGAAGTACGCACCTGTATTGTAAATCATGCAACCGGGACGTTGGTGTAGAATGTACCCTAGGCATATTCCTTTGTCGCCCCTTTTCTCCACCTGCCCAATAGAGGCGGTGTCAGTACCGCGAGCGTGCTCAGTTAGCTCGAACCCACAGTGGTTCCTCGCAGTGTGCATTAGTGCCTGCCTTGTGCAATGCTAGGGTTATGCGTATTGTGAGGTAGAGAGACCCCAAATGCCAGGGTGCCTTTCTAGAATTCGTAAAATGTAACGTGCTTATTACTTGAATCCATTCCAGACAGAAATCGCTAGAAGGAGCAGACAGAGGTAACTGTGCCGACGCATAGAATGTTAAACTTAATGGAAATTAAGGATATTAAAGTAAAAATATTACTCTCCGTATATTGAAGTGAAAGTTCTTCAGGCAGACCACTGAGTTATTTTTACTGTCGGTATGAAGCTGAATTTTTCTGCAGTTTAAATGTGCCCTTCCAAATCCCTTCCAAACACCGTCCCATTTTCATTCCCCAAGACAAAGAAATGCGCTGTGTGCGGTAGGATACATTGATACAGCGTAGAGGTAAGAAAGCCACGCTCGGAAGTTTAGCTTATACCCCTGCCACACGGCGAGGTTAATGTCATTTCCATCGAATGTCATTCGTTCAAAATGACATTATTTTGGTGCCACACGAGAAAATGTAATGGCATTTCATCAAAATGGCATTAGGGACCGAATGAGCCAGCAAATGTGTTTTCTCGACACCACAGACTCAATAGGAATGCCCGCCCACAACAGATTACTAAAGCGTTAGTAGCGTTATGATATATCTTTACATGCGTATAATTTTTAGCAGTTTATTTATTCATATCAAACAAGGCGAGTAGAGTTGTAGAAAATAAAACTACTATTCTCGCTATCAGGCCAGCCTCAGCTGGTGTGGTGGGCGTCAGCGGCCATGTTTGTCTATATGATGTTTAACCGTGCTCAATAAGTTTCTGTAACTCTGCTTAAAGTGCATTCAAAATTGCAGTAAACGTTTTTCAGCTCTTTCCGCTCAGTTTTCGCAAATACTAAAGCGCTTAGTAAAATATTTTCTATAGGCAAGTTTTTAGCCATCGCAACTGCCATCATTTACATATGACATTAATTTGGGCCGTGCGCGTCAAGAAAACGGCATTAAGTCGAACGAATAACATTCGATGGGAATAACGTTAAATTTGCCGTGTGGCGAGGGTATTAGTCTTTGAAAGAAGGACATCTTTTTTTTTTATTTATTTTCTTTTTGCTTATCCTACATTTCCTTTTACATCTCTGCTTGCGTGATCTTTCCTTATAGTGATTTTGTTTTTATTTCCGTTGTCTTAATGCATTTACCTCTACCAGCCAGCGGTTCCTTTGCGGCGTGCGGGACGATAAACACCCAACTTTGCGGGGGTGGGGCCGGAGGGGGAGGGTTTCACTCACGGAGCACAATGTAGAAGGCGCGGCGAATTTACCCAGCGTTCATCACGCCAAGGTGCCTGCCGGCCGTCGGGTGCGTCGGCGGTACGGCTTTGTCGTCTGCTTTAGCGACAGTTGTTTTGGGCCTGTTTTGGCGCAGCTTTGCGTCCAATGCGCGCTTCATTCGCACGCCTTGATTAACTTGTTCGACAGCATCTCCTGGGTTGCCTGGACCCGATGAAATTAAGTGGTCGTACAGCAAAGATACGCTAAGGATTGGTTTGCGGGCCGGGATTCGCCTTCTTAGACGCGGGGACGTTATATGGGGGCGCAGGAAATGAATCTAGGTTTTCATTCAGACCACGAAAAGCACCCTCCTAGCCCTCTTTTCAAGTCGCCAAATTCGTGTTTGCCAGAAAAAAAGACAGCATGCGAATAGGCAAGAATAAAACAACATCTGGGTCAGGTCATGTCAGTATTCATTTCGTACTGTTATCTGACATTCTTGGCTAGCACCACGGAGTAAGATACTACAATCTTCGCTTCGGTCATATTAGAGAACGCTCGTGTCCGAGCATGGCTGAAGCATGCCGTCATCGGAGCTATATTTTCTTTCGTGCGGCAGAATAAAGCGTGCTTCGGCGTCCTGGTTGTTTTTACACTGCTTGATTGCTGCTACCTGACACAGCTTTTTGGGGGCGGTATGTGATGCCATCTGTTAAGCAAAAAAGTGCGAATCTGAGTTGGCGCCGCACTGCTGAACCTTCTTAAACCCTACAATCGATCATAAACAAGGGTAGAAATGCGCCCGCGTTTGCAGATTGAAGGTAAGTAAACAAGTAACACTACTATTGTGGCATTGACACTACATATCAACAGCACATGGCCAAACCATTTATCGTCAGCTGGTGACCCTTATTTCTTTTTTTCTGTTCAGTTCTCATTCGGGTTCAGCGTGCAAAAAGAAACGGTTCATGCAAAACATACCGGTTATATTCCGGTTCGCACTTCGGGGTTCAGTTCCGATTCGACCCCCTGTTCAAAAATGGTAAAAACCTGCCTGTACGACGGCCTACGGGCGCGTGTAGCCTCAACCATGTTTGTTTTGGAATAGTTGCACGTGATGAGCATAGACGGAAGTAAAAAAAAAACAGTTTTGCGGAAAAGCACCAGCGTCTACAGGCAGCTCAAGCTGTAACGTTGCATATACGCAACAAGGTGCGGGAAAATTTAAAAATATATATAGTTTTTCATTTACCAAGGTAAATATAATCCAACGTGTACTCAACTAAACTAACGTTGATACTCTCGCTACTTTGTTTCCCGCCAAATATGCCTAAGGTTTCTTTCGCGCTGAAGAATACTGACGTGCACGAGCCACGCCAGCAGGTTTGGTTGTTTCGAACGCTCTTTCCTGTGTATACTCGCCGTGTTCAAGCATTCTTTTACCCCGTGTTGATTCCTTGAGCCGTCATCCACCTGTTGGTCGCCACGTCGGATTCCGACCCAAACAAGTTTACTAATGCTTTCAAAGCAAAGCTTTACTAGCCTCGTCGAGCGGTTTCGCCGTCGCTGGCAATTTGACCTTCATTTGACGGCAGCTGTGCCGTACCCATGGCCACACATCTCGTAACTTGACAGGCCGACCTCCGCCGACGGCTGCATTCGCCTCCGCCGCTGACGCTGCCGGCCTGGCGCATTTAGAGTTCCTGTATATAGCTCCCCTAAGGGATATACAGGAACTCTAGGCGCATGCGCTCTCCGCAGCGGCTTCGTGCCTGACCACGTCACTTTCCGCGTGCATGTGAGCTTGGCCATGTATGCGGGCGAGGCCGGGCCGCCTTCTTTGCGCGTTGCGCGGGATCTGGAGACTTTGAGCCACCGTCGGCAAGCGGCGTCTGACCACACCGCGGATATCGCCGGGCGAGCCTTTCGGCTCGGAAAACGTCGGAAGCGGGACCAAAACCACAGACAAAGGCAGGCTTTGTACGGATAGTATAATAACTACAGCTGAATCATAGATTAACCAATTGAGTGCAACCAGGAGTTAACCAGGCTGAACCAAGCTTTCGCTTTGCATATCCAGGGTGGGCTGAGCTAAGCCGCAGCCATTTTTTTGTGTTACAAATGTGCATGCAATCACTTCCGACGTACAAAAAATTAAACCCAGTTCCACCCACTGTTAAATCTGCTGAAACGGGGGAGATGGGGTTCTCTTGCGTCGGCTCAAACATTACAGGGTTTTAGCAGTTCGTATGTTCCGTGTTGTACGTGGTTACCGTGTTTACCGGGACCCGTCTGGGCACTTGCGCATTCGACGCGGTAGGATTTGTTCCGCGGGCAGGCCCTTCTTCTTCTTCTTAGGTGGTTCGATGGAAAAGGAAAAGAAATGGACTGGGGATATAATTGAGCCCAGCTGGGGGCTCACCGGCATACAACCCAGTCCGGGGGGTAGGGAATATAGAAGGGGATGAATAGGGTAGAATATAATAGGGTAGAATAGAATAGGGTAGAGAAAAAGGAGATAGGTAAAGAGAAAAGTTGAGGCGCCGCGAGGAAAAGAAGCGTTGCCACAGTCACTGGGGGCCACCGAGCACAGTACACACCACAAACACAGGTCCTGGCGTCATGCTGCGTCCGGGAGAAGTTCTCGACGGGAGCGGTGGAGCGTAGAGGCGAGGCTGTGCTGCGATGAGTCGTGCGCGGAGGTCCGAAGTGAGGGGAGTTTGCTGGGTGATGTTCGTGGTAGACGAGCGGTTACTGGCGAGCGGGAGCAGGCGCTCGACGGCCCCACGCAGCAGAGCGCGCGACGCCCGAACGAAACACCCATGGCTCGCGACGCGTGGCCGGCATAATCGCGATACCGCCCCGGCCTCGCAGGAGCGAACGAAAAACACGTCCGCACCCCACGACGACCGAGGCCAAACTCCATCAGGCCCTCACCTCGCTCGTTCATTCGTCATGGTAGGGTGCGTCTCCTCGCCCTTCCGCGCACGCAGGTGAACTCGGGTCCCGGTAATCACGGTAACTACGTAAACGACTGAACAGACGGACTGCTAACGGGGCTCCCGCCCGAAAAGGGCAGCGCCCTCTCCCCGCGAATTCTATGTTTCCCGCAAAGAAATCGGCACCTAAACAGCAGCGCCGGGATTCTCCTTTCCCTGACACCACTTTCATCGCAGCCTCCACTCAAATAAGCTATGTAATTAGGAAACGGGAGAATGGTCATGCGACCCACTGGCTCGGTTCCCGCACTAGAAACTACGGCGTATTATAGGCAGCTGCTCGATTGGCTGGGGCCAGCTAAAGCAAATGCAAGCTAGGCAGGGCTTATAAGCTTGCAGAACGAGCTATTTGCGCCTCAATTTAGTGCACATTCTCTTTATAGCAGGGTTTGTAGTTGGGCAAGTTGGTACATAACTTTAACAAAACATCGCGAAGCACGGGACAAAGGAAAGATGAAGACAACACAAGCGCTGTGTTGTCTTCACCTTCCCTTTGTCCCGTGCTTCGCGCTGTTTTGTTAAACTCTTTATAGCAGTAAGAGATGGTGCGGAGAACAAGGAGAGATACGAACGAACACGCAAAGCTAGAAGCATCAGTGCATACAGCGCACCCTTTCACGGCCGACTCAAATGCACTGGTGAGTATAAGTATTGTTGAATAAGGCGGACTTAGCCATGCATAGCTGCCGGCAATTGCTCCGCCTAATCGTCCCCAATACCATATCAAAACTCTCAAAGTCATCACACCTCACTTAGTCCTAAAATAACAGACACACAATGTCACCACACCTCACTTAGTCCTGTGGACTGCAAGAATACGAGTAGGAGATGAGACACCTCTCTTCGCACAATCCAGTGGTCCCTAGAAAAAATAATGTCCTCCGATGTAGCATGGGGCACTCCTAACTTCTGGAGATCACGAAAAAAGTTCGTCCGCTCAGGGTTGGTTTTGGAGCAGTTCATAATGAAGTGATCAATGCCACCAGTCACACTGCACGAGGGGCACAAAGGGGATGAAACAATGTTGATTTTATGTAGCCAAGCTGGTGTACGGGCTGAGTCTGTTCTTACTCGGTGGAGCAGACAGGCTTCGGCGACCGTTCGCGAGCACTTTAGGCAGCTGTGGCGACCAGTACATCAACCAGTCAAATGCACTGGCGTCAGGATTGTCTGACACGACTCTGGCTAACTGGCATAAGTGGCATCGCCACTTACGTGGCCCAATCCGTCGAGCATGCCCAAATTTTCACGAACGATTACTTCCAATTGTGACAAAAGCAAGCCAACTTCAATCCGGTCTGAAACAGAGCAAGTGTGGATAGCGGCCTCTTAGCGGTATTGTAGCGTCATGTGTGAAAGGACACGGCAAACCAAAACACGTTACGCGCTCCGCAGGAGACCTAAATTTTACCTGGATACTTCATGGCTGACGCCCCGAAATACACGATCTAAAGTCAAAGTCAGAAGATTTTACTATAAAAAGAATGTTGGGTACATGGTTAGGATATACAGAAGGAGGTCCTAAAGTCACAGGCTGCAACGGGACCTCCTATAAAGATTGACGTACGTGATTTTACAAAGTTTAGCAAACAGGAGATTCGATGAAAAGGTTGTTTTTAGCATAAATATCTAGACAGTACGTTATTATTAGCAAGACTGTAGATGTTCAGCTCCATAAAATACTAGTGAACACAAATATAAATATAATAAAAACAGATTTAGTCAAGAATTAGAATTTGGTTTAAAATGTTTGATTTCTCATTGAATAAATCATCGTTTTCTGTCGGACACGCGCTAGGAGCACTATGAAACACCAAATCTTTCGAGTAAAAGAAACTTGTATCTTGTCTGCATGGACCCTTTAAAGCCTCACCCGGCCTCGAAAAAGGCAGAAGAAAAAAATCCCGGGCCATCTCCATTAACCTGGAACCTGGGGAGGGGCGAAGCCTGCGGTGTACAAGTGTATTCTTAGCGCCTTGGCGTTTTTGCCCACGGACATGATACGGCTGGGGACTAAAGGCATACAGCTTTACTGTAAAAGTATCGTGTCTTTGAAGCACGAAGCGTGAGTGTCCCGGCGTTTTCTTTCAGTACGCGTTTTTGCCCACGGGGGTGAAATGTTCGAGCGCGAGGCGTTGGAAAACGAGTGTCCCGGTGTTTTAGTACCGTGACTACATGAGACGACGACGACGACAGAAAACGCCGAAAGCACGAGCCCCTAAGCGGCTTCGCCCCTACAAAACGGCAGCGAGCTACCACGTGACTTTTCGTATCGCCAATGGCGGCCGGCGCTGGCCGGCGAAAAGGAAAATGGCAAAACACGGACGAGGGAAGGAGGGTGGGTGAGGGGAAAGGTGCGAGATCACAGATTGGCGCTACCTTAGTTATGTTAGGGGTTGACGTTGCGCTAGTTGGGTACACATAATTCGCACTAAAAAACAGCGCAGACATGAGGACGGAAGAACTAGAGCGCTCTAGTTTGTCACTTCTTCCGTCCTCGTCTATGCGCTGTTTTTTAGTGCAGAGCACTTTAGGCGCTCGCCTTGTCGTCCTAGCTCGCTGCTCGACCCAGTATATTTAGCACCAAGGCGGCGTCCCGGGGTAACGCTGTTGTTCGCGGCGTACCCCAGAGGCTTCGAAAGCCAAGCGGCTTATGTAGTCATAAGCGTTCGAAACTCGTGAAACACTGGCGCTTGTCATACATCTTCCCGTTGTTTAGCGCAAAGAAAACTATAGGTTCATTTGAGGAAAAATATACGTAATTAACCGGCAGCGCCGGCGTTCCTTTGGTTAAGGACGCCCGGTGGGTTGGATTTTACGATAATAAACGCAAATTGTGGCAGTGCAACGCCGCCACGTGCGGGGAGAAAAGCACAGAGAACACAACTACCGCTGGCGCAGTTTCAGGCAGGAGGCGCGCGAGCACTGCGATGGCGGGAAACTTGAATTGCATTGGGTGGTAGCAGTAAGCGGATAACGGCGGTACAGCCCATTATGGCGAATCACTGCTCTGCACTTCCGACAGCTTTCACATTGAGTGGAACGGCTTTAATTTTTTTAGGGCGAATAGACAGTTTTAGCATATCGTTACGGTGTTTACGTTACCGTTTACCGTGTTACCGGAAGCCGGAGTTTCCGTTTACTGGTGAAAACGGTAAAACGCGTTTGCGGTTCGCGTATTCTGGCTTACCGGCCGCCGCGGGACACACAGCGACATCTAATGCATTAGTATCAAAACAAATCACGCATAATTTTGTTCTCATGCACAGCTATCTGCTTTTGTTTAAGGTAGCTCAAATGTTTCACGTTTCTGGTGAAGCGTTCACAATAACATTATTTGTTTTGAGAATACTGTAGTCATTACTTGTATTCGCCGCGAGCTCGACATGTAGGTGGCGACAGCGTCGCGCTGCTAGTGTGGATGCTCCGCTGAGCGGCCCGTAAGAATGCACACTGTGGGCGTGCTTCGTGCCTTTTTCCCGCCGTATGTGCGCACGAAAGGTGCAAACAAGAGTGGTATGCTGTAGTTCGGTTCCTCAACGTTCAGTGTATAGCATGGAAGCGGCAGTCAGTTTTCATTACTACGCCAAAAAAAGCGACGACTCATCGGGAATCTCAGAATGGCCGTAATTGTGACAATGAACTTGTACGCTGCGGCTCGTAGCAAGCTCGATCTTTCCAGACTATGGATTTGAGTCTTCAATAAAAGCATCAATAGAAACAAATCAGGAAGCCTAGATCTCTGAAATTAGGTTTACAACGGCAATCTCAATCGCTTTCACTGGTAGCATGACGCATTCTTGCATTTGTGGGATGCTCTGAAATGGTAACACTACTTAACTGCCCCGAAATTCTTTCTAAGAGCTTACGATATTTTTGTGTGTCCAAAAGGCAACATAAAATTACCGAATTTTGATCAGCGCAGAGATATAAATGTAACCGCTCTAACGGGTCTTTTAAATGAAATTTTGGCAACTCTGAAAGAAGGTTTGATGAATAACGGTTTCGGATCACTTATTTACGGCTTTCGTCGCAAGTGATCTTGCGAATTGAATTGTCAACGCACGCAGTACAATCAACATCTCATGTTTAGCTAAGTTTTCGCAAAGTGACAAGCAGGTTTACAGTGTGCAAACCAAGCTTCTGCGACGGTGAGCCCAAATTTTCTGTTACGGCTGCTCTGTTGACCATTTGCGTTCCTTTGAAAATCTAACAGGTGCCTGCAACAGCGAGATGTGTTTGCATTCTTGCGTATAAGGTCGCTTACGTACCCTAAAGATGGCAATAAATGAAGTTGCGCTGTTGCAGATGTAGTAAAACATTTGTTTTATTTCTCTTTGCAAATCAGCGGAACGGGTTCCCGGTAACTACTTTGTTTTGTAAACTAAATATCGCCTTTGTCATTTCGTTTTTTTTTTCGGGAAGGGGGAGGGGGGGGGGGGGGGTCCTGCCAACGTTGCAAGAGCAGCGAGAAGAGAACGCATGTAACACGCGCGAAAAGCCAAACTATGGTTATCAGCATTACTTACAATCGAAACTACACTAGGCGTGGTGTTCTGTAGCGGTGAAAAAGCAGTACACGTATTTTCAAAACTTGATTTACCCCCCTTTGGTCCGAGATTGTACAGGAATTGTTGGACGCCTTTTTCAAAATTTATTGAAAGCAAGCATTGTGGGAAAAAAAAAAAAACCAGCGAGTCACGGCAAACACCCCACACACATGTGGACGATAACGTGCATTATATATTACGCGTTTTCTCCTCGTTCTTTAAACTTAGGTCCACCTTAAGAGGTGAAGACGTGACCAAATTGGGCATTTGGTTATGCTGAGTGAGACACGTTTCTGGACAAGGTGATTCATGTCGGATTTGAAAATTATATGAAAATGACACACGAAATGCCACATGACTGACGCAAACTCACAACTGCTTAATTTTACCGAAAAATCCCCCCTAAATACTCTAGCGCATCCACAGAAACGTATTTTAAATAATACGTAAAATTAGCAACTCGATACAGTTTAATAAATCTTTATTCCTCCTCCTGAGTATAACCAACGACTGTCCAAAAATAGTATTTATTTTAGAAAAGGTACGGGAATGACACGATCACACAGGCGCTTGCGGGTGTAAAATACGTGTCGGTAATGTATGGGCGATAGCGCACGGGTCGTGTGCAGTGTAAATGTTTGTTTGTTTGTTCTTTCTATAAGGACACAAAGCAATTTTACAAGGGTGTGGAATTTGCACGCGTATGCACAGGTCTTGTCGCTTCTTACCCGTTTCGCGTACTAAACTTTTATCCTTTCAATAATCACCACGCCACCTTCAAAAAGCACCCTTTGACGTTCCCGAAACGGCAGACGACTGCACTCAACAATACGTAAAGTGCAATGTGTGGAAGCAATGTTTATAACACGTTTCACACTCAAGCGGTGACCACAGCGAAGATGTTTCGTGGAATTAAACCAGCGCGTTAACCAGCAAAGGCCGCTGATTATTGCGTTTCTAGAGGAAATGCGCACGCAGAGGTAACTATGTCATTGCTTACTGCCAAACGAGCACACATATTGGTTGTTTTGTCATGTGCAGCACGCGTCTTGCGCCGCACGCAAAGTGAAAAAGCAGACGACGCGAGAGCGCCATCCACACTAGGAGCGGTTCGTCCCGCCGCCGCCAGGGGCCGACTGTGTTCGCGCTCGGGGCGAATAGCTTTAAAAAAGAAAAGTGATTTCGGCGGCGCCATCTACTGAGTACAGTGGGAATCAAGGTAAACTACAACTTACGTCTGCGCTAAATATTTCGGCATGAAATGGGTAAGATATGTTGAAATAATAACTCAATAACCTACACTACCTTGCCCGGCACAATTTTGAAGACGTAGAAGCAAGCGCTTTGCGTGCGCAGTAACTTATCTGAACTATTTGAGGCGGGCGAGGCTTAGCACGAGTAGGGGCGGCCATTTTGCTCACCCATCCGGAAAAAAATAGTTGTTTGTCGTACTCCTGAGCACCGTTTAACGAGACAAATGTAATAAACAACATCAACTAAGAATACTTTTACCGGCTGTACCGAGCATCAAGCGCCGAGCGCACTGCGTTTGCTGTAAAGAAGACGAGAAGGTACATTTCGCCTGCTCGGGAAGCGCCGGTAAGTCACCGTTCGCGGTAACCCGTCGCGCATGCGCAGTCGACTCCCACAAACCCGGTAAACGGCAGGTCTGGCAACCTGCTGCTACCCCAGCGTGACGAAAAGACTCGACCACTGATCTCCACCAGAGTTGCTGGATGGCGCTTCGAGCTTTCCGGCGCACGGCCGCCGGAAGTTCGAGCGCTCGTCCCTGAAGTCGGGCCGTTCCAGCATAGCGCATGCTACGCATGGGCTGGTTTCGCACGCATTTCGCCAAAAATGCCTGCTTGTTGCGCCGTAAACTGCACAAGCAGACCAGAGAAGTCGTCTGGGAAGACGTTCTACTTGGAAGTATTACAATATTCTGAACGATGTGCGTGATACGCAGCGAAACGCAAATGTCATATCAGTGTCGTTTTTAAGCTGGGGCTCTTGTTACGCAGATTCCCTCGCTCTAAGCCGGATTTATACCGGCGTTGGGTGGCAAACTTATACCCTAGTTACACGGCGAAAGTAACCGCAGTTAAGTTTAACCGTGGTTACTAAACTTTAACCGCGGTTATCGCCAACTGCGGTTTTGGATGTTGCACGCGAAATTGCAAGTTTGGTAACCGCAGTCACTTGTTATGAGCGCAACAAAAATAAATTACCACACTTTTAACTTCACGATAAAAAAAGAGAAGCAGTGTAGACAAAAAGAAATATCGTTAAAGCATTCGCTTCTGACACAAACGCAACGCACTCGTGCGCGGCCGGAAGAGGGGCTTCCCCAACAGCTCGCAACCGGCTTGGTTTGCTTAGGTCTGTTCGGTGTTGGGAACTTTCATCTTAGCATCGCGGTAGATATTTGACCACCGCTATCTCTACAACTGCGAATTACAATCCATAGCACAATTTTTCACCGCACTAACATTCATTTTCTCGAATGCGGAAGTTCTTTTCCGCGATCAGATTGATTTCGAAGAGCGGCGATGCGGTAAGCTGTTGCTGCCGTGGTCTGGGATGGTTCGGGCCGCAAGCAGTGCCGTGCGGGCAGGCGCGCCGGCGTGTTTACAGGCACGGCCGACGCGCGCGCCGATCGTTTCCGTGTGCTGAAAACGCTTCAAGATTGCCTGCTATATCCATTTCTGGCGGACGACGCGCGGAATTTACGAATTTAGCACGGCGTTTGTCGTAGTTGATCGGGCGGATCGGGAAACGAGCCGCTGCTGACGGGCAGTCGCGCTGATTGCGAGAGCGATGCAAAGAACGTAAGCGCGTCTTGGGGACAGCTTTTGGGCGCCTGCTATTTGAGAACCTTTGTCTCTTCCGAACGCCAGGTGATTTTTTTTTTTTCGCCTCCGCTGATGCGCCGCCACTTGCGTCCGAACTGAATTGTGCGATTTTGAGCACTGCGGCTGCAGAAAGTGCGGTTAGCGTGACCGAACTGAGGTGCCAAGCTCAGTTTGCGCTAACCATGGTTAGCGACGTAACCGCAGTTTCGTCTGTCGTGTAACGCAGCAAAGTGCGGGTTTTGTCTAACCGCGGTTTGCTTAACCGTGGTTAACTGTGCCCGTGTGCTCTCCATCCCCAGGCAGCAGGCTCTGCAGTTACCACTTTACTGACAACTGTTTTGACAGAACGGGCGCACGAACTCGGCTACAGCCTGTCGCCGTGCTCACGTTGTTTTCTTTCTAGCATAAATCCCTAGCCTAAATTTCTAGCATAAATCCCGTTACAGCTGCGTCGTCTCTCAAACCAAGACCCAAGTGACATTTTCGTTCTCCTTTGCAATTAAATTCTGCTTCATATTAACGTCGCATATTTCGGTATAGCATATGTTGCGATCTGAACGCAATGTGTATAGCCAAAATGCAATAAAGTGAGAGCAAATTGCCAAAATCCGCCAATCGGGACGCTTATCAGCGGTTGAAAAGCATAGCAGACGCCCGACTTCCGGGACGAGCCGTTGAACTTCCGGTGGCCGTGCGCGCGCCCGGCCGCGACAGCGGCGAAGCGCCATCCAGCAACTAAGTGGAGATCAGTGGACTCGACCTACAGCACACCGCTGTGAAAAACACGGGCTCAAGTTGAGCGAGCGCGAATGGCGCGCACCTCTTGATGGGCGTGTTGATGGGGTTGAAGGAGGCGAACACGAAGATGGCGCCCGTGGCGATTCCCAGCGAGCTGAGCACGTCCGAGGCGGCGCTGTGCCAGATGCGGACGTCGTAGAACGAGTTCATGTCCACCGACAGCATGCTGGTGATGCCTTTCAGGGCGCCGCGTTTGTTCACGCCGAAGAAGAAGAACATGCCCAGCACGACCAGCGGCGAAGGCGCCACCAAACGCAGCACCTGCCGGAGGAAGACCCAGTGCAGATTGCGGTATGGGGAGGAAAGCAGCTGCAGTAAAACGCATTGTCGGGGAAGTCGGTGCGCACTTGTTCCAAACGTTAGAGCGAGAAAAACACGACGGCACTGAAAAAGCGCTCGTGCCGTCGTTCTTTTGTGTCATTGCAATTGTTTGGAAAAGTTAATTAATGAAAAGTAATTCTTAGCACTGGGATTTTTAAGAAACGTAGCTGCACTTTTACATTTCTTATTCGTAAATCGTTCAAACTACCGCGATGGCGTCACGGTGATTTGCAGTGATTTGAGACCTCAAAATTGGGTATCCACACATTTCGTGGTTCATACCGACATATTGCTTGCTATAGCTATTGTTACTTGGCGGCAGGACACAGATGAGACGAACGATGCGATGGAGTGAAGCGATCTATTCACATTATGTACAGTGCGGCCATGACAGAGCTCGCGCAAGGTTCGCGCGAGGCACTTCGTCGTCGTCGTCGTCATCGTCGTTAGTTCAAGGAGCTGTCAGGCATTGTCCACCTTAGTCCCGTAACATCACCCCCCGGTTCGAGGACGACCGACCCGGTCGTGGCCGAGGCAACGCGAGGATTGCGATGAGGATGAGCGATGCAGTGGATATCTTCACAAGGTACAGTGAAGATGTGCCTGCCGCCACCGATGACGATGATGCACGTGATGATGCCTGGCCCCGCAAAAGCGATGTCTTGAAGACAGAAGCGGACCGTCGGAGGAACTCGAACCATGTCGGACGTGAGGGCTGGGGAAGCGGCTTCTGTTCTTTTGGTCTCGGCATGTAGCGGCTCGTCTTCATCGGCTGGTCACGGGCTGGGGTCACGGGGCGGGGGACGTGGTCGAATGCTCGTCGCAGTGGGCTGGGGCTGCCCGACACGGCCGACGTTTCCTCGACGATTCAGCCCGGGCCGAGACGATGCGATGTGGAGGCCAGGATGGGGATGACACCGCACACTCCACCAAAATGTTACGTGACGGCAGGACACAGATGAGACGAACGATGCGATGGAGTGAAGCGATCTATTCACATTATGTACAGTGCGGCCATGACAGAGCTCGCGCAAGGTTCGCGCGAGGCACTTCGTCGTCGTCGTCGTCATCGTCATCGTCGTTAGTTCAAGGAGCTGTCAGGCATTGTCCACCTTAGTCCCGTAACATCTCGTCGCTCGACTTGCGCTCCGGGTACTGGCAGGTACCTATGGCCGAGGCTGATCGCGCAAAGACGGCTTTCATAACACCTGACGGCCTGTATGAGTTTAATGTGATGCCGTTCGGCCTTTGTAATGCGCCTGCCACTTTCGAGCGCATGATGGACAGCATTTTGCGCAAACTAAAATGGAAAGTATGCATGTGCTACCTTGACGACATCGTCGTTTTTTCTCCGGATTTCGAGACGCATCTACGCCGATTAGAACAAGTTTTAACTTGTCTTGCCGACGCAAAGCTGCAGCTCAACATCAAGAAATGTCGCTTCGCCGCTCGCAAGCTCACTATTTTGGGCCACGTCGTTTCGAAGGATGGAGTTCTACCCGACACGTCTAAGCTGAAGGCAGTTGCGGAGTTCCCGAAGCCGACATCTATGAAGGCCCTCAGGAGCTTCCTCGGACTCTGTTCTTACTTTAGGCGCTTCGTCCGCAACTTTGCGACCATCGTTGCACCATTGACGCAGCTTCTGTCCGGTACCTCTAAAGACCTCACTTCGTGGTCCCCTGCTTGTGAAAACGCGTTCGCGACATTGCGGAAGCTTCTTACGTCGCCACCTATCCTGCGGCATTTCGACCCGAACGCCCCCACTGAGGTTCATACTGATGCCAGCGGCGTTGGTCTTGGGGCTGTGCTTGCTCAGCGAAAATCGGGCTTTGACGAGTACGTTGTCGCCTACGCTAGCCGTACCCTTACAAAAGCTGAGGCAAACTACTCCGTCACGGAAAAAGAGTGTTTGGCCATAGTTTGGGCACTAGATAAGTTCCGACCTTACTTGTACGGCCGCCCTTTCGACGTCGTCACAGACCATCATGCGCTATGCTGGTTGTCCACACTAAAAGATCCGTCTGGACGGCTAGCTCGCTGGGCTTTACGGCTACAAGAGTACGACATACGCGTCATATATCGGTCTGGCCGCAAACATTCCGACGCTGATGCCTTATCCCGTTCTCCAGTGTCACCAGAGAATGCCTGCATCCTGCCTGACGACGCTGTTGTGTCCCCTCTCTCTTTCACTGACATGCCCTCTGAACAACGCAAGGACCCATGGATTGCTTCGCTCATCTCCTTGCTCTCGGACGTCTCCCGTACTGAACAACCTCGGGCCCTGCGCAGACAAGCTATGCATTTCATGCTTCGTGACGGGTTGCTCTACCGGCGGAATTACCTCAACGAAGGGCGGAAGTGGCTGCTCGTAATACCTCGGCACCTTCGCATCGACATTTGCGCATCGCTTCATGCCGACCCAACGTGTGCCCACGCTGGCTTGTTAAAAACATACCACCGTGTCCGTCTCCGCTATTACTGGCGCGGCATGTACACCTTTGTGCGCAAGTACGTTCGGTCATGCACTACCTGCCAGCGTCGCAAGTCTTCGCCTTCCAGCTCGGTGGGTCCACTGCAGCCGCTTCCTTGCCCGCAGAAACCATTTGACCGTGTTGGTATAGACCTGTATGGACCTTTGCCCAACACAGTCTCCGGCAACCGATGGGTTATCGTCGCCGTCGATCACCTGACGCGCTATGCCGAAACTGCGGCTCTGCCTGCCGCCACAGCACGAGACGTCGCCTCTTTTATCATACGGCGCTTCATTCTGCGGCATGGGGCGCCTCGTGAGCTCCTCAGCGACAGGGGACGTGTGTTTCTGTCAGACGTCATTCGTGCCCTCCTCGCTGAGTGCCGTGTTGTCCATCGAACAAGTACAGCGTACCGTCCGCAGACAAACGGCCTCACTGAGCGCTTCAACCGCACCCTCGGCGACATGTTGTCGATGTACATCTCAGCGGATCACGACGACTGGGACCTTGTGCTGCCCTACGTGACTTATGCGTACAATACAGCCATTCAGGCCACAACAGGTTTCTCGCCCTTTTTCCTCCAGTATGGTCGCGAGCCGTCATGTACCCTTGATACGGTTGTCCCCTACCGACCGGATCGCTCCGAGTGCTCCCCAGCTTCTGAAGCTGCCAAGTACGCGGAAGAATGCCGCCAGCTTGCAAGGTCTTTTACGACTGAAGATCAGTTGCATCAAAAATCTCGGCACGA
The DNA here is from genome assembly GCF_048455015.1 of Haemaphysalis longicornis. Lineage (NCBI taxonomy): Eukaryota > Metazoa > Arthropoda > Arachnida > Ixodida > Ixodidae > Haemaphysalis > Haemaphysalis longicornis. The sequence continues at coordinate 576,864 of NW_027526241.1, forward strand.
CGACAGAGCTACCCACCCGACGTATTCTCCAGGATCTCTGGTGTGGCTGTGGATTCCCTCCACCACACCAGGATTGTGTACCAAGCTTCTTTCTCGGTTTCATGGACCCTACCGTGTCCTCGAACGGACGTCACCGGTGAACTACGTCATAGAGCCCATGACACCTTCCTCAGGCCTCCGTCGCCGTGGGAAAGAGACTGTTCATGTCCAGCGTTTGAAGCCGTATTATGATCCCCTAGTGTCGTGTGCCCCGTGACCCGCCAGGATGGCGCTTTATTCCCCGGGGGGTAGTTGTAATGAGGTAACGCGGGCTGCAATAATTAGGAACTGCGGACAATCCCCTGTAATGGCTATGTGCCATCGGACATCGCCATGTTGCTAGCAGACTACCAGCCGCTCGTGTGAACGAAGAAGAAGCTCGGTCTGCGCGGCTTTGGGTGTGACCGTTCGTCGGCTCTCTCGCTCTCTGTGGTTCTGGACCTCGGCGACCGTCTGCATCTACCAGCCAATAAACCCCCTTTCACTATGCAGTTTTTAGTAGATGTGTTTTAAACTGAAAAACAAAGCGCATTTGCCTTAGTAAGCTAGGTGAATGTGGTCTTGAAGAAACGTTTGTAGCTCAAGGGACAAGGGACTGAAAAATGCGTGCACTGCGGCGGCTGCGTTATTTGTCCGTTTGGTGCCTCGTCTTTTGCGTTGCATTCCTTGATACCGCGTGCAGCCCTGTCACCTTGGCCCTCTCTATTTTGCTTTGAGCCTCGTTGCCCTTGTATCGCAAGGAGCAGAGGCTTCGGAAGTGTTTTAAATGTTGCGGGGACTGAAGACAGTGGTGATGATAATACTAATGTTGCGGTCCTTTAAACCATAATGAGTTTCTTCTCGGCTTTGAAAATTATTTCCATCGAGGTCGCCCCTGGTTTTTTCCAGTGAATCTTGAAATACGCAAGTAACACATTTTAATCCAGTTCAAACTCTGCATAATGTAATAATCAAGACCTAATTGTTCGTACAGGGAAGAGCAATACGCCCCCTGGGTGTATTGCAATCGTTCTCCCGCGTTATGCAATCTACACCGGGAATAACGTTTACATGGAAATCATCTACTCCTTTTTACGGGAACGGTAAAACTCGAATGATACTACTATGTCAGAAGCAAGCTGTGAGGAGAACAGAAACCTTACGAGTGGGGAAATAACGATCAGCCTTCGATGTGTGACCTGTAGAAATGACCGTCGTTTTAAAATATTCCAGCCAGCTTTTATTTTCAATCTACACTCGCGCTATCGCGCCCCGACTAGAGAGGGCTGAGCCTCTTCTCCCTGATTCCTCCTTCTTTGCGGAGCCCCTAGACAGGAGCTGGTTCGCTTGGTGACACGAGAGCCCGATGCAAATTCAGTGAATTATTGCCGCATTATGAAATGTGCGCTACGTGGCACAAAACAAAAGCGTTCACCGACTTGCAAGCGTCATGGTCATTTAAACATTTTCATTCATGGTCGTTTAAGCGGTGATGTATCCACCTATGTCACGTGTGATCAAACTAGAACAACACGCCAGAAACATCGGATGAGACTTAATGAATTCTTATTCAAGACAAACCGCTTTGAGAACTCATTTTTTTTCCGTTGGCAATTACTTAATGCATGGAGTAAACTTGAGCCGAATCACTCCAGGATTAGCGAACACTGGCCGTGCTTATGCAATACTGAATGCAATATGCAATACTCAAGACAATTAAGGGCGAATACCCTGATGTTTGTTGGTCGTGTTTTCTTGGCGTTCACATACATCTGTTCTCAGTTGAATTACTTAGCTGTATTGTAATCTTTCTTATTAATCTTGTGTTACATGATGCATATGCCAATGTAGCAACCATTAATCAAGTCGTTGCATTTACTTTCTTCAAAGCCTTTTATTTATTTATTTATTTATTTATTTATTTATTTATTTATTTATTTATTTATTTATTTATTTATTTATTTATTTATTTATTTATTTATTTATTTATTTATTTATTTATTTATTTATTTATTTATTTATTTATTTATTTATTTATTTATTTATTTATTTATTTATTTATTTATTTATTTATTTATTTATTTATTTATTTACAGGTGCCCTCAGGGCCGTGGGTTTTAACATTCTTGAACAAATACAGCTTACACTGCATATCAATCAAATCAATCGTACAAAAAAGAGGAATTGCGCGAGAACACACCATAAAGAAGTTCAGAAATTCTCCGCACAAAGGGTCAATGACTACAATTAGAAACCAACAATACTTTTACACGAAAGATGAAACGAGCACAAGAGGAAATTTTTTATTCATTCTTGGCTGTTGGAGTGGTTTTCATAACCGATAACTGATCGGAAAGCCTCATTGTTCACGATAGTCGAAACAATAGTCGCTTTTGTTGACGCTTATGTTCTTATATCCTATTCCTGGGGCGCTACCAGAAGGCCCGAGTTCCACCTACTCCCGAGTTTCAAGCTGCTTGCGTTATGAAAGTAGTGATAGTGGAGCATACGATACACCTCGAGCGAAAACGCCGGAATCGGGCGCAGCACGCCTGGCATATTCAGCGCGTTGTATTGATACGTTGATAAAGTACGGCTTGTGCTATCGTCTGCATGCCGCCCCATCTCATATCGACCTGCAATACTCATTCCCCAGCATAAACTAGATAGCCACACTGCTCCTTTGAAATCCCCAGCCTGGCTGTTGGCCACGCCCGGCGCAGGGCGGCCCGTTTTTCTCGGTGTTCTGTTCCTCCAATGAATTATGTTTGCTACGCGAGTTGAGGGTGACACAGTGCAGCTCTGCGCAAGCACAAGCCAAGTAAACAAAGTGGTTCACTGTAGCCAACGGAACGCGCCCTGCTCCCAGCCATCAAATATGGCTTTTAGGTGTGGAGTACCTTAGGACCGGACGATGTCCGTCTGCGTCCGTGCATATAGCATTTACAATCGCAAAAAATCACACAGGCACCGGCAGGATTCCAGTCTCTGTCTGGTAGACCAGACAGAGTCAGTGTCAGTCGTCTTACCCATTGGGCTACGACCATGATGTAGTAGCCAATTGAAAGTCAAACGGTTTACTCCCTCGCCTGTAACGGTGCGGGGTACCCTGGACCTCCCAATGTCCGTCCGCGTCCATGCGTGCGCGCACCACGGTCAAGCGAAGTTCGATTTGAGCCGTGAGTTAGTTTCATTTAGCGAATAATCAAGGTGCAACTCACGGCTCAAATCGAATGACGGTCGGGGCGCAAATAGGATGTCACTCGGGGCGCAACTTGGATGTCATTTCGAGTCCCCGTACTCTGCACCCTCGCCATCATCCACGGTGTGGAGATGCTGCCATTTTAGATGCGAAGCATCTCATGCTCGGGGCTGTGTCCCTCCCTCTCTCGTTGTCGTTGTCCGCCGTCCGCACTCTACTGCGCATGCGCGTTTCTTCAGCCCCGTCAGCGTTTGGGCTGACGTCAGAGCAGTCCACTATAAAAAGAAATGGTTAGGCGGCGCCCGGTTTCGATCCCACGACTCTCTGGCCGCAACGGGAGATACGTGGCGTTCTTCCCACTGCGCTACAAACCGAGACGGGAGCATGCGCTACGAACGCGTCTTATGTCCTTAACTCATTCAAACTACGTCAAGAAGCTACTGATACAACGAAGGCACGCGAAGCTGAACGTCAACGGAAACGACGAACTGAAAGCTAATGGGAACTTCAGTCGACCCCATGGCTGCTTCGCATACTCCTCAGGGTTTCCCTCCGGGAAGATGGTGTATTTTTTTGTTAACGGTTTGGTTGAGTGTCCACGGCGGGCGCTTATCAGAAATCGTCCGGTGTCAAGATCGTGCTTGAGCACTGGCGAGTGCGTTTTAGATAGACGTTGAAGTTGGTTATTTGTCATCGACTGTGTTTCACGGTGTATGAAGAAGGCTTCCATGGAAAAATCGTATCGTCTTGACCTCTCCATCGTCCCGGACAATAATGAACTCGGGTTCGGACCGAACACCCCCGCGACAGTGGCACCATTGGCTGACGGTGGCCTGGTGACTTCATTATTGTTTTGTGATAAGTTCTTGTCGCTGCTAGCGGGCATGAAGTGACAACTTCGCGGCTACGACGCTACCTACGCCCACACAAAGTGGACGCCATGGGTGGGTGTGGCTTCGGTTGTTACGCCGCACCCACGAATAGGCTAAGTTGGTTGGACTGGCATTAAAACTCGAAGGAAACTCGGGCATGGTTTTACACGGCCCAGTTGAACTCGAGACGCCCGTGGTGGCAGCTGCTGTGGCGTGGTTTATTTTTATGGTCGCCGCAGCAGGCATGTTTCTACCCCGACAGGTCTTTTAAACCAAGAAGGAATTTCGAGCTCGTTTTTTATCTTTAGAAAAGTGCTGTGCATTGGTTGTGCAATCGTCTGGCGACAGAACCCCGTTTGCGGCGACTTAGAGGCGGCTTTTGCTCCATGACCGTCGAGGAGCGAGTGTAGTGTGCGCTGCGGTTTTACGCGACGGGCAGCTTTCACAGAAGCGTTGGTGGCGGCCGCACCATCGACCGCCACCGGTCGACCGTCAGCCGGTGTGTGTGCAATATGATCAGTGTAGACGTGTTTACCAGACCTCGCCTTTCTTCTAGGTGGTTTGGCGGACATGGCTTCCGCAGGTTCCTACTGCGCGTCTATGCGTCTGCAGCCGGAGCGTGCGCTTGACTTAGCGCCTGCTCGCAAAACAGCTTCGAACGAGACGTTGCATCCCTGTGCGTTTTGTTTATCATCAGTGCGGCAGACAGTTTTCCTCGAAGGGTTGCGTGACGCGCATTTCTTGAGAAAACGTTACTGGCACGATAGCTTATACGTGTTACATATACCATCAAGGAGACGCACCGATAGAAGGTAGAGGTGGTTTATTCGCAGAGGTGAAGCCGGTGGGAACGCAGGTCCGAGCGTTGAGATAACCCAGCTAGTTTCTTGCGCATGCTCCTTCTGGGGTTCATCATCTTCCCCTGACGCGTCTTTGGCGCATATCCCCGCTTCCGGATTGGACATAATGCTACCTTCCTCTTCCACATGGTTGAGGCCTCTGTTGCGGCCCGTACCCCAATAGCTGTTGCATCTGTTCATTATCATCGCTACAATACAATCAATGGCGCGTGCCATTGTCAGGGGCGACCTTTGCGCATTTCAACGGGTTTTGTTCAGCGTCACCGGCGTATGGCAGGAAGCAAATCATGGAAAGCGAGTAAAGGGGAGAGCTAAGAATTAGAGTAACCATGTGACGCCAAAGGGAGGGTAAGCGGGAGTGGAAGGGCGCGAAGGTAGAGATGGTTGTGAAGGGAATGGACGTTATGAAATACAAAGCGACTGCGGAGAGCTTCGTCGAACAAAAATGAAATAACGCAAACAAATCCGAAAAGTTGTTGTCCTTAACACGACTACTTGGGGGACTGGCCCGAAATCGGGAGCTGTGAGGAACTAACGTTGCCGGTTCGCGAAATTCATAACACTGTGAATTTGAAAAGTAGCAGTTGTAGAAGAGTGCGTGCAGCGCAAAGCCTGATGTCACAGGAGTAGGACAGATGCGCACCACCCTTGCAGAACCCCGACCCTAGGGAGGCTGTGGCGTTTTCCAGTCTGCTTGCCGACGTAATTCAAACACTAAGACGAACAAATGAAAGAGAAAAAACTGACGCAAAAACGTAATAGCAGAAAAGAAGCCGTCTGAAGTAATCCGTGCCAAAAGACAAGGAAGCGAAAGCGCAGAAAAAGGCGCAAGTAGAATGTATCGGAGAAGTTGTTATTACGTATCACCAGGCTTTCGCCTTAAAAGCACGTGTGCAGACTAGAGTGTCCCGAGGAAGTTGTTTTGCCAAAAAGCGGAGGGTTTTGATAACGCAATACGAACAGGAACTGTTTTAATTGTGGCGCGCTTCCATCACCCGCTTTCTTTTTTTGCCTTTCAGCCACAGTCACGTGATTGCATTGTCTGCCACCGACGGCCCGAACCGCTTCTCAGGCCGAAAAATTCAAACAAAAAGCTCATATGATCGCCTGGAATAACAAATAAAATGAACTTCGTGGTGAAATACAGATTAATAAAGTAAAAGTAAGATCAAATAAAGTAGTTGGATTGGCTTGGCCCCAGTAGCCACTGGGGCAACAGTGGAGCGAGAGAACGCACTGAAAGATGCGCCACGCCTTAATCGCGCATCCTTGGAGCGCGCTGCCCTGGACCGATTACGTCACGTGAATAATCAGCAGGTAGCATGAATCGCACTTTTTAAAGCATTTTAACCCTGCCCCGAAACATTATCATCAGCTTATTATTAACGCCCCTTGACCGAGTTTCGCTCAAACTCGGGCCTTCTGGAATAGCACCCCTGGTCCAAAGATTTAAAAGGATCGCATTCTGTTAGTCTTATTCTTTCCTTTCCATTGCGATGTAGGTGTCTTTATCGTGTACTTATCTGAAATTTTATCTTCACGCCCTTCGTGCTGAAATCCCTGATGGGATCGCCAGTATATGTCGAAGTAAATTAAATAAAGAGCCGACCGGTGCAGCTCAGAGCGGGAGCGAAATGACAACCGGGATTCCAAGGTGTTCTCGGGAATTTCAGCGCCCACTCACTGTGGTATAGGTGCGGATATTGACGGAGGCGAGGAATATAAGGATCCAGACGGCGCCGTAGTAGCCCAGCAGGTCACGGCTGATCACTTCGGGACCCTTGTTGAGCACGCGGTACCTGCGCCATCCACACCTCTTACAACCTTCGTTCAGCTCGGGGTTCCTGCACGGCTCGCAGACATCCTCACTGCACCAAAGCACATGCATCAAGACAAACTGCGACGCGAAGAAATGATAGTTGTGCATGTCAGCGAAACGAGCCTCCCGAGACAACCCAATTCCCAGCTGCAAGGCCATGAATGCAACAAAACGTGCTCAGTAAAGCAGCGTCTAAGTGAAGAATTCGATCTTTCAGTCCAGATTTGAGTGTCTTCAAGGCGGGCCCAAAACTTTCTGTGCTTGTATAGCCAGCAATTATGTTGTTACGGGGATGTTCTGTCGCGTTACAACATCACAAGACCGGATCCATTAGAAAGGACACTCCATACATAAATTCCTCATTTTGCCGAAAAAGCCCACAATGAAAGGCTAAGAGGGTACTCAGATTCTTTGAACAAGTGACCAAGCAGTTATTTACAAAAACACGTGAAAGAACGCAAATACACATGAGTTGGAGGTTGTTTAAGAATGTTGAATTAGCACGTCGAAAATCATCGTGATTCTCGGCTGCTCCATCTGCGAGTGACTATATATGCCACGAATCTCGCATATTTTGGCAGTGGTTCATGGAGGCGCTGTGGACTTTTCAGTATATACACTGTCAGCCATGCTTCACATTGATTCTTCCGCGGTCTGCGAATCCCACTTTCTGAACACGGGTATTGATGTGTCGGGTTCCCCTTATGCGTTCGTTGCCTGCCGAATGCCGAAATGCGATTGCGAGGGTCGTTTTTCGGCCGCATCAGGTCTTATGCAGGTGCTGTCCTCAGCGCTCTTGCTGTCTATGCTCCGGTTGCTCTGCTCTGCGACGTGGGAGTAAATACGGGGCCTAATGCGCTCACTTTGCTTGAAGGGACCCTGAAACGCTTTTCTTACAAGTAATTTTCCGGACCTGCGTCTGTTCTTCGTGTCGTTCCGATAGAGCCGCAAACACGAATTATCAGGATCGGTGCAGAAATAAGAAAGTCATTCAATATTTACGTCTACAGATACAGATATCTTTGGTTATCAAAGTGACTAGTTGATGTATTTCTTTTTGTTATTCCCCCCTTTGTAATGCCAAAAAGGCTCTGTGGGTACCAAGTAAATAAATAAATAAATAAATAAATAAATAAATAAATAAATAAATAAAGGAAGGAAGAAAGAAAGAAATAAAGGAAGGAAGAAAGAAAGAAAATGCGGCACTTCTACGTCACACCCAAAGCCTATGGATACGACGACGCAACGCGGAACCTTGTACGCTCCCTACTATTGGCGGAGCTTGCAATATTTTGTATGTGTCGTTGTATCGAATAAACAAAGGAAGCAAAAATAACTCAACCCCAGATATTAATAGAGGACAGGCACTAGTGCCCTCTTCGAGCGCTTGTGTGCCCTTTCAAGTCACGATGAAAGGGACCTTAACGATGAATCGCTCTCAGCACCGCTCGGCGTCTGCGCGATTCGCTAAAGCGGGATTCACATGACGGAGAAACCCTCTCACGGAGGCGGACGGATATGTGACGTCAACAGCACGTGACCGGATTATCCGGCCTGGCGGCGCATCCACACGTGCGGAGCTACGCGGAGTGAATAGCAGACGACAGCGCCGAGAAACAGGTTCCATTCCCCGCCGAGGGCCACCGCCGTCGAGCGAAAAAAACATGCGGAGGCATTTTCTTTCGCGGAGCCACCTCGGGCTATCCCCACCGAGGGGCGGAGCCTAAAACCGGTCACGTGAGCGGGTCCCGCGGGCCAAAAAGAGAGGGTTTCTCCGTCGTGTGAATCCCGCTTAAAATGCATGCCAAATCGTCCGTTTGCGTTCCGCATGACGACATCTATTTCCGGTTGATATCAGTGTCGACGCGAGAAGTGGTGGGAAACCGTGTGATCGGCGAGCATCGCAAAAAACCGGAGGGCAGCCTAAGGGTTTTCGGTCCGTCCCGACGCTCGGGTACGCGCTTTCGCACTGGGAAGCGCCGTTCCGCTCATCAAAAAACAACCATACCTTTTTCACCTAGCACCAGTGGGGTTCCATAAGACAAATTCAACCAAGCTATTTTTGTTGTAAAGCTTTTGCGAAAGACAACTGTAATTCTAGCGGTCCATTCCTTACACGACTTACCTCGCAACTGTGTGATGGCTTTTTATGAGTTAAACGAAGGAGCTCTTGTATGCAGTATTGTCAGGACAGAGCTAATCTACAAGCTGGGTTCACGATAAACAAACGTTATCACATCCAGAATTTCTCAAAAATGACGAAAACTACCCACACATATAGATTATCGTTGAGGCCCAGGCATTGTACACGACGAATTTTTGCCACTCGCCGTGTTGCTGGAATGGTTAACGCACCAGGCTGTTCTTGAAGGTCGGTTTTATTTTTTTTTGTGCGTGTGTGAGCATCTCCCGAGTAATTCTTTAAATATGCGACTGTCTCTCGCCTTTCTCAGTGAACCCACAGGTGAGTGTACATAAAGCCTCAGTAGGAGGGCAGCGCACACACTGCACACCTTGAATCACTCGGGGCATAACTTTAGGGCAGGTCTCGTTATGAACAGCCGCCCTGTTAACCAAGAAATAGCTTGAGTATGGTAGAATTCAGAAAGAAAAAAGGCCTATACTCGGTGAAAACTTAAGGACAGCACCAGAAGTTGCCGCTGCGCCTTATCACCGTAGCCGGATGTTTCTCCGCGCGGCGCAAGTTGGGCGTTACTGGGAATATTTTGAACATGGCGTGAGCCGTTCCCGTGATTTTATGGACTTAATAGGCTTATAAACGACTCCAGTGACGACAAACAAACTGCGTGAGACAAGGCAGACGATATCGCGCATTCATAGCAAACCCCTTTTAAAACGCGCGCGCACTGACATCACGGGTCCGGCGCTTTGGCGCAGTGATACACTACATGAGGTGGTGCCGTTCTTGAGTTGTAACCGAGTATAGCAACACGCAGCGACGGGAAAATGATCTAGGCGGTATCTGCCTTCTCCTACTTTTTGATAATATCAGGTTGGTGAGGTGCCGACGAACGATGCCGTCCATGGAGAAGCGCAAACATTAGCTTCCCAGGTTAGGCAACCACGGACTCGAAGCTACCGGAACGCGGCGTTTATCGCTCTCCTCATTGGTCCCGCGATGCGACGTCATCGCGGAGGGTGGAAGGCGAGCAGCAGTTGATCCCCCCGTTTTTGAGGAGAGAGCGAGGTTCGATTTCCTTGTATTTTTAAATTTAAAAATCGCATAACTAATTTCTGCACGAATCTTGATAATACATTTTGCATCTGTCTCTGCATGACACGAACAACACATGTAAAACCTGAGAAGTACCTGAAAGAAAAAGCGCTGGAGTGTTATAAGGGCTGACACAAAGAATCTCAATAGAAACCAAGCAGAAGATCAACATTCAGCTCCGTATCACAGGCGTAGAAAACCCGTGAGAGCTTGTGGAGAGGAATTGCCTCAATTCACAAACGTATCTTTATCACAATAATTTCTATATTAATTTAAGGAAATAGCGACATGTTCCCACTTCGTGCCCGCTGGTAGCGTAACCTAGCTGTAACATTATTCTGCTTGCCGCGTCCATTTCTTGTGATTTTATAGGCCCTAAAAGGTATTGTCTCTGCAGGTATCTAACAATACCTTGCTTTATAACCCGTATCAACATTACTCATCGGGGATATACACGTGAAATTCCTTGAATCACTGAGCATCGCAGCCTTGAAACTAGGCAAAACTTTTTAGAGCAAAGCTTTCTACCTCTGCCAGCCAACGGTAATAGACCTTATGCAAAAGTGCCGCCATCTACCGGAAGAAAAACGAAACGAGCCCGCGACGCCATGTTGGGGGATGGCGGTCGCGCGATTGCTTGGTCCAAGAATTCCATCCTAGCCCGATGGAGAACGCAAGGCTCAATCGCTGACTACGCAAGAAAATTGCGGAACCCAATCGCGAGATTGAGGCCCACTCTATCGAACTGTCCAAACAGCAGTGGGACAAAGTATGGGCTTCGGTTAACGGACAGATGAGAGTGGGGGGCGAATGGAACCTCCTCAAACAATTACTTGATGAGTCTCAGTCCAAGGGTAATCAGAGATAGGCTATCGACAGAATCGTTCACAGCCAAAAGGCAAATGGGGTGTCCGGAAAGGCCCTCCTGCAGGGGTTAGCGGAAAGATATCTTTCTCTGGGCCCTTCCGGTGACGCGGATTATCCTCGTTACCGGCGGGGAACGGTGGAGGAGCTGGACGCACCTTTCACTCAAGCCGAAATCTGGGGCGTCATACTCGAGCTCAACGGGCGCTCTGCGCCGGGCCCGGATGGAATCTCAAATAAGCTCTTACGTAACTTGGACGGAAAATCTATTGCGAAGTTAACTGAGGAAGCCAACAAAATCAGGGAGATCGGACTCGTTCCAGATTCCTGGAAGGCGGCCTCGGTGGTCCTCATCCCAAAGACAGGCAAACCTCTAACGCCGGACAGCATCGCTTACGTGCTGTGTGGGTGAGGTGGCTGAACACGCGATTCACACTCGGGTTTCCCGATACACAGAAAACCAGGTGCTGTTTTCCCACAATGTGGTAGGATTTGGACCTGCACTATCCACACAGGACGTCACGCTCCTTCTCAATAAACAAATTATTGACAACTACACCAGGGATACTGGAGGCATACTCGCACTAGACCTGGCTAAAGCTTTTGATAATATCTCGCACAAATTTGTGCCTGAGGCGATCTCGGATATGGGCCTGGGACAACGTTTCCACGCATATGCTAGCTCCTTTCTCAGGGTTCGCAAGGCTACCATCCAAATCGGTCAAATTAAATCTGAGGAATTTACCTTGGGAGCGAGAGGCACCCCACAGGGTGCAGTATCTCTCCACTTCTCTTCAATATTGCCATGAAGGGCCTTTCGGAGCGACTGGCCACGGTGCGCGGGACCAACCATGCTCTCTACGCGGACGATATCACCGTGTGGTGCATGGGAGGGTCCGACACTGAGGTAGAGCAGGCGCTTCAACAGGCATTAGACATAACGAAAAATTTTCTAGTCGATTCGGGAATGAGCCTGTCACCGGCCAAGTCCGAGTTATTACTCTACAGACAGAGTTCTTTCATCGCGTAATGACACTGACAGCGCCTTTCCATATTCATGGCAAGGCGGCAGTCATAAATCTCGTTTGTGGAAATATGCATCATTGCCGCACGCCTATGTCGACTGCTGACGTAAACGTTGTTTGTGGGCAGAAGAAGCGTAAATCGTTAAGCGCGCGGCAGAATAGCGGGCGACCAAGAAAGAGCAATTTTTGCGCTGTATCGCTTTACGGTAAGCCGAATCAAACTAGATTGCATGTTGCAGTGTGCGATATTACTCTGGCTCATTTCTTGTGTGGTTCTTTCGAAATCGTCGTCGTACGATTTTACCTTAGATCTCCTGGGTTATGTCGATATTTTTCACTCCGCCTTGATTATTCCAGACTAAACGTTACCTGTTAGAGTATAAGCAGTGGTCACATAAGTGGCGGTGTGTGGTTACCTCGCCGCTCATTGCGGCCACACACGGCTATTTAGATTCCGCGCGCGTCTCGTGATTGCGCGCAGAGTTTCAAATGTTAGAAGACAGATGTCATGGCGAAGGGAAACAAGCCGCTGCGAAGAGCGAGCAAGGGGAGAGCAACGTACAAAGGCACAACGACAACAGGAGAGCGAAAGAGGAAGAAAGCAAAGTGAAAGCTGGGCGCCCGGTGGCGCCGCGAATTATCGTCCCTCGCAAATGATTTTTTCTGGGCCACAGTCGGCGCTCCTCTTTATCTTGCTCCGTGGCCGCGACCAGTGGCCGCGACGCTCAACCGTGTACGGAAGCGTTCGGAGCCGGAAACAAACACGTTTTTGGGTGCAGTGTTGCCTGTCATGAAATACATGGGGTAGACTTCTGTTTATCGTGACGTGTATATAGTTCGAGTGCCGAAGCTATGATACAAACAATTCCTGCGGAAAAAAGTGGGTTTATTTGTTCGCGTTAAAAGTTGGCACATCGGTAGCACTTTACTCCAGACATATGTTATAGTAAAAGCTGTTCTAACACTTGCTTCGTTGTTTAGAATTAAAAAAATCTAGGGAAGCTTGTACTCATGAGCAAGATTTAAATAGCGAAGCTGCCCGCAGGGGCACCTTGTCTATTCAAGGTGACGGTAGTGGCGACACCGCGGACCCCGAGCCCATGTGGGTTGGACCCACCCACGCCCCGGATGTGCGTGGCTTAGCCGTGTCCAGGGAAAAGGGCATCCTGGTGGCTGAGCCAAAGCTAGGGTTGTTTTGGACCTTTACGGCCCCCTGGTGGCGGCAACACGCGGCTTTGGCCCCTGCTTCCTGCAGACGGTACCCCAGGATTGACCCGCCCTGGGGAAAGCAGCCAGTCGCCTTTTCCTATCTCCCTCACTCTTTTTTTTTCTGTCCTGTCATCTTTCCATGCCTGTCCTATCACCTACTCTTTTCCTGTTTTTTTTTTCTCTTTTACCCTCAGGCGGCAAGGGTTAACTTTGGGCAATATCGTTACGGAGAGGAATACGTGAAAATGAAGGTGTATTTCACACACACAGAGAAGCGAGCACCGCGTTGGACCTAGCCCGAACCTCTTCTTCCTCCCAGCTGAGCCCTAGCACATGTCCGCAATGCTTGGGGCTATGTACTAACATTTCGTTCTTGAACTACTGACACACTGTAACATAACCCCCGCGGCAAAAAGCACCGTCTCGGTGCTTCCTAGGGCGATGTTGTGCGAGGGCGATGGGACGGCTTGAGGCGGGAAACGTGGACAATGTCTGTTTTGCCGGTGTCAAGGTGGTAAGTTGGTGAAGGGGCGGCTTGGGAGATTTCGTAGGTGACTGGGGTCACTTGACGGACCACATGGTAGGGTCCCGTGTAAGGGAACAGCAGTTTTTCAGAGAGCCCCACGCGGCGGGACGGCGACCACAGAAGAACAAGAGACCCAGGTGAGAACTGCAGGTCTCGGTGGCGAGAATCGTAAAGCGCCTTTTGGGAAAACTGCGATGAGCAGAGGCGAGAGCGGGCAACTTGTCGAGCATGGTCGGCACGGTCAACTGCGGCTCGGGCATATTCCGAAGTTGGAACTGAAGGCGGCAGGAGAGTGTCCAGTGGCAAAACAGGCTCGCGACCGTAGAGCAGGTAAAAGGGAGAATATCCAGCGGTGTCGTGACGGGACGAATTGTACGCAAATGTAACGTACGGTAACGCCACGTCCCAATCACGATGGTCGTCGGAGACATACATTGAGAGCATGTCGGTAAGTGTTCTATTGAGTCTCTCAGTGAGACCATTCGTCTGAGGGTGGTAGGAAGTCGCGATCTTGTGTTGCGTTGAGGAAGCACGAAGAATATCGGCGACAACGCGAGACAAGAAATAGCGGCCCCGATCAGTAAGGAGCTGACGAGGAGCGCCATGATGAAGGATGACGTCTTGGAGAAGAAAATCGGCAACGTCAGAGGCACAGCTGGTGGGGAGAGCGCGTGTAATTGCATAACGTGTGGCGTAATCAGTGGCGACCGCGATCCACTTGTTGCCCGAACTGGAGACCGGGAAAGGACCAAGGAGATCGATGCCTACACGAAAAAATGGTTCGGTAGGTATGTCCACCGGTTGGAGAAGGCCTGCTGGGGATGTGGTAGGCTTTTTACGGCGTTGGCAGAGGTCGCAAGAGGCCACATAACGCCGTACAGAGCGATAAAGGCCTGGCCAGAAGTAGCGACGACGCACACGGTCGTAGGTGCGGGAAACTCCGAGGTGGCCTGCAGTGGGTACGTCATGGAGTTGCTGGAGAACGTCCGAGCGCAGACGTTCAGGGAGGACCGGAAGCAACTCTGGACCCTCGTGGCGGATGTTGTAGCGATAGAGGATCCCATTGCGTAACTTAAAGAGGCGCAGTGAAGGGTCATGGGAGCCAGAGTTGAGACGGTTCATAATTGCGCTGAGAGATGGATCGCGGCGCTGCTCGTCCCCAAGGCGTAACAAATCCGTTATTGCGAGCACACTACTTGGGTTTCTCGAAACAGCAATGTCGGGGTTGTCAACCGGGTAACGGGACAGGCAATCGGCGTCTTGATGCAAGCGGCCGGACTTATAAACTATCGTGTACGAATATTCCTGCAGACGCAGAGCCCAGCGACCTAGGCGTCCTGTAGGATCTTTTAGAGAAGAAAGCCAACAGAGCGCGTGGTGGTCGGTTATCACCGAAAAGGGGCGTCCATACAGATACGGGCGAAATTTTGCTACAGCCCACACCAGTGCCAAGCACTCCCTCTCCGTGATTGAGTAGTTCTGCTCAGCGGACGTCAGGAGGCGGCTGGCGTATGCAATAACACGGTCTCTACCGTTCTGTCGCTGAGCGAGGATAGCGCCAATGCCATGTCCGCTAGCATCTGTCCGGACTTCGGTGGTGGCAGTGGGATCGAAGTGGGCCAGGATAGGTGAAGTGGTGAGAGCGGATATCAATTTAGCAAACGCTTCTGCTTGAGATGCACCCCAATGGAACTCAGCGTCCTTTTTAAGAAGGTCTGTCAGAGGACGCGCAATGTCAGCAAACCCCCGTATAAAACGCCGGAAGTACGAGCATAGGCCAATAAAACTGCGGACGTCCTTGGAAGAGCGAGGCTCGGGGAATTGCTTGACTGCGCGTAGTTTGTCAGGGTCGGGTTGAACCCCGTTATTGCCAACAAGATGGTTAAGGCTGGTTATCTGGCGGCGGCCAAAGCGACATTTTTTTTAGTTCAGCTGGAGGCCCGCACGTCGAAATATTATGAGGATGTCTGAAAGGTGCTGGAGATGCGTTTCAAAAGAGGGTGAAAACACTATCACATCGTCCAGGTAGCATAAGCATGTTGACCATTTGAAACCGCGAAGAAGAGAGTCCATCATTCGCTCGAACGTTGCGGGAGCATTGCATAGTCCGAACGGCATTACTTTGAACGGGTAAAGGCCGTCTGGTGTGACGAAAGCGGTCTTCTCTCGGTCCAACTCATCAACAGCTATCTGCCAGTAGCCAGATCGAAGGTCAATAGAAGAGAAATATTTAGCACCGTGTAAAGAGTCAAGAGCATCGTCAATCCTGGGTAGGGGGTAGACGTCTTTTTTTGTAATATTATTGAGGTGCCGGTAATCAACGCAGAATCGCCAGGTGCCGTCTTTCTTTTTTACCAGCACCACTGGTGAGGCCCAGGGGCTGCACGAAGGCTCGATAATATCCTTGGAGAGCATCTTGTCAACTTCAGCTTGGATGATGTCCCGTTCAGCGCGAGATACCCGATACGGGCGCCTGTGGATGGGGATGGCGTCACCGGTGTCGATTCCATGAGTCACGAGGGTAGTTTGACCCAGCACTGGATTGTCCAAGTCGAAGATGTCGCCATATGAAGCCAACAGCTCACGCAGAAGGTGTACCTGATCTGGGGAAAGGTCAGGGCTAATCATAACGTCGAATTGAGTGGTGGGCGGAGGTGTAGCGGACGAAGTAGGCGGATGGGATATGGGGTTTACAGTAAAAGCAGAAATATGAAAATCGGAGACCGGACAAACAGTAGCGACAGTCATTCCTTGCGGAAGAACCTGGGTGTGGAATGCGAAGTTCAGGAAAGGCAAGGAGACGTGGTTCTGCTGTATGGAGACAATAGTATGGGGAAGGGCGACGTTTCGGGTGAGTAGAACGTCAAGGACGGGCGCAACGACGTAGTCTCCATCGGGGACGGGCATGCTTGAAGAGAGAGGGACATAAGTAGCGGCTTGAGGCGGCAGGCGAACGTGCTCATCAGAGTGTAAGTGGAGGAAAGGTGGGGCGTGGTCTTCGGAGGAACGTGGGAGCTCAAGTTGAAGCAGACCCGTCGAACAGTCGATTAGGGCGGAATGGTCTGAGAGAAAATCACGGCCGAGAATGACGTCATGAGGGCATTTGTCCAGAACAAAGAACATAACAGTGACGGGGTGGCCAGCTATGCTCACTCGGGCGGTGCACATACCCGCGACAGCCGAAGTTCCTCCGCCAGCAACGCGAACGTGCGAAAGAGCAGGGGTGAGTACCTTGCGGAGGCGAGAGCGCAGCTGTGCACTCATGACGGAGATGTGGGCACCAGTGTCGATTAGGGCAATAACAGGGACGCCATCAATTTCAACTGCTAGCAAATTGTCTTCAGTCGGCAACGTCAAGAGAGGGTTTGCGGGGTCGGTCGTTGATGCAGCGTCACCTCCGGGAGCTGCATCAGCTAGTTTCCCGGAGATGAACGGCGAGGGTGGTGCGGCGAAAGTCGACGAGGTTCCGGAGAGCGAGAAGGGCGACGGCGTTGGAAGGTTGTACTCTCCGGTGGAGCATCTGCAGGTAATTGGGTCTCAAGGTGGGGCTGGGAGCGGTAGTAGGTTGGGCGGTGTCCATCGTTGCGGCGGGAGTCATCCCAGAAGGTATTCCTGGAGAACCAGCGGTTCCGACAGTAGCGCGCGACGTGCCCAACACGCCTGCACGTGAAACAAATCGGCCTGTCATCCGGAGTTCTCCATTCAGCGGGGTTTCGATAGCGCGTAGGGCCGTACACATTGCGTGGTCCGGGTGGGGCATAACTGCGGCGGGGAGCAGGAGTTACGGCGCATACTGGCTGGAAGCCCATGTTGGCAATTTCGTCACGGACGACAGCTTGAATGAGCGAAATGGCTGGAACAGGGCTGGTGATGGCATGGGGCATAGTTTCGGCAGGAGCTGTCGCTTCAAGTTCTCGGCGTACTATCTTTTGGACGGTGTGCTCTAGGGCGTCGCGGTAAGAAGGCGCGGGCGAAAACGACTGGGGGGCCGGTGCGTCGCAAGAAGTAGCAGCGGTGTTGGGCAGCCGTTGGAACTGCTGCGTGATGCGCCGACTCTTCGCGTGCTCGAAGCGCCGGCATTCTTTCAGGATAGCATCGACTGTCGTACAGTCCTTGCATATTAGCAAGTGAAAAGCGTCGTCAGCTATTCCTTTGAGCACATGCCCGACCTTGTCCTGCTCGTTCATGCTCGCATCGACCTTACGGCAGAGAGCCAGAACGTCGTGGATGCAGGCGACGTACGGCTCGGTCGACGTTTGGGCACGGGAGGCAAGTTCACTTTTTGCGCGTAACTGGTGGTCGACAGGGTGACGGCAGGACAGGGTGGGTGACGGCAGGACGCAGGAAATGAACCATGGAAGATTCGAGTGATGTATTTACACTATACTACACGATGTCGGCCATGAGAGAGCCCGCCCAGCTGGGTCTTCGTCCTCTTCTCTGGAGATTGGAGATTGCTCTCTTCTTTTTTCCGTGACAATATAGCCTACCTAGACTATTTTACATGAAGTTATAGTGGCCACGTATGGCTAGCGTGACTACCTGCACGCTCCCCTGGTTGGGCTCCGTGGTGGGCGGCCAGCGTGGCCACTGAATCAGCAGCTAAATTCATGGCTAAAAGTAAAACATCTCTTGATCGGTCCCTGAAAAGGGCCCGGAACGAAGTGACTGCACAGTACATCCCGCAAAAAAAAAAAAAAAAAAAAAAACAGTGACAACTTCGCACGATTCTTTGTTATTCAAGGAGTCGAAGAACCCATGCAGACGAAATCCCCCTTTGCAATAGCCAAGGCGATCAGTCAACTAGCAGGGAAGAACTACAATGCCAGGAAACTCCAGAATGGGGACGTGCTGGTAGAAGTGCACACCGGAGAACAAAGTGCAAAAATCATGGAGCTTTCAAAAATCGAAGACACGAATGTCACAGTGACAACACACCGCTTACTGAACTTCTCCGAGTCCGAGCTATTCCACTGCTCCGACGCGGAGATTGAGAGAGAACTGGCGGAACAAGGAGTGATCGTAGCACGTAGAATATTGATCAGGAAAAATGGAGAGGAAATGAAGACCAAGCACGTAGTCTTGACATTCAATTCGACCACACCACCAGACTCAGTGAATGCAGCCTCTCTGCGTTGCAAAGTGCGGCCCTACATCCCAAACCCTAGGCGATGCTTTCAGTGCCAACGGTTTGGGCACGGGTCTGAAACATGTCGCGGCAAACCCACATGCGCTAGATGTGGAGGAAAAGCTCATGAGAACGAAAGGTGCGAAAAAGAACCCCAGTGCGTTAACTGTTCTGGTAGCCATGGTGCGTACTCCAGATCCTGTCCGGCCTGGAAGAATGAAAAAGAAGTCATGACGATCAAAACCACACAGAATGTGTCATACCCCGAGGCTAAGAGGAGGCTTAGTTTCCAGCAAAAAGGAACTTTTGTGGAGGTGGGGTGGCGGGGGCCGGCGCCAACTCTGGTGTCTGTAGGCACGCAGGTCGAACTAAGGGACCTGGTGTCGGCGGTACGGCCCCCGCTCTTCCGAGAGGCTGGGCTGCCCCAACACCCGGCACTGACTCGGTCCACGCAAGTGGATAGAGTGGACCACTCAGCGGACTGATCCGTCCCGCAGCCCTCTACAAAGGACGGGCCAGATGCCGTTGTACCGGCTGTTGATGGGGTGGAGGAGGCTTCGGGGCTAACACGCAACTCAGCGGGTTCTGCCCTGGATGCACTATCGACCCCCTCTTCTCGGGGGACGGTCGACATGCCCCAGAAGGCGCCACCGAGAAGTGGCACTGTCGCAGGTGCGGCTCCTGCGCGACAACGGCCTGGGGAACCCCCCGACCCTCAAATGGTACCGAAGGGCCGCGGAAAGCCTAAGCGTCCAACAGGAGGCAGTGGAAAAGAGGCAGAGGAGGAGATGGACGTAACCCCACCCACACCTCCTTGAATACAGGAGAGCAAACCCGAAAAGACCGGTATGGTGCGAATCATACAGTGGAACTGTCGTGGGCTATTGCGCAACATAGATGATATTCACTAATTGTTGGAGAGTCCCAACCGTCTATTATCTGTCTGCAGGAAACTCATTTGTCTTCTATCCACAATAATCCATTCAGGAAACACAATCTTTACCGCAAAGACAGGACAAATTCGCTTGTATCTTCTGGAGGAGTGGCAATCGTCACTCCCCAGTCGATCCCAACCAATGAACTGAAGCTTCAAACCACTTTGGAGGCAGTAGCCATAAGAACACACATTGGAGTAGCCCTCACAATTTGCTCCTATATATTCCACCAACCTTTTCAGTGACCCAGAATGATCTGTTCAGACTCATAGATGAGTTGCCTGAGCCTTTCCTGTTGCTGGGGGATCTCAACGCGCACAATGTACTGTGGGGAAGTGCTAGAAGTGACACACGAGGCCGTCTTATCGAGGCTGTAGTGTTGGCAACTTCGTTGTATTTATTCAATAATGGGAGTCCCACTTACAGATTCAAACCGCTCATCAACCCGCACCGAATCATGCATCGACATCTCTCTTGCAACGCCATCCCTAAGTGCCTTTTTCACTTGGTCAACACTTCAAAACCCTCTCGGGAGTGACCACTACCCAGTTTTTCTGGACTCAACACCGGCGGTACCCATGCTACCAGAGCGCACAAAAAGGTGGAAGTTGGAGGAGGCCAACTGGTCTCTGTTTGAACAAGCATGTGAAATCGAATTGCACGAAATACAAGATTTGAGTGCAGATGAAGCTTGCAGCCTAATAACTTCACGGCTTTTGGAAGCTGAAAAAGAGTCTATTCCCGAGTCCTCCGGGACACTCCCCAGGAGGTCAAAGCCGTGGTAGAACTCTGAATGCAGGGACGCCCGTAGGAAGCAAAACTGCGCATGGTCCCGTTTCAGACGCTACCCCACTGTCGAATGTCTAATAAACTTCAAACGACTCAGAGCAGAGGCACGCAAGATAAGACGGCAGTCGAAAAAGGCTTCATGGCAGGACTTTGTAAGTTCCATAAGTAGTAACGTAAGCTCAAAAACCGTCTGGGATAGGGTCAGGAAAGTGAGTGGAACTTACAGTGCATTTACCATGCCACTTTTTGATGGTAACAAAGGCCTTGCCGAGCAGGCAAACATTCTAGCCGAATATTTTGCCAAAGTGTCCAGTTCAGCCCAGTACTCTGAATCATTCCTCAGGTATAAAGAACGGGCTGAAAAAAGTATAAGATAAACTTGAGTAATGAAGAAGCATATAATGCACCTTTCTCCATGGCTGAACTACTTCTGGCGATTGCTCAGGGAAGCAGTCGGGCTGCAGGACCAGACCGAATACATTATGAAATGTTAAGACATCTGACCCCAAGAACCTTAAAAGTCATACTACATTTCTTCAATAAAATATGGTTTGAAGCCTACTTTCCAGTAGCGTGGCAGGAAACCATTATGCTGCCACTACTAAAGCCAGGTACAGACCGTAGTGAACCAGCAAGCTGCCTTGACAAGCTGCCTTGGGAAATGTTTTGAACGGATGGTCAACAAGCGGCTCACTCACTTTCTGGAAGAAAATCACGTTATTGATACCCTTCAGTTTGGTTTCCGTGCAAGGCACTCAACAACTGACCACCTTCTCTGTTTAGAAACGAAAATGAGGGAGTCCTTTGTTCAACGACAACACTGTGTCTCCGTATTTTTCGACTTGTCAAAGGCTTATGACACCACATGGAAACATGGTATAATGCTAGATCTGCAGGGTTATGGTGTAAAAGGCAGAATGCTTGGGATGCTGAAAAGTTACCTTTCCAATCGCTCATTTCGAGTGAAGTTTGGAACAGTATTATCGGATGAGTACACTCAGGAAAATGGTGTACCTCAGGGAGGTGTTCTTAGTGTTACCTTGTTCCTAATCAAGCTAAACTCAGTCGCACGTGTAATACCGAAATCTTTGATGTATTCGCTTTATGCGGACGATATTCAGATCAGCTTTTCCTCGTGCAACTTAGCATCCTGCGAAAGGCAACTGCAAACGGGCATCAACCGTCTAGTGCAGTGGGCCGAGGAAAATGGATACAACTTTTGTGCAGAAAAAACAGTCTGTGTGCCTTTCAGTCTGTATCGAGGAATTGGGTTAGATCCTCAGCTGCACATAAAATCGGCCCAAATCCCTGTTCGAACTGATCACAAATTTCTTGGTTTAATATTTGACCAAAAGTTAACATTTAAAAGCCATGTTAATTATCTACAACGCAAATGTCTGAAATCAATGAATGTTTTAAAACATTTATCCTACAGAACGTGGGGCTCAGATCATACCTGCCTTTTGCGGCTGTGCAACAGTCTAATTCGTTCCAAGTTGGATTATGGCTGCTTTATCTATGGATCTGGTCGCGAATCTGCACTCAAAGCGCTCGACACCGTTCACCACTGTGGCTTGAGAATAAGCACCAGAGCTTTCCGGATATCTCCGGTACAAAGCCTGTATGCAGAAACCAATCAATGGTCACTTAACAAACGGAGAGTACTCCTCGGAAACATGTACATAATGAGAATTCTTTCCTGCACAACTCACCCTTGTCGACAGCTGTTTCTGAAACCTCACTTTG
Organism: Haemaphysalis longicornis; assembly: GCF_048455015.1. Classification (NCBI taxonomy): domain Eukaryota; kingdom Metazoa; phylum Arthropoda; class Arachnida; order Ixodida; family Ixodidae; genus Haemaphysalis; species Haemaphysalis longicornis. Next base: position 599,092 of record NW_027526241.1, read on the forward strand.
AAATTCTCTTTACCAACAGGCCTCGGACTATTCCAACCATGTTTTTCAGGTATCGCATTCTTAATGAAGCCCTTGACTTTTATGTAGATGATACCATGCTGGTCACCCACAGTACCGGTTATGCTCCATGGGAATACCGCAAGCCACAATGTGACTTTTCCTTGCTGAAGTACAATAAGCACAACACTCCCAAGGAACTACTGCAGCAAGAGTTCTTAGATATCCAGTTCAGGTATGCCGGATGTGCTACTTACTTCACGGATGGTTCCAAAGGAGAAAGGCATGTGGGAGCAGCTGCAATTGGACCTTATTATGAAGAATGCCAACGGCTCAGACCTGACGCTAGTATCTTCACTGCCGAACTGCATGCCATACAGCTCGTTTTAAACAAAGTATGCACTGAAAGGAAACCACAGTCAATCATCTTCTCTGACTGTCTCAGCGCGCTAGCACCCCTGTGTTCAGGAAACAAAACCAAAAATCCACTTGTCCAACAAGTGCTTAACCAATTAATGGACTGTGGCAAAAATAACTTAGACGTGAGTTTCTGTTGGGTACCGAGTCATGCAGGAATTGTCGGCAATGAAAAGGCAGATGCCCTCGCAGCCCAGACAAAAGAGCTCGAGGTGACGGAAACTAGTTTACCCTACCAGGATTACAGACGGAGACTAAAATTATCAATAACGAAGAAGTGGCAGTCTGAATGGACAGGGCTCAATGAAAACAAGCTCCACCTTGTGAAGCCGCACCTGAGAGAGCGGCAGAGCTGCAGACACAAAGAAAGATTTGTAGGGGTGGTGTTCTGTCGCCTAAGAATTGGGCACACGCGCTTGACCCACAACTTCCTATTGCTGGGAGAAGACCCTCCAGAATGTGAGCAATGTGGGAAGCACCTTACAGTAATACACATACTTATCGAGTGTCCTAGTTATGAAAACAAGCGTCGTAAATTTTTTTCTCATTTTTATAAATTTCATATTCCATTTCACCCTGCTTTACTGCTAGGCGATGAACCCCTGGCTCCCTTAGAAACGGTTTTTAAATTTTTGAGTGCCATCAAGACTTTAGAGAAACTTTGATTTTACCACTTTACATAATTTGTACATGACACTTTTGCCGTAGTGTGTTCAAAATATATTACCTTGTGTCTGGCGCATTATAGCCAAATTTGGCTGCTGAGCCAATAAAATTCAAATTCATTCATTCAAATCGCGAAGCCGTTGTAGGTGAGCATTGCCGGACACATACCGTACTTACCCGATTCTAACGCGCACTTTTTTCCGGAAAAATAGGTTGAAAAATCGCATGCGCGTTAGAATCGGATACGAAACCGAAACTGCCGAAACAGCGGAAATTTCGTCCCACCCATCGCCATCGCCATCTCAAGATGGCGCCAAAGCTTTTAGCAACGAGTTTTCGGACGCAGGAAGCATAGGCGCCTAGGCTTTTCTATTGGCGTTCACACAAACCGTGAAATCGTTCCACTTGCGCGCTGGATAACAGCAATGGCAGCAGCGGCTCTCACGCGTTCGAAACGAGCGGTCGGCTGAACCGTGCGCCTCTGGAGAAGCTCGCGGGATGGGCGTGCGAGGCGTGGGCCACGATCCCATCGACCATGGTTGAACGTTCGTTCAGAAGTGTGGCATCGCAAACGCGCTTGACAGCACCAAGGACGAGATGTTGTAGTCAGCGGAGAGCGACAAGGAGTGAGATGAGTGAGATTACTTCGAGAAATAAATCGCCCTTTTCTCTCGCATTCGTTATTCTTCCGCACAAAGTTCCGTGCGCGTTACAATCGGAAGTTCAAGTTTTTCGGTTTTTTTGCCAGGAAAATCGGGTGCGCGTTAGAATCGGGGGCGCGTTAGAATCGGGTAATTACGGTAGTTAGTTTCAGTAGCACCCCCTGCCTTTCCGTTGGTGGCCTATTCCTCGGCCATGCGAACTATCCCCAGCTGTGCATTGCCGAGAGCTGCGGAGACGTTGCGCGCGAGGTCTCTTGTATACGATAATGAGCGCTTCCGCACGACGACGCGAGCTCCCGCTCGAAGGGATCCCCCCTGATTCTGGGCGCATGCGCACGCTTCTCTCGAGGGCTGCGGCGCCGCTATCAGGTGTCTTTCCGTTGTAGAGTGGGTAATGCGACAGCTGCGCGACGCCTACGCGATAACGTTCCTCGCGGGGAGTTTTCGGCGCGTACGAACCCCGAACTTACGGCCAGTAACAACAGCTCCACTGTTAAAATATCACCCCCGTCTCAAAACGAGATGTCGCACAGCGTTCCTGCCGTTCACGTATGTTCGGTGCAACAAGTGTATTGTTAAAAACGAGGTAAATACTTTATGTTACAAATTGAATATAGAACGCGGATTGAGTCGTATGAAGACTGAGGGCGAAAGAACGAGCGCTTGCGGTGTGCACCTCGCTTGGGCGCCTGGACCGCGGCGGCGCGGATTATGCACGCCCGACGGGTGGCTCTACCGTACCAACTCGGATTACAAAGCGGCGGATGGTCGCGCAACTCCTAGTTCCCTGCAGGAGTTACACAGAGCAGGGGTCGGCCATCCGCAGCCCAGGGGGAAGTATTATGCGGCCGCCAGCACGACACCCGAACCCCCCTTTCCCCCCTACATTGGCCACTTCCTGTCTGAAAGCCGACATGGCAGATTTGACCTCAGATTATTCAGAAATTTGCTTTGATTGATTTGATTGATTGTAGGGTTTAACGCGCCGACGCAACGCAGGCGATGCGGCGCGCCGTAGTGGAGGGCTCCGGATTAATTTTGACCACCTGGGGATCTTTATCGTGCGCCGAAATAGAAATTTGCTTTCCCCACCAGCCGGTGAACCCGTCTGTCGGTAAGCAACTTTGATATAAATGTTTCCGATAGGTATGTTCATCACCAAAAGCCGTATTGAAAGAGTTCTTTTTTTTTGTTATACCTATGTATGTAAATTGCAACCCTGTGACATGCGTGCTGAAAATAAACACGATTTTTATACCAGTTTCATACATCATCGTCAATTCGCTGAATTGTTTCTCTTTGCCTGCAAGGCTTTCTCTCCCCCACGCCTTTCCCCGTGATTGGCCGTCCGTGTCCGCTTCATGCAACTTCGCCCTCCGCCTCAAAACGTTACCTACCCCTGACTCCAGTCTAAAAGAAAGCACGGCGCCAGTGTTCGGGAACGAGCCAGTGCAATGACTGCGTTTGCCTCGTTGCGCGCAAAATGTCGTGCAGGGCGATAGGGAAGCGGGCCGGTTGTTGCTCGATTTGAGAAGGCTAGACAGCGCAGTAATGGAACAAGACGACTTAGCAGACCTTGTCATCTGACTCGTGTAGTTCCCTCCATGCGCTATTTTACTATATTACGTCACGCAGCCGGAAGCACGGCAGCGAGAGCGCAAATGCTGGCGCGGCAACATAGGGAACCTCGATGCCAGCGCCCGAGGCACCCTACGACAACAGAGGCAACATCGCTTCTTGCGACCTCTGCTCGTGCGCGCGTCAATGAATAAAGCAGGAAGCCCCGCGAACATAACGCGTGTTTTCCTTTCAGCCCTTCCGAGCTGACGAGAGCAGGGAGATGGGGTGACACTTGAGAAACCCCGCAACACGTTTTCCAACTTTCTTCTAAATTTGAAAGGTTTTCGACACGTGGGCAACAAGTGCATCCGCTACTTGAAGTATTCCTCAGCCAAAAATTATACTGCTCTACGCCCGTCAGATAACCCAGAAACTCGCCCAAAATATTTTCCTCTCTCTTCCGGTGTTGGCGTTGTTCAGCGCTCGAATGACGTCATTAGAGCGACCTCGGAGCTATTGGCTGGCATGCTTTCAGCTGCAGGAGTGAACGCCTTCGATGGCCGCTCTGAAGAACACCGCAACGCAGAAAGTGAGGGCTCGGGCGCGCAAATCACGCTACCAGCTGGACAGCGCTTCCAGGCACGAAGTGTTGCGGAGTCCCTTGAGGAGTGGGAGAAAAAATGGGGGAAGCTCACACTAACGTGTAAGACTTGAAGGAGGCGAAGCTGTACGCAGCCTTCACGGCCATCCCCACGGTTTAAGTCCACGATTGCAGCCGATTTGCTTCTCGTTCGCTGCCGCAACGGCCTTTATTCCATCTTTGTTGCTGCAAGCCGGAGCTTGTCTCATCTTTTTTGTATACGTTAATCATTGGACATCACCTTGGAGGGGCGTACGCTATGGCGTGCCTTTCTCGTTCCGACCAAGTGTTGCCACGATTGCGGTGAACGCTGGAGATTTTAGATGCAACGCATCTCTTTAACTCGCCTTGTCCCGCGTCGTTGTCGCGGCGTAGTCCGCATCCCTCCCCCATTCTCCTCGCCGCGGCAGCTGCGCGCTTCACCGCTCTCACCGCAGCGCCATCTGTGCGTCAGCGCGGTCAGCGCGCAGCTTGCGCTCGGCTGCGCTCGCTCCCGTCGCCGTGCCAGCTGTGCGTTAGCGCGTAGCTTGCGCTCGGTTAAAAATTTTCACCATCTTCCCGCGAGGGGAAGCATGGGGTAGATGCGACACATCGGGGGTGAACATGCTGCATAAATAGGATACACAACAACAGCAATCCACACGCTGACATCGCTAACATATATAACGGAAACGCAACGGCAACCCCCGATGCGTCGCATCTACCCCATGGTTCCCCTCGCGGAAGATGGTGTAATTTTTTAGCCTATCTTGCCAAATCACCCTAAGTGGGTATGCTTGGCTTGACAAAAGCGCGCAAGGGACGCTGGGCGGTCGTCGCGAGGAACGCACGCGCGAGCGCTAGGCATTTGCTTGGTTTTGTTAACCGCGGGCGGCAGTCGCGAGGTACCGCGGACAGGAAAAATTCCGACTTGCTAAATAGCTTGGCTGCGAAGAGAGGCTCACTGGTAGTACTGCTCGGCGGACGACTGGTTGGCGGTGACGCATCCGTGCAGGTGCTCCAGGTAGTCGTCGTAGTGTATCTGGCGCATGCTGCCGTTGGCCAGCTCCATGGGCACCGCGCTCGTCTGGCTCACTTCGCCCTGCCCGTGCACGCGTTCCACGTCCCCGCCCAGCAGGGCCGTCAGCAGCGGCCCGCACAGGCGCTGCAGAGAACCGTGCACCAGGCACAAAGGAAGCCGCTTGTGTAGGCCCCCAGGTGGTCAGAATTAATCCCGAGCCCCCACTATGGCACGCCTCATGACTTAGGGGGAGCTTCGGAGCATTCAACTCCATAATGTGAATGAGTATACGCTAAATTGCAAAAAATTCCCCCGCATTTCCCCGAGGGGGAGAATGTGAAAGTGCGAATGCACGGTTGTCGGCCCGCTTGCGGCGCTTGCGCTCGGCCCCCGCAGCCCACCGCCTCGCCGCCTTCTCTTCCATCTGTTCCATCGGGTTTGTAGTATCACGTGTACACCACGCAGTTATCAAGCCGCTATAACGCCGCTGAGTCGCCAACGCACGCCGCTGACGACGTAGTTTGAATGTGTTAAAGATATAAGGCGCGTCATTAACACTGATATCACCGTCGCGTCCGTGGCTTGGTCGGTAGAGCGTCGCGCTGCGGCCACAAAGTCCTCGGATCGAAACCTGGCGCCGGATGCTGTTTCTTTTTAAATATAGAGGAGCACTGCGGACGCCGACGCCGCCGCCGCCGCCGACGCCACCGGCGGTGGATGGTTTGGGGTCGCTTATAAAGTGCATTCGCACTTAAAAAAAAAAAAAACGAACGTACGTTAGATATCTAAGATGCAACCCGAAATGGCAGAAGTGAAAGAAAACGTGGCCAATGCTCACTAGTGGGTGTTTCTTCATAGCTTCTTTGATGGCGCAATTTGGTCGCCCACGTGCTGGCGTTCAAAGGCACCGCTTTGTAGGCTGTGCGCAGGCATCAATGTATTCTGCCGCCTTCCGAAATGGTGTGACGACTGCTATACACTCCGGCCATAACGCCGTGCGATCTCATTCTAACGCGCACTGTTCTTGTCTATTGCTCAGTACAAATACAGTCTACAAACATGAGGACTTACGGCGCGCTTGCTTCCACGAGCATGTATCATTTTGCTAGGGAGTGAGCGAATACAGCGTAACATCCACCATTTTGCACCGGAACAAATACACAATAACGAGTGAATCCACGCTTATGTTTGCGGTTTGAGTTCCTTCATCCGCGCCCCATGGGCGATCTTTTTTGAAGTTTTGTGACAGTATAGATAGAAGGACATCTGCACACAGTGCGGGCTATCAGCTGCTGCACACATGGCTTGGGCCCATAATCTCAAACCGCATCCCACTAGCCACGAATCAGCAATTACGGGCAGCAGGAGGTCGCGCTGCTCAGCTCCATCCCCGAAGTACATTCTGCGGTCGTCTGGCTGGCGGAAGGCGCCGCCAGGGCCGTGTGTGATGAATACAGGTCAACGTACGCCTCATGAGTACACTCATTTGTACTACAACTCACGAGTGAGCACAATGATGAGCGAGTGCAGACCCAACCAAAAAAGTGAGTACGATTATGGGTACAGCCCCGGAAAAAAAGTGAGTATCATGATTGGCGAGTACACACGTGAGCACATGTACTCGCGAATAAAGTACAGTACTTGTAAGTACAGTACTCGCGGGTACTGTACTCGCGTGTATAAACTTTGGGGTTTGATCACGCACTCGAGTGGCGACGTGTGTGCACGAGCCTCACGAGTTTCGCGTCGGCTCCTAAAGAGGTGTTAAAAGGGAAAACTGCGGCTCTCTACATTCCCTCCTCCTCCGTGTTGTCGCTCTCGACAACCGCTCGTCATGAGGTTGACATAGTGAAAGCCCGGGAAAGCACGGGGGCTTCGCTCCACTTTCTTCGTTCAAATGGTTCGAAGGGAGGGGCGCGGGAGGCTGCTTGCATGCACAATGCAAGCTGGAGCCACTCTTTCTCGGGCTTCAGAATCGTTAGCCACAAATGCTTTTGCGTGTTTCATTTAGGCAAAATGGGGGAAAGTGAACCAGCAGTACCAACTGGCACTGACTGGAATCTTTCTCTGGCCCTCTTGCTATGGCTTAGTGAAGTGCATAAACTTAGTGCAGTGCGTGAATGCAAGTGATTGATTGCGAGAACAAATTAGTAGAAAAACTTTTGAATACGAATAAATATGAATACAGGTTGAGTACGAGTGAGTAAAGGCTTGTGCGAGTGAGTTGAGTACGAGTGCGAGTGCGGACAGATTGAGTATACGTGTACAAGTGAAGATTTAGTACGAGTACAGACGAATTGAGTGCGAGTGAGTACACATTGAGTAAGAGTGCTCGTGAGGACTAATAAGTCTGATTACAAATGACTTCGTGATGAGTGAGCAAGAGTGATTTTGAATGCAGACGAGCTTTTTGAGTCTGTGTTTGAGTGAGGAAAGCTTGAAGAAATAAAAATTGTGATTGAGTTTGAGTGAGTTCCTTCTGTTTTCTCGACCTATGGCAAAGCCGGATCCTCCGTCTCAGGTGCTGCGCTCAGCACTGATAACAAATGAAGTCTTCTCTCTCGTAATTTCAGTGTTGCCGTACATTCCTTCTATACTATACAGGGCGATCAAAATTAACTCGACAGTTTTTTTTTAATTAGGCGCTCAGCTTTGCAGGAAAAACCACCTCTACAGTGAGTTTATTCGCCCAGGGGGACATAGAATAAGGTGGTAATTATTGACGTTGGTAGCTTGATTAACTAAAATTGAATAAAATTTTTAGTGGCTGCAGTAAGCATACATGCTTGTATTGAGAAGTTAGACGCGATCGTGTTTCTACGCAGTTTTATTTGGCAGAATTCTTCTAGCGCATTCGTACTCCGAAACATTGAACTGCAAAATTTAATTGCCGTTCACATGATTACGCATGCTAGGCAGTGACTACCAGCGCAAAGCTCCTCCCTTTTGTTCTGTGTTTTGATAGCGGTTCCGCCTACTGCAGACTGCGATAACGCCAGCCAAGACCGAAAGGGCGCCATTTATCACTTTTGCCTATGCCTACACCCCGTTGTCAAACTAAACACCGTACGTGCACAGCAGGTACGTCACAAAAGGGAGGAGCTTTGAGCCGGTCTTCACTGTCCAGCATGCGTAATCTTGCGAATGGCAATTAAACTTCGGACTTCGATATCTCGGAGTACGAATGCGCTAGAAGAATTCTGCCAAATAAAACTGCGTAGAAACAAGATTGCGTCTAACTCTTTCATACAAACATGCCTGCTTACTGCAGCCGCTAAAAAAATAACTATTCAATTTTAGTTCATTAAGCCACCGACAGCAATAGTTACCACCTCATTGTGTGCATAACCTCACTGCAGCGATGGTCTTCACGTACACCCGCCCCATTTTTTTACCAATATCACGGGAGCGTCGACAGTTCGGTCGATCAGAGCCGCGTGGTGGAGTGATACGGCAAACTCGGCGAGAGTAGCCGCATGCAATGGCCGCTGCTGCCGTCGTCTGCCAGGCTGTTCCAAGAGCAGAGGACCGCACCCGATTTTTGTGTTTCTCTTATCACACTGCCTAGCCATACTCGAAATCTTTCTTCAAGACCAGTTTACTGGCGCAAACAGAAAACAGTAATCAGCGTTGCCGAACGAACATTGCGTTGAACGAACCTTGCGTTCGGCAACGCTGATAACTGTTTTCAGTTGGCGTAACGTGCCTGGTCTCGAACAAAAATTTCGGGTACGGAAGGCAGTATGATAGGCGAATAACAAAATCCGGGGTGGGCCTCTACTTTTGGAACAGCCTAGCAGATGACGGCAGCAGTGGCCTTTGCATAGTGCGCATGCGGCTACTCTCGCCGAGTTTGCCGTATCACTCCTTCCCGCAGCGCTGATCGACCGAACAATCGACGCTCCCGTGATATTGGTAAAAAATTGTTGTTCCCTTCCGTCGGCAGTGGTGGCCGGTTGGGTACAGCCATACACAATGAGCAGAATACTACACAATCAAACTGAAACAAACCGCCAACATGCAGCCTTGATATGGAATGTAAAACAAATATCAGCAGGGCGCTGTATTTCTTCTACCGTAAAAAATGGGGCGGCAAACTGTCGGTGTATTTTTACCGTAGTTTTCGAAAAGTTATAAACAATTTTTGCATACGTTTTCACGTCCTCAAAAACAAATTACAAAGAGTAAAATAAAAAAAAACGTTTTCTTCAAGCGGCGTACCACAAATTAGTTGTATTCGCATACCTCTAGAAATGTCGTTTCAAATCGCGCGCCATCAGCCGCAAAGGGTTCGCACAACATCCGACAAATGGCGACGAGTGTACTGGCCAGTAGGAAGACGCAGTGAAACATCCCCCTCGCGAGGGGCACGATAAAATGCAGAGCATTTCCGGGGGCGCACGACGTTAAGTAGTTTGCATTACGTTAATGTTGTTGCACTTGTGGCAACTGCTGACGAGAGAGCGCTCGTCAGCAGTAATTTGAATGAGTCAACGATATAAGGCGCGTTCATAGCGTCCCATTCTATGTCGGCTTTGTGGCGCAGTGGTTAGAGCACCATGTACATTGCGCTCCGCCCGCAGGGTCGAGGGATCGAAACCTGGCGCCGGATAGTATTTTCTTTTTATATAGTAGGGACAACGACGGTGCGGACCACGGACGTCAACGTGGGTGACATCGTGAGTTACTGAAATGCTCTGCATTTAAAAATTGGGCGGGTGTACATATGTGAGCCCCTAATCTGTCGACTTGGCCCTGCACACGCGGACGGGGGCGCTCACTCACAATGCCGGTGGAGCGCACGTAGCAGGAGTGCGGCTGGGCGCCCCAGGCGACGTCGCACAGCATCCAGGGCATGCGCGTGGTGAAGGAGGCGCCCCAGTAGAGCGTGCCCTGGGCCAGCACCAGGGCGGCGTCGAGCAGGCGCAGCGCGGCCAGCAGGCACATGCTGAGGCCCAGGCCCCGGCCCAGCGGGAAGCAGGCGAACACGTGCAGGGGCCCGCACGAGCTGAACTGGCCCATGCTCGCCTCCAGCAGGTACAGCGGCAGGCCCACCAGGTACACGAAGCCCAGGTACAGGATCAGGTACGCCCCTGCCGACGGCGAGACGCCGCTCCGCTTGGAGAAGGACCTTCGAAAGCCCGTCATGCTCTTTACCGGTGGCCTATAGGTCTGCGGCCACCAGGTTCCGTGACGTCATAGAAAAAGTATTGTGTGGTCTCCTCGCTTTGGCTACACTTTCTGCACCAGTTGGGGCGGTGCAGCACTCTCGCACTCGATTTGCCAGTGCAGCTAGCGCCACCTGCCCTTCGGCCCTCGATTTGACGCTGTGCTGCACGAGCCCTCCTACACTTCTGCACTAGCCTCTGTGCGAGTTCTCTCGTTCAAGGTGTAGTTTGCTTTGGCGCGTTTTTTGGTGCGCATCGTAGCAGACGGCTCCGCCATGATACTTGTGTCAGTAAACGGAGTAGAAACGACAGCGTTTGCCGTTTTAGACGAGAATGGTTGTCTCGTGCAACAAGATAGTGCATTTGTGAACGAAACAGAAGGTGAGTGCAGGGTGACGCCATTTCGAAAAAACAAAAAAACAAAAAAAAAAACGCCAGCGCGCGTACACGGACCGCGGCAGCCGGCGTTTGTGCACTTTTGCCGTCGATTCGGCCGCTGTACGGAAAGCGCTAGTGTAAGGCTGCACTCGCACTGAAAGAACTGGTGCTGCACTTGCACGACACTTTTGTGAACTAGTGCACAAAGTGCAGCGAAATCGAGGAGACCTGTGGAAAGCCGAGCTAGTTGAAAATGGTTTATGACTGGAACTGCGCGCACACACACACACAAACGGGACCACGGAAGAGAACACACATAACGCAGGTTTCAAGTAAATTTATTATCAGAAAAAACACACATGCAGGCTCTATCACAGGACTCTTGATATGGGGGCACACATGCGCACGGGGACTCCGCATACACGTTACATGTGCGGCTCTAGCAGGTTAATATCTGCATCTAGTAAGACCAGCGATAGGTTACTGACACAGTCATCTTTGTGAGAAGAAATCTTTAACGCTTCTACCAATTCTCTTGGCACCTGTTTCTAGTGGGGAATATAAAATATCTGTGTTATCGAAACACGGTGTGCAACCACATTCTACGCAATGGAGGGCTAAGTGAGTGAAGGGGCGGCCTTGGAGGCTCGACGAATGCTCTCTTATTCTGATGTCAACACAGCGTCTAGTTTGCCCTACATACACATGACCGCACGTCATCGGGATGCGGTACACGACGTTTTTCTTGCATTCAACAAAACGGCGCGAATGACGTACTGTACATTCTTGTGTACCTTGGGGCTGTTGTTCGAACTTCTTTCGAACGACAGAGCACACAGTATACTGAGCTCATTCTCCGCCAGTAACCCAGTAACTTCCTTCCTTCATTCTTCGTCAGTAACCCATCGTGTAACGTGCATGCGGAGTCCCCGTGCGCATGTGTGCCCCCAAAAGTCATGTGACAGAGCCTGTAAATGATAGCAAATTTAGTTGGAGACTTCGTCGTGTGTGTTCTCTTCCCTGGTCCCGTTTTTTGTGCGCAGTTCCAGTCATGAGTCATAGAAACATTGCCCGAAAGTGGCTAGGGAATCGTTTCTGTTGAATACGTATTCTTTAATATCTCGATTATTTGTTTGACTTAGGCGACAAAACTAGGTACTGTTGTCACAGGGACAAAAAGAGACTTTTTAATGAACTGAACTTGTAGTTTGCCTTCATGGGCCTTTTAAAGGAATACTCAAGTGAATTTGTCAAAGTTATGTTTTTGTTTGTATTCCATAGACTGGTTCAAATAAGCGCACTTTTCATCGTTTATCCGGTTGATAAAGCAGTTTTTAATTGATAAAGCGCGAAAGAAAAAATTAAAGACGTTCCATTCATAGAATAGTAGCTGTCGGAAGAGCAGATCAGTGATTCGTCATAATGGGCTGCAGCGCCGTTATCCGATGCATTTCAAATTTCCCGCCTTCGCAGTGCTCGCGCGCCCCCTGCCTGAAACTGTGCCAGCGGGAGTTCTGTTCTTTTTGCGCTTGATTTAATTTCGTATGCCGTAGCTGTTTTGCGTTACTTCGAACGCGCTATCTTTTTTTTCCTGCGCGGCTGGAACCTTTCTGGGGCATTTCCAACGCGCCATGTTTTTCTTGCGCGGCTGGAGCCTTTCTGCGTCATTTCTAACGCGTCATGACATATTTGCGCGGCCGTTTTTTTCTCTTAATATCCTAAAAACGAACCCAACAAGCGCTCCTAAATAAATGAACGCGGGGGCTGCCGGTTATATACACAGCTTTTGCCTGAAATGTACCTGCAGTTTTCTTAGCGCTAAATAACGGGGAGATGTATGACAAGCAGCAGAAGTTCACAAGGTTCGAACGGTTATGACTATATTTAAACCGCGTGGTTTGGAAGCCTCACTCCCTCACGCCGGTATACAAGGCTCCACCCGGGTCCGTTACCTCGCTGCGCCGCCTGAGTCGCATCGACCGTTAACGAGCTAAGACGACAAGGTGAGCAAATAAAGTGATCTGCCCTTTTAAAAAATATACCATAGGACATTTGCGGCGGCTGCAACAAGCAACAGCAACCCGCCGCGGTGGCTCAGTGGCTAAGGCGTTGCGCTGCTGAGAACGAGGTCGCGGGTTCGGTTCCCGGCCGCGGGGGCCGCTTTTCCTGCGCTTTTCTGAGAAATATTTTGAAATGTCAGTATCAGACAATTTTTAGTATACGTTATCATTGTGTCATCACGACAAACTGTGGCTCTCTAAATATGCTTACGTACAGTCGGCCAAATTTAACCAGCGTTCGCGAACGGAGATTTTTCTCTCTTATGATGTTCACATTCAAATTTTCAAATTTATTTTTTCTCTCAACATAATACAATGTCGATGTTCTCGCTGCTTATAAACCTGTTGCTGCAGCTTGACGTGGCCAGGGAGACAAACTGGCAGCTCAATGACGACTGTTGAAAGTACAGTGCGGTTATAACGAGAGATACAGCATGACTGTACCTTCGAGAAGGCCGATAAAAATCACAGAAAATAAAAACAATAAAATACTTGTGTCACGAGCTTGAACGCATTGGTTCGGCGTCATATAACCATGTGCAGGGAAAAGAACAGACCAGACAATTCACGCATATTTACGTAAACATTATAGCAAATAGAATTCAAAAAACAGTCATTTTCGACAAACGCATTACGTAAGGAAGCACGAGTTGGTGTTCCATAATTGCCGCTAATTCCCCGTAATTTATTTAACATCCTTGAAATGTTGTATGCCAATGACTGCCGAAGATAATTGGCTCGTGGGCGTACAACGAGCCATTGCCCCGAGCCACGAGTTGTATAAGTGCTAATTCGTATATCTAGACCACATAATTGTGTTAAGAATTGCTTAAATTTATCATTTGAAAAGTGAACTCGCGGTATACGGTAGGAATAAAGCTGCGTAATATTGATGCTGCTCAAACAATTGCTTAGTCGGGTGAAGATACGGGACGTTATTTATACGTCTGATAGCTCTAACAGCAGTAACGTGTTAATATTTTTCTCGGTTGTCGTGGCCCAAACTAAAGTACAGTAATTAAAGTGTGACCGGAAAAGTGAATGACATATTTCAAGTTTAATTCATTATGAAAAAAAGATATGCACAAAAAACCCTATATTTTGCTCTTGAGGGCTGTCTCACACAAAAAACTAATGAAGCTACACAAGAACTAAGCACATATTTGGAATCGGCATGAAAAACTCAATCTATGACCAAAGTTCCATAACTTTAGGTATAATATTAAAGAAAAAGTGTTTTCGAGGAGCATCTCCCCTTAATGTTCAGCGGAAACAGGTGGCGGCATCGGCACAGTGCGCCCACTGCGCATGCGCATGACAGTTTTTTGCCAGTAATTCAACATGGCCGTCCCATGTCATGCGGTGCGAGAGCACCACCTCCAATACTTCGTGCTGCTTAACAATGCCGATTTGCGAGGCCCCCAAGATATAGTGACGACCTTAAGACGGAACATCCTAGCAGACGATGGGACCAGCTGAGCGTTGTTTCTGAGCAACACAGCCTGTATAAACATTACCTAACGCGTGAGCGAAAAATGGCCAAACAGCCACTCTCCTGCTGCTCTCTCCTTCCCTTCCCCGCTACGTAGCCTTCCTACGTGCTTTCATGTCCGCTGGCCAGCACTGCTTCTCGGAAACTATGTAAAATAGTTGACAGTTTGTTTAGCGTTCAACAGTCGGTGCTCCTACACCTTCCTCTTTTTCACCATGCCTGTCTGTCTTGGTCCGTCGCTGATAAAACCGCAGGAAAATCACTTGTGCTGCCGCAGGCTGATTCCGTCTTTGCGTGCTTATCTACTTGGATCACGGACTCCGAAATTGTCTGAGTGGGGCATCCCCCCTCTGTCCCCTCCGCATTTCGGCCTTGTTTTGTCTCCACTGTTCGCACTCTGCACCGCTACCCACTTTTAAAATTGAGGACTGTACTGTAAAAGCGCCCGGACAGCGTGGCGGACCCCTCAGCTGCTTATCCTTTTTTTTCTATAATCTTCTGAAATGTACAAGCACGCGATATTTTGGAAAGTAATGGTAGAAGTGAGCGCCTGAACAAAAAAAAAAAATGTGCACGCAATTTTTTTCCCACTAAACCCTCAGAGAAAAACATCAGTAAAATATTGGCTGCACCATCCGAAAATGTCGGTTTTCCGTTCGCTATTTGTCTACCGCACAATTGATATGTTCTTGCACTATTTCAGTCCCGCCTCCGTCAGTTATCTTTGGAGGAATGCAGCAAGTATGAAGCGAGCGACACGTTGAACGAGATCCCCAGTGCGCCCCAGAACTATCGCCCCGTCGCGGCTAAGATGTGAGCGAAGCGGTTCTTGAAACCCAACAGGCAAGCTGACAAATACACGTCGTAGAAGTGGGTGCAGCGTTCGCGACTCGCGAGCAGTGACGTGAGGCGAGATGTCCGCCGGCGCGCCACATAGCGGATGAGTGCCTGAACTAAGCGTCCCTACCCGTGGCCTCCGCGATCGGCTGCCGGCGGCTGGCGCTACCGCGCATGTAGTGGTTGGCATGGAGGAAAGAAAAGTTATGGTTGGCATGAAGAGGACGATGATGTCGATGCATATGACGACGATTACTACTACCCAGCACAGGGTAAAGCGACGACGGAACATGTAAATAAACAACTTCAAAAATAAAAATGCGTGGTTACGTGTCCTTCACTGCTCGCGTAGAAAGAAATCCTGCACAGTTCGCTATGGTTGAAGCCTTCGTAGTACAAGCGTGGCCAGTATTTTTTTTTTTCTTTTTTTATCACAAACTAGTGGCATAGTACCCGGCGATGGTCGGGTGGGCATCAATACGAATGGGCACGGGTCGGCAGGCTGAGCCTCACGAGTGCACTCCCCCCCCCCCTGTGCGAGAGCAACTTGCGTGGAGCCCCGCTCACCACTAGCGAGTGCACTCGCGCTAGTAGCGCCATTTGCGGGGCTTTACCGCGGAGAGCGCCACGCTTGTACTCGTTGTTGGCTAGTCGTCGCAGGAGCCGCTCGCTGTGATGGTTGTTAAAGGGACCCAGAAAAGCTTTGTGAAGGTGGCAATCAAATGCATTCAGGTGGTAGAACACATAACGGGGGATTTTTGAGCCAAGTGTGAGCCCCATACGTTGTACGGATAATTTGTAAACAATTTTTGAAGATCGCCTTTCTAAGCCGATGAGCGCGACGCCGCAGCGAGCCGACTACGGGTGACGCAATGGCGAAGGCGCCCCCCTGATTCGGCCGATCGTCGGCCGCCGGCAACGTCACTGCCATCGGCTTCCGGCTGCTCTTCCTCGTTCCTGCGCGATCCCGAGGCAAAGGCGGGCCCGCAGCGATTGACGCGTGCCTAGGCGCAGGAATGTAGCTAGCGGAGAACGGAAGTCGAGCGTCGCGATGTCACATGGCTATTACCAGTGTTTCCAGCTGCTTTGAAAGAAGCAGAGAGGGAGAAGAAATCGATCGGCAAGGGGGGAGAGGTGCACTTAATTGCTTTTCGCGCAACTGATACTGAATGTAGATCAATAATTCCAACGGCATTGCATCGCTATATTGGTACTACGGGACAATACAGGTCTTTTGTAACTTTTACAAAAGGCTTTTCTGGGTCCCTTTAAGGTAGGATCGCTTTTAGCTTCTCGTCACTGCGCCGCTGGTGCTACGGGGCACCCTAGAATTAGTTCTCTGGTGGCGTGTTAATTTAGGAATATGATTTGGATGGCCTTCTGACGCCGTAATGCACTAAACTGCTCGCGGTTTCATGACTCATGGAGGATCTGCTGCACACACTGGCGTGCGAGGGGAGACGATGAGTGGTGAGCACGAGTGGGTGTGAGTCGGGACGGCGAATGGTGAGAGTGAGTGAGTGCGAGTGGTCACGGCACATGAGCGCGAGTGGTGCACCATGGAGGGCGCGTAATGAGCGTAAGTGTGAGAGCTGAGGGCGGCTGCAGCGCGAGTGAGTGCGTGAGGAAAAATATATTTTTCTGTGTGAGTGCGAGTGAGTGGCGCCCCGTTTTGCCGAGGTATGCGAATGGGTATAACTAGCGTAGCTTAGCCTTTATTTAGTGACGCTAGGTATAACGCCTGTGGAGTTGTCCTTTACTTGTCATGACTATAGTCTCGCATGCTGTCAATACTAGGAGGCGAGTGGTTATGGGAACGCGTGCTTTACTCGAACTATCCAGAAACGAACTGTGCCAACATGGTGTGCTCAAAGCGCTACTTACTTATCGGAAGTATTACCTGGTACGTGTGAAGGATACCCATCAGTCGCAGTTTTATAATAAAAAAAAACTCCCACCTCCCCTCGCGGGAACCCCTGTGTAGATGCGACGCATAGGGGGTTGTTGTTTCCGTTAGATTGATTCTCCAATCGCGTGAAACGTGCCGTGAACCACCTGCCGCGGCTATGACGCAACACAATCCACTTTAATTCAATCCAATCCAATCCAATGCCCCTCGCGAGAGAGTGTTCGCTATCGGAGAGGAGAGGGGGTGAGCGGCGGAGAGCGCAGCTGGCGCGGCGAGGAGAATGCGGGAGGGGCGGACAACGCCGACGACGACGACGACGCCGGAGGGACAAGGCGAGTGAATCAGATGCTCTGAATCTAATAACAGAATGCTACAGGCGGCGTGTGGTCGCAAATATTCCCAACAGAAGGCGAGCGCCATGGCCTCCGCGATCACCCCGCGCGCGTTCATGCTAGCGCGTTCACACTAGCGCTATGCTAGTAAACGTTTACTGGAGCAGCAAGAAGGGAAAAGGGAAGAAACGTGTGGGTCGACCCGTTATGGAGGAATGTGCACCCGGAATTCAACAAAGGCAGAAGACGCGTCAGAGCCAAGGCACCAACGGAGGTGCACGCGGAAGACCCCGACACCAGATACGTGGACGCAGCCTAATATATGCCGGCCGCAACGGCTTCGCGATCACTGTGGGCGACTCCAGAGGCAACGCGCGGGCGTCCGCCAGCACGTCGAGGAAGCAGAAGAGAAGAGCGAGTGCATACAGGCGGTGAGGAACTGCGCCAGATGAAGAAAAAAAATTGGGCCCATCTCCCCGCGAGGGGGACTCAAGTAAATGCGTCGCATAGGGGGTGGGTGTATTGCGTTAATGTTTAGTGTTTGGGGAGTTGGTGGTAGTGAATGCGTTGTATCAGCAGCTTCTTGACGTAGTTTGAATGAGTCAAGGATATAAGGCGCGTTCGTAGCCTTTGATTCTGTGTCGGTTATGTGGCGCAGTGGGTAGAGCACCATGTACCTCTCCTTCCGCCCACAGGTAGTGAATGCGTTGTATCAGCAGCTTCTTGACGTAGTTTGAACGAGTCAAGGATATAAGGCGCGTTCGTAGCCTTTAATTCTGTGTCGGCTTTGTGACGCTGTGGGAAGAGCACCATTTACCTTGCGTTCCGCCCGCAGGGTCGTGGGATCGAAACCAGGCGCCGATAAGTATTATTTTTTTATATAGTGTAGGGGGAGGGGTGCGGACCTGTTGTTCGGAGCGAGAAGGGTAGCGTCATGGAGGAAAAAATTCCCCCGAATTTCCCCGAGGGGGAGAATGTGAAAGTGCGAATGCACGGTTGTCGGCCCGCTTGCGGCGCTTGCGCTCGGCCCCCGCAGCCCACCCCCTCGCCGCCTTCTCTTCCATCGGGTTTGTAGTATCACGTGTACACCACGCAGTTATCAAGCCGCTATAACGCCGCTGAGTCGCCAACGCACGCCGCTGACGACGTAGTTTGAATGCGTTAAAGATATAAGGCGCGTCTAACACTGATATCACCGTCGCGTCTGTGGCTTGGTCGGTAGCGCGTCGCGCTGCGGCCCGCAAAGTCCTCGGATCGAAACCTGGCGCCGGATGCTGTTTTTTCTTTAAAGAGCACTGCGGACGCCGCCGCCGACGCCGGCGGTGGATGGTTTGGGGTCGCTTATAAAGAGCATTCGCTCTTAAAAAAAAAAGCTTAGGAGAGGCCCCCAGCTATCCCCGCGCATTGGCAAAAGTGTGGAGGAAGTCACGTGTTTTCGGCGGCCATTGGAAGTCGCGTTAGCAACGGCGTCCAAGCAACGGCCCGCCCGCCGTCCGCCAGTCATGGAGGAAAGGCAGCGCCTGCCTTGTCGTCCGATTGCGAAGATTGCTGCTTCGCTTTGCTGCGCTGTGGTCTTGCGGAACTCGAAAAGGATGCTGCGAGTTGCGCCAGCTGCGCCGATGTAAATATGTCATTTAATTTCTACTTGCAAGTGCACCTTGTACCGCGTCAAGCTTTTGCTCCGGCCGCGATCACGACGCGCCTATTGAAGTGCAGATATCGTGAACGCGCCGTCCCGTCGTACGCGCGGACACCCGTCAGGTAGATTTTCGGGAAGTGATACACGGTGTGCAGTACGTAGGCGACTTGCAACCGAACGATTCGCAACTCAATTTTTTGGTTATCGCCGCTGCATGTGGTTTC